>NC_140594.1:382099646-382699646 GCF_964204655.1 Triturus cristatus
TCTTGGGGGGGGATTTTAACGCAGTGGTTTCCGGAGTTGAAGATCGACACCCCCCTAAGGACCTCCCTCGGGCCCAGAACTGGCTGGGGGGCTTTCTGGATACCCTGGGACTGATAGACTGCTGGCGGTTGAAACACCCTGGACAGGCGCAATATACCTTCCACTCTGGGGCCCACGGTAGTCTTTCGAGGCTTGACTATATGCTAGTGCCTGCGGCCCAAGCTGGGATGATCGGGGAAGTGCGACACTTGGCACGCGGTATATCTGATCACTCCCCTCTTTTGCTACACCTAGATATCGCCTTGGGGACGGAGGGGAGGGTGGCGCCGTTCAACCCCTGGTACCTACGAAACCCCACGATCCGTGCAGACCTGGTTAAGTCTTTGGAACACTATTTTAATGATAACGTGGGGTCGGTGTCTTCCGCCATCTCCCTTTGGGAGGCCTTTAAGACGGTGCTCCGGGGCCAGGCCCTATCTCTCATTTCCCATACCAAAAAATGCGAGGCGCAGGAGGTTGTTCGGCTAGAAAATGAGATCACCGAGTTGGAGAGTGATTTGTAGCAAGGTGTTACGGATGACAGATTGCATGTGCTGGAGCTTAAGCAGGCCGACTATAAGGCGCTGGTTACTGAATCTGCTAGGAGTATGAGCAGGGAGCAACAGGGGCGATTGTACGATATGGGTGATAAGGCCGGGAAGTTGATTGCCTGGTTGGATAAGAAGGAGAGAGCGAGTCGAGTGGTGCCAGAGATTGAGAGGGTGGATGGTGTGCGTGTGACGGACCCCGGTGACATTGTTGATTGCTTTGCGGAGTATTTTCACGGGGTCTACTCTCCGGTCTCAGAGCGATCGGAGGAAGACTCTCGACTGCTGCTTCGAGACATTACTCTGCCTTCCCTATCTGATGAGGATAAAGTATTGATGGATGCGGCCCTATCGCCAGATGAGATTGCTTTGGCCATTCGTTCCATTGCCTCGGGTAAGGCCATGGGTCCTAACGGACTTCCCATCGAATTGTATAAGCTGCGCCCAGATGCGATTGCCCCGTATCTCCGGGACATGTTCCTTGAGGCTCAGGCGGCGGGCTCCCTCCCTTCTGACCAACGTCTTGCTACTATTGTTGTTATCCACAAGGAAGGGAAGCCGCGGGATCGGTGTACTTCTTACAGGCCTATCTCTTTGTTAAACGCGGAGCCCAAAATCCTCGCCAAGGTACTGGCCAATCGTCTGATCCGGGTTGTGGGCGACCTGATTCATCAGGATCAATCCGGTTTTATACCCCATCGCAATACCGCTTTGAACCTGCGGCGACTGCATGGCGTCCTTGCTCGCGCCCCATTCATTCGTGAGCCTACCATGGCGTTCGACACCTTGGAATGGCCATACATCTGGGCGGCGTTGGCGAAGTTTGGGTTCGGCCCGGGGTTTATCGGTTGGGTGAAATTGCTTTATGACAACCCACTGGCACAGGTAGTGGTCAACGGACGGGTGTCAGCTCCCTTTGTTTTGGGTAGGGGCACCCGACAGGGATGTCCACTGTCGCCTCTTCTCTTTGCGCTTTGCTTGGAGCCCCTTGCGGAATGGTTGCGGTGGCACCCCTCGATACGTGGCCTTAGATGGACGCCGGAATACGAGGATCGTGTTTCCCTATATGCGGACGATATCCTCTTGTATCTTGCATCTCCGCGTAAATCGCTCATTGTATTGGTGGATGTGTTGAGCTCCTTTGGTCGCAACTCCGGATTGGTAATTAACTGGGCTAAGTCTTGTGTATACGTTCTCTCCGGGGAGGCCCCCCCCCTTCCGCGGGGGTGCCCTATCCAGATTGCGGAGTCGGGGTTCACGTATTTGGGTATCTTTATAACCCTGGATCCGGTGGCCCGGTATGAACGGAATCTTCTCCCCCCCCTTCAGCGCCTAAGGGCGGATGTAGCGGGTTGGCGGCGGCTGCCGCTCTCGCCGCTCGGCCGGGCAGCATTGTTCAAAATGATGTCGCTACCACGTTTTTTGTACGCCCTGCAGAATACTATGGACGTAGTGCCGGCCCGTTATTTTCGGGAGGTGGAGTGTCTCCAGCGTCGATTGTTTTGGGATGGGCGGCCGCGGATTGCTCTTGCTAAACTGACCCTACCGTGGTATGACGGGGGGGTCGTCCTCCCTGACATTAAGCGATATTACTGGGCCTCCCAGTTGGCTGCCATCAATCACGGGATGTATGGCCCTGCTTTGAACCCGGCTTTTGAGATGGACAAATTGCTACTGCCAGGCGGAGACTATAATCGAGCACTATACTCGGGGTCCCTTGATGCGCGGTTGACGGGCCCGACTCGGGTCGCGGTGCAGGTGTGGCATGCAGCAAATGCGGCGATGGGGTGGAGGGATCGCTTGACTCGGGCTACGCCATTGTACGCGTCCCAGCGTTTGGGTTGTCTGTATACTACGAAAGGCTTCGAGAAGTGGGATACGATTGGTATCAGCACGGTAGGGGATCTCTGGACGAAAGGGAAATTCAAGACGTTCGACATGCTGAAAACGGAATACCAGTTGAATGACAGGGAATACTATCGGTATGTTCAAGTTCATCATGCCTTGTGTTCCGTGTTCTCGGACGTGGCGGCTATTCCGGAGCATTCCCCGTTGGAAGACAGAATATTGGACGGCTATGTGCCGGATAGCACCATTTTGTTGATTTATAAAAAGCTTATCAATGATCGAATGGGTTGGCTGGCCTCATTGCGGGAGACATGGATTGCAGACGGTATAGAACTGGACGACGAGGATTGGGTGTCAGCGGTGGCCTCCGCGAAAGAGGTGGCTATCCCGGCCCGATTGCGGTTCGTCCAGCTTAAGATACTGCATAGAGTGTACGTCACGGGGCCCGGCCTGATGCGTATGGGGTATTCGGTGGATGGTTTGTGTAAGCGAGGCTGTGGGCTACTGGGGACTTTTCTCCATATCTTGTGGGAGTGTCCGGAGGTGACTCGATTTTGGTGCAGAGTGCATGCGGTGTTAGAAGAAGTCACGCATGTTGCCTTGTTGCCGGAGGCACGTAGATGCTTGCTGAATGTCTGGGAGCCGACTGATTACAATGTGACGCAGACGCAATGGTTGACTCTAGGCTATATGATAGCGAAGCGTGACATCGCACAACTGTGGGGCTCCCAGAGGCCGCCAACGGTCTCCGAGTGGAAGGAACACATGGACTGGTGTATGTTTAGAGAGAAAACGGTGTATGTGGCGAGAGGCAAGCCTGGGAAGTGGATTAAGGTGTGGGGTCCCTGGAACTCCTATCGTGGAGGTATTTGCGCCCTGCCCCAGATGCGTGAGATGGACGCCGCTCTGTCTCCCTAGCCCCCGCATTCCTGTATGCTCCTGCGACATGCGACTTTGTCGCTTCTGCCCTGCCCCCCTCCCCCCCCCTCTGTCTACCCGGGTTGGTTTACTCCCTCGATACGAGGAGCACATGTTTCTGCCATTAACCTCCTCTGCCTTGTGAGTTTGATGTTTTCTGTTTTTCAATAATATGAAACCTTTCCTGTTTGTTTAGGGACTGCGGCTGTGGCTGACTGCGATGATTAGCACTTTAGTGACTCTTTTGCTGCTTCATTGATGTGCATGTTAAGTCGTGCCTATGTTTACACTGCGTTTAGCGGCCGGCCTGTTGGTTGTAGGCCCATACTTGTATCTTTTCGAAATTGTAATAAAGGTTTTTAAAAAAAAAAAAAAGCCCAAGCCCTATTCTAAAAAGAGAGTCTTTGCATTTTGTAAAGTGAAACCCCTTTCTAGGTGTTGTTGTGTGTTATGTCTCCTGCTTCATCGTGTTTGGGCCATCATGTGGGAGTGATATTTGGAGGGCAAGACAATGGTTTATACTGGAATAAAGAGAAAAAGTGGATATAATTTATCAATTTCATATGCATTTTTGTCTACCATGCCTTTTTAATGTTTTGATAGCACATAAGAGTAGGGATTTAGAGAGCCAGATGCACAAGTGCATGCAGTGCACCACACTAGCATATGCAAATGTTTTCTACCACATTATTGTATCTATTTGCATTGTTAATTAATGTGCTGGTTTATTTCCACCAAATCAATGTAGTATGATAGACATACCTTACTTAGCCTTTACCACTATCGTTTTAGGTCTTGTTAGAATCCGGGGTCTCTGGTTGGCGCAGGTATGCACTTGCGACAAGCAGGGACCCTTTCCTCTAAGTCAGGGCAAAGGATTACTCGTGAAAAATTACCCCTGCTCACCCTCTAGGTAACGTGGCGCGAGCAGTCAGGCTAGATTTCAGAGGGCATGAGGTTAAGCATTTAGGGCGTCCCACAATAACCACCAACCCACCACACAGAGACACCAGACTGTATTTATAAAACTAAAGCACTTTATATAGAGGTTCTTTAAGCAGGCTTCAAAATACAGTCTTTTATTGTAAACAGGGTTCCAGTTACTTGTGATTAATGTTCATGATGCCACAGTTCTTTAAATGGTCAATGTTGGTGCAATCTGCACTCTCTGGGGGTCTGTGCGCTTCGTAGGGCCCTCTGTATGTGTCGTACCGGCGTTGGTACGCTTCGTGCCGTTTCTCACGCTTCCCGCGTGAGCACGCGTACTGGGACTCAAGCCGTACGGGCCGTACCCTCGTAGGTACGCGTCGTACGAGTCCGGTATGCCTCTTGCCACTCCTCACGCTTCCCGTGTGAGCAGCGTATAGTTTTCTAAAGCCGTACGGGCCGTACCTTCGTCGGTACGCTTCGTACGGAGCCGAACACTCACCGGACGTTCCCTCCAAAAGCTCACGCTTCCGGCGTGAGCAAGCTTACGGGGACGCTCTGTACAGGGTCGTACGGTCCGTACGGATGGCGGGACGGGGCGCACAGTACCTTGGATCTTGGCAGGGAGTTTGGGGCAGCCACAGCAGTCACAAAAGGGGCGTCCCACGTCGCAGGTGCAATCTTCTTTTGTAGAGGACCACAATGCTTGGGGAGGGCGCCTCGGGACTTCCACAGCTTGCCTCGAGGGGGGAAGCAGGAGGGGCGGCTCGGGGGTGATTTTCAGTGCGCAGCGCTGGCGGCTTCGGCCAGATGGGGTGAACTGGCGTGGCAATGCTCCTCACGGTGGTCTCAATGGCTCGGGGCCACAGAGGCTCAGAGTTTGGATGCAGGCAGTCTCTCCGTACGTTGCGAGCTCCGGCTCGAGTGGGCAGCTGTTCACTTTGATCAGGCCAGGCAGGGCAGGCCGTCACGGTGCTCACAGCAGCACAGGCGGGCAGAGGTCACGGTGCTCAGCGAGATGAGGCCACACAAGTTCTCTGGGGTCAGCGTTTAGCAAATCACCAGTCGCAGCTTCCTTTCTTCCAGGGAGGGTAGCGCCCACTGTTCCTGGGGCGCAGTTCAAGGGGCAAGTTCACCAGCAAGCCCTTGGAGATTGTTCAAACAGCACAAGTTGATTTAAAAGTCTCACTCAGTCTTTTCCTCTCCTTCTTGCAGCAAGGCACCCACCACAGGCCAGTCTCTCAGGCGTAGAGACAGTACTCCTCCATGCAGCTTTCCCAGGTTCTTCTCTTCAGGCAGAGTTTCATCTTGGCGTAAACAGGATCTGATTTCTTAGGAGCAGGGCTCCTTCTTTTATACACAGTTTCTTTTGTTCTTTGTCGCCAGGGGGCCTGTGCCTGGCTCATTCCGGTTTTGGAGCACTTTGTTGTGGTGACTCTGCTCTTTCCTTTCAGTGCACAGGGCAGAGACATCAGCCGCTCCACAGGGGGCGGATCCAGCATTGTGGTGGCAGAGCACAGGTCTATTCAGAGTCAAGGTGTACTCCTCCCACCCATTCTGGTGTAATCTCTCTACCCACCACCTGACAGCCAGCCTGTCTCCTGGAATTCCCCAGCCCTGCCCCTCACCGAAACTAGGCAGCACACACACACACAAAGCAGAGGCGGACTGAAATGGCTAAGCAAGTAAATACTAACTTTCTAAAAGTAGTATTTACAAACACAGGATATTAAAATAAACTTTACTAAAAGAAGTCTTTTATTATTCTGAGTTTAGGCATACTAAATTTGACTTTCTACCATGCTCTCTGAGTCCGCTGGGATTATAGCGTGTAATAATTCCAGCTGCCCATTCTGGCCTATGGAGAGCAGGTAGCCTTCAATAGTGAAAAACGAAAATGGCTGTAATTCACTGTTAGGACATGCCACACACATCAGGGCATGTCCTACCTTATGTCTACAATGCACCCTGCCCTTGGGCCTACCATAGGGGTGACTAATATGTAGTTAAGGGAAGGTTTAGGGACTGGCAAGTAGGTGCACTTGCGCAGTCAGCATGACAGTACCAGACTGCACGCAGGTTCTGCGATGACAGACCCTAGACACATTTTACTCGGCCGCTTCTGTGGGTGGCACAACCAGTGCTGCAAGCCCACCAGCAGCATTTGCATTTACCATCCCTGGCACTCCTGGTGCACTTTACTAGGGGCTGATAGTAAACCAAATAGGCCAAACATGGACACCAATCAATGTATACACGTTTCAAAGGGAGCACTTGCACTGTGGAACTGATTAGCAGTGGCACAGTGCCCTGAGCAGCTAACACCAACAAAACACATGAGGCACATCAGCAAAAAGTGGAAGGGAAACTCACGCCAAGGTGCCAGGTCTAACACGTGTCCCCTCCAGCTGAAATGTGGGGGGAACTACCCTACCCCAGGGAGTTCCTCTTCACCAAGGCGGAAAAACCTGGACAGACCGTCAGCATTGGCGTTATCTGTGCCAGGGCGATGCTCCACCGTAAAGTCCATACCCTGTAGGGAGATGGACCACCTCAACAGTTTTGGGTTCTCACCCCTCATTTGCATCAACCATCTGAGGGGCCTGTGGTCGTTCTGAACACGGAAGTGAAACCCAACCAGGTAGGGTCTTAGCTTCTTCAGCGCCCAGACCTCAGCAAATGCTTCTCGCTCGATTGCACTCCACCTTTGTTCCTGTGGAAGTAACCTCCTACTAATGAAGGCTACAGGTTGGTCCCAGCCCTCCTCAGTCATCTGTGAGAGAACAGCCCCTACACCATGCTCTGATGCGTCTGTCTGCACTAGGAATTCTTTGGAGACGTCGGGAGCCAAGAGCACAGGCGCCGTGCACATGGCAGTCTTCAGGGTGTCAAAAGCCTTCTGACAGGTGTCAGTCCAGATCACTTTCCTGGGCTGCTTCTTCGAAGTCAGCTCTGTCAAGGGGGCAACAATGCTGCCATACCCCTTGACAAACCTCCTGTAGTACCCTGTGAGTCCTAAAAAGGCCCTCACCTCTGTCTGGGTCTTTGGGGGCTCCCAAGCCAGGACGGTTTCAAACTTGGGTTGGAGGGGCGCCACCTGGCCGCTCCCCACTTGGTGTCCCAAAAATGCAAATCCGTAGATCCCACCGCTGCCACCAATGTTAGAATCCGGGGTCTCTGGTTGGCGCAGGTATGCACTTGCGACAAGCGGGGACCCATTCCTCTAAGTCAGGGTAAAGGAATACTCGTGAAAAATAACCCCTGCTCACCCTCTAGGTAACGTGGCGCGAGCAGTCAGGCTAGATTCCAGAGGGCATGAGGTTAAGCATTTAAGGCATCACACAATAACCACCAACCTACCACACAGAGACACCAGACTGTATTTATAAAAATAAAGCACTTTATATAGAGGTTCTTTAAGCAGGCTTCAAAATACAGTCCTTTACTTGTAAACAGGGTTCCAGTTACTTGTGATTAATGTTCATGATGCCACAGTTCTTTAAATGGTCAATGTTGGTGCAATCTGCACTCTCTGGGGGTCTATGCGCTTCGTAGGGTCCTCTGTACGTGTCGTACCGGCGTTGGTACGCTTCGTGCTGTTTCTCACGCTTCCCGTGAGAGCACGTGTACCGGGACTCAAGCCGTACGGGCCGTACCCTCGTAGGTACGCGTCGTACGAGTCCGGTATGCCTCTTGCCACTCCTCACGCTTCCCGCGTGAGCAGCGTATGGTTATTTAAAGCCGTACGGGCCGTACCTTCGTTGGTACGCTTCGTACGGAGCCGAACACTCACCCGACGTTCCCTCCAAAAGCTCACGCTTCCGGCATGAGCAAGCTTACGGGGACGCTCTGTACAGGGTCGTACGGTCCGTACGGATGGCGGGACGGGGCGCACAGTACTGTGGTAAATATTTCTCCTTTACCGGGACTGAATTTGATACAGGAACATAATAAAATAGCTCAATGAAATGAGAGGCAGAATCCGTGATATTAGAGTTTCAGAATGGGCTTTATTCCAATAAGCGATTATAATCGGATGCTTCAAGTTCCATCACCACGGGAGTTCAGGAAGTGAAGTACATACTTTATTGACAAGCAGTAACTTTTATAATACATACATCATAATGAAGTGAATACAGTAGGCGTAACAATTGATAAGGACATTGACGTTTTGGTGTGCGTAGCCGAAAATGGGTGTAATAATGAGTAAAAAAGGAACATGATTGGCTATGATGTAATACATAGGTGGATCTATAAGATAATACTTGGCATTGATGCGCGCGCAGCAGTCTGACGTATAATTGACGTATAACTAGGGGGTGACGAGGACTTGACATTTAGCTCTACGTGTGGAGACAAGAAGTCTGGGGGGTCAAGTCAACCTAATCCCAAATCATATCTACATCCTATGTTTAAAGAACTATGTTATCCACAAAAGAAGGACTCTCGGACAGAATCTATTCTATACTGACTGTGCGTGCGTGTACAAGCGTCTAGGTGTCTACACTGAATGCGAGGGGGTAGGAATATTCCATGGTAACAGGGCTATGAATTACTTGCATGAGGACAGAGAAGATGGGCCTTTTTGCTTGGTAACTGGAAAAATGTTTACTTAAGCTACTAGGCAGGAATGCATCGGCTGAGGGGGAAGCAGATAATTCGAAGGTGAAATACAGTTCTTGGCAGAGAATAGGCTGATGTCAGGCTTCGTGAGCCGCGCAGAGAATGAGACAAAGTTCATGGTCACGGATGCAGGCTTGAACTGGAGCTTTCAGAGACAGAAGGCAAAAGGAGTTCGATGACAGAATCAGGGCCTTTTTGCCTGAACTGTAAAATGGCATAAGTGAACCATATAAAGCCGGTAGCCTTTCATATTTAGGAATGGAATATCCAGCCCATTTATGGCGGATCTGACAGAGGACATGTTGATGATGGACGCACATGTGTTTGCGTCATTATTACTGGAACTGGAGGGAGCATACATGTACTTGCGACATGCACATAGAACCGTTGGGGTCCAAGATAGGGGACATAACTGACCAGAAAAATCCATATTTCCACATTCCCTCCTTGTCCCCTTCTTGCCCTTCACGAGATATCAATCTTCATCAATCCATTTATCTGTTCATATAGCATCATTTGTTCTTCTTTCTTCTTCCGGGATCTTGAATGAAAATCTTGATGTGGAATGCACGATGTGGCACACAGACCACAAATTGCTGGTCCACATTGCAGACATAGACAGCAACTGAATAGTATGAGAAGGCTTATACCTAGGAAGGATAGAACTCTCCATCCCCAGGTTGATACCGTATTCCAAAACCAACTGGACCAAGTCCAAGTGCCTGGGTTCTGGTGTATCTGGCTTACTATCTTATGAAGGCGAGTGATGGCTTTATATACGGATGGCGAATTTTCTGGTATGAATACGCAGCAACTTGATCCGATGACCCTACAAGCTCCGCCCCTATCAGCCAGGATGACGTCAAGGACAAGACGATTTTGAAGCACAACAATCCGCATAGCAGACTGTTCTTCTGTTAAATTGCCTAAGGCGGAAATAGTTTCATTCACTACTGCTTCAAGGGTTCTAGTTAATCTACGTATTAGCTTACTATTAGTAACAGTACCTATATAGGGAAAGATGCCTTTATTGAAATCTACATACTTGTCCCATGCCGTCTCAGTGTAATCGACAATGGGGAGATCTCTCCGTTCTCTATTGTGTACTAAATGAATATTTCTGTAATAATCAGGAGGAGCTAGGAAAACAGGTGGCAAAAGGAATGCTATGTAGCAGGTACCATCCCAATCTAGAGGTAGACGCATATATGCAGTCTGACCACATATAAAGTAGGAGTGGCGAGAAGTTCTGAATGAAGATTTGCCTTGATCACTGAATTCTACTGTAGTAGTGCATTTACTATGGCCCATATGTATAGAACCAACCTTTCTTACACACAATTCACCCTTTGCTGGGAATACTGACATGGTGGGTAAGACTAGCTCAACTTCGGATACGACATTTAGAATCATGAGATTAGGTGTAAAATTACCTAATCCATATACTTCATTTTCTAGATCAGTTCCTGTTCTTTTGGGGCGACCCTCCTTGTCAGGGTAGCAGACTTTGAGTAAAACTAGGTTCAGGTTTCCCCATATCCAATGGTCTTGGTAAACTGCTGTGTCTGAGTCTATGGAATTAATTAAACTGAACCATGCTCCACAGGAGCCATTATGTGTAAATGGGTGCGGAAAGAATGGCAGGACTCCTTCATAATTCTGATAGGGAGGGAGTCGGCCACACACCCAACAATTGGTGGCGTTACTAGTCTGATGGGAATGGTGTAACATACTAATGAAAGTGTTATTGCGCAGCGCAAGTCTATAAGACAATTCATGCGGAGGTAAGTCACTAAAAGAATGTTCAGCAGCAACATTATAAACATGTCTGGAAATAGGGTAATATATGTGCAACAACATACTTGTAATAGTTATTAAAAGACTCAATAAAAACAAGATTAATAATGTCACTATGCAGTGGCTACGCAGTGATTTACAATACGCCTGTCGTTTCAACATTTTTCCGGTATTTCCTCTACTTAGGTCCAGGGGATACATGTCAGAGACAATTCAACCGCTTCACCTTGGAGAGGACTTAAACAATCAAATTGCTCGACTTGGTGGGCCTAAGCTTTAGTTTGTAAAGTTCGCTTTCCGTTTTTTCCACCAAAGGAAGTTTTGAATCAGTCTGTGAGGGAGTGCAGGGCACAGTGTCTATATCTGAAGGTAGTCCATGAAATTTTTTTATGTGACTTGAATGAATCCAACCCTTGCGGCCCTCGATCTTCACGGCTGTTCTTGTGGTCAACAGGACCAACTTGGGTGCTTTCCACCTGGGCTCCAGTTGATTTTTTCTGTCGAAATTTCTCACAAAGACAAGATTACCCGGAACAACGTCATGGGGTTTCGCCTCAGTGTTGTCGGGAAAGGCTGCAGCTACCTGTGAACGAGAAGATTGTAGTGCAGACATCAAGGAAGCCAAGTAATCTGTCAGCATATTACAGTCAATATCAGTTATTTTGCGTGGTATAGGCGTCCCCCACATATTCGGTGGTCTACCGAAGATCACCTCATACGGGGATAGCCCTGTTCTAGAGTGTGCTACCATTCTCATGTAAAAGAGTGCAACTGGTAATGCTACTATCCAGTCGACACCTTTCTCTCTGCATATTTTGGACAGTCTGATTTTCAGTGTCTGGTTATGTCTTTCTACGAGACCTGCTGCCTCGGGATGTCGGACACAGTGGAATTTCCACTGATAACCTAACAGAAGTGAAACGTGTTTCATTAATTCGGATGAGAACGGCTGGCCGTTATCTGAGTAGACAACACGTGGTAAACCGTATCGTGGGAAGAATTCTCGAACCAACTGTTTGGCAGTAGTCGGGGCAGTGTAATCTGAAACTGGGTACGCCTCTGTCCAACGGGACAGAGCGCAGACAACCACGAGAACATATTTGAATCCTCGACATCGTTCCATCTGGATATAATCCATCTGTAGGACTTCAAAAGGGTGATCAGGAGGCTGAAATCCACCCTGTTCTACGGGAACACTTTTTCCCGGGTTGAACTGGCAACAGATCATACAGGTACGGACCTTTTGTTTGGCTGCTGCTCGTAAATGCTTATTAAACCAAATGTGTTGAATGCTATCTAGCATAGCTTTTTCTCCTAGATGTGCTGGACTATGTATAGTGTTGATTACGACTTGGACCATTGAATCAGGGAGGAACCACACAGACCTTTCCTTCATCATCCATCCCTGGTCCGTTTGGATCCCTCCTAATTCAGTCCATTTCTTTATTTCGTCTGGTGTAGCATGTGTCTGTATGTCAATTACGTCAAGAGTAGGATCTTTAACTGTCATACTATGTGTCGGTGTCGGGACTATTGTCTTTGTCATATCGGGGGTTTGAATTTGAGCAGTCAGTTTAGCTGTTCTGTCGGCTAGATCATTGCCTTGGGAAATGGTATCAGTAACTTTTGTATGGGCTTTACATTTCATAATTGATATTGCAGTGGGTAGATGTATTGCATCTAATAATGCATGAATGAGGGGTCCGTGCTGAATGTGGGCACCGTGGGAAGTTAAATAACCTCTCTCTCGCCACAGCACGCCGAAGTCATGTACAACTCCGAATGCATAACGTGAATCAGTGTATATGTTGACTTTTTTATTCGTGGCTTGAATACAGGCTTGTGTCAGAGCGATGAGCTCTGCGGCTTGAGCTGACAAAGTATTTATACGATTAGTTTCAATAACTTCAGTATCGGTTGTGACTGCATAAGCGGCTACTAACTCTCCTGTACTTGTTCTCATGCATGAACCATCGACATAAAATGTCAAGTCTGGTTCTGACAATGGAACATCGGTCAAGTCTTGTCTGGGTTTTGTCGTTACAGTAATGACTTCAATACAGTCATGGATTAGTGGGTCTGTTCCGATTACTGGCAAAAGTGTGGCAGGATTCAATGTGTTACAGCGTCTTATTTCTATATGCGGCTGAAACAGTGTCAGTTCATACCCTGTAAGTCGTGCTACGGTCAAGTGTTGTGTTTGTGTTCTATTTACAAGAACCTCTACTGCGTGTGGTACTTGAACTGTCAATGGATGTCCTAACACTATGGCATCGCTTTGTCTGATTGCTAAAGCTGTCGCTGCTACTGATTTCAGGCACGCAGGCAAAGCCTGAGCTACTGGATCTAATGTACTAGAAAAATAAGCACATGGTTTGTGTGCTCCTGCTTGTTCCTGTGTGAGTACTGACAAGGCAGTACCTTCGCGTTCTGTAACAAAGAGTGTAAACTGTTTTCTGTAACATGGTGTTGCTAAAACTGGTGCTTGACATAAAGCTTTCTTTAGGCTTTCAAAAGCTTGTGTATGTTCCTGAGTCCAAGGGAGAATAGTCGATGTGGCTGCCTCCTGGGTTGTCAACTGAATGAGTGGTTTTGCTAGGAATGCATATTGCGGGATCCACTGTCTACAATATGAAGTGAGGCCTATGAAAGCCCGCACCTCCTTTTGTGTCTTAGGTGTTGGCATGTTAACTATCAACTGAATGCGGTCGGGTGTAAGCTGCCTTCCCTCCTTGTCCAGCGAGTGTCCAAGATAAACAACTCGCTGGACACAGAATTGCAGCTTAGAAGGGGAAACCTTGTGTCCTTTTTCGGCTAGAAATTGTAAAACTGTCAGTGACGCTTTTTCACATTCAGCTTCGCTTCTTGCGGTGATCAGCAGATCATCGACGTATTGAAACAGAGCCGTGTTAACTGGCATGTGGATACTGTCAAGTTCTCGTTTCAATGCTTGGCTATAGATGCTGGGGCTTTCTGTAAATCCTTGAGGTGCGCGTGAGAATTTAAAGCTACGTCCATTTAAACTAAATCCGAACAAATATTGGCTTTCCGGATCTATTGGGACGCTGAAAAAGGCATTCTTGAGATCGATTACAGTGAAGAATGTCGCTTCGGAATCAATAGCTGTCAGTAATGACGAGATATCTGGGACCACAGGGAATTGTGGCACAATACATTTGTTTAACTCGCGCAGGTCAATAACCAATCGATATACTGGCGGGGCCTTCGGATCTGTTCGTTTAAGAATCGGTATTATCGGTGAATTACATATATTGGAGTCTGTTTCCACAACTACTCCTTGGGCAATGAGCTCGTCAATGATTTGTAGTAAAGCCACTACAGCATCTGGCGGTAACTTGTATTGTCGCATTCGTGGTAGCACCACTCCTGCCTTTAGTGTGACTCGATATGGTGTAATATTCATGCAACCAACATCAGTAGGGCCTTGTGCCCATTGACGTGTAGGTAAAGTCTGTAGTCGGGGATCCATGTCTCTAGATACATAGTGACCTTTAAAATCACGTAAAAACAATCTTACTCCTTCCGGAGAACAACATATTATAGCTCCTAGGGCTTTTAACGTTTTTATTCCTAATAGATTTTCTGGACATGATTTAGTAAGCAGTAAATCTGTAGTTCGGGTCAGAGGTCCTATCGTGAGTGGCAGAGGCTGTGACACTTCATTAACAATAGGTTTGCCTGAAAAACCAAGGGAAATATTTTGTGAGCCTGAGAGGGGTGCCCCTGGAACTTCACTACGTTTTATAGTTGTTCGACTTGCCCCTGTATCGAGTAAAAATTTTCTATCTTGACCTAATAATTTACTACGTACATAAGGTCCTTCTTGATCCACAGGAATCTCGATAAGGGGTAAGTCAACTTCCCTCTCTAGGCTAGTTCATGCGTAACGCTGATACTCGGGATATTCATACTGTGCGGTCTGATACATTTGTCGTGTTGTTGTTTGTGTGGCAGCAACAGGTAATGGGGGTGCAGCTGGTACAAACTGTATTGGCTGTTGTGCGGCTGGCATTGCCTGGACATGCTGTATAGCTCCTTGTTCATTCTGGTCTTGTCTTAGTGGCCGTGATCTTTCTTGTGTTTTACCTATGGCGATATTATGTTTTAGAACCGGACAATCGTGTACGTAATGGCCTGGCTTTTTACAATAATTGCATGTCCCTTTTACAGGTCCCGCTGAATCGGAATGTGTCATACCCTTTTTATGTCCTTCGGCTGGGACTGTCTGGGAAACTAGCATTTTCATTTTTGTGTCTTTCATGCGTCTGTGTTCATGTTCTTGTTCCTCTTTAATTCTATTGTGGTGGTACTGTAACATTTGTAACATTTGTGTTGGAGTGTTACCTTGCCAGGTACTCTCGAATTTTAATACTCTATTCTTTACTGGAGGCAGAGCATTTTCTACTAATTTTGTTACAAACAGATGTGGGTATGATTCGCTACTTGCTTTTATGCCACTATTTATACCAAAACATTTTTCGAAACGGGCATAGTAATCACTAGTGTCTTCATCTTGCTTCTGTTTACAGGCTGAAATTGTACCCCAATCTTCCTTTTTCGTAGTTAATAATCGTGGCAGTACCTGTACTAGTAGTCCTGGTAATGCCTTAGTTTTGTCCCCAAGCCCCGAACCTGGACCTCGGGCCCTTTCTTCTGCTTCTAATGCTGACCATTCTATCTTTTGATCACCTACCTCCCACTCTTTTTCTTTGAGTTTCTCATAAATGCCAGCAGGCATCAACACCTTTAATATTGTCATAATGTCAGGGTAGGTATACTCTCCCATGAGTAACATGTCTTTAATTTCTCGGTGAAACCCCGCTGGGTCCTTGTCATGACTGGGTACTACTTTCTTCATTTCTAATAATTCTATTTTTGATATAGGCGTATATACAAATACGCGTTTAAACTCATTGTCCTCACCCTTTATTGGGTGCACTTCTCGTAAGGGATTCTGTCTATCTATGCGGTACGTAGTTCTTTCCTTGGCGGACAATGGAACATGTTCTGAACACACGAAAAGAATATACTGCTTTCTTGATTCTAGAATTTCTTTAATTAATTCAGTACCTGGACCTCTCCATTTAGTCATAAGTAATTCAGTCAGTATGTCAGGCAAGGGACCAGGGTCCGAGTGCTGACTCCGATACAGTATAATGAGTTGTTGGATCATATAAATCCCAGCTAACCTCTGTTCATCTGGGGTAAGATTCAAAAATGCGCGTACTACTGTATCATCACTATATTTTCCGGGACTGTCCACCCAATGGACAGCTGCCCTGGCTAAATCTTGTTCATCCATAGAATCGAGGAAATGATAACCCCTTCGTTCTTGGAGTAGTTTGTCGGCGGTTTGGAACGAATGCTCGTTAGACCTTATATTAATCATAGGTATTTGAAAATTCCTGCTATTATCTGGGCACGTCGGATGCATTGAGTCAGTATGATATCTGGTCTGATTCCTATTACAAGATCTTCCTCTACCTACATAGGCTATGGTGTCTGACTGTCCTGTGAGCAGTCCTGGCCCTTCTTCCTCGTTTTGTTCGAACTCGTCTGTCTCTAATCTCTCTTCGTGTAGGCGTTCTATTTCTTTACGGATCTTTCGGCACATGGCTATTATACAATTTTGTTTATCATGTCTCCCTTCTGATATATTCTGGCTCCATCTTGTAAGAATTCTCATGGCTTCCGGGTCTACCCCCGGTCGGTCTTGATTTCTGATCACACAGTTTATGAGGAAACGTAACAGTTCCCCCTGTATCTCTACTTTCTGGTATTCCATAGCTCTGTAAATACATTCTGGATCTCGCCCTGTTTGGACAAAATGATATAGATTATCTAGATGCGCAGTCATTCCTGGTAACTTTGCTAAATACACTGCGGCTCGTCTGATACGCAATGATGCTAGGGTCATTTCGTCCTCTTTTCCAGGCACCGGGTCATATCTACAATCTATAAGAAGTTCTTTAAGCGCACGGGCACTAAGGAGTTTGGGTGTACGTGAATGCGCTGACTCTTGAAAAGTAAGCTTATTTATTCTGGGTGGTGTAGAAAAGACATTGGCAGCTCCTCCCGCGGCTCCATCTGGGGCGTCGGGTGTAAAAGGATTCGTTGAACGTGACACAGCAACTACAGGTGTGGACACAGCCATAGAAGTAGCTGTAGGAACGGATACAGAAACAGATGTGCTTGCCGAAACTTGTGACTCGATTTGTTGCCGTAGGGATATGGGTACTGGATCTTGGCGTTGAACCTCCCTGGTAGGTGGTCTACGTGGGGCGGAATTGGCATACTCGGGAGCTGCGTCATCTAAATAAGAGGAAAGAAAAACATCTTCTGCGGTTCTAGGATGCCCCTTAGGATGTACCTTTATTGGGAACAATGGGGTTGGCAAGTCTTTTGGCGTTTCCGGAGTAGCCTTAGGTAATCCTTCGGCCAGAAGGGGATACATACCATTCATAAGGGTATTTCTTTGTCTGTCTACTTGTTCTGATTTTACTCGGATACCTTCCTCAATTAATAGATTTTCTCGAACTTTTGTGGAATTCTCTTTACTCTTTTCTTCCTGTCTACGTGCTTTTTCTGTTCGTCTATGTGATTCTTTACGCCATAATTCAACGGCGTCTTTCTGTGACTGTCTGACTTTCCTTTTCCATAACTCTTCCTCGACTTTCATGATGCACTCTGTGTCCCAGGTCCCCGCTGTGGGCCACCTCTGACTTTCTGGTAATCCCTTGGTATAGTCTACCCATAGATCAAGAAATAATATGGCGTCTAATCCATGTTTATGATACATAAAATGCCCTGGGGTGTCCCTAGGAGGAATAGGGACGGCTTCTTCGAGAACCCCTTTTCTGGTAGTGATCTGTCTTAATTTCGAAAAGAGCGGCATATTGAGAACTGACCTTATACTTGATTTTGACCTGATACTTGAATTTGAACAGACTTAATACAATAAACACGATAATGAACAGTCATTCATACCACGATATACTTAAACACTTCAAACATTTAACATTGAACCTTTAACTGGAACAACAATGATGATCGTCTGCATGACTAATCACCAAGCTTAATTCTCGACAATAACTAGACAATAACTAGACACTTCGGAATACTTGATATACTGCTAAACAGTACAGATACACTGCTAAAACAGTGCAGACCGGATTTGTGTACCCAAACCCGTCTTGACCGGCACAACCTATGTGCACGTCAGAAAATGCCTCCCCAGTAATGGTACTCACCGGGTAGCTTCGGAAACGGAAGGCCTCAGTAACTTGAACTTGACTCGGATTTGGACTGGACTCAACTCGATTCGTCGGACACTGGGCTTGACGTCGTACTGGTGGGTCTCTGTATACCTCGGATCTTGCTCTCTCAGCTAGGCTCTGGTCGGGATACTTCGCACTTCTCACCGCCTCGTCTGGGTGTTGATTGCAGTCTCAGTCGCCCCCGCTTGACCGGAGGGAGATACAGGAAATCCTGCTGGTACGCGTTATTGTCCGTCCAGCTGTGGCAGGAGACCGGGCCTGCAACGCACCGCCGGCGCGTGAGATGAGAAAGTGTCCCTGTTCGGGCGCCATCATGTGGTAAATATTTCTCCTTTACCGGGACTGAATTTGATACAGGAACATAATAAAATAGCTCAATGAAATGAGAGGCAGAATCCGTGATATTAGAGTTTCAGAATGGGCTTTATTCCAATAAGCGATTATAATCGGATGCTTCAAGTTCCATCACCACGGGAGTTCAGGAAGTGAAGTACATACTTTATTGACAAGCAGTAACTTTTATAATACATACATCATAATGAAGTGAATACAGTAGGCGTAACAATTGATAAGGACATTGACGTTTTGGTGTGCGTAGCCGAAAATGGGTGTAATAATGAGTAAAAAAGGAACATGATTGGCTATGATGTAATACATAGGTGGATCTATAAGATAATACTTGGCATTGATGCGCGCGCAGCAGTCTGACGTATAATTGACGTATAACTAGGGGGTGACGAGGACTTGACATTTAGCTCTACGTGTGGAGACAAGAAGTCTGGGGGGTCAAGTCAACCTAATCCCAAATCATATCTACATCCTATGTTTAAAGAACTATGTTATCCACAAAAGAAGGACTCTCGGACAGAATCTATTCTATACTGACTGTGCGTGCGTGTACAAGCGTCTAGGTGTCTACACTGAATGCGAGGGGGTAGGAATATTCCATGGTAACAGGGCTATGAATTACTTGCATGAGGACAGAGAAGATGGGCCTTTTTGCTTGGTAACTGGAAAAATGTTTACTTAAGCTACTAGGCAGGAATGCATCGGCTGAGGGGGAAGCAGATAATTCGAAGGTGAAATACAGTTCTTGGCAGAGAATAGGCTGATGTCAGGCTTCGTGAGCCGCGCAGAGAATGAGACAAAGTTCATGGTCACGGATGCAGGCTTGAACTGGAGCTTTCAGAGACAGAAGGCAAAAGGAGTTCGATGACAGAATCAGGGCCTTTTTGCCTGAACTGTAAAATGGCATAAGTGAACCATATAAAGCCGGTAGCCTTTCATATTTAGGAATGGAATATCCAGCCCATTTATGGCGGATCTGACAGAGGACATGTTGATGATGGACGCACATGTGTTTGCGTCATTATTACTGGAACTGGAGGGAGCATACATGTACTTGCGACATGCACATAGAACCGTTGGGGTCCAAGATAGGGGACATAACTGACCAGAAAAATCCATATTTCCACAGTACCTTGGATCTTGGCAGGGAGTTCGGGGCAGCCACAGTAGTCACAAAAGGGGCTCCATCTTTTATACACAGTTTCTTTTGTTCTTTGTCGCCAGGGGGCCTGTGCCTGGCTCAGTCCGGTTTTGGAGCACTTTGTTGTGGTGACTCTGCTCTTTCCTTCAGTGCACAGGGCAGAGACATCAGCCGCTCCACAGGGGGCGGAGCCAGCATTGTGGTGGCAGAGCACAGGTCTAATCAGAGTCAAGGTGTACTCCTCCCACCCATCTTGGTGTAATCTCTCTACCCACCACCTGGCAGCCAGCCTGTCTCCTGGAATTCCCCAGCCCTGCCCCTCACTGAAACTAGGCAGCACACACACACAAAGCAGAGGCGGACTGAAATGGCTAAGCAAGTAAATACTAACTTTCTACAAGTAGTATTTACAAACACAGGATATTAAAATAAACTTTACTAAAAGAAGTATTTTATTGTTCTGAGTTCAGGCATACTAAACTTGACTTTCTACTATGCTCTCTGAGTCCGCTGGGATTATAGCGTGTAATAATTCCAGCAGCCCATTCTGGCCTATGGAGAGCAGGTAGCCTTCAATAGTTAAAAACGAAAATGGCTGTAATTCACTATTAGGACATGCTACACACATCAGGGCATGTCCTACCTTATGCCTACAATGCACCCTGCCCTTGGGCCTACCATAGTGGTGACTAATATGTAGTTAAGGGAAGGTTTAGGGACTGGCAAGTAGGTGCACTTGCGCAGTCAGCATGACAGTACCAGACTGCACGCAGGTTCTGCGATGGCAGACCCTAGACACATTTTACTAGGCCGCTTCTGTGGGTGGCACAACCAGTGCTGCAAGCCCACCAGCAGCATTTGCATTTACCATCCCTGGCACTCCTGGTGCACTTTACTAGGGGCTGATAGTAAACCAAATAGGCCAAACATGGACACCAATCAATGTATACACTTTTCAAAGGGAGCACTTGCACTGTGGCACTGATTAGCAGTGGCACAGTGCCCTGAGCAGCTAACACCAACAAAACACATGAGGCACATCAGCAAAAAGTGGAAGGGAAACTCACGCCAAGGTGCCAGGTCTAACAAGTCTCATTTGAATGATACGTTAAGGTGTTCTTGCTGACAGGGTTTCATTCCGACTAAACATTGTATGGAATGTATTTGTAGAAAGCAATCGCTGCAGATGTATGTACCAATGTTATACGCTTTCACTTATATCTTTGCACGTACATTCCGCATACATTTGATGTTTGTAATTCATAATACGTTCATGGTACCTCATTGTTCAACTCCTATTGCTCTTATTATCGTTTATTTCTGTGAAAGAAATAATGAAAACGTCGTTAAACTGCCATCTGGGATGGGATCTCATCTGAAGTGACAGAACATGGCAAACCTTTCAAGGATGTTTAACAAGGCATACTCCGGGGTTCTCTAGAAATGCTGCAAAGCAGGCACTTTTGTTAGCTATGGTGTCATATAATGTATTCAAGATAGCAGTGACTAAGCAAACTGAAACTCGTATCAGGATCCTGAGTCTGTGCTGATTTGAAATTAAAGAAACACTCTGAATATATTACGGACTTTTATATTTTTTTGTCCTAAACAACAATATTTGCACGTAGCACCTACAAAGACAGTAGGCATACAATATTTAAACTAAGATTCTTTTTTATAACAAAGTGATCTTCCTTTGTTTGTTGCTTGGCTTACAGGTGATGCTCTTTCAGGAAAGAATCACTAGAGCATCTTTTATTTTCTTGACCAATTTAAGGGCCTGATTTAGAGTTTGGCGGACGGATATTTATCCCACCAGAGCGACTAAGTGAATTTCTCTGTCATTCTGAGGGAGTACCCGCCGTCCAAGCCAGATTATCAGACATCTCTTGCATTTACAGGAACTGTTGTTGCAGCAGTTTCTGTTAATGCATTGCAAGTTTGACTGATGGCTCTGTCAACACGATGAAGCCACCTGACAAACTTTCATTGTTTTTTATCTTTTCTAAACAAAAATCCCAATTTGAGATTTTCTTTTTGGAAATGGAAAAAAACAATAATTCCTCTTGCCATTGGAGTTTTCTCCTGTGACGTGGGGATCAGTTTACAGTTTTCACAGTCCCTTATCGCCGATTTTACCTGGCGGTGACAGACAGTGCAAACTGGCCCTTCGTCCACCCACTCTAAAATGGGTGGGCGGACAAATGGCCAATCCTCTGATGGCCCTTACTCTGTTGGGCCATCGGAGATGTATGTCAGTGGCCGAGAAGGAGTATTCCTCCTCCGTCAACATACTGAAAGTCCTCCTGACTCTAAATAAGGCCGGTGGACGTCCAGTTTGGCTGTTGCAAAAAAGTACCCTCTCCATCAAACTATAAATGGGGCCCTTCACCTGTACGCATAGATTTTGATTACACCAGACAGATCTCCCGCCTACCATTCTCAGTCAAGGTCTTAGAGAAAATCACCAACAGACAATTCACTGACTACTTGACACAACTAAGTCTAGTTTCAGGCCCAACCACAGCATGGAAACTGCCCTGTTCGCTGCCAGGGAGAACATCCACATGACTCTGGACAGAGGAGACATGGTGGCACTCATCCTCCTCGACTTCTGCACAGCATTTGATGCAGTCTCCCACCGCATCCTCATCCAACGCCTACATGACATTGGAATTCAAAGACAGGCGCTCCGATGGATCTGCTCCTTCCTGACTGAAAGGACCCAGTCAGTCAGGCTGGCACCGTATACCTCGGACGCCCGTGACATCATCTGCCGAGTTTCTCAAGCATCCTCTCTGAGTCAGAGCCTCTTCAATGCTTACATGATCCCGCTAGCCAGCATCATCTGCTCTCACGATATCAATGTCCTCTCCCATGCTGATGACTGGCAGCTATGTTCTCCCTCATGAACAGACCGCCCAGTAGCCGAATCAAGTTCAATGCCTGCATGACTGAAATCGGCCATTGGATGAAGACCCACTGTCTAAAGCTGAACACTGACAAGACCAAAATCCTGATTTTTTTTAAAAACCACATCACACCTGGTGGCCAACAGAGCTAGGACAGACACCCACCCCTAAAACACGTACTGAGAATTTAGGGATCATAATTGAGGAAACTCCACATGACTGCCCAAGTCAGTGTGGTCATCACCTCATGCTTCTATGTCCTGAAGATAAAGAGGAAGATTTTCAAATGGCTCCCAATCATCTCCCGGAAAACTGTGACGCATGCCATGGTCACAAGCAAGCTGGACTATAACCACTATGCCGGGATCAATTAAAAACTCACCAGAAGACGGCAGACCATTCAGAACTCCCATTCTAGAATCACTCTCAGCCTCCCACGCCATACTCATATCACACCACACCTGAAAGTGCTTCACTGGCTCCCCATTCACAAATGAGTACAATTCCTCACTCATACAACTCCACACTCATATATTCAAGACACTACATAACACCGTCCCAGCATACTTCAACAATCGCATTTGTTTTCACAAACCTTCTGGACACTTCTGCTCTTCCGTACTCCTACTTGCTTAAATCCTACGCATACGGACAACCAGATCTGAAGGTCCAGCCTGCTCCTACATTGCTCTTAAAGCATGGAATGACCTGTCTCTACACATAAGAGCCTCCTCTTCACTTCTTGAATTCCGTAAGAAGCTGAAGACGTGGCTTTTCGAGTAGCCGTTCTAGGCTCAAGGTGTGCCTAGGCTCACACCTGCTCAGTGCCAGGATACCCTACCAAGTGATAGTGCACTCTACATATCTGCATAACATAATATAAAAATCAATTTTTTAAATTGTTAATATGCAGTCTGCTTAAGTCTATGCTCTATGATCGATACCGCTGGGCCTTCGCAAAATGGCTAAATTTATAGACATTGCTTGCAACAAACTGACAGAATCAGTTGTTGTGTAAATGTTTTATTGTGATTTTAGCTTACTGTTAGAGCACAGTGATGCTAAGTTTATGAAGATACTCTCTTTTTAATTTTGTTTATTCACTGACAAGTTCTTGTAGAAGGTTCTTCCTTTTATTTATGTTTTATTGATTGTACAAACATTGAACGATATTTAATACTTGACATTCTATTTTTAACACTGTTTTGTTTACTGCATAAATGTTTGATGAATTTTATAAATCATTCAATACATTTTTGACTGACTGACGTAAATAACCTTTTTCACATCAGTATTTTGTCTGAGTGATTGAGGACGTTAGCAAATCCTGTATCAAAGAAGAGTTCATTTGTTTGCCTTTCTGTAACCTTTGATTTTCACTATTTATCAATCTCCACATATTCATAGGTTTATCACTGTGCCTTGGAAGAAGTTCAGTTATTCATGGGGCTTCAGGATTTCTGCCAAACGTTCCCTCTTTATCGTGGACGAACAGGGGACAGTGACGACAGGGAGAATGATGACGCTGTTGCAGTGGGACAATTCAAGGTAACCCCCCTCAGCGTTAACTTTCCTCTATGAGGAAACTTTGGCATATGATTCTCATTTCCCATGACATTCAATATTTCTTACCCTTCCTGTCTTCTCGTAACCTCTGAAGTTTTATCACTCTTACGTACTGCCACACTGTCCTATCTAATACTAACCCAGTCCATCTGTCATTGTAGAAACAATAGTCCTCTGTCCATGCCTTGGCACATACACCAGTCATGAGTGCACGCGTAAAGGCTCCCTGTAACATGAGCCAGAGCAGGGCCCTGTAGTTTTTTTTTTTTTTTAAGGGCCCTGTAGTTTAGAAGGCTCCATGTAAAAAAATCATTTACGAGGGTTTCAGATTCTAATTCCTTAGAGATTTTCTTACCTGCTCCCAATCAAATGTTATTACTTATTAAATGTAATACGGTAACCCAATATTATCCTATGGGAGAGATAGGCCTCACAGTAGTAAAAAATGCATGTAAGAGTTTTTCACTACTATGTAAATATTAAAAGTACATGTCCAACTTTTTATATACACTGCACCCTGCCCTATGGGCTGTTTAGGACCTATACTAGGATTGACCGACGTGTATTAAAAAGGGAGGTTTAGGCCTAGCAAAAGGTTCATTTTGCATAGTTGAAATAGCAATTTAAAACTGTACACACATGCTGCAATGCAGGCCAGAGACAGGTTTAAAGAGCTACTTAAATAGGTGGCACAATAGTTGCTGATGGCCCACTAGTAGCATTTAATGTAGAGGCCCTGGGTACAGGTAGTAACACTTTACAAGGGGCTTACAAGTAAGCCTGGGCAAAGCACTATGCTACGCTCGCGTAGTTTGCGAAGTTCGCGCTACTTCGCACTACGCGAATTGCACGTAGCACAGTGCGAACACGCGTAGCGTAGTGTTGTGTAGTGCTGCGGTCATTTTTTGCTTGCTCGCGGTCCTCAACGTCAAGTTGGCGACCGCGAGCAAGCAAAATGACATCCCGGCGAGACTTTTTCCTTGTTCGCGATCAGCAACATCAAGTTGGCGATCGCGAGCATGGAAATAAACCTCCCGGCGAGATTCCCAACGCGAGGAGGTCAGGTTTCTCATTGCGAGTGGTCGCGTTTGCTCACGACCGCTCGCGATGAGAAACTACCAGTTCGCGTTGAGAGAGCTGCCGCTCGAATAAAAATCTACTCGAGCAGCAGAAAACTACAGCTCGCACTGTTCAAGATGCCATTTTCAATGATTGCACAGTGCCGGTTGCTTGTCCGCACTGTGCAATCATTGAAAACGACATCTGGCACAGTGCGAACAAGGTACTACGCAGTTTGCGAAGTGCTACGCGTAGCTGGCGTAGTGCGAACTGCACTTTGCGTAGCTTTGCGAAGTGCTACTTCGCGAACTACGCCCAGGGTTACTTGCAAGTAAATTACATATGCCAGTTGGGTGTAAGCCAATTTAACCATCTATCTTTTATGGCTGGGAGTGCTTTATAAACCACTCATCAGTTCCCACAGATAACCGGTTACAGCTGTTATATAGACCAATGACCTGCCTAGGCAAGTCGATTGATTTGCGTTGCTCATTAGATAGAGTTTCTCTTAAAATGATTCAATGAGTTCTGGGTGCTTTATAGGTTTGCATTTTGTCCCCAGCAGCCTATAGATTACATTGATCTACAGATAATAATGTTGTGCAGTAGGATCAATAGGGTGCTCTGAAGACCGTTGTTCTGTCACACAAGTTAGTGGACTGGGGATGCTATGTAACCTATCCAATTCTCCCTAGGGTTCCAAATCTCATTGACCTTTCCTGAGCAGTTGACATGTCAGGAGTGGCATTTAGCCCAGAGTTCTCTCCATTTGTATCAGTTTATTGGAAACCTCTGTGGATTTGCAGTATGTTCTCCTGAAGTGAGTCTGTTTGTGGTGCTTTATAGACTGCTGATTTGCTGTAGGAAGTTGATACAGTTCAGATATTCATTAGATCAACTTTTGGTCTCCCTGAGTTAATCAGTTTAAGTACTTGTGAACGATTTAGTGATAAGATGACACCAGCATGTATGTTCCTTTGCCAATATAGTTTTTTTTAAAAACATTTTTTATTGTAATCGGTACAAAAATGAGGCCCAATGTGACAGTACATTCAATTGCATTCAATCGGAGCGGTGTCCGGTCCCGCCCTGGAACCACCACAATCACTGCAAAAATGTCCCCAATTACATGGACTATAAAGTACATCTAAAAGTAAATTATACAACCAGAGAAACTATGAGTGAGCAGCGGCACCAGATAATTGCATCAATATTGCACTGTGCTTAGAAAACCATGCCATACACTCAAATCACACAGCGGTAAGGTCAGGGGAGGAAGGAGCCTTTGGGTGTGGCAAAAAGTACCCGAAGGGTAAGGGGAAGAGGGAACGGGGCAGACACAGAAACTCCGGTGCACCAGCAGCAACACTCAAAGACCCATCTGGGGTCACCTACTCACCGGACGTTTGCCAGGCATTCAATCTCCACCTTATGTCTCCACAGCGGAGGACTCGGGCCCTAGGTTTTGGAAAGCAGGTGTAATGCCCACCGCCAGCAATTCCATCCTATGTGACCTCCTGCAGGACCCATAGGATCTCTCCCTAGAACCTTTGCAACCCGCTGCAGTCCCACGTCACGTGGTGAAATGACACTGGAGCTATACCACACAGAGGACATGTATACAGCCAAGCCGCATTGATTCTATATAAACGTTGCGGGTCATATAAGTTTGGTGTAGTAAATAGAATTGGGTGAGTTTGAACCTTGCGTTACTAGCCACTTCTCGGACCTGAGCAAACACCTTCTTACACTTCTGTGAGTGGAACAGGTAGGTCCGTCTCCCACATGTTCCGAACTCCCATTGTGTCAACTCGGCATTCACCTTTGAGAGCTATGTATTTGCGGGAGATGAATCCCGAGTCGATCCCTGGTCCAGCAAGGCCAACAGCATCTGGGATTCCGTGGGCTCGGTGGGGATGTCAGTCCAGGTCTCGCAGAGTGTGTGTGATACCTTAGCATATTGCAGGAACTGGCCTTGGTGTTGGCTGAACAATTTGTTGCACCTTTTGCACTGTAAGGGACGTGCCATTGAGGAAAAGACCACCAGCTGTGGTGCAGGCCCCCCTCGAACCACTGTGTCATAGCCATCAAACGGTCTGAATCTCCAGGACGGATGGTAGCCATCGTAGGGGCAACATTATAGCGTAGGTCGCCCAACGCAACATCTGTGCCACTGTGCGCTTCCACACCACTGCTACCTGTCAGACTATGGAAGGGCAGTCATTCTGGATCGCTGCCCCCAGCATGAGGCTATGGGGGAGATCCATACACTTTCCCCATTCCCCCAGATGGAGTTTCTCCTCATTCGGGACACCGCTGCGCTGCGTATTGTAGGAAAACCCCTAATGTAGTATAGTTGAAGGTCCGGTAGCCCACAGGCCCCCCAATTCATTATCCAATTTTAGAACATCAAATTTCACCGTACTCCTCTTGCCAGGCCATACCAAGGACACCAGGAGACTGTTTAATCTGGTGAAGACTGATTTCAGGACATTATAGATGGTGTTCTGTAGGGCATGTAAATAGCGGGGTAAAAGAACCATTTTGCTTAGTGTGACTGCCCATCACCGAGTGGGAAAGGTGTACTCAGAAGCTAATTGACTCCTCAAGACCTGTGAGGACCCTACCCATATTGAGCTGGTAACGAGCTTCAGATGTGTGCGCCACCTGGATTTCCAGATAGCGGAGGTGGTCTCTTCCCCACTGGAGTGCAGTCATTGGGGGGTCAGCGTATGGAGCATGCCCCAGCTCAGCCAGGAGAAATGGCACAGTTTTCTGTTTGTCGACCTTAAGGCCAGATACAGCACCAAATTCTGTCATATTCTTAATAATACTCCAACTGAGTGCTCCAGGCGTGTGACGTAAAAGAGAGCATCATCTGCATTATGAGAGACAACGTGAGTGACACCACCCGCCTCAATAACCCACTCAAGCATATCTTGACGGAGACGGATCTCCAGTGGTTCCATTGCTAAGGCAAATAGGAGCATTGACAGGGGGCATCCCTGTCATGTGCCCCTTTTGAAAGGGAAGCACTCTGATATCACGCGACTAGTGTGTGCATGTGCGACCAGATCTGTATGGAGCAGTCTCACCCAAGATACAAAGATCGGTCCCAGCCTCATTCGTCTGAGAACCTCCCAGAGGTACTCCCAGTTAAGAGTGTCAAACGCTTTCTCGATTTCTAGTGAGACCAACGCTGCCTTCAGTTCCAAGTCTTCAACTGAATGCAGCACATGGGACAGCCTCCATAGGTTCATCTGGGTCCCTCTACCGGTCAAAAAGCTGTACTTATCCCCTTGCACCAAGTGGGTACCACACCACGAAGTCTAGTTTCAAGCGCCTTTGCAAGTATTTTAACGTTGACCCCAGCATAGATAGGAGTCTAGCGGAGCCAGGATCCAGGGGGTGTTTGCCCGGTTTGGCGAGCATTACTATCGGAGCCTCTCACATCGTTTGTGGCAGCAGTCCTCACCGTCGCACCTCCTGAAGTGTTTCCAGCAGCCGGGGAAGGAGGAGTCCCGAGTATGTCTGATAATATTTCACTGAGAGCCGATCCGGGCCCAGAGCCCTGCAGCGCACAATCCCCCGGACAGCCTCCTGTAGTTCCTCCACCCGGACCTCCCTCTCCAGACTCTCCACCCTTTCTGCTTCGAGTCGAGGGAGTGTCAAACGATCCAAAACCCCACAGGTCCCCACCAGGGGGGCAATCTCTGTCTCTTTATAAACCATAGGAGATTGACTCTGGCTTGTGTCCCAACATTGGGGCTGTCCGGTCTCCTCAACCAGAGAATCATTGGGGACGGCACTCCCTCTTCAGGATCCATGCCAGAAGTCGTCTGGATTTGTCACCCTCCTTGTCTAGTAGTTGGTGATAGTCGCACCAAGCCAGACAGTCCATCCTATCCCAGGTCCCCCCCGACACTGCTCTCCGGGCCGTCCACATCTTGCCCCTCCGTTTCCCGAGGGTAGGGGCAGCCCGCTGGAAGGTCACCAATAGCTGTTCCTCCTTAACCAGCTGGGTCTCTAAGCGGCATCTAGTGCCGTCAGTGAAAGATAGGCATTACCCCCGGGTCACGTCTCCAACGCATCCCACTCCAACCCGCTCTGCACGTCGCTGTAGACCCATTGGCTGCAAAGTAGCAAATGGTCACTTCCCTAATTTCCTCACAGAACAGGGTGTTCCTGAGTACCTCAGATCACAGGCGCAAAGGGGCACTCTGGGTCTTTCGCCACTAACTCCCCACTCCTTTCGCCACTCACTCCCCTCTCCAAGAGCAGCGGGGCATGACCCGAGACAAGGTCCTCTGACACCGAAAACCTGTCGAAACGACGGTACGAGTTGTAGGCTGGAGTATATCATGTGTATTATTCGGCCTCAGGGTGGGTCATGCGCCAGATATCCAGGCAGCCCAGACGGGCCATCACTCCCCTCAGCACAGTTACCATAAGGGGTTTGTGCCAGGTTTCGGGGGATGTCTATCCCAGTTGTCATCAATACACCGTTGAAATCCCTCACCCATGGCAGGGGCCGGCATATGAGAGGAGTTCCCTCTCTAAGTCGAGGTAGAACTCTCCATCATCCGTGTTGGCTGTGTACATGTTCAATATACACGCCTCCCATCCATTCAACAAACCATGAAGTAGTAGAAATCTGCCCTCGCCATCCGTCGTAAAGCTCCGAAATCGGAAAGCGACCTGAGGGGCGACCCATATCAAAACTTTGCGGGCATAATTAGAATATGTTGTGGACTGCAATTGCCCTCTCCACTCCTTCTGCACCTCCCGGAAGTCTCCGTCCAGCAGGTGAGTCTCCACCGGAGATACGTTTGCACTCTATGCCGCTTAACATAGGAGTTTAGCCCGTGCACATTCCAGGTCACTACCATAAACCGGGTATCCATATAATCTTGTGGATCTCAGCGTCCTATCCACCCCCACCAGTCACCACACATTCCCCTTTTTGACAATATAGGCAAGTCTTTATTTACATAACGGGAGAAAAGTGTATCCTTTCCTTCATGTTCACAAATGAGTACTAGGCTTGGAGTCATTTTACTCATTTCTGTGTACAATACATTGTTCGGCTGCATAGACTCTTCTTATATTCCAGTCCAGGCTTTTCGCTATCCAGTCTGTGATGTCATTTCCTTCGGGTAGATTAACGCACATGGATCATTTCCGGACATTGTTGGGATAAACCGCCTTTTCCCCATCTGAAAAATATCGGGCTGAAGTTAGGAGTTTTACTGTCTATTCCTTAACCTTTTTCCACTTAAGCAGCACCATCCCTTTCTCTTCCCCTTTCCCCACTTACCCCAAAAGATAACGGTGCAAACAGAATTCCTATCACATCCAGGACATCTCTGGGACTGACGGTGAAACCTGATTTACATACCCTGGGACCCCTGAGGACACTCTCCCTGGGAATTAGGTGCCCCAGCAGGTAATCTCGGCTTGTTCTACGACACAGCCCATCTGATGGGTCCTGAGAAGGAAGACCACATCCCTTATCTAAAGAGATTGCATATTTCTTGAAGGAAAGGAACTCTACTGGACCTGTGGCTTTTTCTAGGAGTTCTGTCATTTTTCATAGCCCCTTGACTTCTGATTTGTAAGTTGTCTCTCCAAAGGAGTAGGTGACTTCTTGACACACCTAAAAACTCACCCACCCCTGTAGAGGGAGTGGGCATGCTAAAGAATGTTTGGCGCTGACCAAAAGTGATCATAGACTGTAGCAGAGGTGTTTTACATGTTAAATGCTTGTTGTAGTAAGCAGGGGGTTGGCCTCCTAACTCTCCATGTAACCTGACGCCCCTGTCGTAGGAGTCAGTGGATTAGGGGAAGGACATGGAGCGTCTCTAGGCTTGTACACATATCCAACACAGCAGAGACCAGAATCCAGGCTTCAGAGCCGTAAGACAACCTTTCTCTAAGCATGATGGGGAGGCTCTATTAACAAGAGTTCTGAGTTCTGCAGTCAAAGTATTGTAGCGCTCTGTAGAGGCTGTTCCTAGAATCAATGGGTTGGGGATGCGTTATGGGCCATTGATCTTTTCTAAGTATTTTTATAAGCTACAGTCGCTTTACAGACCAGCCCAATGGGTTTAGGTGCTCCACTGAAAAGTGCACTATCATCTGTAATCAATGGTATAGAGGTGATCATTAGATCAACAAAGCATCATTGGGAGTTACTGGGCTGAAAGTACTCTTGACCAGCAGACTATCTTACATTTGGGTTAAGGTGCTCTGTAGACCTACATTTTTAACTGAGTTTGAATGAGTTGGATGTTTTAGAAATAAATTGACCGTCAGATTGGAGGTTTATTAGTAGATCATTGCAGTGATGTTTCTTGAAGTTGATAATTTGGATTGTTTATATTTTATTCAACATGCCCTTATGAGCAGTTCATGGTAAACCCAAGGCCCAGAACCGGTCTATGACCTGGCGGGGTGCATCAGGCCTGTGCATTTAATGACATGAGTGTACTGTCCATGTCCTGAGGTGTTGACCTAAATTGGTGGTCTTAAAGTACTGATTTTGGTGGTTTAATAGTCCTGGACAGACAGGGAAGCAGGTAGGCACGTTCCTGTGTGCTAAGAAAACACAGAGTTTCTGTAACAAGTTGCACGGACTTCAGGTGATGTCTCCATACCTTTGTGAGACTACCTACTGGCACCACTTACGCACTGACATAACACCCAGACCCTTGTGCTGATCTTCCATGTGTGTGTCGAGTGCAAGTGTGCCTAGTGCATGTGTGGCACATGTACAATAGCAAGACTCCATCTGTGGTGCGAGGCTGAGTGCTAGAACTAATGAGACTCATTTTGGTTGGCCATTGTTAGAACTGGGGGTCTCTATGTGGCAGACGTAGGTTCCGTTGACCAAATAGGGACCCTTGCTTCTAGTCAGGGTAAGGGAGTACACTTCTAAAATAACCCCTGCTCACCCCCTTGGTAGCTTGGCACGAGCAGACGGGCTTATCTCAGAGGCAGTGTGTAAAACATTTGTGAACACATACAGTAATACAGTGAAAACACTACAAATAGACACCACATAAGTTTAGAAAAATAAGTAATCTTTACGAGACTTAACCCAAGAACAAACGAGAAAAATCCACAATACTGTAATCAAAAATAGACTTTAAAATGGTAGAAATAGCTCAGTTCAATGTAGATGGTAAATGCGACACTTCACTCTCGAAGTACCTTGGATGCGTCATGCAATACAAACAAAAGGGTCGCAGGGAAGGTAATGGTGCGGTTGCTTCCTTCGGGGGAGGTGATGCGTCGGTTCCCTACTGCAGCGCAGGGGAGGTGATGCGTCGGTTCCTTAACGGAGAAGAGGTGATGCATCGGTTTCTTACTGTGATCCGGCGCGATGTGACAAGATGGCGCCTCGATGCAATGTGACGATCTGGAGCGATGCGAGAAAAGGGTGTCTCAATGCGATGCGACAATGTTGGATGCGACGCGTGCACGCCCAACGGCCATGCGGCAAACTCGGTAACTTCTGAGCTGCGACAGGCCCTGCGACACGCTTCTCCGGTGATGCGACGGCGACCTCTGCGGCAGCGACACGCTTCTTCGGTGATGCGACGCGCTTCGTCGATGATGTACCGGCGAACAGCTGCAGCGATGGCACTCTTCTCCGGCGCTGCGACGGCAACTGCTGCGGCAGCGACACACTTCTCCTCGTGGCGTCGCGCATCCAGCTCCCAGCGACTCGCAGTCTTTTCAGAAGGCCCAAACAACATTAGGTACCTCTCTGCAGGCAGAATTCCACAGCAAGGGAATTCAGGGGAGCTGGTGGTGAAGTGTTGTATCCCGGAGACTTCAGGCAGGAGGCAAGCACAGTTCAAGCCCTTGGTGATTCTTCTTCAAGATTTCAAAAGTACACACAAAGTTCCTTTTCTCCTTTCCTTGGGAATAAAGTAACCACTGCAGGCCAACCCCAACAGCACAGCACAGGGGCAGTCTCCTCCTTCAGCTTCCTTGGTTCTTCTCCTTGTCAAAGGGTCGTCTTGATTCCCTGAAGTGATCTAAAGTTCTGGGGTCTGGGTCCCCCCTTTTATACACCAAAATCCTTCTCAAGGCAGAGAGTGTCTGTACCTAGTCCAAACCAGTTGTGCGTGCATTCTGCCAGTGCGCAACTTCTTCCTTTGTCATTGTTGGCCAGGGTCATCAGACACACTACAGGAGGTGGAGCCAGCATTGTGGAAGCCCTATTCAGGCCCAGGTGCTACTCCTCCCACCACTCCTCATGCAGATAGGTCCATTCAGCCTTGTGCTGACTCACCCTCGCTCCTGGAACCACCCCAGCCCCTGTCACTCACAAACCAGACATGTAATACACAACCTAGCAGAGGCAGAATTGGATGGTTAGGCAAGAAAATACCTACTTTCTAAAAGTGGTATTTTCAAACATAGAATGTTAATACCAACTTCACTAAAAGATGCATTTTATCCTTCTGAGTTCAGGCATACTAAACTTTAATTTCAACCTAGTTCCCTGAGTCAGTTAGGATTATAAGATGTAGGCCTGGGCTAAAATTCCGTTCCGCTCTCGGAAATTGCGATAATTTGACATTTTCGCGTTCCGCGGAGAGCGCGAAAATGTCAAAATTTCCGCAATCCGCATGTTACTGGAAATTTTTTGCTTGCTCGCGCTGTAAAATAATACATTCTCGCACGCGCGCGATCGCCTTACCTGAATCCCCGCGTTCGCCGTCAAGTTTTCCCGATCCGGTCGCGTTCTCCACGAGATGTTGGATTGTTGGTAGCCATTTGCACTGTCTCACGACAGTTCGCGCCCGCAGTAACGTCATTCGTCGCGCGATTACGTCTTTCTTCTCGCGATCATGCACCACGAGACAAGTAAAAACAAGATGGCCGCGCCCGCGAGCAACCGCATGGGTAAGTTGGCGAGCCGCGACCACGCAGAAAATACCGCGAACGGGCGGGAAAAGAACTTCCGCATCTTCGCGATATTTCTGCGTGTTTGGAGAGATTCTTAACATTTTCGAGATAATTTGCGAAAGTGAATTTTGCAAATTCCGACCACCCCTAGTTATAATCAAACCGCCCATTCTGGCCTGTGGGAACAGGTAGCCTTGCAATAGTGAAAAACGAAATTGGCTTTAATTCACTATCAGGACATGCCACACACATCAGGGCATGTCCTACCTTTTACATACAATGCACCCTGTCCTTGGGCCTACCTTAGGGGTGACTAATACGTAGAAAAGGGAAGGTTCAGGGACTGGCAAGTGGGTGCACTTGCCAAGTCGACATGGCAGCCCCAGGCTGCACACAGGATCTGCAATGGCAGGCCTGAGTCAAACATTACAAGCTGCTTCTGTGGGTGGCACAACCCGTCCTGCAAGCCCACCAGCAGCATTTGATTTACAAGCCCTGGGCACACATGGTGCACTGTACTAGGGTCTGACAAGTAAATCAAACAGCCAATCATGGAGTCACTAATCCATTACAACAATTTACAATAGGGAGCACTTGCACTATGGCACTGAATAGCAGTGGCACAGTGCCATAAGCATCTAGACCAGCAAAACACATAGCAAAAATACAGGAGGCAACAGCAAAAAAATGGAAGGGAGACCCACGCCAATGGTGCCAGGTCTAACACGTGTCCCCTCCAGCTGAAATGTGGGGAGAACTACCCACCCCTTGGGAGTTCTCTTCACTAAGGCAGAAAAATCTGGACAGACCATCAGCATTGGTGTGTTCTGTACCAGGGCGGCGTTCCACCTTGAAGTCCATCCCCTGTAGGGAAATGGACCACCTCAACAGCTTTGGATTCTCACCCCTCATCTGCATCAACCATCTGAGAGGCCTGTGGTCTGTCTGAACCCAGAAGTGAGTCCCAAACAAGTATGGTCTCAACTTCTTCAGTGCCCAGACCACAACAAATGCCTCACGCTCAATTGCACTCCACCCCCGTTCCTGTGGAAGTAACCTCCTACTGATAAAGGCTACAGGTAGGTCTAGGCCCTCCTTATTTATCTTTGAAAGAACAGCCCCCACACCATGCTCTGAAGCATCTGTTTGGACAATAAACTCTTCTGAGAAGTTGGGTGCTAGGCAGTCTTCAGGCAGTCTTCAGGGCATCAAAAGCTTTCTGACAGGTGTCAGTCCAGTTCACTTTCCTTGGCTGCTTCCCAGAAGTCAGCTCCATCAAGGGTGCAACAATGCTGCCATACCCCTTGACAAACCTCCTGTAGTACCCAGTGAGTCCTAAAAAGGTTCTCACCTCTGTCTGGGTGTTGGGGGGTTCCCAAGCCAGGATGGTCTCAATCTTGGGCTGTAGGGGCGCCAACTGGCCGCTCCCAACCTGGTGTCCCAAGTACACCACAGAACCCTGCCCGATCTGGCACTTACTTGCCTTGATCGTGAGGCCTGCCCTCCGCAGTGCCATCAAGACTTCCCAGAGGTGGCGCAGATGTTCTTTACAACTGGCGCTGAACATTGCAATGTCATCCAGGTAGGCGTCACTGAAATCTTCCAGTCCAGCCAACACCTGGTTGACCAACCTCTGAAAGGTGGCAGGTGCATTCTTCATCCCAAAGGGCATAACCCAGAATTGGTAGTGTCCATCTGGTGTGGAGAATGCTGACCTCTTTCTTGCCCCATCTTTTAAGGTGATCTGCCAGTACCCAGACATTAGATCAAACGTGCTGAGGTACCAGGCAGCCCCTAACCAATCAATGAGCTCATCAGCTCTGGGGATGGGGTGCGTGTCAGTTCTGGTGACTGAATTGAGCCCTTGGTAGTCCACACAGAACCAGAGTTCTGGTGTGGCACCCGGTGCGACAGCCTTTGGGACCAAAACTACTGGGCTGGCCCAAGGACTGTTAGAGGACTCAATCACCCCTAAGGCAAGCATCTTGGAGACCTCCTCCTTGATGCAAGCTCTCACCCTTTCAGTCACCCTGTAAGTTTTGTGCTTAAAAGGAGGACTGTCTCCAGTGTCTACATCATGGACACACCAATCAGTGACACTGGGAATCAGGGAGAACAAATCATAAAACGGTCCCAACAACTGACAACAGTCATTCTGCTGCTCAGGGGTCAGGCTGGAAGAGAGGTTAACAGCATCCACTGACCCACCTTGCTCTGTTGCAGAGAGGAGGTCAGGAAGAGGCTCAGACTCCTCCTCCATTCCATCATCTGTTGCTAGGAGCATGCCCACTTCGCACCTTTCTAAGTGGGGCTTCATGCGGTTGACATGCAGGATCTGCAAAGGGTTACTTGAAGACCGCAAGTCCACCAAGTAGGTGACATCACTCTTGTGCTCCACCACCTCAAATGGTCCGATCCACTTATCCTGGAGCACACAGAACTCCACGTGAGCCATAACCCAAACTTTCTGATCAGGCTGAAGCTCAATCAGAGTGGCATTCTGATCGTACCACTGCTTTATCTCTTCCTGGCTGGCTTCCAGATTCACCTGGGCGAGTTGCCTGAAACGCCGGGTTTGGTTTCTGAAGGCCAGCATGTAACTATATACATCCTAGGGAGGTTTCCTGGGAGGTTTCTCCCAGCCTTCCATTACCAAACTCAGAGGTCCTCTTACAGGGTGACCATAGACCCTAAGGACTTCTGTAGCATCTCTCTCTAAGCAAAGAGAAGGCACGGCAAGAGGACGTCCCACTTACGCCTCATGGGTTCCTCAAGACCCAGAATCATGCCTTTGAGGGTCTGGTTGAATCTCTCAACCAGCCTATTACCTTGGGAGTGGTAAGGAGTGGTGAACTTATAAGTTACTCCACACTCCTGCCAAAGGGACTTCAGGTACTTAGAAATGAAGTTTGTACCAATTTATGACACCACCTCTCAGGGGAACCCCACCCGGGAGAAAATCCCCATCAGTGCATGTCCCAACACGGGGGCCATCATTGTCCTGAGAGGGATGGCTTCCAGGTACCGGGTGGCATGGTCCACCAAGGTCAGGATGAACCTGTTGCCCATGGCTGTCTTGGGATCCAGAGACCCCACAATGTCAATGTCCACCCTTTCAAAGGGGGTGCTGACCACAGGGAATGGCTGGAGAGGAACCTTGTGCTTCCTCCCATTCTTTCCACTTGCCTGGCAAGTTTGACAGGTCCTGCAAGGAGTGTCTGAACTCTTGCCCATTTGAGGCCAATAAAGGTGGGTGACAAGCCTTTCAAAGGTCTTGTCCTACCCCAGTTGTCCTGCTAAAGGCACATCATGAGCCAGCCCCAGTAGGAAGGCTCTGAAGCGCTGGGGTCCCACCAGCACACAGGCTGACCCAGGGTCAGCAACCTTAGGCTCACTATACAGGAGACCATTCTCCCAGTAGATCCAATGTGATCCAGACTGATCACCTGCTGACTGGTTTGCAGCCTGTTGCTGCAAATCCACAAGAGAAGGGCACTTCTTCTGCTCCTCGCAGAATTCTTCCCTGGAGGGTCCTCCTTCTTGCTGCCAATGGGTCAGCTCAGGCAGGTCCCCCAGTTCAGCTACCTGCTCCTCTGTAGTTTCCAGGGAATCCCCCTCAAGGTCTTCTTCCTCCTGGACCGTGGGAACTGTGGGGGTGGGTTTCCTGCGCCCCGGCCTCTTCTCTTTAAGGCAGGCACCTGGGCCACTCTTTCAGGCTCCAGGTCCTCTTGAACACCCTTACTGACTGCCATGGACCGTGTGGTCACACACTCCCACTCAGGCAGACCTAACATCTCCAAATGAGCACTTCGCTCCACCTTAGCCCAAGGGGAGCTCTCCAAATAGTTACCCAACAGACAGTCAACATGCATGGCTGGCCTCACAGCTACTTGAAGAGTACCAGAGACCCTCCCCCCCCACTCAAAGGGAACCTGAGACACCTAGCAGTGGCTCACTGTGTTGTCAGCGGCAACAACTGGGTAAAATGCATCGGGGACCACCTGCTCTTCAAACACCAGGCGACAACAGACAGCTGTCACACTGGCTCCAATGTCTCTAAGAGCCTCCACTCTATGGCCATTGATGGTCACCCACTGCCTGTACTTTTTAGTGTTATCAGGCAGCTGGGTCCTGGGGACCACCTCACAGTCTCCTAAAGAGACAAGGGACATATCTGCGGGACCCCCCTCCCCCACTTTGGGCACCCATCTCCTCCTCCAGGGCAACACTCGCCATCTGCAGGGGTGGTGCACCAGTAGGTGCTGTTTTGCCTCTCTGTGGGCACTGGGGATCATAGTACCGGTGGCCCACCTCACCGCACTGAAAACATTTCATGGGTCCCATATGAACAGGTTTACCTGTCGGGCACCGGGCTTCTTCTCAGGGGGAGGCTGGGAACCCTTCCCTTGGTTCCCTTGGGGATTACTTTGGGGCACTTTCTGGAACTCCCTCTGTTTGCCCTTGTCCCCTCCACTCTTCTGCTGGAGACCCTGCCCACCTTTGGTGGAGTCTCCCACATGACCCTTGTGGGCCCGGGTGCTCACCCAGCGGTCCGCCTCCTCAGCAAGCTTCCTAGGGTTAGTCAGCTTGCTATCAATAAGGTGCTGGCGTAGCTCTGGAAAACAATTATTTGACAAGTGCTCCCATGAAATCAAATTATAGAGTGCTTCAAAATCATTCAGTTTGCTACCCTTCACCCAACCATCCAATGCTCTGCCAAAGAAAAAACATATTCTACGCAAGTGCTAGACTCCTGTTTCTTACAATTCCTAAACCTTTGTCTATAAATCTCAGGGGTCAACTCATACCTGGACATTAATGCCTCTTTCATGTGTACATAAGAATTCTGATATTCAGAAGGCAAATCTAATAAAGTGTACCGCCCATCACTGAGGAACCGTCCCCACAACCCCGCTCCCCAATCCTTCTCAGGGACCCGGTGGGAGGACATAGTACCTCATAGGCCTTGAACCATTGCCCAATATCTTCATTCTTATGAAACTCCTTAATAACATCCTTGGGAATGAACACTCTTGTTTCTGCAGGCACGGATGGTGTGCTGCCACCAGAGGGAGTAATTTCTAAACTCTGGGCTTTCAATTCCAACTCCCTCAACTTCTTTTCATGCTCTAAATGCATCCTCTTTTCCTCCAAGGCTAACTCCTTATTCTCTAACTCCATCTGACCACCCATCTTGAGCTTGGCTAGCTCCATCCTATGCATTCTATCTCTCTCCCTGTCCTCCAGCCCCTCTAGGGACAGGCCCTTTGAAGAAACACTGCTGCCTGGCCTTGAAGGTACTTTCTCCCTGGTCAGGCCCAATGGCCCATCCAGCTGCCCATCTGCATTCTCTGCCTCATCCCTAGGCTCTTCAAGATGCTCAATAGCATTTCTAGATTCCAACCAGGCCCTCAGTGCCTTTTGAAACTCTTCCTTCTTGGCAATGCCTATCACAGGGATTTTACATTTTTTACAGAAGGCTTTAAGCTGTGGCACAGTGTAGGTATCGACCCTATCTTCTTCAAACTGTAGATCCATAGATGCGTTGGATGCTGCTTTGCTCATGGTGAAAAACGGTTGGCAGTTCTCAAAAAGCAAAAAGAAGTTCCAAGGAAAATTCTACCAAAAATTATGTGGTTGTGTTGTGGTCTGCACTCACTAGTAGTGTACACCAATCACTGTATGTAAGTCACAAATGCAAGTCCAAATCCTCACTGCTGACCACCAATGTTAGAACTGGGGGTCTCTAGTTGGCAGAGGTAGGTACATTTGACCAAATAGGGACCCATGCTTCTAGTCAGGGTAAGGGGGTACACTTCTAAAATAACCCCTGCTCACCCCCTTGGTAGTTTGCCACGAGCAGACAGGCTTATTTCAGAGGCAGTGTGTAAAGCATTTATGAACACATACAGTAATACAGTGAAAACACTATAAATGGACACCACACTAGTTTAGAAAAATAAGTAATCTTAACACAAGACCAAACGACAAAAATCCACAATACTGTAATCAAAAATAGACTTTAAAATGGTAGAAATAGCTCAGTTCAATGTAGATGGTAAATGCGACACTTCACTCTCATAGTATCTTGGATGCGTCACGCAATACATACAAAAGGGTCGCAGGGAAGGTGATGCGTCGTTTCCTTGCTTTGGGGGAGGTGATGCGTCGGTTCCTTACTGCAGCGCAGGGGGCGTTGATGCGTCGGTTCCTTACCGGAGAAGAGGTGATGCATCGGTTTCTTACTGTGATCCGGCGTGATGCGACAAGATGGGGCCTCAATGCGATGTGAGGATCCGGTGCGATGCGAGAAAATGGCGTCGCGATGCGACAACGTTGGATGCGATGCGTATATGCCCAACGGCCGTGCGGCGAACTCTGTAACTTCTAAGCATGACAGGCCCTGGGATACGCTTCTCCGGTGATGCAACGGCGACCTCTGCGGCGGTGACATGGTTCTCCGGTGATGCGACGCACTTCGTCGATGATGCGACAGCAAACAGTTGCAGCGGCGGCACTCTTCTTCTCGTTGCGTCGCGCTTCCAGCTCCCAGCGACTCCCAGTCTTCTCAGAGGGCACAAACAACAGTAGGCACCTCTCTGCAGGCAGAATTCCACAGCAAGGGAATTCAGGGAAGCTGGTGGTGAAGCCTTGTATCCCTGGGACTTCAGGCAGGAGGCAAGCACAGTTCAAGCCCTTGGAGATTCTTCTTCAAGATTGAAAAAGTACACACAAAGTTCCTTTTCTCCTTTCCTTGGCAATAAAGTGACCACTGCAGGCTAACCCCAACAGCACAGCACAGGGGCAGTCTCCTCCTTCAGCTTCCTTGGTTCCCAGAAGTGATCTAAAGTTCTGGGGTCTGGGTCCCCCCTCTTATACACCAAAATCCTTTGTCTCTGAAGGCAGAGAGTGTCTGTACCTAGTCCAAACCAGTTCTGGGTGCATTCAGCTAGTGCACAACTTCTTCCTTTGTCAGTGTGGGCCAGGGTCATCAGACACACCACAGGAGGTGGAGCCAGCATTGTGGAAGGCACGCACAGCCCTATTTAGGCCCAGATGCTACTCCTCCCACCACTCCTCATGCAGATAGGCCTATTCAGCCTTGTGCTGACTCACCCTGTCTCCTGGAGCCACCCCAGCCCCTGTCACTCACAAACCAGACATGGAATACACAACCTAGCAGAGGCAGGCTTGGATGGTTAGGCAAGAAAATACCTACATTCTAAAAGTGGTATTTTCAAACACAGAATGTTAAAACCAACTTCTCTAAAATATGTATTTTATCATTCTGAGTTCAGGCATACTAAACTCGAATTTCTACCTAGTTCCCTGAGTCAGTTAGGATTATAAGATGTTATAATCAAACTGCCCATTCTGGCCTATGGGAACAGGTAGCCTTGCAATAGTGAAAAACGAAATTGGCTTTAATTCACTATCAGGACATGCCACACACACCAGGGCATGTCCTACCTTTTACATACAATGCACCCTGCCCTTGGGCCTACCTTAGGGGTGACTAATATGTAGAAAAGGGAAGGTTCAGGTACTGGCAAGTGGGTGCACTTGTCAAGTCGACATGGCAGCCCCAGGCTGCACACAGGCTCTGCAATGGCAGGCCTGAGTCCCATTTTACAAGCTGCTTCTGTGGGTGGCACAACCCGTGCTGCAAGCCCACCAGCAGCATTTGATTTACAGGCCCTGGGCACACATGGTGCACTGTACTAGGGTCTGACAAGTAAATCAAATAGCCAGTCATGGAGTCACTAATCCATTACAACAATTTACACTAGAGATCACTGCACTGTGGCACTGAATAACAGTGGCACAGTGTCCAAAGTATCTAGACCAGCAAAACACATAGCAAAAATACAGGAGGCAACAGCAAATAAATGGAAGGGAGACCCACACCAATGGTGCCAGGTTTAACAGCCATGGTTTAGCAAGGAATAAGATGGTGCATGGGATATGGCCTCTCCAGACAGTGGAAGTGTATTGCCTGCATTCATGGATTGAGAAGTTGAAGACATAGACACTGAAGTGAGCAAGAGTGGAGAGAGGGCTGCCCTTGAAAATTCTCTGAGGACCTCCTAGCAGGGGATTGCTGATTAGTCCTTCTTGAGCAGTGTTAGTGAATAATATGGTAGAAGAGGATAGGAAGGGAGTTTGGAGATAGTGTTAAATATGAAGATGTTTGTTGTCAAAGTTTGACCCTTTTGTTTGTACCTGTTTGCTGCTTCTGGAAGGTTGATAGCCAGGTACAGAGAGTTCACACTTCATTGTGTCCATTTTTGGGATACTCTTGTTTGGAGCCGGCATTATCATTTAAAAAAAATTCTTTTTATTCACATCTGCTCAGCCAGTATTATTGTCAGGAGATAGTTACATTGCATTACAGTATGTCTTATTACAAACACATTAACACAGTTAACTTTACAATGCCTACACTGTCATTCTCCCACATTCCCTTATAGGCCTCTGTAGATCGGCCAGGCACTCCATATCTTTCCCCATTTTTTTAGGGCACCCCCTGCTCTTATATATTGTCTGTTCTGCCTGTCAGCGCCAGTCTAAGTCAGGTTTCCATTCTTTTATTGTTGCCAATTATACGCTCCCCATTTCCTCACTACATTTCACTTAGTTACCCCCACAGCTAATGTTACCCATTGGGTATCTAGGCCATTCTTCCTCTCCCGCGATTTTTGTAGCACCCATTTTCTTGTCAAGTGTACCTTCTCTCCTGTATCGAGCCGGCATTATCATTAACTGCTGTAAGCCATCGCCTTGCACAAAGGGTGTGTATTCACTACAACCCGGAAACGGTACTTGAAAGGGAACTTCCCTAAACTAGTTCCAGGACCTTATACCGAGGATCCACATTGGCTGTCTGGAAAATAATAATAAAGACAGAATTCAAACCATTCCACTTTCTTCCAGATCCAAACTGCTTCACTGACCAATGAAGGAAGTGCTTCTCTGAGTACTCCAAGAGCTGATGGGAGATCAGGGCTAGTGTCTGCTTGCGAGTCAGTCTCCCAGAGGTACGGGAGCTTTACCTGCACAACTTGCTAGCTAAACCGTGGGTCTGCCTAGCACTTAGAACCTGCCTGCTTGCTCAAAGAGGAAAAGAAGAGTGCCTGACTCTGCAATAGGAGAGACTGTTCAGGAGCTGAAGCATAGCTATGTTCCCGGTGTGTGAAACACTCCCTGTACCGAATAACTGGCAAACTTCATGAACTAAACAGCAAACCAGACCACCAGTGTGCTGTTCAGCACCTTCCCAGTGTAACCAGAGGGACTTATGTTTCTGTTTCCTGAAGTGTGGCATACGCTCTGAAGACCATCGTTGCTAAGAACAGCTAAAAACAAGGACTACTAACCAGGCCCGCTGTGCTGTTTAATCAAGCAGCCAGAGTGAGGATTGTGGCCACGTTCCACAGTCCTGCGCAGCTCCTGCAGAGGCCTCTGTCTCAAACTGGACAGTCGTGCCAACTGCAGTGTGTTCACTTCGCAAAGGTCCCACTAGACACCACAGACATTGGGGCCCCCACAGGAACAAGGAATAGCACTCTTGAGGTGGTAGGACATGTAGAAGAAACCATTGAGCCCGGTACTGAATGCCCATTATTAATGTGTGTAGTATCATGCATTGCTGTAACTTTAAAATAATTTTCTTTTTATTAAGACTGGGCTGTGCAGTGAATTAATGTGTCTGTTTATTGACTGTTGAGTTTTGAGTCTCTACCCATGGACTACCTCCTGGAGAATCCTTTGACTGCTCTCCCTTGCTGCCCTGAGAGTCATGTGCAGATGGGTATGCTTAGCCCAGTTTGTAGAGCTTAGAAGCGAAGGCCTCAAGAGTCTAATGGCTCCAACCCCCATGGTTGTGGCTTAGTAGCTCTGTGGCCTCCCTGAACATGACTCAAATATGCTCAACAGAGCATGGGTTGGATCTGTCCTCAGATGAGTTGTGGGTGCTTCACAGAAATGTGATGTTGGTGTCAACTGTTAATGGGTACTTTTGGGACAATTGGGTTTGCATCTAGAGTTGAAGTATTCAGGTATTGCTTCCAGATCAAAGCTGACTTTGGAGCCAGTGGGATGTTGTGCACTCTAGATCAGCATTTTGTGCAGTTGAGAGTTCCTTACTAACCAGCAATATGTCTGTGTCAGTCTATTTGAAAGTACAGTGTACAACCAGCAATCTGTCACAACAAAGACAATAGTTTGGAATTGCTCTTTAGACTAGTAATCTGTCCTTCCAAGTTGAGGGTTCTTTGCAATAAAGTTATCTTTTCTGAATAATCAAAGGGTTGGGGCATTCAAAGTATTCTGTGCCTGGAATGCAGTGATTTGAGGAAGATGTTTACACCATTGATTCTATCTAGGTAGTCCATACATTGGGTGTTCTGAAGAGGAGTGATCTGCTGCCAGGAATGTATGAGCTGGGATCCTCTATGGTAAGCAGTCTGTCCGTCATCATTGATGGGCTCTCTAGACCGGCATGCTAATGGATACAGTTCTCTCTCAGATTCATATTTTTAAATCATATCTCAGCTGTAACTGTGGAAACTGTCCTTCAAGTTCTCTGCGGTGAACTCCCTTTCTTGGTCATGAAGAACTTGGACCTGGAACAAAGCCCCACTTTAAAACATATTTTACAGGGGATGGGGATCCACTACCATGGTTTCAGAACTGTTCTCTTACCATTGTCATTTTCTGGCTGTTCCTCAGGCAATCTTTGTGCAAGGTGATGGCTCTTCTAGCAGAGAGCAATGGGGCTGGTTCCAAGCAGGAGTTTTCAAAACAAGGGCACAATGGATGTGCGATCTCTGCATCTGGCTGTCATCATCCTCTTTGAAGTAGTAATCATGGACAACCTGGAATGCTTTGCCTAGAAATGTCCTCAACTTCAACAACACAAACTGAAGCCCCATCCTTCACCCCTATCATCTACCAAATGCTAGTGCTGAGGAAGAACTAATCTGAATCCCTTTGCTAACCAGGTCGTCAATAGATTTCTAAAGGTAGCCAAGTCTCAGTCCTTCTCACTTCAGTGCCCGAATTTCCCCCCTTCAGCCATAGCAATGCAGGCAGTAAATTGCCACTGTCTGAGGATGAGTAAGCATGCCCGTCCCCGTTATGGTTAATTAGGGTCATGCAAAATAGATCCCACTTGTCATAGTCCTCAAACTGTCCCATCACACAGAGTCGTACTACCATACATGTGTTCCTCACAAAGTACATGCACTTGACAAGGACATTGAATGTTAACACAATGTTCTGGGTTTCACATAACAGCAGAACTTGACACAAGAGGAGGCAGTAGCTTGTCTGTCCTTGACACAGAGAAGACGATCTAGTCATACTACTGATTCAGAACACCTGTTATACTGCCACTGCTAATTTATCTGATGCACCAGGACATGGACACTTGGTGTGCCCCTACAATGCATATGACAGGTTCTTGAATTCGCATTACCTGTGGTACGCCTATTCTTCTGTGCACATGCTAGATTAGTGTGACACAAGGACCAAATAAAAAGTCGAGATACCAGTTTCACATGTAGCAAAGTACTCATGGCAGGAGTACATCCCTGTTGATTATGCAGGGGACATTCATGAATGTCATGAGTTGGTGCTACTTTAGATAGGCCACTGATATAGCCTGAGCAGTGTATATATTTAATGTGCTTTATTGACTTTAAATTTATCCCGGAGATTCAATTTATCAGCAGTACTGTATTAACCAGCAGTTTACCTCTCCCCCATTCTGTGAGTTGAAGTTGTCCTACTTTCACACAATTAGTAATTGGTATTTCTGTTGAATGTTAGATCAGGTTCATATGGCACAGCACTGAGACACTGTTTACTTTTCAGGGATCATTCCGGATCTATCCTCTCTCTGAGGATCCAGATGAGCCACTTCCTCCACGCCAGTTCCAGGAATTTCCGCCAAACTATCCACAAGAATGCCTTGTGCGGGTCTACATTATCCGGGCGCTAAATCTCCAGCCAAGGGATAAGGATAGATTGGTGAGCATTCTATGTAGTTTTGAGTTGTGTTGTCAACCAGCGGACACCTGCTTCCATATGAATCCACAATCTACCCCATCTGTTTATATGCCTCATCTAGGGCCTGATGCATCATCATTGGACAGGTTACAAATAGTGATTTCAAATTGTGCACCAACGTTTTGTGACCTGCCTGACAATTTCTGATATGCTTAAGAGTTGCATCATAAAGTGCATGCTCAGAGGAGCCTACAAAACCTCCCCCCTCATTATTATTAAAAGGAAAGGAAGTAACCTGAACTGACTGTCCAGGCAGTAATGTTTCATGAACCTATGCAGTGATACCCATGTCGCTACTGACAGATGTCCAGGAGAAGAACACCACACGCTAACGTAGTGGTCGCAGCCTTGACTCTGGTAGAGTGAGCCCACAAGCCTTCAGGGGGCTGTTTCTTGGCCAGTAGGTAGAAGATCTAAATGGACAGGACAATCCTTTGTGAGATGGTTCTCTGCTGTACAGCTTTCCCTTTTTTTGCTCCCACATAGCCCACGGAGAGGTGATTGTCCACCAGCAACTCTCTTGTGCGGTCAAGGTAGAATGACAGCCCTTTTTTAGGTCCTGGTGGTAGAGTCTCTCCTCTTCTTTGGAGGGATGAGGTGGAGCAAATACAGTAGGCAGGTTGATGCTCTAGCCTAAATGGAATGGAGTTGCAGCCTTTGGAAGAAAGGAGGCATGCATCCGGAAAACTTGCTTATCTGGGTATAAGGTGGTATAAGGAGGGTGCACAGAAAGTGATTGCAGTTTGCTGACCCTCCTGGATGATATTATGGGCAGTAAAACGGCAATTATGATGGTCAATAGCCTAAGAGGGCAATTGAGCACAGGTTCAAATGGTGCACACATGAGACCGGTGAGGACCTAGTTGAAGTCCCACTGAGGCTTGATGAAAGGCATATGTGGGAACATATGTTGCAGGCCTTCAAGAAACCTAGCCACAACAGGTAGCTTAAAGAGAGAAGGTTGATCTGGCAACTGCAAGAATGGCAAGATGGTATACAGGTAACCCTTAACTGTGCCCAAAGCAGAGCCCTGCTGGGCCAAAGACAACCCAAGTAAGAGAACATTTGGGAGAGGCGCAGATAGGGGGGTCAACCTTGTGGGGAACACACCATGACACAAATTTCTCCCAACGGCAGGCGTATACCAACTTGGTGGAGGGATGCCTGGCTGCCAGAATAACATCACTGACTTCTGGAGGAAGGTCAAAAGCTGTCAACGGTTGCCACTCATCTCCACACATGTAGATGGAGGGTGCGCAGGTTCGGGTGCAGAACCCTGCCCTGTTGCTGTGGCTGAAAGGTAGCACAGTAATCTGAAAGTGCCTGTGGCCCACCATGAATAGAAGTTGGTGTCAGTGAGCTGGTGGTACGGGGATGTGGAAATATGTGTCTTGCAAGTCCAATGCTACCATCCAGTCTCCCGGATCTAGGGAAGACAAAACTTGGGCGAGTGTGGGAATTTTGAATTTCTCCTTCTTCAAGAAGAGGTTGAGAAGAGACAGATCCAAGAAAGGACATAGTCCTCCGTCCTTCTTTGGCACCATAAAGTAGCAGGAATAACAACCACACCCTACTTCTGATGCAGGCTCCTTTGGCCAAGAGAGCCTGCACTTCTTGACAGAGCAAGGAGAGATGGTTTTCTGTCAGCTGATCATAAGTGGGTAGCATGGGTGGAGGGGATGTCACAAAGTGGAGAGAGTAGCCCCTTTGACTGTCTGAACTACTTATGTTATTGGCCATAATTGGGGGAAGTTGATGGCATATCCTGCCTCCCCTGTGTGCCCATGATGATCTGAGGACAGGCTAAAGAGGTATGGAGGGAGCGGCTGCTGGGGGGGTAGTGGCCTGATCTGACTGCTAGCTGCCTGTCCCATATGGTCTATTGAACCAGCACGCTCAGCCCTGAAAAGGCTGGGAAGCCTGCTGGCCGTGGTGGCTGGGAGGGTATGAGCGTGGTTGAGGACCCTTTCCATATCCAAGAAGAGGGCAGAAGGCAGATTGGAGTTGAGGAGGGCCATAGACAAACCCAAGGACCTAGTGGTAGCACTGGCGTCCTTGAAACACTCCATACCGGAATCTGCCTTGTCTCCAAAGAGGCGACAGCCATCAAAGGGCATGTCCTTGAGGGAAGCCTGGACATCCCCAGGAAAGCCAGATGTTCTCAGCCAGGTGTGACGCCGCAAGACGTACGACCGATGATGTAATCTCTCTACCCAGCAAGTTAGTTGTGTCAAGTCCACATCTGATGCAAAACTTTGCCGCATCTCTCCCATCGGCAACAGCCTGAGAGAGTATGACCCAGGCCTCCTTCAGGACTATAGGCAGCACTTGCCCAACAGAATCCCATAGTGTATGGGGACAACGATCCAATATGCACAAGATGTTCACCAACCGCAGTGCCAGGCTGGTGGAAGAGAACATTCTCTTACTAAAGGTGTTCAGCCTCTTGGATTCCCTACCCAGTGGGGTGGTAGGGTACACGCTAGGGTGAATGTGAGATGAGGAAGCTTGGACCGCCAAGCTCTCTGGGGTGGGGTGCTAGGTAAGGAAACTGGGATCCCCAGGAGCAGGGTAAATGCAGCGGGCAATCCTCTTATTCACAGGAGACCCTGTGAGGGCCTTGGATCAGGCCCCAAGTAGGAGGTCCATAAAAGCTTAATTGAAGGGGAGAACGGTTTTTGAGGGGGTGACTCCCGGCTGAAGGACCTCTGTCAAGACATTAATCTTGAGGGTAGGTTAAGGTCCAGGACCTCAGTCACCATGCTCACCACCATTGCAAAATATTCTCCCACCTCCGTAGCCACAGTAGGAGGGGAAACCAGGCCAGTGTCAGGTGAGCTGTCCAACCCACTGGCCTTACCCAGTTCCTCATACCATTTGTCCTACTCAACTGGGTCTTCTCCATAAGGGTCTATAGACCCCTCCCGAATGTTTCTCTGACCAGGCCTATCCATCAAATAAGAGCTTGGCGAACAATGGGGTAACCCAGTATCCCTCAGAACCTGGGCAATATTATATCAAAGAAACAATGGTTCTGTTGGGTGAAAAAAGGCCTCTCTACACAAATAGCACAGGTCATGCGTTATTCAAAGTTTGCAATTAGTCATAGGCAACACACAAAACAAACTTTAGGGTATTCTGAGATTTTTATATAAATTGCGTCATTCATATACATACCCAAAAGCATTTAAAAAGCAGTCAAGGTACAAAGTGATAACAATTTGTGACAAGGTGACAAGTGGTGCTCAGTGATAAGGTGCGTGATATGTACAAAGTGGTTGAAAAGGTTGGAAAAATTTCTGATGGCCAGAAAACAAATATTTATAATAGATCTGCGAACTGAGTCAATTTGTTTTTCCGCAGGCTCTAGTTACTGGTCCGGGGGATAGTGTCGACGTTTCAACCCAGGTACTGCACTACTATAAAGTCAGTGCGGGTCTTCATCAGGACAGGGGCCGGGGGTGATGGCCTGTAAGTAGTAAGATGACTTAATCAGGTGTGTTGTCAAAAAACAATGACTCACAGAATGTATGGTGGTATAACACTCACCTAAGGCTTACACCTAAACCCTTTTTATAACAGTAAAATCGGGACATCTGATGTAAATCTCAGGATGGAGGCATTATGCGGAGCGTTCCAGTTATTAATCACTTCTGGTAACGTGTCTGTGGATAATTGGGATAGGATTAGAAGGGAGCCGTCTAGTTATTTGGAGTAAAGTGGCTCAAGCGGCAAACACTGCTCACCTTTGTTGATTGTAAATTGAGAGGAGGCTGGCAGTCACTATTTCAGGCGCTTCATGTGATCTGTCTGTTGGAAAGTAGGATACGATTTTAGAATGGAAGCCATCTAGCTTATTAAAATAATTGTTAAGCTGAAAGGGGCTCGAGCGGCAATCGCTGCTTACCTTTGTCAGAAGTTAAATGCCGGATGTTGAATCACGGGCGGCAGGCATAAGTCCTGGCTCGTCTGTATAGATTGACAGCAGTGGGTATGTATATGAATGACGCAATTTATATAAAAATCTCAGAATACCCTAAAGTTTGTTTTGTGTGTTGCCTTTGACTAATTGCAAACTTTGAATAATGCATGACTTGTGCTATTTGCGTAGAGAGGCCTTTTTTCACCCAACAGAACCATTGTATCCATCAAATAAGGCACTGGCTCCACTGCTGGAAAAATGTCCTCTGTCAGCAATGGGAGTGGGGTCGGTCGACACACATCCAGCTCCGTGTTGGAGTCAGGAATGGCGATGGGGATGGTGCCGCCTATGGGTGCCTGAAGCGTCAGCATTGTAGCAGGCGCCGAAGAATGTCTCAGTCTCACCGGCGGCTCCTCTCTAGATCCAGTGAAGGATCCAGTGAAGGATCCTTGGGGCCCAACTGGCACAGAGGGCAAACCTGCTGGCATGGTCCTGTTAGGGCCCCTCCTGCGCCATGGGACCTGACGGCATTCCAGAGGGGCTGAGTCACCCGTAGATGAGGCGCATGGCCTCAAACAAATTCCCTATGCTGGGCGGGGATTGCTCCGACTCTGGGAAGATAGGAGAAGCGTGGAGCGGACCCAGGGTCAGGCTCAGCTGACTTGCAGAACCTGGACTGCCGACACTCCCTTGTCTTATCAGATGACTTCAAGGGACGCGGATAAGTCAAAGAGTGTTGGGAGGGGCTCAGTGAACTGTCCAAGGACCTCCCACATGAACAGCACCTTGAACGTCGATGAGTTGATCAACGTTAAGTAGCAAAGAGCTTGAGGGATCGTTCCCTCAGCACCTTCAAGTGTATGGTGTGGCAGTCCTCAAATACTGTGTCCCGGCTCCAGGTAACACAAACACACCAAGTGGGAGTCTGTCACCGACATTTGCCAACAACTGGCCCCACATTGTTTGAAACCAGCTGGTCTCTTGGGTGATATACTCACACCTGGAGATGAAATCTCACAAAAGTTGACAAAAAGTTGAAGAAAAACCTGAGGGGTAGCTCAGTCCAGATGAACGCTATCTGGCACGGAAAGGAAAAATGGCACCTATGTAGGTACTGCACACTTCACTTCCGGCACAGACAACACCAACACCGCCAACGTGGAGCCGAACAACGCCATCATAGGTCCTGCTCGGAAATCTTCTGAATCCAGTCTGAATCCTTGGGATATTCAAAGGCAAGGAATCTGCTGCTAGAAGTCTCTGTAAGATACGTTTATTACAAATTGAAACAAAGCCTGTGTTACTTAAGGAGACAACTGCTGTTTTAAAAAAATTATAATAATTCCTGCCAGGAATAACATCAGCGGTAGAATCCAGCCGTCCCAAGGACCATGGTCTACTCCCCCAATGACAGCAGTGACAATTTCCAAATGGAAGGATGTCCCACTGGAACAGCTTCCCCTTTGCAAGCTCTTGGTATCTAATCAGGGACGGTTGTGGCAAAGTTTTGAGGGATTCCATTGTGACCATCGAAAAAAAGAGAACAAGGCCTCTTTTATGCACTTCCAATTCATAATTTAGCTGCAAGGCTACTTTTGAGAGTGGGAACAACTTTTTTTGTGGTAAAATGATTATCTGAAAGAGACAATCAGTTATGGATTCCTCACCTTAGAATTACCCCCAGGCGTCAGACTGGATCCGGAGAATTGTTTCCTGAGCAGTACCTCTGCGTGTCGATAGGTGGCGTCGGTCGACTCCGCGTTCGTCGTTGGCGTTGTGGTCGCTGGAATGACATCGTGCTATCTACTTAGATGCCGCCTTCGTGCGCTGACGTCAGTTCTCTCTTTTTCCGCGCCAGCCAGGGCAGATCCGGAGAGAGTGGTACCTTGAGTCACTTTTTGACTCATTTTTTGGGACTTTTGTCAACATCTTTTTGAGTCTTTCAACTCCTGGTGCACGGAGGGATGTCACATCGAACCAGCTTCAAGGCTTGCAACTCCTGTTGCAATTTGATGTCGGTCACGGACCAGCACCTCGTGTGCCTTTGGTGTTTGGAGCGCGACCATGACCCGAAGTCGTGCTCCGACTGCCGGGCCATGAACCCAAAGTCTTTGTGGGAGCGGTCCCGAAAGCTTCTCGAGGCCCGGCAGTCCCGCGGACTTGGTTGGGGGCTCTAGGCCTTCGATGCCGGTGGCTCCAAGGATCCAGGGCAGGATCCGGACTGGTGCCGGTCGACCTCGTGACAGCTCCTCCAGCACCAAATCCAGTGACGACACCCCCGCCACCTCCAACGCCAGCTGTATTTCCATCCGGCGACGGCCCCGGTCTCCACCTCGGTGAGGACATGGAGCCGGACCGACATCGTCCGACGTTGGGACTGGCGCCAACCAGTTCTTTTGTATCCCTGTTCTCCCCTGATATTTCCTACCGCCCTGAGTGGCTACCAGGAGAGGGTGAGGAGGACTGGGAGGGGTCTGTGGACCCTCTTGCAGACCAGTTAGAGGAACCGGACTGGAGAGAGGAGTTGGGTGACGCCAGTGGTCTGGACACATCCCCAGACCTTGGCATGCTTTCTCCCCCTACCATGGCTACGGAGGAGGGTGCATCTTACGCAGTGGTGTTGCGTAGGGCGACCGAGGTCTTAAACCTCAAGCTTCCTACAGTGGCGATCATGACTAACCTCCAAACCGAGGTGCTTCAGCCGGCAGCAGCATCTTTGGAGCCCCTGCTGCCATTCAATGACGCCCTTACGGACATCCTTTTGGGCACTTGGTCCAAGCTCAACACAGGGGCTCCTGTGGATAGGATGATTGCCCCACGCCACCGCCCGGCACTGGGCGACCCCATTTTCCTGTCTCACCATCCCACCTCTGAGAGCTTGGTAGTCCAAGCCTTGACTTGCAAGGGCGCATTGCCTAACGCACTACCTGATAGGGAATCCAAGAAGCTGTACCACATTGGGAAGAAGATGCTTTCTTCCTCCAGCTTGGGACTGCGGTCGGTGAACACAGCATGTCTTTTGGGCCGTTACTCCCACTCGGTGTGAGACCCGGATTCGCAGGTGCTGCCACAGTGCCCGGAGGTGGCCCGTGTCGTGCTCTCCCATGCAGTTGCCAAAGGGAGAGACGCAGCGAAGATCACCATCCGATGTGGGCTGGACACGCCGACTCACTAGACAGGACAATTTCCACGTCGGTAGCCCTTAGACGCTACGCATGGTTAAGTCTACTGGCTTTTCGGGTGATGTCCAAGCTATGCTCTTGGACATGCCCTCTGATGGCTGTCAATTGTTTGCCGACAAGGCGGGCAACGCGTTTGAGCGCCCACCTCCCAGCACAGTCTGCCTTTCGCCCCTTTCCTGGCTACAGAAGGGATGCCCCACCAAGTCCCGCCCAGAGCCACAGGCCAATGCAAGCTGTCCACCCTCTGCGCGGCCGGGGACGTGGAACCCACCATCATGGGTCTGGGGGCCAGCGGGAGAGCCAGTCCACCAGTGACCCCTCTGCAGCAGCCTCCAAGCCCTCCTAGTCTGACCTTTCAGGGCAACCTTTCGCCAGTGGGCAACAGGATTCACCATCACCTCCCCCACTGGCTCAACATCACGCCGCACAGGTGGGTTTTGCAGATAGTCCGAAGGGGCTACTCCCTCCCCTTTGAGACTACCCCTCCATCCATGCCACCTCAGACCCATCGCTTGTCGGAGGATCACTTGGCCCTTCTCCAACAGGAAGTTATGTCTCTCTTGGCCAAGGGAGGCATCGAGCGCGTTCCTGCCCCAGAAGTAAGTTGTGGTTGTTATTCCCACTATTTTCTGGTTCCCAAGAAAGACAAGGGCCTGCATCCTATCTTGGATCCCCAGAACGTCAATCGCTTCCTCCGGAAGGAGAAGTTCAAAATGTTGTCCCTGGCTCAGGTCCTGTCTGCTCTCGACCCATGGAGACTGAATGGTAGCGTTGGACTTGCAGGGCGCTTATTTTTACATCCCCGTCCTGCCAGCCCATTGGCGTTACCTGCGGTTCACGGTAGGCCACGAGCACTTTCAGTTTACCATGCTTCCCTTCAAAAGTGATGGCCATGGTCGCAGCTCATCTGCGCAGATCAGGGATTCCAGTCTTCCCCAATCTCGATGACTGGCTGTTGAAGGCGGATTCGCCCCAGGCTGTCTTCTCCCTCCAAAAGACTACGGCCGACCTCCTGCATTCGCTGAGGTTCACCATCAATGTGCTGAAGTCACACCTGATTCCCTCTCAGAAGCTCCTTTTCATCGGAGCAGTTCTGTACACAGCGCAGCTTTGGGCTTATCCTTCCGAGCAGCGAGTCTGGGATATTTGGGCTATGATTCCGATCTTCAGCCTCTATCCCGCGTTTCGGTCAGAATGACCCTGAGGCTACTGGGCCTCATGAACTCCTGCATCCTGCTGGTGAACTATGCCTGGTGGCACATGTGGGCTCTGCAGTGGGACCTGAAGTTCCAGTGGGAACAGCATCAGGGGAATCTTTCTGATTGCGTTTAGATCTCAGAGGTAACTGCACACCAATTGCAGCTGTGGCTAACGAACCGGGATTGGGTCAACGGCAGATCCCTCTCCCTTCCCCAACCAAACTTCACAGTGGTGACAGGTGCATCACTGCTGGGGTGGGGTGGCCACATGGGAGAGGCGCATATCAGAGGCCTCTGGTCTCCAGCAGAGTCCGGGCTACATATCAACCTTCTGCAGCTTCGGGCGATTCCTTCCATCTGTCCGGAGAAGAGTGGTGCAGGTGATCACCGACAACACCATCGCCATGTGGTACTGCAACAAACAGGGTGAGGTGGGGTCATGGACCCTATGTCAAGAGGTTTTCCACCTTTGGACGTGGCTGGAACATCAGGGCATATCCCTGATGGTTCAACACCTGGCAGGTTCTCTGAACACCAGGGCGGACAAACTCAGCTGCCGGTGCATGATGGATCACGAATGGCGTCTTCACTCGGAGGTGGTGAAAGGTCTTTGACAGCAGTGGGGAGAGCCTTGGTTAGATCTATTCACCACCGAAGAGAACGTGCAATGTCAGAAGTTCGGCGCATTTGAATTTCTAGGGCGGCACTCGCTAGGCGACACTTTTCATCATGAGTGGAGTTGCGGTCTTCTATACGCCTTTCCGCCTATACCACTTCTGCCCAGAGTGCTGAAGATCAAGCACAAACGAGCCCAAGTCATTCATGTGGCCCCAGATTAGGCATGAAGAGTCTGGTATCCCGAGCTATTACACATGGCTATCGATCCTCCGATCAGACTGCCTCTTCTGGAGTATCTTTTGTCGCAGCAGCAGGGGACGGTCCTCCACCTGAACCTGTCCAGCATCCGCCTCCTTACCTGGAGATTCAACGGCGACAGATGACAGCTTTCGACTTTCCTCCCAAAGTCTGTAATGTTATCTTGGCAGCCAGGAACAAGTTTGTGGCATGGTGCACAGCAAAGGCTGTGGATCCCCTTTCTGCCCCCCTTTCAGAGGTTCTCCTCTTCATTCTTCTTTTGGCCCAGCAGGTCTCTACTCTGGGCACTATCAAAGGCTATCTTTCGGCCATTTCGGTCTTTCTTCGGCTGCTTGACCAACTTCTCTTTTCAAGTTCCCTATTGTTAATTATTTCCTTAAGAGTATTACTCACTTGTTTCCTCCAACTCCTTTTGTGATGCCCCAGTGGGACTTGAACTTGGGTCTTACTTATCTTACGTGTGCTCCTTTCAAACCACTACATAACTGTCCTTTCAGACTCTTGACCCTTAAAACTGCCTTTCTGGTTGCTATCACCTCTGCTTGCAGGGTGAGTGAGCTACAAGCCCTTTCTTCTAAGCCTCCTTTCCTGCCTGTTCATCTGGACAAAGTTATCCTCCGCACTAGGCCTTCTTTCCTTCCCAAAGTGGTTACCTCTTTCCATATAGGACAGACCTTCACTTTGCCCACCTTCTTTCCGCCTCCGCATCCTTCTAAAGAGGAAGAGAGGCTTCACAGTCTGGATCCAAAATGTGCGCTTTCGTTCTGTCTGGATTGCACAAAATAATTCCGGGTGGATGACCAGTTCTTTGTCGATTATGTGGGCGCCAAGAAAGGTCGGGCCGTGCAAAAACGAACCATCTCCCGATCATCAAAATCTGCTATTCCTTAGCGAAATAGGAACCTCCAGTGAGGTTGCGTGCCCATTACACCAGGGCGACGGCAGCACCTACTGCTTCTTGACATCTGCCAGGCAGCTACGTTGGCTTTACTGCACATGTCTACCAAACACTACTGCCTGGACAGCCAAGTCCGGAGAGACGGCTTTTTCTGCCGCTCAGTTCTCCAGGACTTTCTGGTGTAAACTTGGTTTGCAGACCCACCACCGGGGTTGGTATTGCTGGGGTATCTATTCTAAGGTGAGGATTCCATAACTAATTGTCTCTTTCAGATGAACAAGTTACTCACCTTTGGTAACAATATATATCTGTAAGAGACATAGATTAGTTATGGATTCCTCACCGCCCCACCCATCATCCCCGTTCTTCGAACTGACTTCTAGAGTAAGGACCTTCTTTTCAGGGCCCTAGTTTTTGTGCACCAGTGGTCAGTGTCTTCCTTGGCTCTGCGTTTCTGGCTTGGAATGTCGTGTAAAGAACTGACATCAGCGCGCGAGGGTGGCGTCTAAGTAGATACTGAGGTGTTATTCCAGGACCAAGATGCCAACAACGAATGACCTGACGCCACCTATCGACGCTCAGAGGTACTGCTGAGGAAAAAAATAGCCGGATCCAGTCTGATGCCTGGGGGTAATTCTAAGGTGAGAAATTGTTTGAACCTTAAGGACTTTAAAATATTCTTTAAAAACAACATCCTGGGATGAGCATAAAAGGGGCGCAATAAAACAAAATGAAGCGTATCCTGCGGAGACTTATAGTCGCAGCCGCAAGGGCCCCTCAACTCAATCGATGATAAAAACCCAGATGGGCTCCCCAGTGTGTGATGCAATAGGTTCATCCTGAATCTAGTCATCAGGAATCTGTCTTGGGCGTTGTAAATATACGCCAAGTATGGTTCCAGTTCTGGACTAGATTTGGCAAGCAGATATGCTCTCACGGTTGGTTCAACCATTTCAATATCTTCCCTGGAAGATGCCCTCTGCTTTTTGAATGCCAACTTAATAAACTCCTTGTCCCGTTCTGCCAGCAAGTTTGGGTTATTATAATAATTAGCAAAACCCAGACCAGAGAGAGTTTCCTTTACAAATTTCAACCAGGGAATGTTATGCCCATGCTCCCTGTTGATGTAATCCGTTAGGATCTGCCTGCTTAAAGTAGCTTGGAGATAGAGGCTTTAGTTGAATCTCGTCTCTGATGTAAGAGAGACCTAGCTCTTCGTGAATTGAGTAGGATGGGATACTCTGTGGGACTCTAAGTAACCTACGCAGGAACTTATTTTCTTCAGCCTGTATCCTTTTGGGGTCAATGAATCCCCATACCTCACTGCCATATAAAATGTTTGCCTTGCTAATGGCCCTATACAAATTCACGATTTGTTCTGGAGCCCATCGTCCCAGCCTGTGTGCGAATTTCATGATTGCCCCAGAAGAGCTGGTAAGGGAATTGCATTTCTCATCTAACAATTTATTGAACCTATTACGGGTGTCAAGCACAATTCCCAAATAAGAAAATGCCTGCACTTTTTCTAGGGGGTGGGAGCCAATCCTAAAGATACATTTCCTGCCTGGCCTCTTTTCCATCTCCATAATGTAAGATTTGGAGAGGTTAGCGGACAGCTCCAGGTTCTCCATGAAGGTAACAAAACCATCAATCAAATGATGAAGGCCCCGCGCGGTGCGTGACAAAAGCACTGCGTCGTCCGCATAAAGCAGGACCGGTATTTCTCTGTTACCTATCCTCGGGGCGTCCGCCCCTAATACCCCCAGGGCCTCTTCTAAGCCATTGATATATAATGTAAATAGGAAAGGTGCCAGAATGCAGCCCTGTCTGACACCCCTAGAACAGGGAAAAGGATCCGTGGTATCACCCTCCTCTTTGTACCGGACCCGGGCTGAAGTGTACTGATGTAAAGTACATAGGATGTTAACCAATCCTGGATCCACACCCATATCCCCCAATAGCGCCCACAATTTGGTGCGATTAACCCGGTCAAAAGCCGCTGTCAAGTCCATGAATGCCAGGTACAACGTCTCTTTACTAGCGACGGTGTACTTGGCAGCCAGGAGATAAAGATTAAGGCATTGGTCAGTTGTTGAGCGGCCCGGCCTAAAGCCGTACTGGATGTCCGAGATGATGTCATGCTCATCCGCCCATTCCATTAGGCGGTTTAGTATTGCTCTCCCCATGACTTTCACTGAGACATCTATGAGGGAAATGGGTCTGTAGCATTGTGGGTTATCTTGATTGCCCTTTTTAAATATTGGGACAATTATCGCAGTGGACCATGAAGGAGGCATGCCTACCTCTACTGCTGTATTAATTACTCTTGCCAGGATGGGCGCCCACAAATCTACCTGAGAAATCAGGAGATCCGGGGGGATCCCATCCGGGCCTGGGGCCTTATTACGGGTCAGTCCCTCAATTCCTGCCTTTATCTCACCTAAGGTGAAAGGGATTTCCAAAGCTACCCCATCTCCTGCCCCATCAGATAAGAGAGGAGTGCTTTGGCTTTCGTGATTGTAAAGACCTTTAAAATGCTCCACCCAGGCTTCAAGGAGGACATGACATGTTATATCTGCAAGCTTCAGAGGCAGGCAGCTTCTGCTCCACTAAAACATTATCCTAACACCAGATTGCAATGCTGTCTACACATCTCAGAAGCATAGATCTCTCACTGACAAACCATTCCCTGCATTAAGGCACAAGCATCCTGGGCCCAGACGTGGATCCCTTGCTCACTGCGCCACTGGATTTAAGCTAGCCTGGCTGAAGAAGGGTGGCATACCCTTAAACCGGTCCCAGGATGCTTGTTTCCGGTCCAGGGAGAACCTGACCTGGCAGTTCAGTCTGGACTGTTCCCATGGGGCACAGGGTGAAGACTGATTTGCATATGGCTGGGTCCAAACTGTGGTGGTGTAGTGGGCAAAAGAACAATGGATTTAATCCAGATCTTTTGACTGGGGGAGAATGTTTGCGTTGTCAGCATTCCGTCCACCATTTGTTTGCTGTAACACTTTTCGCCCTAAGTGAGATGGGTATGCCCAGACGTGGGTCCCTTGCTCACTGCGCCACTGGATTCAAGCTAGCCTGGCTGAAGAAGGGTAACATACCCTGAAATCAGTCCCAGGATGCTTGTTTCCGGTCCAGGGAGGATCTGGCCTGGCAGTTCGGTCTGGACTGTTCCCATGGGACACAGGGTCAATATTATTTGCTTATGGCTGGGTCCAAACTGGGGTGGCGTAGTGGGCAAAAAAACGATGGATTTAACCCAGATCTTTTGACTGGGGGAGAATGTTTGCATTGTCAGCATTCCGTCCATCGTTTGTTTGCTGTATCGCTTTTCTTCCCTAAATTGGCTATGGCAAGTACTTAGGTACACTCTGGACTGGCTACTGGTGTACTCCTATAAGTCCCTAGTATATGTTACTTAGGTACCCAGGGCATAAGTACACCAGGGGTCCCCCATGGGCTGAAGCATGTATTATGCCACCCATGGGAGACCACTCAAATTGTGACTATAGGCCTGCCATTGCAGTCTGTGTAAGCTGGTGCTAACAGCACGTACAACAAATATAAGTTCACTACACTTGAAACCTATAAGTCACCCCTAAGGCAGACCTTTCAATCTTTAAGACATGGTGCTCAGTTCTAAGTATGAGGGTGTCCCTGCATGAGCGGGACACCCCTACAATCTTCAGAGTCCATTCTTCTGGGTTGTCAGTGCATCAGCCATTATGAAATATAGAGTGGCTATGCTTCATTACGCGATGTCCATCACTAAACTGGCTGTAACGAACCCTGTCATGTTTGGTATCAAACATGTTTGAATCATACCCCCCACACTATAAACAGTGTGGGAGGTATGATTCCATGCAATGTAAATCGCCTTTGGGGGGCCCTCTGTGCTCCCGGTACCAGTCTTCCAGAACCGGACAGCAAGCTAGGGCTGCTGCCGACCTGAGACATGATTCTGCCCTCCTGCTGCTGTGCAAAGCTCGAGCAAGGGAAGGCAGAACAATATGTATCCTGTCACAGGGAGGTGTGACCACCTCCCAGACAGGGTTTAGTGTATTGGGCCAGGGTGGCGGTGCTTGCCAGCACCACTCAGTCTGCTTGAAGGGCACATTTGGTGCCCTCATTGATACTCCAGTTCAAACCAACTCAGGGAGCCGTTGGCTCCCGCTCTGGTGTGAAACTGGACAAAGGACATGGGAGTATCCTCCCCACTGTCTGACCCCCTCCCCTGGGAGTGACCCCTGAATCATCCCAACACTTTTCTTAGGGTACTTAAGGGCTTACCTGTGGTTGGGACCCTAGATTCGTTGCGGGATTCGATTTAGATACAAATATGCGTCCTCTTCAATCGTCCGGACATTCTGACCGAGTCATGCAGACCGCATCGTACTTCGCCTTTGGAACCAAGACTGTAACCGGGACGACTCTGTCTGCTCGTGATCTCTAATTTCCATCCATTGCAGCTTGGGTCCTCCAGGCCGATGTTCCTTTCTACTTGGCGGAGTGAGGTGGCTTGGGCTCTGAGGCTGTGCCTTGGATTGAGATTGCTATGTGCTTGACATCTGCTGGGTTTGATGTAGCTCCGACCTTTCTACTGATGCTGAAATCTGGTGAGTTGACTGTTCAACTCTTTACTGCTAGCTTGAATTTGGTGAATTTGTTGAATCAAGACTATTTAAGTTTCCCAGGGAGTACAGTTTCCTAGACACCCTCCTACCACGCTTCTTCCTGCCCAGATTCTACATTAAAGCCTCTTGAGAACCAAAGCTCTCCTTGACTCTGCTAGGATTCCGTAGGACACCCTTCGAAAATTATTACACAGAAACATTTTGGCAGGTTTCTCCTTAAATCAATAGGTCAATCAATCTTATTCATAGTTTTTGTTCACTTTTTATTGTTAGTAACCATGAAAGCTCATCATTTGAAATCTTGATATAGTTTAGTTTAGTTTATTTAGAAAATTGCGTGGGTACTTAAAACCATTGCAATAAATATACAAAATAATACATATTTACATGGTAAGTTAAAAATCATTGATAACATCTTCCGATTAATTTTTTTCCAAAAATGACAGATAAAAGGAACACAAATAGTCTCAACATTAAAATTAGGGATGCTATTGCACAGAAACATTTTAATTTGTATGTCTGCCAATAAACGACCAATTCGCCCCTGCTGGCCTAGAAGTTAGTATAACCATTCGATAGTAACTTATACATATTCATGATAAAACATAAAATTCATGCTGAGACACAGTTAAATTCAAATGAAAAATCTTTATCGTCAATATGAAATATTTCTAATAGTAGGAGGCAAGCGGAGGTTGCAGTTTTGAGGCTAAAAGAACACTCAAAGGGAGTATTCCAGTTCATCAATGGTCTTTACGGGGATTCGCTAAAAGTCAATAGGTCAGCCCCTAATAGTATTATGGGGAACTCTATATTGCTCCTAAAGGATGATATGACCGTTGAATTACTTCTTATATCAAATGTACTGAACAATTTACGTGTTCTTTAGTCTTTGCTCCACTTTTAGCAGAAATTTGACAAACGTCAATTTAACTGTGAATCACCTGGGTCAAAGCAGGCTAAGATAGCCTGTCTCCTTGTTCGTATTCCTCTTTGGTTAAAAGCCTTCGTTAACAGTTGTTTCCTTTCTGGCGTTACAGTATTGCAGGAGCAAACCAAATGCACCATGTCCTCCTTGCAACTCCCACAGAGGCGACAAGTGACAGGTAGATTACTGCGTAGCCAAGGGGCCATATGTTTTTGGCTAGTAGTAACCCCAGCTGGTGTCTTAAAAACTGCTGCTTAATAAAAACGGGATAACCGGTGGCAAAGTAATCTTGTGGTGCGATAGACTTGTAATTGTTTATTGTCATCCACCCATGTGACCTTTGTGCTAGTGTGGCTTTATCCTCTGTAGCTGATTGAATTTTAAGAGACTTCTTTACCAAACGCTTAAAGGCCTGTAGGTCAATTGGCATTTCCCAAATCTGGTCAAGACCTGTAAGAGCTAGTGACTCTTGCAGATACTCTCTACCCCGTGATATATGATGATGCTGTAGTTGGTCCCACAACATGCGATTCAATGTATTCATTTCAGCTTTCCTGATTATATTCCAACATATAATGTATGAGCAGCTCCTGGCTAGTGATTTCTTGACCAGTTAGAATTCTAGCCTTATCTGAGCCGGGGAGGTGTAACTTTGCAAGGAGAATTTAATTCTATAGGCTTGGGAGACGGCATTAGCCAGCGTGATTGCATCCTCCCCTCTTAAGGCCTCACTTCCATATGAGATTGTTGGTAGGAGTTTTGCTCTTACAACTTCCACTAGTGGGGTCAAAACTGGTCCAGCTATCTTTTCTTCAAGTTTTTAAAAGATGCAGCTAAAACCAAACCTTTCTTTATAATTGCCTCCTTCTGCACAAGACCGTTCCCTTTATTATCAATAATTACTCCGAGGTATTTGTATTCAACTGCATTTTTCAACTACTCTTTACCCTTGAACCAAGCCTGTGTTTGTGTTTTCTTGACGTTGTAACACATGTTTTTCGTTTTGCCGTGATTGATCTGCAGGCCGTTGGTTTGCAAATAGATCCTCATTGTGTCGAGGAGTTGTTGGAGCCCCACCCGAGTGCAGCTCATCAATACTACGTCATTGGCATATAGGAAGCATGATATAGGTTTAGCCCCTAATTCCGGGGTATGATGGTTACAGGATTGTAACGCTTCCGTCAGGTCCGCCAAGAAATCAATGATATAGAAATCAACAGCTAATCAACAAAGTATACTGGTATGTTAACAGCTATAGTATACACATGTTTTGCGGAAAGACTATTGTTTCAAGCCCATAAAATGACATAAAATACAAACCAATCACTTGCAATATTTGAATTGAAAATTGCCACATGAACATAATTTGGGAATTCCCCATGATTCAGACGTATAGGCAGGACGTGATCTCAGAGCTCACCTCCATCCGGAGAGTCCAGATGCCTGTCATCCTGCAGTTCCTCATCTTGGGAGTGCCAAGCAAGGTGGACCTATCCAGGAAACAAATTCTCTTCTGTACACTGGGGGAAATTATAACTGGATCTACACCGTTTTAGAATGACCGCTCCTGTACTTGGTGTGTGTGATACTTACCCTATCTAGGGATGGACAACAAATACGTGTGCAAATCGGAAACTTGTTTTTTGTTGCAGTACCCTCCCTCCACCACCACCACCGCATTTTGACTGGTATCTGATAGAACTTTGACCGAAAGTGTGCTGGGTTCCTGCTAACCAGGTCCCAAGCACCAGTGTTCTTTCCCTAAAACTGTACCATAGTTCCACAATTGGCACCACTTTAGGCTCCATGTAAGTCCCTGGTAAGTAGTACCCCTAGTACCTAGGGCTTTGGAAATAAAGTGGGTTCCTAAGGGCAGCAGCAGCGTGAATTGTGCTACCCTGAGGGACCCCTCACCAATCTCATGTCAACTGCCATTGCAGCGTGCATGTCTCGGTGCAGAGAAAAACGGAGAGTCGACATGGTGCACACCCCTGTGTGCCATGCCTGCAAAACGATGCATGCGGTATAGGTAAGTCACCCCTACAACAGGCCTTATAGCCCTAAGTCAGGATGCACTATACACATGTGTGGGCATACCTGCGGGAGAGGATGTGCCCCTGTGATATCTAAGTCCATCTACATCTTGCAGAACTCCTCCCTGGTGGGACACCCTTCCTGCTGCCAATGGGCCAGCTCAGGCAGGTCTCCTATTTCTTTCCACTTGTTCCCCTGTAGGTTTCAGAGCATCCCCCTCAAGGTCTGCCTCCTCCTGGACTGTGGTTTCCCATGCCCCCTACCCCTCCTCTTTTTGGCAGACACCTGGGCACTGTTTCAAGCTCCATGTCCTCTTGATTACACTTACTGGTGGCCATTGACCGAGTGGTCCCACATGCCAACCCAGGCAGACCCAGCATCTCAAATGAGCCCGGCTTTCTACCTCCTTCCAAGGGGAACTCTCCAGGTCATTGCCAAACAGACAGTCAACAGGCATGGATGGACTCAAAATTACCTTCAAAGGACCTGACACCCCCCCCCCCCCCACACCCTCTCCCACTCAAAGCGACCCTGTGCCACCTTACACAGGCACTCAGAGTTGTCTGCAGCAACTACAGGGTGAAATACATTGCGGATGACCTTCTTCTCAGACACCCATTGAGACCTGACAGATGTCAAACTTGCTCCTGTGTTTCTCAGAGCTCCCACCTTCCTCCCATTGATGGTCCCCCAGTGCAGGTACTTTTTAGTGTTATCCGGCAGGCAGGTGTCCTGGGCCATCTCTCTATCTCCTAAGGAGATAAGGATCATCACAGCTGGCTCCCCACCCTCATGAGGAACCAACTCCTTATTCAGCACTACACCAACTAACCGCGGTGACGGTACACCAGTAAGTGCTGGTGGTGCCTTGGGGCACTTGGGATCATTGTGCATGTGACCTTCCTGACCACATGCATAACACTTGTGGGGACCCCGGTTGTCTGGCCTTCCTCAAGGGGGGGCCATGGCTTCTTACCACTGGAGGGCTGAGAATCTTTACCCTGGGAACTATTTTGGGTCCCTTTAGATAACTCCTTTTGTTTACCCTTGTTCCCCCCACTCTTCTGCTGGGGACCCTGCCCACCCTTGGCTGGGTTTCCTACATACTCCTTGTGGACCCTGATACTCGTCCACTGGTTTGCCTCCTGAGCAACCTTCCTGGGGTCAGTCAGCTTACTATCCATCAGATGCTGGTGCAGCTCTGGAATACAAAGATGACTCTAATGCTCCCAACCAATCAAGTAGTACAAACCCTGGTAATCAGTTACCTTGCAGCCCTTTACCCAACCATCCAGTGGTCTGCAATAAAGATTCCAGCATTCAACCCATTTATTGGATTCAAGCTTCTTGAAAGATCTAAACTTTTCCCTGTACTGCTCAGGTGTTAGCCCATACCTTAGGCATAAAGCCTCTTTCATACTTGGGTATGTCAGAGCACCCGCCTTCTCCAAAGGTGTCAGGATGTTCCTCCCATTGGCATCAAAGTGTTCCCACAGGCCCGCCCCCCAATGGTTCTCAGGTACCTTATTCATAAGCAGTGCTGCCTCATAAGTGCAAACCAAGCATAAATATCCTCTCCCTTTTGGAAATTCTGCAACGTTTCAATGCTAAACTCAAGTTCTGCTGCCTAAGCTGTTTTTTTTGTTTGATCTGTTTATTAGTTTTAGCTAGTTGTAGCATACAACAATCGTCTACATTCATGTGTATAGCACAATTGTTCATTACATTATAAAATAGGGGCGATAGCGATCCCTTCATTACAGATATGCTTATAATTCTAATTGGAACATATTCCAGTACATATAAATTCCGTATTACGCTTTATATACTCTAAACTGGTAACTTGTACCCTGTCGACATCTGATAACATGCAAGAGAACAATGAATTTATTAACCAACTTATATAAGTGAGATATCACCTCTTCCCAATATTGCTGTAATTTAGGACATGCCCATAACGTGTATAATGTCGGCATCATGGTAGAGACACCTAGGACATTGTGTGTAGTCTCTTAAAATAATGATACATTTTCTCTGGATTTGAGATATGCTAGATGTAGTCTGTAGTATTGAATTATTTTGAACCTGGCATTTCGGTGTATGAATGTAGGGCTTTGAAATACGGTGTTCCATTCAGAGTCTGTGCATTCGCAGCCTAAGTCAGATTCCCATTTTGTACGCAGTGGGGTCAGATCTCTTGCTGTATGTTGACGGAGCGCATCTGCAAACCAGAAAGTGAGGTGCCCGCTATTTCCCATGATGTGTATATATTGAAACACCAGATTTGTCTGTGGTTCCTGCATGCTATCACCCCATTTGCTTTGTAGAAGACTAACCCAGGAAGCATGCATGAGGAAGTGCCCCGGTGACAGTCCTTCCTCCCGCGCCAGATCCCCGAACGGCCTAAGCTTCCCATCCAAGTAGAGGTCTCCCAGTGTGTGTGCACTATGCCAATCTGCTAGATCAGTCAGCGCTGTGAGTCTAGTTCTCCTGGGTGTCCCAAGCAGCGGCATTCCTGGAGCGTAAGATTTTATATGCTTAGCAAGGAAGAGAGCTCTTTTTAAACACCAGAACGCTACTTGCAGTCAGGGGCAGTAGACCACTACTTCCCCCACAAGGGTGAAACGTGTAGAGGATGGTGTGCACTGTAAACGGTTCTGCGGATTCTGCTGTGACTGATAAATATCGACATTCCATCCAACGTGCCACCCACTGCAGCTGGGATGCTAGATAATAGTGCTCCACGTTGGGGACAGCCAGTCTCCCCGTCCCGACGGTAAGTATAGCTTTGCAAGTGCTATCTACAACGAGATGTATTCGCTATCAGGCCACGTATTATACGTTCAATAGGGCGAAAAAAGGAGGATGGTAAAGATAATGGCAGATTTGTCAAACAATACGGGAGTCGGGGAAGGACCCCCATCTTGATAATCAAGACCCTACCTGCTACTGAGAGAGCAATTGTCTTCCAAAAGGTCATCTTACAGGATAAGGACGTGACTACCCTAGTGACATTACCATCCTTCAGCTCCTGTTCAACTTTTGATCTAAGTTTAGATCAAAAGTCTAACTTAGGCCAAATGTTCTTGCAAGATGTTGTTCTCGCAAGACGTATTCCGATGTACTTCCAACGTAGGGTTTTGCAGGAGAGAGACGGCGAGGAGGGCAGCCGGGAGACGCCACAGTAGAGGTAAGTGTGTTTTCTTCTTTATTAATTATTTTTAAAATATTTTTTATTGGGAGGTGGTGGAGGCGGGGAGCCTATTTTTTGCAGGGGGTGGGGGGCTGGCTAACTCCGCTCCGCTGCAATGTCGGAGTTTTGCCTAAACTCTGCACACTCCGCTGGCGAAGCAGAGTTCTCTGCCCACCCTTATCTAAAAGTGGCATTTTCAAACAATTTAAAAAACATCTTTACTAAGAGATGAGTTATTAAATTCTGAGTTCAGAGAGCCTAAACTTTATTTCTACAGCTTGTCCCAAAGGGAACTTATACTTGTAAGATATTTACAGAGTATCGCCAATGTTATCCTATGGGACAGGTAGCCTTTCAATGGTGAAGAACGAAATACACTGTATTTCACTATCAGGACATGTCACACACACCAGCACATGTCCCACCTTTCGCATACACTGCATCCTGCCCATGGGGGGTACCTTGGACCTACCTGAGGGGTGTCTTACATGTGAGAAAAGTGAAGGTTAGGGCCTGGAAAGTGGGTACACTTGCCAGGTTGACATGGCAGTTTAAAACTGCACGCAGACACTGCAGTGACAGGTCTGAATTACATTTGCAGGGCTACTTAGATGGGTGGCACAATCAGTGCTGCAGGTCCACTAGTAGCATTTGATTTACAGGCCCTGACACACTCAGTGCACTTTACTAGGGACATACCAGTAAATCAGGCATACCAATCAGGGAGAACCAATTCTAATAACAATTTACACAGGGAGCACTTGCACTTTGACACTGATCAGCAGAAATGCCCAAAACATTTAAGCCAGCAAAAACAAAATCCAGCACAACATCGTAAATACAGGAGGTAGAGGCAAAATGTCAGGGAAAACCACGCCAAAGATGGCAAGTCTAACATAAGTTCACCCTTAGATACCACAAGTACACAGGAAAGTCATACCGAGTACATATGCTGATTACTCGGCATTCATTTCGTGTTTCGCAGCTACATGATGGTTTTACTGTACCCCAAGGTGTTTGGTACCAAATACCTTGTCTAAACCCACATTGAGCCAGTGCTGGATTTATTAATAAAGGCACCCATGGGCACATTAGAGGTGCCCCTTGATAACCTACCAATCCCTAGTGTGTTTACTGACTGATCTCGACCAGCCAGTCACCCTAGACACATTTCTGACCTCCTGAAGTGAGAGCCTGCACTCTCGGAGGCCAGGAACACAGCCTGCTCTGGGTGGAGATATTTACACCTCCTCCATGCAGGATGTGCATTCCAGAGCAGGAAGCTTCAAAGGCCCTGCCGCCTTTGTTCTGCAACCCAGGTCTCTCCAGATAGTGTAGATGCCCACCCCCATGTCCTAAATCCACTTTTTTAGCATCAAGACAGGCGGGAAAATTAGTAGGATTAGGAGATGTGCCCATATCAAGCCAGCACCACCCCTAAGGAGGACTAACTGATGTGGATACATGCAGTATTGTGGTACTCTACAATAAATGGTGGTATGTTTTGAGTTGGAAAATAGAAAAACATTTTTTTTTTTTTTTTTTTTTAATAAAACATTGAACACTTTCATTTTTACACATTGGGACAGATTCACAGAATGCACTTTGTAATACATTTTGTGCTACAAAATGTACTACAAAGTTTTATTCACAAACTACGCGTGGAGTTTACCCCACTGCATTACCTGTGCGTATGTGTGCAGAGTTTTCTGCTCTGTCTTTGGGTCTCCACACGCTTAAGTATACGTTTTAGTAGTAAATGTGAGAGGGACACAAGTGAGTGGCTTACTGCAGAAGTGGATGGAATTAGAAAGGAGAGTAAGAGAGGTTTAGGGAGGGTCATTTAGTGGTATAGGGAGGGAGATTACCCACACAAGAGTACGCCAATCGCTATCACTCTTGTGTAGACATGTAACTTACACTTTTTTAGTACATTTACACTCTATCGGCCTGATTCACAAACTGCACTTTGTAGTACATTTACAGTACTACAGTAGAACTACAAAAATTACTGCAAAGTGCATTTCATAAACTGCACTTTTGTAGTAACTTACACTTTTGTAGTACTTCCCTAACTTTATTATTTTCTTCGGGAGGGTCCTGCAGTGGTTTGCTTTGTGTATTGCTGGATGCACAACAAAAGTGTAAGTTACTACAACAGTTCAGTTTATAAATATAAAATATTATTATATTTACTCAAAAGTGTAAACTTACTCAAACATTTAAGTTACGTTTGTGAATCAGGCCCTAAGTTTGTGATTAATGAAAAGTAGAAAACGTATTTAAAATTGAAAGTTACTCAAAAGTGTAAGTTGACTCAGACCCTTAGAGTAAAAGATAGTTAAACCTATTATATTAAACCATATCATCATCAAAAGGTCCCAGCATACACCATCTTAGCAGACTAGCCTCTTGAAAGAAAACTGTAAACACGTATATCCCTTTATCACAATATGTGTGATCTTACTTGATTAAAAACCATCCTTTATTATTATTATTGTTAAATTTATATGGCGCAACAGCTACCCGGGGGTTTCCCGGCGCCTACGGACACGTGCTGGAGAAGAAAGAGAAGTCAGAACTCTAGAGGTTAAATAACCACGTTTTGAGACCTTTTTGGAATTTGAGGTAATTATGTTTGTAGTGAAGTGGGAGTGGGAGAGAGTTCCATAGAGACGGGGCCAAGTAAGCAAAGGACCGTCCGCCCATGCGTGTGAGTTTGATCCTGGGAACTTGAAACTTAGCCTGATTGGATGATCTAAGAAGGCGTGTTGGGATATAAGGGTGAATTAATGTCCTAAGGTAAAGAGGTGCTGTACCGGCATTAATCTTGTGCATGTAGCAAAGGGCTTTGAATTTGGACCGATTTATCCTGAGCCAGTGGAGGTCGCGAAGAGGACCTGAAATGGAGGCCATTCGAGGTAGTTGGCAAAGAAGCCTGGCCGCAGAGTTTTGGACCACTTGCAGCTTCCGAAGCACCTCCTTATTAGCGCCTGAATACAGGATGTTGCTGTAGTCCAGTCTGGACACGACCAGGGCCTGGATCAAATTTTTTTGTGTCGAAGGTGGCAGCATCCAGAGTATTTTATTAAGCCATTTCAGAATTAAAAAGCAGATTGAGGCGACCTTGACCGCTTGCTGTCGCATAGATAATTGATCATCTATAATTATGCCGAAGTTATGGACAGATTGTGATGGTTGGGGGAGGTCCCCCACTTGAAGAGGCCAATTTTGGGGGCCCCATAGAGCTTTGTTTCCACGAGGATTAGGAGTTCCATTAAGTTTCAGCTTATTAGTGTGCATCCATCCAGCTATCTCTTGTAGACCAGTTTGGAGAGAGGACACCTTGAAAGTGTCCTTGGTCGATAGGGAAAAGATAAGCTGGGTGTCATCAGCATATGAACATATGGTTAGCCCAGCCACTTCCGCTAAAGTCGCCAGAGGACTGACATAAATGTTGAAGAGTAAAGGGCTAAGAATTGAGCCCTGTGGAGCTCCATGAGGGGAAGCATGGGAGTTAGAGCTTGCCGTCGGGGAGAAAATCTGAAACGTTCGGCTCGATAGAAAGCTCGCCAGCCATTTCAGAGCTGGTCCGACAATGCCCCTAGAATGTAAGACTTGAAGAAGGGTCATGTGGGACACAGTGTCGAAAGCGGCACTCAAATCAAGTAATATGAGTGCCACGGTGTCTCCTTAATCAAGCCGCTGGCGGATAGTTTCGGTGACTCCCAGAAGCGTGGATTCGGTGGAGAAGCCCACTCTAAAACCAGATTGGGACGGTGTAGTATACTTTGGGAGTCAACAAATTGCGACAGCTGCGGGTTGATGTGTTTTTCCAGAATTTCGGAGAAGGCCGGGAGCAAAGAGATCGGACGAAAGTTAGAGAGAACTTCCGGATCAGCATTTGCTTTCTTAAGCTAGAGGAGGATCATGGCATGTTTCCACACTGCTGGTACTACTGCTTCACAAAGTGAGGCATTGAGGAGTTCCATAATGAGTTTAAGAATTGGTAGGTCCAATTTTTGAAGGACAGGGATGGGAAGGGGATCTTTGGGAGAGCCTGATTTGATACTGGTTAAGATGTGACTTAAGGATGAAATATCGAGAGGCAGCCAGTTATCAAGTGTATTACCTAGTTTATCCTTTTTGTCCAGTGTTGCGGGGGAGAAATAGAGTCTAGTGGTGGATTGATGGTCTTAGATAGCGCTTCTCCATTAGTATTGAATTCAGAATAGATTTTGTCAATTTTATCTGTGAAGAACTCAGCCAGGTCTTCGCATTGCACTTCAGTTAGCTCTGGGGGCCCAAGTTGGCGAGTTGCGCCAGACAATTCTTGCACCACATTAAACAAGGTTTTGGGACTGTTTTGAGACAGCAAAATGCTGTTATTAGCATGCTCAGCATGAGCGGCATTACACATGACATGATAACCTTTGATTGCCTGTTTGTAAGTATGTCTTGATGTCGGCGCATAGTCTTTTCTCCAGCGTCTCTCCAGCGCTTTGCATTTAGTTTTTTCTAATTTGAGTTTGTCAGAGAACCAGGGGGCAGGAGGGCGATGATTGTTCATTTTTTTCTTAGTCAGAGGAAACCAAGTGTCAATGGACGACGTCAACCAGTTTTGAATAGCATCAGCATCTGTAATATTGACTTTAGTGAAAGTCGGCATGGTGTGCTGAAGGTGGTGATTAAGGCGATCAGCATCTAGTTTTTTCCAATTTCTGGAACCAGTTTTGACGGCGGGGATAGAGGGAGACTCACGTCCCCTATCCTGTTTTACCTTAAAGCCAACCAAAACATGATCAGACCATAGTATAGGGAGGGCTAACTCACATGAAATATTAGCTATGTTTGAGAAAATAGAGTCCAGTAGATAGCCTGCCTTGTGAGTGGGGCCAGAATTGCATAGAAGGACATTCATGGCAGCTAAGTCAGTAGTGAGAGTGGAGCTGGTAGTTCAAGAGGGATCATTAAAATGTAAGTTAAGATCTCCTAGTATTGAGAAGTTGGTAGCTTCTAACAATAAGGGGGCAATCAGGTCCGGGAACGCAGCCGCCCAGGCTCCAGCTGGACCCGGAGGGCGGTAAATCAGAATCCCAGAAAAGGTAAATTGTGAAGTAAGTAATAATTTAAAAAGACAGGCTTCACATTTCTTAAAGGGTAGGTCCTCCCATTTGCAGGCATAAATCTTCTTTTAAATTATTCCTATGCCCCTCCCACTTTGTCCACCCGATCCTTTCTAAGGATCGTATACTTACGGTCCAGAACTGGCATTTAGCCAAGTTTCTGTAAGAAAGATGGTGTCAGGCTGTGTGTTCATGAGTATGTCAAGGATATCTTCCTTATGTTTAGGAAGTGACCTACAAATAATACTGAAGAAGGCAAATTCTTTGATGGACGCTGCATTATTATTATTAGCAGAGAGCGGTGTCAATTTATTGTTGTGGAAGGGGGGGGGCGCATCCCTGCGGGGTAATGAGGTAAAGGAGAAACCGCAGCTAAGGCAGTTGGAGGAAAGGTTACCTGGTTCGAAGATCTTACAATTATGTTGCAGCTTGGGTCGTTGCGCATGTAGGTTTTTTTGAGAGTACGGTCGGGGGTCATTTAAAAATCGCACAGGGGTTGTGGCCCCTGGCCCCAGCCGGACGCGGATGGGCGCAGACGGGCTTACCTTTGGCGCACCGCCGGCGCACCCGCTGCGTGTAGCGACCGACATGAAATTTATGCGATTTTTTTGTAAGCAGCCCCCGCCTCCCCACACCTCTAACCCGGAACTGAACTGACCGCTGCTCCCTGCACATCAATTGGGAAAACCCACGGTGGACCGGGGAGCGTGCGGTGACAAGAGGTGTCCGAAGTGCAGGTAAGCCAGGAATTAGTGCAAAGAACAAGAATGTGCAATCAGCAATGAAAATAACGTTAAGTTTTAAAAATGACAGTTTTTAAAAGTGCAAATCAGCCTAAAAGAAATTGAGAAACCGCCTCTGAGCAGGCTCTAGTTTCCCAGCACACGTCCGCTGCGCGTAGCGACCGACATAAAATATATGCGATTTTTTGTAAGCAGCCCCGCCTCCCCACATTTCTAACTGAACTGACCGCCACTCCCTCGACATCAATCAGGAAAACCGGCGGTGGACCGGGGAGCGTGCGGTGACATGGGGTGTCTGAAGTGCAGGTAAGCCAGGAATTAGTGCAAACAACAAGAATGTGCAATCAGCAATGAAAATAACGATGTTTTAAAAATTTAAAAATGACAGTTTTTTTAAATTGCAAATCAGCTTAAAAGAAATGGAGAAACCGCCTCTAAGCAGGTTCTAGTTTCCCAGGGCGCGTCAGCTGCGCGTAGCGACCGACATGAAATATATGCAATTTTTTGTAAACAGCCACCGCCTCCCCACACCTCTAACCCAGTACTGAATGTCCCAGCGCGCATCCGTGAGCGTAGCGACCGACATTAAATATATGTGATGTGCCTTTAACTCCACGATACTGATTCATCGCCATGTCAATTTGACTTCTCTTCAAAGTGCATAATGCCAAATTCTCTAGTACACTTGTATCTTTCTAGAACAAATGCATGTATAGAGGGATAAAACTACTTAATATTTTCACATCGTAAAAGCACTACATCTGTCAATGTTAAAAAGTCACACTCAATAACCAAACTATTCTGATTAACCTATAATTTTGCTTTCCATATTAAATTTGAATGTGGATTCTTATTTTTTGAAGCAGAGAGAAAGTGGACGGCTACACACTTTTAAAATTTTTATATTGGGCATTACCATTAATCTTCATTAGTTTTATATATTCAAATACCAGAGTAGCTCAAGTCCTTGTCAGCTCTATAGGTAAGAAAGTAAAAAATCCTCAGATAAAGATTTCCACATGTTTTAAAGTGAAGGTCTCCATAATCCTTGACCTTTTAAGACAAATGTTAGCCTCATTAGACGTTTCTTGATTACAACGTGTAGGAAACTGCCCCATTTTGCATGGTTACCCCCTACCTTTTTGTCAGATACCTGAAGCCAACTTGACTGAGTGTGTACTGGGACCCTGCTAACCAGGCCCCAGCACCTGTGTTCTTTCCCAAAACTGTACCTTTGTACCCACAATGGTACATGTCTTTGGCCACAGGTAAGCCCCTTGTAAGGGGTTCCCTGGGTACCAAGATCACTGTAACTAGGGACGGTCTCTAAGGGCAGCAGCACCCATTGTGCCTCCCATAGAGACTTTATACCTTAACACCCACACACTGCCATTGCAGTCTGCATGTTTTTGTGCAGAGAAAAGTGAAGAGTCGACATGACACACATCCCTGTATGCCATGCCTGTAATCCACTGACTTTGGCCTAGGTAAATCACCCCTCTAGCAGGGCACTGAAGACCTCAGGTGAGGGTACAGTTGCACAAGCACTGTACCCCAACAATGTCTAAGTCCATTCTTGGACATTGTAAGTGCTGTAAAGCCATAAAGAGTATATGGTCTAGAAGTTGGTCATTACGAACTCCACAGCTCCATAATGGCTTTACTGAAACCCAGGAAGTGTGGTGGCAAACTTCTCAGCACATTAAAACCACACTAATTCCAGTGTGGGATTTAATGTAAGATGCACAAAGAGTGCATCTTAGAGATGCCCCCTGAAAAACGACCAGCCCTGGTTTTGTTCCTGAATGGCTGCCTGCCATTTGCCACCACCAGACAGGTTTCTGGACCCTGGTTAGAGGGCCTCCGCAATCTGGATCCAGAAACAAAGCCCATCCTGGTTAGAGGTGTCATGCTTCCTTTTCCACAATGGGCTGCGTCAACGAAGGGGAAGCTTCAAAGGCCTTTGGTAGCTGTCCCTGCCTTTTGTTGCCCCCAGCAACTGGCTCCCACTGGATCTGACCCCCTCCTTGGGCGGGAGAATCGGCGGGAAAACCAAGCTAGGAAGAGAGATATGCCTACCTTTGCCAGCCCCACCCTTCAGGTGGGGGGAGGTGAGGTGAAGCACACATCTCAGTCCCCTCTATCTTGAAGATGAGGGAAGCCAGCCAACCAGACAGAGACTCATGCTCCCCTGCCACTGGAGGGTGGCATAAGAGGGGGTGTACTCACCAATCTACACACCCTTGTAACATCCCTAAATTTAGTATTCAATGGTGACCCTGTACCTTACCACCTCAGATTCGAGAGGAAGAAAGAAGAAAGACCTAAGAACCATACTGAATGAGAAAGAAGAGGACAACAGCTGTTTTGGCCTCAGCCCTACCAGCCTGTCCCGACTTTAACTTGGTGAAACCCCGTCGTATCCAGAAGCCATCAAGAACTGGAGGACCTGATTACTAAAAGGACTCTGTCTCCTGTGAGTACCGGATTTGCTCAACTCAAGACTCTGACACAGACCCCGGTTCCAGATGGCTCCATGGTTTAGCACCACTCTGCGCCCAACTCCCCCGGCCCGAGTTCGAGTAGCCCAATACCATGAGAAGGTCTCCCCAGCGACCTTGATTTGGGATCTGGTGATCCCCAACCTGCCTCGATCTTCTACCTTACGCCTGCAGCCTCAACGTGATTGGTGCCCACAACCGGAGCTGGTAGGAAAACCCGACGCCCAAATACACCTCCGCACCTGACGCCCCTTGGACTTGGGTGGCCTAACCAACAGTGTTCAGGCTTCTCTCAACAATCCAACTTCCTTCTCTTGCCAGTAGTCGCCCTCAGGAAACCTTCTTGACTGAGCCTGCAGCATTTCTTCTAAACCAGAGATCTCCATTGAAAATCACTTGGCCCCCGACATCTCTGTGGCGCCCTGCAACTGGCTGCCTCTGTGCCGCTGATGGTGCAGCTTCTTTTCTGATTGTTGTCCCCTTTAGAGCTGATATTAACCCCAGGAGCTTTTCTCTGACAAACCAGTGACCTGCTCATAAGCAGCCCCTGACCGAAGGCTCCCCTAGCCCCATTGGTTAACATGGGGGTCCTGCATTCTGCTCCCAGCTGCCCTACTGTCGCTGGTGGTGCAACTCAAGTGCCTCCTTGAACCTTTGGGAACCTTGGTTCTAACCCCAGACACCCAGCTTTGTAAATTGTTTACTTACCTGCAAACCAATACTATTATTTTTCTCCATAGGAACCCACGTTGTGGTTTTTCCTCTACCTACTTTTTGCATGGAACAGAAGTATGGTGCTTTGAAAAGTAAATTGTCTTACTTACCTTTGTTTTGTAGGACCTACGGTGTGATATCTAGGCACATCACCCTGAGTAGTCTATGTAACTAACAATGAACACAAAAGTAATCCAAAGTAATTCCAATGTATTTTAAACTGTTTTGAAGGCAAATACAGCCTGTAGCGATTCCAGTTTCAACTACAACTGCATTTCTGTGTGCAGCCTTGCATTTGAAAGTACATTTTACCTACCTGTGAAAAGTTCTGCTTGGTTACCGAAATAAAACATAAGTATACCTTTTTATACTCACCTAATTAGTCTGGATTCATTCTCTGAGTGTGTGCCATCCGTTCTTCTCTGAGGAAATACAATAAACGCTTAACACACCTCCTGATAAGCCTAACTGTTCGACCACACTACCACAAATTGTGATTATCTAATTCAGCCTCTGCTATACCTCTGGGTAGCCACTGGACTCTGTGCACATTATACCTTACTTTGGTATAGTATATACAGAGCCAGCTTCCTACATTGATGGATCAGTGGTGGGGTCTACGACTTTGAATTTATTGGAATAATTTAGTCATCACCTGATCACACGACATGAATCCATAAATTGACTTTAGTGCAACTCATTTTCTTTTAATTTACTATTTTCAAAATTTCTGAAAGTCTTGATATGGCCTTGGATTAAGTCCCTGTAGTATTTTTTCAGCAACTTTAAAACTCACTGATGTTAGGGGGGAAGTACTTAGAGCTATTTTGTGTAACCCTTCTACAAAGAACCCCCACTTGAGTAAATAAAGGAGCAACTCAGAGAGGAAGGCTGAGTAGCTCGACCTGATCCTTTACTCCAGCTTAGAAGTTAGAGAATCTGAAAGAAACAGTTAGTTATAGATTCCCTACCTTAGAATTACCCTCAGGCGTCAGACTGGATCCGGAACGTTTTTCATCAGCAATACCCCTGTGCGTCGGAAGGTGGCGTCGGTCAACTCCACGTCCGTCGTCAGCGTCGTGGTCACTGGGATGATGTTGTGGTAGCTACATAGACGCCACTCTTGCATGCTGACGTCAGTTCTTTCTTTTTCTGCGCCAGCAAGCGCAGATCCGGAGAGAGCGGTACCCCCAGTCACTTTTTGACTGAGTTTTATGCAATTTTTGTCAACTTTGTTTTTGAGTCTTTAACCGACTCCTGGTGCACGAGGAATGCCCGGCTTCAAGGCATGCGGTTCCTGTACCCGACCGATGTCGGTGACGGATCCACACTTCGTGTGCCTCTTCTGCCTGGAGCACGACCATGACCCCAAGTCGTGCTCCGACTGTCCAACCATGGCCCCGAAGTCTTTGCGGGAGCGGTCCCAAAAGCTCCTCAAGGACTGGCAGTCGGTTCCGCGTTGCTCAAGGTCCCGGTCGCGTGGGAGGTCGAGGGACCGATCGCGGAGTCATCATCACTCCTCTTCTAAGTCTTCGCACTCGGGTTCAGGTAAGTTGAAGCACAAGAAGAAGTCGAAGAAGCATTGTCGCTCTTCTACTTTCCCTCGTCCATCGGCTGAGGCGACGAAGGGTGCGGGTGGTGCCACTCCCACGGCTCCGCATGCGTAGCCTTCAGGGTCGACTCCGGCCTTCCCACCATTTCCGGGACCGGGAGCGACCCCTGCCCAGCTTCGTCAATTTTACAAAGTGATACACACCATCTTTGGGCATCCCGACTCCACCGGCATGCCTTCGGGCCCCGCGGACTGGGCTGGGGGCCCTAGACCATCGATGCCAGCTGCTTTGGCTTTGGCACCGCAGGGCCCGCTTGGATCCAGGCCTGGATCCAAATCGGCGCAGGTCTTTCTCATTACACCTCCACTGGCACTACGTTCGCAGCTGACGCTGGCTGGCGCACCAGCCGACGTCAACCCTGGCTTCCACTTCGACATGGACACGGAGCCAGACCGGCATCGACCGACACCGGATCCGGCGCCGATGGGTACTTTTGTCCCTGTGTTCCACCCTGGCCATTTTCAGCCAGATTGGCAGCCAGAGGAGGGTGAGGAAGACTGGGAGGGGTCTGGTGACCCTTTGATTTAACAGTTGGATTACAGTCCGGACTGGAGAGAGGAACTGGGGGATGACAGTGGTCTGGATACCTCCCCAGACCTAGGCATGTTGTCTCCTCCTACCGTGGCTACGGAGGAGAGAGCGTCATACACAGTGGTGTTGCATAGGGCAGCTGAGCCTCTCAACCTCAAGCTTCCTACAGTGGCAGTCAGGACCAACCTCCTGACAGAGGTGCTTCAGCCGGCAGTGAGCTCTTCGGAGCCCCTGCTCCCGTTTAATGAAGCCCTCACAGACATCCTTTTGGGCACTTGGTCCAGGCCCAATACGGGGGCTCCTGTGGACAGGAAGATTGCCCGACGCCACCGCCCAGACCCGGGCGACCCCACTTTCCTCTCCCAACATCCCACTCCTGAAAGCTTGGTAGTTCAAGCCTCCACCTCTAAAGGCGCCTTCCTTACCTCACCACCGGAAAGGGAATCCAAAAAGATGGACCACCTTGGGAAGAAAACGTTTTCTTCCTCCAGCTTGGGACTGCGGTCAGTAAATACTGCATGTCTCTTGGGCCGTTACACCCACTCTGTGTGGGATATGGTGGCGCAGGTGCTGCCTCAGTGCCTGGAGGAGGCCTGGGCCATACTCTCCCATGCAGTTGCAGAGGGGAGAGACGCAGCGAAGTTTACCATTAGCTGTGGGCTGGATACCGCCAACGCACTTGGCAGGATGATTTCAATGTCAGTAGCCCTTAGACGCTACGCCTGGTTGCGTTCGACTGGTTTTTCCCGGGATGTCCAATCACCCCTTATGGACATGCCGTTTGATGGCTGTCGCCTTTTTGACGGTGGAGCGCTTTAAGGACTCTCGGGCTACGGCCAGGTCCTTGGGCCTCTCCACCACCCGCCCTGCGCAGTCTGCCTTTCACTCATTTCGTGGCTCCGGAAGAAGTGCGCCACTATGTTCCGCCCAGAGCCACAGGTCGGCGCAAGCTGTTCAGCCCCAGCACGGCCGGGGACGTGGGAACCACAGGCGTGGTTCTGGGGGCCAGCGGGCAGGCCAGTCCACCACAGCCCCCTCTGCAGCAGCGTCCAAACCATTCTAGTCTGACCTTTCAGGTCCACTAAATGCCAGTGGGCGGCAGGATTCGCCATCACCTCCCCCACTGGCACACCATCACGTCGGACAGGTGAGTTTTGCAAATAGTCCGAAGGGGCAACTCCCTCCCCTTCGAGACTACCCCTCCCTCCATACCACCTCAGTACTATTGCATGTCGGAGGATCACCTGGCCCTTCTCCAACAGGAAGTTTCGGCACTCTTGGCCAAGGGGGCCATTGAGTGAGTTCCTGCCCCAGAAGTAGGTCGTGGTTGCTATTTCCACTACTTTCTGGTACCCAAGAAGGCCTGCGTCCTATCTTAGATCTTAGGAACGTCAACCGCTTCCTTCGGAAGGAGAAGTTCAAGATGTTGACGCTCGCTCATGTCTTGTCTGCCCTTCACCCTGGAGACTGGATGGTAGTGTTGGACTTGCAGGACGCTTACTTTCGCATTCCCGTCCTGCCGGTCCACCGGCGTTACCTGAGGTTCACAGTAGGCAATGAGCACTTTCAGTTTACCGTGCTCGTCTTTGGCCTTACCAGCGCCCCATTGGTGTTCACAAAAGTGATGGCGGTGGGCGCAGCTCATCTGCGCAGATCACGGGTTCCAGTCTTCCCCTATCTCGACGACTGGCTGTTGAAGGTGGGCTCGCCGCTGGCTTTCGTCTCCCACCTTCAGACTACGGCTGACCTCCTGCATTTGCTGGGGTTCTCCATCAATGTGCCTAAGTCACACCTGACCCCCACTCAAAAGCTCCTCTTCATCGGGGCGGTTCTGGACACAACGCAGTTTCGGGTTTATCCTCCAGAACAGCGAGTCCGGGATATTCGGGCTATGATTCAGATCTTTCAGCCCCTATCGCGGGTTTCGGTCAGGATGACCCTGAGGCTGCTGGGCCTCATGGCCTTCTGCATCCTGCAGGTCAATCATGCCAGGTGGCATATGCGGGCTCTGCAGTGGGACCTGAAGTTCCAGTGGGTGCAGCATCAGGGGAATCTGTCCGATTGCGTCTAGATCTCGGAGGGCACTGCACGACAATTGCAGTGGTGGCTCACGAACCAGGATTGGGTCAACGGCAGAACCCTCTCCCTTCCCCAACCAGAACACACAGTGGTGACAGACACATCCCTTCTAGGATGGGGCGGCCACATGGAAGAGGTGGAGATCAGAGGCCTCTGTTCTCCGGCGGAGTCCGGGCTCCACATCAACCTTCTGGAGCTTTGGGCAATCCGTCTTGCACGCAAAGCCTTTCTCCCCTCTGTCCAGGGAAGAGTTGTGCAGGTGTTCACGGACAACACCACCGCCATGTGGGTCTGCAACAAACAAGGCAGGGTGGGGTTGTGGACCCTATGTCAAGAGGCTCTCCGCCTCTGGACATGGCTGGAACATCAGGGCATATCCGTGATGGTTCAACACCTGGCAGGTTCACTGAACACCAGGGTGGACGAACTCAGCTGCAGGTGCATGATGGATTACAAATGGAGTCTTCACTCAGAGGTGGTGCAAGGTCTGTTTCAGCAGTGGGGAGAGCCTTGGTTAGATCTATTCGCCACCGAAGAGAAGGTGCAATGTCATCAATTCTGCACGTTGGAATTTCCAAGGCGGCACTCGCTAGGCGACGCTTTTCATCGCGAGTGGAGTTGCGGTCTTCTATACGTCTTTACCACTTCTGCCCAGAGTGCTGAAGAAGATCAAGCGCGACAGGGCCCAAGTTATTCTTGTGACTCCGGATTGAGCATGAAGAGTATGGTATCCCGATCTGCTCAACATGGCCATTGGTCCTCCGACTGCCTCTTCGGGAGGATCTTCTGTCGCAGCAGAAGGGGACGGTCCTCCACCCGAACCTGTCCAGCCTCCACCTTCTTGCGTGGAGATTGAGCGGCAGCAGTTGATGTCGTTTGACCTGCCTCCCGAAGTCTGTGATGTAATCTTGGCAGCCAGACGTCCCACCACTAAGACGGTATACGCCTGTAGATGGAATAAATTTGTGGCATGGTGCACAGCAAAGGCTGTGGATCTCTTTCTGCCCCTCTTTCTGAGGTTCTCTTGTTCCTCTTATCTTTGGCCCAGCAGGGTTCTGTTCTGGGCACTCTTAAGGGCTACCTCTCGGCCATTTCAGCCTTCTTCAGGCTCCCTGATCAGCCTTCTTTTTTCAAGTCCACTGTTGTAAATAGATTTCTTAAGGGCATTACTCATCTTTTTCCTCCTGTTCCCTTCCTAATGCTTCAGTGGGACTTGAACTTGGTTCTGGCATATCTTATGTGTGCTCTCTTTGAGCCACTACATAAATGTCCTCTAAGACTTCTCACTTTGAAAACTGCTTTTCTGGTGGCCATCACCTCTGCGCGCAGGGTGAGTGAGCTACAAGTTCTTTCTTCCAAGCTACCCTTTCTGGCTATCCATCCGGACGAGGTCCTCCTTAGGACTAGACCTTCCTTTCTTCCCAAGGTGGTTACTTCTTTCCACATTGGCCAAACCATCACTTTGCCCACCTTCTTTCCCCCTCCGCATCTTTCGAAGGAGGAAGAGAGGCTCCACCGTCTGGATCCAACACAAGCACTTTCTTTCTACGTGAATCGCACAAAACAGTTCCGGGTGGACGACCAACTCTTTGTGGGTTACGTGGGCGTTAAGTAAGGTCGGGCCGTGCACAAACAGACCATCTCCTGGTGGGTCATTTTGTGCATCAAAGCCTGCTATTCTTTGGTTAAGAAGGAGCCTCCAGTGGGGCTGCGCACCCATTCCACCAGTGCGACGGCAGCTACTTCTGCTTTGGGACGAGGAATCCCCCTCAATGACATCTGTCAGGCAGCTACATGGGCATAGCTGCACACTTTCACGAGACACTACTGCCTGGACAGCCAAGTACGCAGAGACGGCTTCTTTGGCTGTTCTGTTCTCCTGGACTTACTGGTGTGAACTTGGTTCGCAGACCCACCTCCAGGGTTGGTATTGCTGGGGTATCTATTCTAAGGTAAGGAATCTATAACTAACTGTTTCTTTCAGATGAACAAGTTACTTACCTTCGGTGACGATATATCTGTAAGAAACATAGGTTAGTTATAGATCCCTTACTGCCCCACCCATTCTCCCCGTTCTGCAAACTGACTTCTAGGGTTAAGAACATCCTTTCAGGGCCCTAGTTTTGTTCACCAGTGGTCAGTGTCTTGCATGGCTCTGCGCTTCTGTCGTGGAAAGTCATGTTCAGAACTGACTTCAGCGCGCAAAGGCCGCGTCTATGTAGCTACCGCGACGTCATCCCGGCGACCAGGACACGGACGACAGACGCAGAGTGGACCGATGCCACCTTTCGAAATGCAGGGGTACTGCTGACGAAAAGATTTGCGGATCCAGTCTGACGCCTGAAGGATAATTCTAAGGTAAGGAATCTATAACTAACTTATGTTTCTTACAAATATATCGTTACCGAAGATAAGTAACTTGTTCGTTAAGGCTTCTCTGTAAAGCAAAAAAAAATAAGTACTGGGTCCAACCCTATCAGGATACAGCTCCAGGAATTCCTAGCAGGGTATGCAAGTGACCATTCCACTGCTGAAGCTGAGGATCTTCAAGTAGTGTGATAAAGTAGTGAGGATGATGAGTTCTTAGACTCCCCCCACCTCAACTACTAAGGGAGAATGGGGACTTTGTACCCTACCCCACCAGACCAAGGAGTAGAGGGTCCAGATCCTACAGAGGTAGGGTAGACTCTGTACAAGACAGTAAGGACAATTTCACTGAAGAGGACAACCTTTTAGCAAGTATGTCCAAAAGACTGGAGCTAGAGACTGGGCTTCTAGCTCTAGAAAAAGAGAAAGAGCAGAGATGGACCTAGGATCCACCAATGGTGGCAGCAATGTAAACAACCAAGAGAAGGAAGGATCTTTTGCCCCTAACATACCCAAAGGGATTGTCCCTAAATTTGAGGATGGTGATAATATATGGTTCACAGCGTTTGGGTCCAATTTCTCCCCAAGCATTGGGAAACAAGGCGGACCACTGGGTCAAGACAAGGATGACCAAAACTTCCACTGGGGGTGACCAAAAGAAAGGGGGTTACAAAACCTCACCAGGGGAAAGGGGGCAATCCCCCCAAAGATAAAAACCAAGAGTCTGTTCAGGAGGGTGGGTCCCAGAAGTTTTCCCAGTCCACTGGTGGATATAAGTAGAAAACCTTTGAACCCTTAAAGGCCTGGTGTCATGCCTGTTAGAAGGTTGGACATCCTACTGGAGATGCTACCTGTCCCAACAAGAATGTTGCTATTCCCCCTCCATTTACTATTGGTGTGGCAAATCTCCAGACGGGATCAGGGTTCTCTAGAGCAAATTCGGGTTCACACTGAGGCTGTTTTAGAACTGTAGGGGAGGGAGGCTTAGTCAATTTGGCTTTCTGGCCCCCTAATTTAAAAAAATACTTACAATACCCCTTAGTAAATGGGATCAGGATAGAAGCCCTGATGCCAGTGAGGGAACCAGTGCCACTATGGTGAGAGACACACTGGTTACCCAAGAGCAATACCTGACTGGAAAAACCTATCCAGTCAACAATGCTGACAGTGTTACTGCTAATCATGCCATGGCTATGGTGACATTAGACTGGGGGAGGGGTTACTGGCCTGAAACAGGTAACAGTCTTTCCAAAACCTACAACCGCCTGTCTGCTTGGAAATGATCTGTAAACCTCAACATGGGCTTAGGTAGAAAGAAAGAGACATGCAGCCATGCTGCAAATCCCTGGGAGAGTGTGTGCGAAGACAAAAGCACAAACTCAAACCTTGGGTGAACAAGAAGTGTTGGAGCCTGAAAGGATGGCCCAACCTCCCAAGAGAAAGGGTAAGAAGACTTGGGAACCAGCTTCTACACAGCAACAAGTTCAGGATCCCAGAGGAAACTGAGCCCATGGAACTTGCACCTTATCAGGTTGAGCTCCTGGGTCCAGTGGGACCCTCTATGGAACAGCTGTACCTTGAGTAGCAAGTCTGCCCCACTCCTGAGAGCCTGCAACAGTAAGCTGCTGGCTAGGGAAAGGGAGATGTCAGTAGCTCACACAGGGTCTATTGAGAGAAGGGACTCTTGTACACTGAGGCCAAGGACCAAAAGCCTGGTGCCACTAGGAGAATGGCAGTGCCTCAACTGTATGAAGAATTCTTACTCATGTTGGCCCATGACATCCCCCTAGCTGGGTACTTGGGCCAGACTTAAACTGAGAAAGGCTTGTCAGCCATTTCTACTGGCCCCAGATGACCCAGAAAGTGAAGGAGCTTGTCAGCTGCTGAGTCACCTGTCAAGTCAGTGGCAAAACAGGTGGACACCCAAAGGCTCCCTTAACTCCACTACCAGTGTTTGGGGTTCCCTTTGAAAGGGTTGGTGGGGACATAATGGGTCCACTGGAACTAACCACAGCCGCAGGAAACAAATTCATACTGGCAGTAGTGGATCATGCTACCAGGTTTCCTGAAGCAATTCCACTTAGGACTAATACAGCTCCTGAAGTAGTCAAGGCCCTCATTGGTGTCTTCACCAGGGTAGGGTTTCCTAATGAGGTGCTGTCAGAGAGAGTTACCATCTTCATGCCTGCATACCTGAAGCACATGTGGGATGAGTGTGGAGTGATCTACAAATTCACTACCCCTTACCACCCACAAACCAATGGCCTTGTTGAAAGGTTCAACAAGACATTGAAAGGCATGATCATGGGGCTCCCTGAAAAACTCAAAAGGAGATGGGATTACCTCTTACCATGCCTGCTCTTTGCTTACAGGGAAGTGCCACAGAAGGGAGTAGGGTTTTCACCCCTTTGAACTTCTGTTGTTTGGCCATCCTGTGAGCGGACCACTTGCACAAGAAGGTTGGTAGAGGCCTCTCAATGAACCTAAACAATATTTGGTGGACTATGTGTTAGGCCTTCGTACATGGACAATGCATCAACAATCTTGAGGCCAGCTAACAGCTCCAGAAGCTGTGGTATGACTAAAAGGTTGCACTGGTGGAGTTCCAACCAGGGAACAGGCTTGGGGTTTGGAGCATGTGACACCAAGGGCCCTCCAGGACAAATTAAATGGCCCTTACCATATCCTTGAGAGAAAAAGTGAGGTCACCTACTTGGTAGACCTGGGCACTAGCAGACATCCCAAGAGGGTGATCCATGTGAACCACCGGAAACTTTGCTGTGACGGGGCTGATGTGCCCATGTTGTTGGTCACTGAACGAGAGTGAACCTCTCCCTGACTTCCTCTCCTACAGCCCCCAAGATGGGTTAGTTGATGAAGTTATCTATTCAGAAACCCTCACTGCCCAACTGCAGGCTGACTGTACGCCTGTGCTGCAGCAGTATGCTGAACTCTCCTCCCTAACCCCTGGTCAGACCCACTGGTGTACCCATGATGTGGACCCTGAAGACAGCTTGCCTGTCAAAACCAAAATATATCGACAATCTGACCAAATTAAGGAGAGCATCAAAGCTGAGGTCAGCAAGATGATGGAGCATGGGGTTATTGAACCCTCTGAAAGTCTGTGGGCCTGCCCAGTGGTCTTAGTCCCCAAACCTCCTCCCCCCAGGGTGAAAAAAGACAGATGCAGTTCTGTGTGGACTACAGAGGACTAATTGTTTTCACTAAGACAGATGCACACCCCATACCCAGAACTGATGAATTGATAGATCAACTAGGGGTATCCACATTTTTCAGCACCTTTGACTTGACTGCAGGGTACTGGCAGATTGGCATGGCCCCAGGAGCCAAACATCATTCTTCATATCTGATGGGCATTATCAGTTCATTGTTATGCCCTTTGGTCTAAAGAATGAACCTGCCACCTTCCAAAGGTTGGTGAATCAAGTCCTTTATGGGTTGCAGCATATCTTATTGACATTGCTGTCTTTAGCTCCTCTTGGCAGGATCACCTGTCCACCTGGCGAAGGCTTTACAGGCTCTGCAAACCACAGACCTGACTATCAACACATTCTAATACCAGATAGGGAAGGGCACTGATGTTTACTTGGGCTACCTTGTGGGTGTAGGTTAAGTGCAACCCTTACAACCCAGGATCCAGATGATTCTGGACTGGGAAGCTCCCACAACTCATACCCAAGTCAGGGCATTCTTTAGACTGGGCATTACAGGAGGTTTGTGAAGGGATTTAGGTCTATTGTGACTCCCTCACAAAACTTGCCTCCAAGAAGATGCCCAAGAAAGTGAACTGGACAGTTGGCTGTCAAAAAGCTTTTGACACCCTGAAGGAGACAATGTGCTCAGCACCTATCCTATTCTCAAGACTCCAGACTACTCCTAGTACTTCATTGTGCAGGCTGATGCCTCTGAGCTAGTGATAGGAGCAGTCCTATCCTAGGCCAATGATGATGGCCAGGACCAACCTTTTGCTTTTATAAGCAGAAGGCTAATCCTCGGGGACCAGTATTGGAGTGCCACTGAAATGGAGGCCTTTGCTGTGGTTTGGTGCCTGAAGAAGCTAAGACCCTACCTGTTTGGGACTCGCTTCCTAATCCAAACTGACCGCAGACCTCTCAGATGGCTAATGCAAATGAAAGGTGAACACCCCAAACTCTTGAGGTAGTCCATCTCCCTACAGGAAATGGACTTTACAGTAGAGCACAAACCTGGGACTGCCCATGCCAATGCAGATGGACTTTTCAGGTGAAGAAGGCTGGCTTAGTATGTGGTGCACACTTATTTAAGTGAAGCACCCTGCACTAATCCAGGCAACCCTTTTGGTGATTTCAGTGGTCTTAGACAACCATAGAAAGCTCTCTAAGTGCTAGCTGTGGAGAGCAGCCTTCAGGCTTATCCAGAAAGAGTGTTAAGCAGCTTGTTTTACCAGATATAATCATGTAATGTAGGTTAAACAAAAAAGAACCACACAGTGTAAATATAAAAATATGTCTATTTATTACACAACACTCACTAATACATCAACACAAATACACAACACTTCAATGGCAAATAGGTAAGTAAACACAATACACAGTGGTCTCCAGGGGGAGACCAAACCATATACAAAAAAAATGGAATGTAAACTGTGACCAAAGTCAGGACTTAGACCCGGAGACTCAGAAGAGCTGGGAACACAAGGAACCACCCAAGGTAGGTACCCAGGAACCCCAGGGAGGCTGTGTGCAGAGTGGAAAAACAGCCACGTACTCAATGGAAGTCAACGGGAAAGTCGTGGTTGCAGTTTTGAAGAAGAATGATCCTTCCCAGAGGACCCTGATGAAACCCCGTGGAAGACAGAAGGTTGGAGAGTCACCTCACCCACTCGTGGACAACCAAGGCACTAGGATACCTGCACCAGGGAAGCCGGGGGAATAGATGCAAAGTGACATTGAAAAACGCCGTAGACCACAATGAGAACTTCAGAAAAGATTCTGCCGGCAAAGACTGTGCAAGAGTCCGGTGGAATCCAAGGGTGGATTCCTAAGTGAAGAACCTGCAAGAAGAGGGGACAGAATCTATGCCACTCGGAGGTGACCAGGAGGCACAGAAGAGCAATGCCCATAGATGTCGGAAGATGCAGGAGTGGTGATGGTGACCTTGTCACTGCAGCTGTGAGGCCCAGTCGATGCTGAGGAAGACCATGAGCCGTGAACAAGCTGGTCCATGTCAGAAGTCAAGAACCACAGGATCAGTGTCTGGCGGGAGCACCAACAAGCCTTGGCAGCTGCAACAGGTGTGGAAAGCGAAGAAGCAGCAACATTGGGACCAGCAAGGTCCAATGGACTCACCACAAGCAAGAGAGAAAGAGCAGGCCTCGAGCAAGCAGGGGAGCCCACTGAAGGAGGTGAAGACCATCAAGAGGACCCACAGGCCAAAGGCACAGGAGTCACAAGAGGACCCCAAGCAGCTCATCAAAGATGAAGGCCCACGGTGCAGAGGATGAGGAAGAGATGCTGGAACTTTATGTAGCCCGAAGAACTCTGTAGTGCAGAATCAACAAGCCCTGGCAACTGCAAGTTGCCGGGTGCGTGGGGGTTTTGTCCTAGCAGTTCTGTCGAGGGATACTAGCCTCAAAATTGCAGAGAGGGCAGGTCAGGCCTCAATTGAGTTGAAGAACCACTACCTGTGTTGCTGAGACTTTCGAAGTCCGTGGGACCTCGGGAGCAGCAGACTGATCAGCTTTGTTGTGGTGCCTGCAGATGCAGGGGAGCAACTCCTTCACTCCAAAGGAGATTTCTTTGGGTGTACTTGAAGCCCACAGGTCTTTTGAAGATCCTGGATGAAGCACAGACATAGACTGTGAAGAAGACTTGCAGAGCACCGAGACTAGGAGCAGCAGGAGTCTTCTCTGGTGCAGTCTCAGTTCCAGTCGAAGTCCAAGTGTCCAGATGATTGAAGAGTGACGTGGTTTCAGGCTTGAGTCTTGTCACACGAAGAAACTGAGGAGCCACCCACAGGTAACCCTTAAATACTCCAGGAAAGGGGTTAGGATGACTCAGGGGTCCCTTTCAGAGGAGAGACTGGACAGAGGGGAGGATACGCTCATGTCCTTTGTCTAGTTGCACTCTAGAGTAGAAGCCAAGTGCTCCCTGAACTGGCTCAAACCGAAGTACGCAAGGAGGGCATCGTGGTAAGAAGATGTTTTCTTCCACCTACTTAGGACTGCGGTTGGTGAGCACTGCATGTCTCTTGAACTGTTATACAAACACTGTGTGGGATACGGTCGCGCAAGTGCTGCCACAGTGCCAGGAGGAGGCTGGCCGTGCTCACCCACGCTGTTGCTGAAGGTTGAGACATAGCTAAGTTCACCATCCGGTGTGGACTGGATAGTGACAACGCGCTGGGTAAAACAGTTTCCACGTCGGGAGCCCTGAGGCGCTACACCTGGCTGAGAACATCTGGCTTCTCTGGGGATGTCCAATACACATTTTTGGACGTTCCCTTTTATGGCCGTCACCTGTTTGGTGACAAGGCGGACAACGCGTTTTAGCGCTTCAAGGATTCTAGGCAGAAACAATGATTCCTGTGGGAAATTATAGAATATTGGGAATGGTAATATTATTATGCACAATCGCAATGAACAGATGGGTTATGGTGATATCAAAAGGAGAAGAACCATACACGACTCAGTGTTAAGTGACCTTTGACCCTGTCACCAAGCCGGTCGCTCCCCCCATCCGCCACGCAGCCCCCTGTGGGTTGAACCTCCATTGCCGCTTTTGCCGCCTGACTGCTCGCTCCCTCTTTTATTCTGTACCCCTGCGCTTGGCTTTCTGTGCCACTTTGTTTTTTCATTTTGTGCCCCGTGTTTTGCTTTCTGTACCCCTGTGCTCTGTTGTCCCTCTCCCGCCGTCTTTTCCCGCTGTTTTTTCCCCGGGTTTTCCCCCGCCGCTGAGCCCCTGCAGCCCCGCCCCCTTCACTCCCATTGGCCGCCCGTTCCCACCTCCCAGCTGCTCCTCCCTCCCTTTGCCCTCATATTGAGGCTGCGAAGCGGCCGCGCAGCGGGCGCGCCAAAGGCGCGCCTAAGGCAAGCCCGTCTGCGCCTGTCAGCGCCCGTCTGTGCCCGTCCGCCCCCGTCCGCGCCTGGACCGCACCCAGCGCCAGAACCCCTGGACCCCGCACCCCCCGACTGCACTACGACGCAAGCACCCTCCACGCTCTCAACACCAGACGAGACCACCCCTGCTACCGGGCCACCCCGAAACGCACCCAGGGGCCTTTCACCTGCCGGAACTGCAGATTCACCAGCATCCAACCCTCCACACCACCAGCCAGAGAACCCAACCACCTCCGCTGCATCCTCCTCAACACCCGCTCCGCTCGCAAGCACGCCATCGAACTCTGGGACCTCCTAGACTCCACCGCCCCCGACGTCGCCTTCCTGACGGAGACCTGGCTGAACGCCACCTCAGCACCAGACATCGCCATAGCCATCCCACAGGGCTACAAGATCTCCCGCAGAGACCACACAAACGGAGTGGGAGGAGGAATCGCCATCATCCACAAAGACTCCATCAAAATCTCAACGAACACCGATGACACCCTCACCATCGCCGAGCACATGCACTTCCAGATCCACACCGACCCCAACACCACCCTCAGAGGAACTCTCATCTACAGACCTCCCGGACCCCGCCCACAGTTCAGTGACACCATCGCCGACCTCATCAGCACCCACGCCCTCGCTTCCACGGACTACATCCTCCTCGGGGACCTGAACTTCCACCTCGAGAACAACAATGACGCCAACTCCACCGCCCTGATCGACAACCTCGCCAACCTCGGACTCAAACAGCTCGTAACGACACCTACTCACGCCGCTGGACACACGCTCGACCCCATCTTCTCCGCAAGCCCCCACGTCTCCTTCAACCACACCACCGAACCACACTGGACCGACCACAGATGCGTCCACTTCACCTTCAGTAAACCCACCACACACCACCGCACCCAACAGCTACCACGCCGCTGCTTGGGTAAGGTCACCGAGGACCAACTGACTACCGCCCTCGCCCTGAGACCACCCACCGACCCCACCGACCCAGACACCGCCGCGACCAACCTCACACAGTGGATCAACGACTGCGCCAACACCCTCGCCCCTCTCAAGACCTCTACAACCAACCACACCAACAAGAAAGCCACATGGTTCACCGAGGACCTCCGGATCTCCAAGCACACCTGTCGGAAGCTGGAGAAGAAATGGCTCCACGATCGAACACCAGACAACCACACAGCCCTCGAGCGCCACCCGCAGACACCACCAACTCATCAGGACCGCCAAGAAGACCGCCTTCAAGGACCGCCTAGACAACAACGCACACAACACCAAAGAGCTCTTCAGCATCATGAAAGAACTCTCCAACCCCAGCTCCAACACCAACAACATCCCGCCATCTCAAGACCTGTGCGACTCCCTGGCCACCTTCTTCCACCGCAAGATCACCGACATCCACGACAGCTTCAACTCCGACCCCCCCGCACCCACCACCGAGTCCACCACCCCTGCGATCCCCATCGGACCCCTGCCCTTACCACGTCTTCAACAAAGCCAGCGCAACCATCGCGCCTCACCTCCGGAAAACAATCAACTGTTCTTTCGAGACAGCAACCTTCCCAGAAAGCTGGAAGCACGCCGAGAACAACGCCCTTCTGAAGAAGCCTAAGGCAGACCCCAAGGACCTCAAGAACTTCCGGCCCAACTCCCTGCTCCCTTTCCCGGCAAAAGAGACCGAGAAGATTGTCAACAAACAGCTGACCCGCTACCTCGAAGTTAACAACATCCTGGACCCTTCCCAATCCGGTTTTCGCAGCAATCACAGCACCGAGACCGCCCTCATCGCCGCCACTGACGACATCTGGACCCTGATGGACTAAGGAGAAACAGCCGCCCTCAACCTCCTGGACCTATCAGCAGCCTTTGACACGGTCTGCCACCGCACCCTATCAGCACGCCTCCATGACGACGGTATCCAAGAAAAGGCCCTGGCCTGGACCACATCCTTCCTCTCCGGCAGAACCCAGAGCGTCTGTCTCCCACCCTTCCGCTCCAAAACCACCGAGATCATCTGCGGCGTCCCACAGGGATCCTCCCTCAGCCCGATGCTGTTCAATATCTACATGGCCCCCCTCGCCCACGTCGCACGACAACACAACCTCAACATCATCTCCTACGCCGACGACACCCAGCTGATCATATCCCTCACCGAAGATCCCCACACCGCCAAAGCTAACCTCCACAGAGGAATGAAGGCCGTAGCCGACTGAATGAAGGACAGCAGACTGAAGCTGAACTCAGACAAGACAGAGGTCCTCATTCTCGGACCCACCCCATCAGCCTGGGACGACTCTTGGTGGCCCACGTCACTAGGCACAGCCCCGGAACCCACGGACCACGCGCGCAACCTGGGGGTCATCCTCGACTCCACTCTCTCCATGACCAGGCAAGTCAACGCTGTCTCCGCGTCCTGCTTCAACACCCTCCGTATGCTCCGCAGGATCTTCAAATGGATCCCCCTCGACACGAGAAAAACCGTTACCCAGGCCCTCATCACCAACAGACTCGACTACGGGAACGCCCTCTACTCAGGAACTACAAACAAGCTCCTGAGACGACTCCAACGCATCCAGAACGCCTCGGCCCGACTCATCCTCGACATTCCCCGCCGCAGCCACATCACACTCCACCTGAGAGGCCTGCACTGGCTCCCCGTCAACAAAAGGATCACCTTCAAGCTCCTGATCCACGCACACACAGCACTGCACAACACCGGACCCACCTACCTCAACAACCAACTCAGCTTCCACACCCCCATCCGAAGCTTCCGCTCAGCCAACCTCGCACTCGCCTCGGTCCTTCACATCCGAAAAACCACCGGCGGCGGCAGATCCTTCTCCTACCTCGCCGCCAAGACCTGGAACACTCTCCCCACCATCCTACGACAGACCCAGGACCTGCTGGCCTTCAGAAGACTCCTCAAGACCTGACTCTTCGACCAGTAGCACCCCCCCCCCCCTCCCCAGCGCCTTGAGACCCTCTCGGGTATGTAGCACGCTTTACAAATGCAGTGATTGATTGATTGTAGACAATAGTAGCTTTTATATAAATAATTACAAAAATGAACAGTGCATTGTGTCCCCAGTGAACATGGAACCTACAACAATTTGTGACAAACTTATGACAAATATAAATGGTTTCCAGGAAAATATTAAAGTCAGCCATCCAAAGAATTCTGTAATAGGAATGATTCGCTTTGTTTTCATCTACGGCGTTTCGACCCCTGTGAGGATGAGGGGTATCTTCAGAACCTAGCGATATAGGGACAGCTACAATGTGAAACAGAAGAATAATGTAACTAAGGTGAGCCATAGGGGCAACAGCATTGCTGTATTGAGAGACTAGAGTAGGCCTGTACCTAAAAGGATGATAGGCCTGTCATTGTGATATGTGTACACCTCAGGATGTGAAGAGTGAAAACAAAACGTTACTCACATGGGACCCAGCCGGGCGCTGCACATGTGGTAAAATAGAATGAGACAGGAATGAGCACAATGTGAATTATAACTGATCTCAGCGTGTCGAGGGCAATTATGACACAAGGGACTTACCCCAGTGAGGGGAAGGGGAGAGATGACAGGGCAGCTGAATTGCACCGGGGTGCAGCTGCTTGTACAATAGTTCATGTGCTCTGGATTACGTGTTGCAAGGCCTGTATGAGGACAACAACGTGTAATTAGTGTGGGCGCTAGCATAAAACAATTGTCATTGTTTGAAAACATATCGGTGGCATAAAGTTTTAACCCCTTGCCTGCTCATGACGGAACCACTCCGTCATGAGCCACGGGCGCCGTGTGCTCATGATGGAGTGGTTCCGTAATGCTGCGGCCGTTGGCGGCCGCTCCGCTCATGCGGCACTGATTCCCCGCCTGTGCGGGCGAACAATGCAAGTGGGCGGAGTCGTGACGGAACCACTCCGTCATGAGCACAGCGCGCCCGTGGCTCATGGCGGAGTGGTTCCGTCATGAGCATGGCGGCGCCGCGCTGACCCCGAACCCCCCCAGCGCCGCTGCGGAATTCGTGCCGCGGCGAAGGGGTTAAGGTATAATTACCCGGCCTCACAGTGGCTGTCCTTGTTCAATTCAATTTAGGCTGAAATTATATTTTTATTTCAGGGAAGAAGATCTGGACAGGTCACGACAATTTGTATACCTATAACGTAAGGGAGTGACTAATTATATTAGGCTGTAAAATAGATTTGTCTAGGCGTGCATATTTCAGCCGTCAGTGCCCCTTACCTGAATAAAAAGGGATGAAAGGATCAGTAAAGCATCAACACGTGCCTCCGCTACGCGCAGGAACGGAACTGCTTCCATCTGTGTTCCACGCTACAAAGTAAATGACTGAGCCGCGAGCAGAAGCTAAATGCTTACTTGTAGATTACGCTCAGTTACCGAACGTCACGGCAGGCATCCTAGTGGATCGCTGCCTGACCGCGCGCTCCGGCTATCGGTGCTCCTATTTAGAAAGAGAAGACATACCTGATAACGGAATGAGTTAGGAATAGCAAAGTGGTAATAGTGGGCTATCCGGTCTATAGATAGAAGGTGGCTATACCAAGAGTAGTTAATATCAGGCATATATGTCCTGTGTATGTGGGACTTGGCTTAGTAAGTCAACAATGTTGGAACATTTTGACACTTATGACTGCAATTCATGATTATCCTGATCAGTGTATGCAATTGTGTGTATTACATGATATCCATATTAGACCGCCTTAATACAGCCATATACAAAATAGATTTTGGCATGATCATTACGATCTCTGGGTACATGTATAACATTTGTATTTAAAAATGTTGGGAATTAAATATATATATATATATATATATATATATACATCCCCGCAGTGGACCACATTAGACCACTGTATATGCAGCCATATGCATAATGAATTTGACACATAAATGCTACTTGTAACAAGAACATCGCAATCTATGGGCCCATGTATGAAGTGATAGTTACTACGGACAAGCTGAACCACATTTAGTATAATCACATACAATCAGATCGGCCCCTCTGTACAAAACTGAGATGATAGAGATGTGTTGACATTGTGACATTGAGCAACCAATTTCTCTATCCTTAAATACATAGTCATTAATACCAGTTCAAAGGTGTAGGCTGATAATGGCCGAAATGGCACCCACATTTGAAATTTAGGACTGTGTTGGCCAACATGGCACAGTTACTGAAATGTATAGTTGCGGAATTGGACTCCAGGCAGATACTTACTTGGTGGTCTTAGTTGGTTAGGGAGGCCATAAAACCTTGCCATTCCTCTGCGGAATTAAGACCATGGGTTATAGAGTTCGCCCTTTCTATCCAGCGACACTCAGATCTTTGTAGAATTTGTGTTAAATCTCCTCCTTTTTCTGGTACCCTAGCCGTGTCGATTGCTTGCCACTTTATCTCATCTGGTGTATGGTTATTTTCTGCATAGTGTGAAACCAAACAGGCATTGGGTACTGAGCATCTAATGCAACTTCTGTGCTGTGCAATGCGTGCCTTGACAGGTTGTTGAGTTTGACCTGTATATAGTAAATTGCAGGGACACCATATGCAGTACACTACATTTCGTGTGTTGCAATTTGAGAAAAATTCTAGTGTGTGTTTCACATTCAAATGTTCAAATTTCTTAGTGTCACATGTGAATGTGCATGCTACACAGTTGCGGCATTTGAAATGTCCTTTTACTTCTGGTAGGCCCCAAGCAGATTCAATGGTGCCAGGTTTTCTTACTCCACTGTTTTCAGTGGAAGAGCGTACAAGATGGTCTTTGACATTTTTCCTCGTTGGAAGGCAAACATGGGGGATTGAATTGTGGCATCAATATTTCTAATTAAGTGCCAGTTCTTTGTAATCAGGTTCGGGACTTTGTTGGTATGTATGCCAAACGTGGTGACACATATTAGTCTGTTAATGGATGTCTTCTCTTTTGTGATTAGTAGCTGCTCTCTGGGACAAAACCAGGCACGTTTTAGTGATTTTTTTACTAATCTGTTTGGATAGCCTCTGGCTAAAAGTTAAGATTTGAGTACTTGAGCTTCCTTCATGTAATCCTCTTTGTGTGAATTGAATTGAATCCCCCATGTTTGCCTTCAAACAGTGGAGCAACTTCTTGTCCTGTGCAGTCTGCGTTTTGCCCCTTTCGTGGACTTTGGAAGGGGTACCCCACCAGATTCCGCCCAGAGCCACAGGGCCGCGCAAGCTACCCAGCCCATGCGTGGCCGGGGAAGTGGGACCCAACGTCGCGGGTCTGGGTGCCAGCGGGCGGAGCAGTCCACCAATGCCACCCTTGCAGCAGCCTCCAAACCCTCCTAGTCCGACTTTTCAGGGCCACCAGTTGCCACTGGGCGGCAGGATCCGCCAACACCTCCCCCACTGGAACAACATCACATTGGACAGGTGGGATTTGCAGATAGTCCAAAGGGGCTACTCCCTACCCTTTGAGACTTCTCCTCCCTCCATGCCACCAACACTCCATTGCATGTCGGAGGATCACTTGGCCCTTCTCCGCCAGGAGGTTACAGCTCTCTTGGCCATGGAAGCTATCAAACGAGTCCCTTTGCCAGATGTAGGTCATGGTTGTTACTCCCACTACTTCCTGGTACCCAAGAAGGATAAAGGACTGCATCCTATCTTAGACCTCAGGGACATCAACCGCTTCCTCCGGAAGAAGAAGTTCAAAATGTTAACCTTGGCTCAGGTCCTGTCTGCCCTCGACCCTGGAGATTGGTAGCGTTGGACTTGCAGAACGCTTATTTTCACAACCCCGTCTTGCCTGCCCACCGGCATTACCTACGGTTCACAGTAGGCCATGAGCATTTTCAGTTTACCGTGCTCCCCTTTGGCCATACCAGTGCCCCTCGGGAGTTCACGAAAATGATGGCGGTGTTCGCAGCTCATCTGCACAGATCAGGAGTTCCAGTCTTCCCCTATCTCGACGAATGGCTGTTGAAGGCGGGCTCGCCCCAGGCTGCTGTCCCCCACCTCCCGTCTATGGCAGGCCTCCTGCATTCACCGGGGTACACTGTCAACATGCCAAAGTCGCACCTGATTCCCTCTCAGAAGCTCCTTTTCATCGGTGCGATTCTGCACACAGCGCAGTTTCGGGTCTATCCTCCCAAACAGCGAGACCGGGATATTCGGGCTATGATACGGATGTTTCAGCGTCTATCCCGGATTTCAGTGAGAATGACCCTGAAGCTGCTGGGCCTCATGTCCTCGGGATCCTGTTGGTGGATCATGCCAGATGGCATATAGGAGGGCTCTGGAGTGGGACCTGATGTTCCAGTGGTGGCTCACGAACCAGGATTGGGTAAGCGGCAGATCCTTCTCCCTTTCCCAACCAGAGTTCACAGTAGTGACGGATGCGTCACTTCTGGGATGGGGCGGCCACATGGGGGAGGCAGAGATCAGAGGCCTCTGGTCTCTGGTGGAGTCCGGACTCCACATCAACCTTCTGGAGCCCCGGGCGATTTGTCTTGCACTGAAGACTTTCCTTCCCTCTGTCAAAGGAAGAGTAGTGCAGGTGTTCACGGACAACACCACCACCATGTGGTATTGCAACAGACAGGGCGGGGTGGGGTCGTGGACCCTATGACAAGAGGCTCTTCGCCTTTGGACATGGCTGGAACATCAGGGCATGTCCCTGGTGGTTCAACACCTGGCGGGTTCCCTTAACGCCAGGGTGGACGAACTCAGCCACGGTGCATGACGGATCACGAATGGCGTCTTCACTCAGCGGTGATGCAAGGTCTCTTTCAGCAGTGGGGAGAGCCTTGGTTAGATCTATTCACCACGAAGAGAAAGCACAATGTCAGCAGTTCTGCGCGTTGGATTTTCCTAGGCGGCACTCACTCGACGATGCCTATCGTCGCGAGTGGAATTGCGGCCTTCTGTACGCCTTTCCGCCTGTACCACTTCTACCCAGAATGCTGAAGAAGATCAAGTGTAATCGGTCCCAAGTATTTCTTGTGGCCCTCAACTGGGTCCAAAGAGTCTGGTACCCCGAGCTCTTGAGCATGGCCATCGAACCCCCATCAGACTGCCTCTTCGGGCGGATCTTCATTCGCAGCAGCAAGGGACAGTCCTCCACCCGAACCTGTTCAGTCTCCATCTCCTTGTGTGGAGATTGAGCGGTGACAGTTGACAGCTTTGAACCTCCCTCCTGAAGTCTGTAATGTCATCTTAGCAGCCAGGCGTCCCTCCACTAAAATAGTATACACCTGTAGATGGAACAAATTTGTGGCATGGTGCACAGCAAAAGCTGTGGATCCCCTTTCTGCCCCTCTTTCAGAAGTTCTCTTCTTCATTCTTTATTTAACCCAGCAGGGCTCTGCTCTGGGCATTCTCAAAGGCTATCTTTGGGCCATTTTGGCCTTTCTTCGCCTTCCTGATCAGCCTTCTCTCTTCAAGTCCCCTGTTGTAAACAGATTTCTGAAGGGCATTACTCATCTTTTTTCTCCTTCTCCTTTCATAATGCCCCAGTGGGACTTGAATCTTGTCCTCACTTATCTTATGTGTGCTCCCTTTGAGCCACTACATAATTGTCCTCTTCGTCTCCTTACTTTGAAGACTGCTTTATTTTTTTTTTAAACTCTTTTTATTAATAACGGGGCATAATTGCAAGCGGTTGCAAATTGCAGTATGTTAAACATTTCATGTCTCTTCTCATATTATTATACACATGACCACATTCCATTCAACACATTATATTTGGTAGACAGTTGCGAGCAGTCCCCTTCCGCCCACCACCCTCAGTCAGAAGCTGTATCCGACATGGTCTGAGGCGGAGTACAGATGTTCCCCCTATACGTGTTCCAGGCTCCCCATATTCTCTCCCACTTCTTGGGGCAGCCGCAGCATACATATGCAGCCTTCTCTGCCACCTTGGCCCCGTCCATATCTTTACACCAGTCGTGGAGTGTTGGAGTGGATTGTGACCCCCAGAATCTAGCTATATTTCGTTTGGCGAACATCATCCTAAGCGTTGCCCAGTCCTGTGAAGCTTGATTGAGATCCATGGGCGCCCAGACACTTAGGAGACATTGCTTGGGCTCATGTAACACTGAGACTCCACCCACTTGAGTAATAGTTCACATAACTGCCGTCCAGTAGGGCACTATTCGTGGGCACTGCCATATTGTGTGGTAAAACGTACCCTCTGCCCCCCAGTTCCGGAGACAAAACTAGTTCTCGGCCCCCCCTATTTTATGTAGGATCACTCTAGTATAGTATGTCTGGTGTAGTATTTTTAGTTGTACCAGTCTTAGTCTGGAGGAGATCGCTACTTCGCGCAGTGATGAGAGCCCCTCCTGCCAGTCTGTGTCATCTAAGTCCCCAAGTTCGTTGGACCATAGTTCACGGAGGGCAGTCATAGGATCTGGTAAATTGTTGGCGAGTTTGCGGTAGGTGAGGGTAGTGGCTTTCTTAGCCATGTAGTCTGTCAACAACCTATTCTCTAGGGGGGAGGCCTCCGGAAATGTGGTACCAGCTGGTATAGCTGCCCTTAGTGCATGCATGATCTGTGTGTATCTAAATATTTCAGAGGGTGCCAGTTCATACTGTCTTGGAGGTGGGCGAAGGTAGCTACCTCTCCCTTGATCCATAAGTCCCCCACCATTGATATTCTGATAGAGTCCAAGCGGCGGAAACCCTTACTATTCCAAAGTCATCCTAATCGTTGTGTTTCCTAGAGTGGAGTGAGTTGGGTTAAGACACCGTCCCAGCCTAGTTTTTGGAATGCTATGTACCAAATCTGGACTGTGTGTGCCGTGGGTTTCTAGTATATAATGCCCACATTATTCCTCCCTCTCTCCCCCAACCCATGTTTGTCCGCTCTAAACGCGGGATCTCTTTGCGGGGTGTGGATCCATTGATTGAGTACCGTCAGCTGGGACCCCCAATAATATAGTTGTATGTCTGGAAGTGCTATGCCCCAATCGTACCAGCCCCTGACCAATTTTTTCATGGCAATGCATGCCAGATTTTTCCCCAAGAGTAAATTCCATCGCTATCGCCTTAAAGTAGCTTGGTGGAACAAGAAACAGTGTATTCTGCAGGGCATAGAGAAACCTGGGAAGCGCCATCATCTTAAAAAGTGCCGCTTTCCCGAGCAGTGTCAATGGTAGGGATTGCCAGTGTACCACATCACGTTTGAGTCGTTCCAGAGGTGGCGTGAGGTTTTTCTTCACAAATTCGTCCGACAGCGGCGTGATATGGATTCCTAAGTACTTAAAGCCTCCCTTTGTTATCAGTAAATTACACCCCTGCGGGAGCTGTGTCGGTGGGCCATGCAGAACATATAGAAGCGACTTGGTCCAATTGATGGTGTACCCAGAAACCTGACCAAATAAGTCACATATATTCAGCAGCACAGGGATGGACCGTCTGGGGGATGCTATAAATAACAACACATCATCAGCATACAAGGATATGCGGTCCTCCCATCCGTCCGTCCAATGGAGCCCTCGGATATCTGGTGCCCACCGAATCCATGCAGCCAGTGGCTCCAGAGCTAGGGCGAACAAAAACGGTGAGAGGGGGCACCCCTGACACATTCCCCGCCCCAACGGGAAATCCTCCGATAAGTGGCCATTCGCCGTCACATGAGCCAGAGGTCCCGAGTACAGCAATCGCACCCAGGCGCAAAATTTTGGGCCAAAACCCAAGTGTCTTAGGACTGCAAAGAGGAAGGGCCACTCAACCATATCAAAGGCCAGACGGGCATCCAAGGAGAGTATGACAGCTGCTTCCTGAATAAAGGGAATACGCGCCATTACACCATGCAGACGTCTTAATTAAGGGCAGTGTTCCTATTGGGCTTGAAGCCAGATTGGTCTGAGTGTATTAAGGCGGCGAGATGAGGGGTCAATCTGGTCGCCAGGAGTTTAGCAAGGATTTTAACCTCTGCATTAATTAACGATATAGGGCGGTATGATGCACAATCCTCGGCAGGCTTTCCAGGTTTATGAATCGCGACTATAGTGGTGAAAAGCTGATCTTGCGAGAGTTCCCCTGCCTCCAAGCTCGTCATGTACATATTTAAAAGATACGGAGTGATGGTGGAAGCTGTTTTTTATAAAGTTCAAAGGGTGTACTGTCAGGTCCCACCACTTTCCCCGACTGTATTGTCCCAATAGCTAATCGTATCTCATCTGTGGTGAGGTCAGCTTCAAGTGTTAGGGCTGCCTCCGGCGTTAGTGTGGGCATTTTAATATCTTTGAGGAAGGCTTGTGCTTCCTCAATCGCCGTCGAGGATGTCGGTGTGTACACCTGTTGGTAGTGTTTTGCTAATTCATTCACTATGCCCTGGGGGTCTGTGATGATTTCTTTATCACCTGTATGTAGTTGTGCAATCCACCGACTGGAACGCTCTTTCTAATCAAGCCAGGCCAGAAGTTTTCCCGCCTAATTCCCAACCTCATATATTTTGTGCTGCGTGGCCTGAAGTCTGATTTTAGTATCTTCCTCCAGGTATCTCCTATATTCCTGTTGTTTAAGATTAAGAGCTTGGGCCGTCGTTCTCATTGGGTGTTGGGCATGAAGCCCCTCCGCATGGGCAAATTCCAATTCTAGGGTACTTATCACTTCCTTCTTTTCGTTTTTGTGACCTACTATAGATGCGATGGCCTGGCCCCTAATGACCGTCTTATAGGCCTCCCAGAGTTTTATAGGGGAATCTACTGAGTGTGCATTGTCGTTAAAATAGTGTTGCGTTGCGGTAGTGATGCTTTTAAGGATTTTGGGGTTCTGTAGATACCCCGGGTATATGGGTGTGGGCCAAACAAGGAAAACAGATACGTAAAGGTATGCTTCAAGGAGTGCTTTATTAGGCAAATGAGACAGGCACAGAGTAAGATCTGAAGGAAAGTCAAAAAAGAAAATGTAGCCACTTTCGTTCGTGGTTCTCCGTAGTAGGAAGTTCCTGTTTCAGGTCTTCAACCAGCTCCGTAGTGTTGTTTGTAGAGAAATTGTATGGGGAGGGGTAAAACAAGAAAAGAACACTGCCGTGAGTACATCCGTCTGGGATTTGAGGAGAAGTGGGGAGGGGTAGTGGGGGAGTTCGAAGGAGCACACCGCAGTCCGTCACCTGTGAATATAGAGCATAAGAGGCAACCCCAAAAAATCAAGAAGCTCTTTTTAATGTTACTGGGGTGTTTGCATGCCTCCCTCATCCCCGTTAGCTTCTTTTCCACCCGCAACACCTTTGGAGAATACAGCCCGTATACGAGCACGTACCTGTCGTAGCCACACTCCTTCGGGAGCATGGCGGGTTCCTTCAGCCTGCCGAAAGGAGTCCGGCGTCTTCTGCGGGAGAAAGGGATCCGTTTCTCTTGGGTCGCCTTCGTCTGCTTCACGTCCTGGAATTCCGGCGTCTGGTAGAGGAGAGGGTGGAGAACTCGTCAGCTGTTCCGGCTTCTCTCTCGTCCAGTCGACTTCCTTTTTGTCTGTTTCCTCTGGCCTCGTTTTGATGCTGGTGGTGGGTTGGATTCCGCCAATGGGAAAACAGCTTCCTGGTTGGTGGGCGGTGCTTGACTCTTGGATACCCAGGTCCTTAAAGGCCCACAACATCTCCGCAGAAGAAGAGGACTGTGAAGAGAGGACGAGGGAAAGGTAACGGGTGAACATATTAAGATCCTCATCTCCTGACTATTCAACAGTCGGCGCCTCGTTACACATCCCCACCCCAGAATTTTCCCGATCGGGGAACACGGAAACCCGAGAGAGAAAGTCTGTGTTACCGTTCTCCCGTCCTTTACGGTGGTGCACCTCAAATGAAAAGGGCTGTAAAGAGAGGAACCACCGGAGGATCCGAGGGTTGTGCCCCTTGTTGCGGCTCACCCAGAGCAACGGGGCATGATCCTTGAACAGGATAAAGTGGGAACCCTCAAGGTAATAACGGAGCTACTCCACGGCCCACTTAATTGCCAAACACTCCTTCTCTATGATGGAATACCTTTGTTCACGAGGAAAGAGCTTCTGGCTGATAAACAGCACTGGATGGTCTACCCCTTCAGAAGAGGTCTGGGAGAGGACAGCCTCAATCCCCATTTTGGAGGCATCTGTCTGAAGGAGAAAGGGTTTTGAAAAGTCTGGGGACCTGAGTACGGGGGCGGTGGTGATGGAGTTTTTTAAGTCCTGAAAGGCCTGCAGAACCAGAGGAGAAGGGTGGGCGAAATCTTTAATTTTTACCTGTTGTTTAAGGAGGTCAGTTAAGGGACCGGCTATCTCTAAAAAACAAGGAATGAACCTTCGATAGTAGCCTAAAAGACCAAGAAAGGCCCGGACTTTTTACTTGAAGGAAGGAAAAGGGGTGTTCACTATTGCGCTGATTTTCTCTGACTGTGGTTCAATAACCCCATTTCCCAGGACATACCCCAGATACTTGACCCTCTGATAACCTACGTGAGACTTTTTCGCGTTAACATGTAGGCCAGCTTTTTGAAGGCTATAAACAACAAGAGAGTGAGGGAAAGAACAGGAGTCGCTGGCCACTCTCAATCCCCCAGGTAAGTACAATCAAAATAACAAGAGAGAGTGCCTTAGGATTAGCAGAAGAGCACTACTGTAGATACCTTTTTGGTTTCTTTAGAAAGCCCTCACTCACCAACCTGGTTGGTGACATGCTTTATCATTTGCCCCACCGGGAGAGGCCGAATGCCACGCCGGTGTGCTATGACACCAGAACTACTGCGGAGCTGGGTTTTTTGTGCGTGGTGTGTAGTGATTTAAAAATGTACTGTTTGTATCTACAAAAATAATTTTAATGGGAGTCAAACAGACATATATAAAAACAAGTAAATAGATTGTTCAGCCTGGTCACTTCAGTGTGGTCAACATGTTTCAGCCTATGTGTTATTTATAACAGGCATTTGTCAGGACCTTGAGTGTGTGTGTAACCCCGGCGGTGTGGGCGCGCTAAGGTCCACCCTAACCTGGGGTTATATATGTGAAAACAATTTCGTGAAAAATCATGAAAAAAGTGTTTTCTAGTGTCTCCCGCAATGGAGAGGAACGAGTTTATTTTTAGGTGTAGAAAGTCACTACACCATGGGTCTCGGGAGGGGGGTGGAAGCTACAATGGCACACCGCCCGCTAAGCTTGGTACCCACATGGCACCTAAGCGGAACCATGGTGTCCGGTTTTAGAGGTAATGTGACTTCCTGCCTCCCCGTGGCCGCAGAACTTGGCGTGGGTGTGGTGCTTTGGTCCGTGGACTCCGGCTGTGTCTTGGTGTAAGCATATTTTTCGAGCTTCGCCTGGTTCGGGCCCCTCTGGCTTCTACGCCCCATCTCAGCCGTGGTCAAAGATACTCAAGATGCTCCTGTACTGGGGTGGTACTCACTGGTGCCTGCCAGTGCGCTGTCACCGCACATGCGGCCTATTGGGTTTTCCACCCCCGACCAGTTGCCTCACTGCTGCGCCAACAGGGGACCGATTAAGCCGCGAAGGGTCATGTGGCTCAGCACTCTCCGTCGCTTCTCCGTGATGCTGTGTAACTTGTTGCGGGTGCACCGCATGGCTGGCGCAATTCGCTGCGAGGTTGGTGGATCCTACCACTGTTTATCTGTATTGGGCTGGCGCCTCTGTCATGCCTGGAATATAGCTGTGGCCCTATGCCAGGGGTCATTCATCCGTGGCGTGATCTGTAATGGGCGGACTCACTCTGCACTTCACCCGGAGCCCCCAGAGTCTTCAGGGAAGAGCAGTCCACAGCGTCCGCGGCGGCAAGAGAGTGGGGGCGATGTATTATTGTGCATGCTCTATTCAGCCTGACGGGGTGTACCAGTAAAGTTCTGGCTGGTCGCACCACTCCTGGCCGCTCTTAATCACTTGCCGCTTCTCATGTAGCAGGATGACCTCCGGCGCTGCGTCCGTCGTGCCGTAGTATTCTGGGCCCGCACTTCAGCCTCCGGTCTCTCCCGGCCCTCAGCAACTTCCGGCTGCATCACGGAGCACAGCCTTCGCCGTCCTCCCAGGTCCCCGTACCCACCACTTCCGCAGAGGGTCTCCCCACTGCCTCACTCCATCCAAGTGAATGCCACCCCGGAGGCTGGTCGGGCCGCCATCTTTGCTTGTGCTATGCGCTCGCTCTTCAGTGTCTTTCAGGTCGCCCAGACCATCACCGGCAGATCTGGGCCAACTTTAGTCCCCGGCTCAAACTTCCAGGATAGGCCACGTTCCTTTCACTCGGCGCCGGTATGCCGTGGAGCGTCGGATTGATTCCGGACTAGGGGCATCAGAGGCACTAGTCGTTCCGACACTTCACGCGCTGCCTCACGATGTCCAACACCAGCGGATTAATGTACGGATATCTGGGGTAGGTAATTGGGTGACGGAGACTCCCTAGGCTGCGGCCATTTTCTCTGGCTACTAGCCACGCCCCCTGGAAGACTGCTTTCTTGCTGGCCATCACTTCTGCTCGCAGGGTGAGTGAGCTTCAAGCCTTATCTTCCAGACCTCCCTTTCTTGTAGTAGTCCTCTGTACTAGGCCCTCTTTTCTGCCCAAGGTGGTTACCTCTATCCAGATAGGTCAGACCATCACATTGCCCACCTTCTTCCCGCCTCCTCATCCTTCCAAAGAGGAGGAGAGACTCCACCGTCTGGACCCAAAACGTGCGCTGTCTTTCTACCTTGACCATACTAAAGACTTCTGGGTGGACGATCAACTCTTCGTGGGTTATGTGGGCGCCAAGAAAGGTTGGGCAGTGCACAATTGTGATACCAAAGGGGATGATGGACGGAGCGTTTGAGCAAATCAAACACTCACCCCGTCAACTGATCTGGGTTTAATCCATCATCATTCTTTAGCTCACTCCACCACCCCAGTTCCGACATGGCCATATGCAAATCAGTCTGACCCTGTGTCTAATGGGAACAGTCCAGCCCGAACTGCCAAGCCATTTCTTCCTTGGACCAGAAACAAGCATCCTGGGGCCAGTTTCGGGTTCATAACCCTCATCAGCCAGGCTATCTTGAATCCAGTGGCAAAGTGAGCAAGAGACCCATATCTGGGCATACCCTGCCAACTTAGGGCAAACAAAGCAATACCAAAGGGGATGATGGACGGAGCGTTTGAGCAAATCAAACACTCACCCCCAGTCAACTAATCTGGGCTTAATCCATCATCATTCTTTAGCTCACTCCACCACCCCAGTTCAGGCATGGCCATATGCAAATCAGTCTGACCCTGTGCCTCATGGGAACAGTCCAGCCCGAACTGCCAAGCCATGTCTTTCCTGGACCGGAAACAGGCATCCTGGGACCGGTTTCACATTCATAACCCTCATCAGCCAGGCTATCTTGAATCCAGTGACAAAGTGAGCAAGGGACCCACGTCTGGGCATACCCTGCCAACTTAGGGCAAACAAAGCGATACCAAAGGGGATGATGGAGGAAGTGTTTGAGCGAATCAAACACTCACCCCCAGTCAACTGATCTGGGTTTAATCCATCATCATTCTTTAGCTCACTCCACCATCCCAGTTCAGACATGGCCATATGCAAATCAGTCTGACCCTGTACCTTGTGGGAACACTCCAGCCCGAACTGCCAAGCCATGTCTTCCCTGGACCTTAAACAAGCATCCTGGGACCAGTTTCGGGTTCATAACCCTCATCAGCCAGGCTATCTTGAATCCAGTGGCAAAGTGAGCAAGAGACCCACGTCTGGGCATACCCTGCCAACTTAGGGCAAACAAAGCGTTACCAAAGGGGATGATGGACAGAGCGTTTGAGCAAATCAAACACTCACCCCCAGTCAACTGACCTGGGTTTAATCCATCATCATTCTTTAGCTCACTCCACCACCCCAGTTCAGACATGGCCATATGCAAATCAGTCTGACCCTGTACCTCATGGGAACAGTCCAGCCCGAACTTCCAAGCCATGTCTTCCCTGGACCTTAAACAAGCATCCTGGGACCGGTTTCGGGTTCATAACCCTCATCAGCCAGGCTATCTTGAATCCAGTGCAAAGTGAGCAAGGGACCCACGTCTGGGCATACCCTGCCAACTTAGGGCAAACAAAGCGATACCAAAGGGGATGATGGACGGAGCGTTTGAGCATAATTGTACCATCTCTCGATGTGTTGTCTTACGCATTAAGATCTCTTATTCTTTGGCGAAAAAGGAACCTCCTGTAGGACTGCGTGCCCACTCTCCCAGGGCGACTGCAACCACTACTGCTTTGGGTCGTGGAGTTCCGTTGGTTGATATATGCCAGGCAGCCACGTGGGCATCCCTGCACATGTTCACAAAACGTTACTGCCTGGACAGCCAAGTCCGGAGAGATGGCTTTACCTGCAGTTCTGTTTTCCAGGATTTCCTGGTGTGAACTTAGGTTGCAGATGCACCTCCGGGGTTGGCATTGCTGGGGTATCTATTCGAAGGTAAGAAATCTATAACTACAGTCTCTTTCAGATGAACAAGTTACTTACCTTCTGTAACAATGTATCTGTAAGAGACATTAGTAGTTATAGATTCCTTACCGCCCCACCCATCTTCTACGTTCTGCGAACAGACTTCTAGGGATAGGGACTCCCTTGCCAGCCCCTAGTTATGTGCACCAGTGGTCAATGTCTTGCATGGCTCTGCGCTTCTGGCGTGGAAAATCGTGTCAGAACTGACATCAGCGTGCAGGGGCGGCGTCTAAGTAGACACTGCGACGTCATCCGGGCGACTATGACGCCAAACGCAGAGTCAACCGACGCTACTTACCGACACACAGGGATATTATATATACATCGTTACCGCAGGTAAATAACTTGTTTGTCAGTGCATAGTTCAAAAGCACTACTGCCTTAGGTAATGCTCTTTCTGGTGAACACTACATAAGTCAACATTGCAACCTTGAGGAAAATATGCTGAAAATCTGAGCTCTGACAGCAAAAACTCCTATGTGAGAAAGAGAAAAACGTGAAGAAAAAGAGGCCTTTTAGGCAATAAAATGTTCAATGTTGAAAAAGCCACTACTTCTCCTTTATGGGGCCAGGATGTTCTACTTCCCAGCATGCTTCAAGGGTTAGTCACCCTGTTATTCTCAGTGTTTACCCTCAGACTTACGTTTAATCATTCTTCATTTGACATCTTAGATGTGTTTGAAACTTTTCCCTTCACATTTGGTTAATTGTTTCTCCTCTGGGAACCGGAAGGCTTTATCTGACCCACATTCTGTGTGCATAGTCTTTGTACCCTCCTCCAGTTTGGTCAAGGAGTGTGAATTTTGTCAGAAACAACCATGAAGCGATTCACCTGAGAAGGAAGCTGGGAGATCTCAAGACGCAGGAAGAGAAAAAAACAGCGCAGGCTGGCCTTTTCTACTGTGTCTGTGCATGCTCCCACTGGTATTATCTGCGGTTTACAGTGGGGTCGGAATACTTCCAAATTTCTTTGCTCCCCTTTGGCGTTACCTCAGCCCCTTGACAGTAATTGTCCTATATGATATGATGAGGATCCTCCTCTCTCATGTCAGAGTCCCACTTTAACTCACTGACTGAATTCCACTTTCTCCTTTCCTTTGACACTTACATACCTCTCTTTCCCTATTTCCATGTTTTCCTTAATAGTGTGAAAACCATGGGCCATATGTATTGTATTGTATTGTATATCGATTTGTATAGCGCGATTGCTGCCCCACGGGCGTCCAAGCGCTAGGTATGTAGACAGGGCTGGGCGGTGCAGCAGAAGTTTAAGACTCGTTGGACCTGGCAAACAGAAGGGTCTTCAATTGTTTGCGAAAGGAGAGCAAGTTAGGGTTGGACCGGAGTTGTAGAGGAAGTGAGTTCCACAGTTTTGAGGCGTTCAGGGTGAACATCCTGCCTCCAGTTCTAGCTCTCTTAACTTTCGGCACCACGGCCAAGAAAGCCTCCGTGGAGCGAAGATTTCTGCTTGGGTGGTAGCGGGTGACTAGGTTGTCATTTATTGCTGGACCTGTTTTCCAGAAGGCTCGATGTGAAATACACAATGCCTTAAAAGCCACTCTCTGCTTCACCGGCAGCCAGTGTAGACTTTTTAGTCCAGGTCTGGCTGACTGCGTACGTGGGATCTTAAGCAGGGTACGGGCTGCGCAGTTCTGCACCACCTGTAGCTTCCGTAGGGTCATCTCAGGGGCTCCCACGTAGAGAGCGTTAATAAAATCCAGCCGGGACTGTATCAGGCCTTGTACTGCCACCTGTTTGGCCTCCATTGGTAAAAGGGGCAAAACTTTCCTGAGTGTTCTGAGCAGGCCGAAGCATGTGGCAGATAGCTTAGTGGCCTGGGGGGTAAATGTAAGACTTTTGTCCAACCAAATTCCCAGGCTCTTTACACTTTCTTTGGGGGTAGGGGGAGTGCCCAGGCAGGAAGGCCATAAGGAGATAAATGGCACTGGCAACACTGGGCCCAGGAGCATAAGCTCAGTTTTATCCCCGTTCAGCTTTAAGGAGGAAGCTGTCATCCACCCTTTAACCTCCTCTAGACATTTCATCAGGCCTTGCGGGGTTTGCCTGTTGCCCTCCTGCGTCAATGAAACCACTAGCTGGGTATCGTCCGCGTATGATATGATCTTAATACCGTGCGGTTCGACGACCCCAGCCAGTGGTCTCATGTATATGTTGAACAACGCAGGGCTCAAGGAGGAGCCCTGCGGAACCCCACAACTCAGTGATTTGCTGACTGACACTGTGTCCCCGTCAAAGATCTGGAAAGATCTGTTAGTCAGGAAAGAATCAAGCCACCTCAGTGCATTACCTGTTACCCCGATGTTGAGGAGACGGTTCAGTAAGGTGGTATAACTGACCGTGTCGAAGGCTGCACTTAGGTCAAGGAGGATCACTGCCACTGATCCTCCTTGATCCAGTATCCTCCGTGACTCTTCGGTGACTGCCAACAGCGCAGTTTCAGTTCCGTGCTTGGGTCTAAAGCCTGTCTGGGTCGTGTCTAATAGCAGGTTGTTCTCAAGGAACTGAATTAGCTGGGTATTTATGTGTTTTTCCAAGATCTTACTTGCCCAAGGGAGCAATGAGATTGGGCGATAACTGGCGTGATCTTCTGGGTCAAGATTCGGTTTTTTTAATAGTGCCCGTACCATGGCTCTTTTCCATACAGTGGGCACTATGCAAGATGAGATGGAAGAATTTAATAGATCCAAGATTACGGGCAGAGTGATTTGACTTGCCCGCAACATGATCTCGGTGGAGCTGGGTCAAGTGGAGAGCCAGATTTGACTTGCCAAGCCAGTTTATTCAAGGTGTCGAGGTCTAGAGGTGGGAAATGTTCAAGAGTTGGCTGGTCTGGGAGAGTGGAGTGACTCGAGAGTGTTTGCTCAGCTCCTCCAGAATTTGAGGCTACTGTCGGAAAAGAAGAATAAATCTGGGAAACTTTATTATGGAAGAATTCCGCTAGCTCGTTGCACTGATCTTGCGTTTTTGGCAGGGGTATGGCTGTGTTTAATCTAGTGCATTTTTTTACCGAGTGAAAGATTTCCTTGGGTTTGGATTTAGCTTCCATAATTTTATCTGCGAAGTAGGCAGCCTGGGCCGTCCTTACCCCATCTTTATAGGCCTTGATTGCCTCTCTATATTGAAGCTTTTTTTCGGGTAGGAAATCTAGGCGCCACGCTCTCTCTCGTTTCCTACAGAGGCGTTTTTTCTCCCTTAAGGTGTCTGAGAACCAGGGAGCTGATTTATGCAGCCTCTTTGATGTAAATCTCCGACAAGGGAGAATAGACTCCAATGAGTTTGTGATCCAACCCTCATAATCCTTATTCGCCAAGTTGGGGTCTGTGCAGAGGGATGGGCGGGTGGAATCTAAGTTGCTGCACCACACCTCCATGGGAAGTTTAGGCCAGTTCCTCTTAGCTTTCACTTGGGGGGCGGGCGGGGGGGATTTACGAGTGAACCAGGTCAGCGGGACTAAGAAGTGATCGGACCAGGGAAGGGGAGTGGGTTGGCCCACCATCAGCTCAGTACAGTTGCTAAAGATCGGGTCAAGTAAATTGCCCTTTTCATGGGTAGGGGCTGTGACCTGCTGGATTAACTGTAAGGCTCAGTGCGAATATGACTTCCTAGGCAATTAACATGTTTTGTATATTGTTATTTAAAACGTGTCCAAGTAGTATAGCCAAAAACAGTATTTTTAAAAAAATATCACATAAATGTTTATTGTTAATATGATTCTCACAGAATCACGAACAAAATCAATAAAAAAACAATTCAACAATGCATTTATACATAGTATAGACATTCAATGTATTCAACAACAATTAAAAGTAAAGACAAATCTGTGGCCATATGATCATCTTCTACGCGCGTTTCGGCGAAAAGCACGCCTTCGTCAGGAAATGCCACAATTCCTGTTGGTTGGAGAGAATGTATTTAAAAAAAGATATTACATGACTAATTTTTGTTTTTATATCTTTTACATAAAATTGGCTATAAACTATACATGGACACTTCACATACAGCGAGAATCTGTTATTCTCACCCAAGGATAGAAAGAGCAATGATATTAACATTTAAGATAATTGTACGTGAAAAATGATAATGAATATCTTTCTGAGATGTAAATAATGGAACGTCTAGCGATGGAAAAGGAAAAAGGGGGGGGGGTTGGGGGGGGGAGAGAAAAGAAGAAAAGAGGAGGTTGGGGAAAGGTTATGAGATAAAGAAACAGAAGAAAGGAGAGAGAGAAAAGCGAAATGGAAACAAGGAAAAAAAGGGAAGGAAGAAAAAGTTAGAACAGAAGAAGAGACAAGCAGAGAGAAAGAAAGCTAGAAAAAGAGAAGGAAAGAACGAAAGTAAAAGAACAAAAGGGAAGAAAGGAAGAAATAGGGAAGAAGGAAAAGAAAGGAAAAACAAGAAATAAAGGAAAATCCAATGAATAAAGAAGGAAGACAAACGAAAAAAGAAGAAAGAAAAAGAGGAAGGACAGAAAAAACAGAAAAAAGGGGGGATGTGAAACTGGTTAATAAAGTGAGAGTGTGATGACAGATGTCGAACTAGTTAGTTATTGATGAACGTCATTTAACATAAATGCTAGCTCTACTTATGAGCCCTGGATGGATAAAGAGCAATGCTTACTTCGAGGTGTAGTCTAGCGAGTAGATGGCAGGTGAAGGATTTATCTGGAGGTGGTGTTTGACGGTCTGAAATGACCAAGAGACAAGATATAGGGAACTCAGTAATGATGTCCGCTGAAAGCTGTGTCACTAGGAGGGGTCTTCCAGTACCTGATAATTGATGTAAAGCCTATAACCATGGGATTTCTCAGAAAAAGAAAAGAGCGTTGCCGGGTGTTACAGGTGGTGGTCATAAAGCCTGTAAAAATATTAACATGCTGTTGTAGCGGTATAGAAGGAACTGTGTTGGCAACATCTAAAAGAGGGTTTTTCTTATTAAAGATGTATGGATGTACTTTGTATTGAATATAGTAGAAATACCTGTTCTATCTGCTAGAATGGAAATTCACATATGTCGATCAAAAGGACTTGAATGAGCGGAGATTTCATTCATGGGTTCAAGATATGTTCTTTATGTAGCAAAACTATGAAGCGAAAAAAATCAAAAAAATGTCATTAAGAACAATGCGTGCTTATGATGCTCGGGCATTGTGAGAGTTATAGCTGTTTCTTTATTTACCTTTTTATTCCCGTGTGAACCTGGTGAAGGATTGCCGCAGATGATAATAATAAGAGTGGAGCCGTATGGATGACGGGCGTCTGATATTAGGGACAAATGTCCTAAAAATGAAAAAGACAGGGGAGGGAGAAGGGAAGGGGGGGAAAGGGGTTGAATGTGAAATGAGGATATATAACGATGGTTAAGCTAAGTAGGTGTTAAGTATTGCGGTTTAACAATAACCACGTTGAGGCAAGGGATCATTATATGCCATCTGCAAATGGGGGAGGTCAGGTAAAAAATGAAGGCTGCGGGATGGATGTGAGCAGCGAGTAGATCGTATCAGCGAGTGCGGGGAATGATTACATGCCAGCTGCAAATGGGGAAGTCGGGTGAAAAAACAAGGCTGGGGGATGGATGTTATGAGCTAATATATCTTATCAGCAAATGCACGAGGCATGTAAATAATTCAACAGTATTTGAGAAAAACGGTTTGCTGGTTAAACTACAAAGCGCTGGAAATAATCTTTACCTGGTCTGCGGCGTGATGGAGTGCCGATTCCTTCTTTGTAGACGTTTACTCAGCTGAGGATGATGCCGATAAGCGAGGATGGCGGGAATTGCGATCGTTTAAATAGTGAAGTTAGGTGAATCTGATAGGGTGTTGCTAACTGTGAGTGCTACGTGGGTCGTGAGTGGGTGGGGGAATAACTTGTTTCGTAGTTGGTTGTAACGTGAAAACTAAACTGTGGTTTAGTAAAAGGTACATGTACGAGAAAATAACAACAGGGCCACCGTAGAGAGCCGGACCCGGTGTGTGAACAGCGGCCCTGTATGTGTTAATGCATGCAGATCGATAGATGTCATCTATTGGAATCTTTTTACTGTGGATCTGTACCTGGGTGCAGTCTCATTTATAATGTGCAGGATGATTCTATGGATTTTAATAAAAAGTAACCAGAAAATTATCTAATGTAATATATATTGTGAGTGATGTCTGCAGACTGTAAATATATTGTTTAGAGGCAGAATGGAAAAATATTATTTTTGAACAATAATGTATTTAATCGTATTATTATTTTTGAACAATAATGTATTTAATCGTATTATTGGGGAATGGGAGCATGTGTGGGGTAGGTTACAGGGAAGAGGGGAGGGGGAGGGGGGGGGGTTTGTTTGGGGTTGTTTGTTGGGTTGGGAAGTTGGTGAGAGGAAACTAATACAAAAGTGGGGATGGGAGAATGAGTATCAAGGGGGGGTATTGTATCTTCATGACTAGTGTATCTGATTAGGTAATTGCATTTTCCCACGGCAAGTCGCTGTTCAGACCACTGCGAAAAGTGTCTAAGGAAAAGATCCAAAACACTTCGCGTTTTTTGCGGACTGCAATGCCACCTTGAGTGTCAGGTGTTTTGATCTTTTCTAGGATACACCAACGTAAGTCATCTGGATGGTGTTCTGCTTGTAGGAAATGTTTCACTAAGGGGGCTTGAAGTTTCTTAGTTTTGATGGCAGAACGATGTTCTGATATTCTGATGTGTATGGCTCTCCCAGTTTCGCCTACATATCCTAGTTGGCAAGGGCAGAGGATCAAGTAGATGGCGTTGGAGGTTTTGCAGTTCCATAATTCAGTTGCTTGGATTTTAAATCCATTGTGGGTTAAAGTGTCTCCAAGAATAATGGAGTCGCAGGATTTGCAGTTTGAGCATCTTATTGTTCCTTTGATGGGGGCTTTGTTGTTAATAGTTTTTTGGATGAATGGTGGTTGGGAGTTAAGGCTAGTGAATTTAGAATGGACCAGAATATCTTTGAGGTTTTTGTTTTTGCGATAGGCGTAAATAGGTTTATCTAATTTATTCTGATTGTCCATGGTACAGTTAAGGATGTGCCAGTTGGTGTTAATGATGTGTTTAATTTTGTTGTTCAAGGTGGAGTGTTTGGTGACACATACAAGTTGGTGATTTTCTTAACTGTAAGGCTGCCAGATCATCTGTTAGTTCCATAGCAGTATGGTCTGTGGGAGTATTGAAATGGAAATTAAGATCTCCTAGCACTGTATAGTTAGCTAAAGACATGGCTCGTTTAGCTATGATGTCTGGAAGAGATCTGTGGAACATTTTGGCCGGCTCTGGGGGACGGTATATTAGAGTGCCAGAGAAAGAGCTATTAGCAGTGAAGTCAATACTAAATGCTAAGCTCTCGCATTCGGAGATGGTTTCAGTTGTAGTGCGGCATTGGTACTGGTCTTTCAGTATAATAGCCAAACCTCCTCCTCTCCCCTCTGTCCGGTCCAGTCTGTGGATTTGAAAGCCAGAGGGTAAGGCTGAGATTATGTGTGGCTCTGATTGGGGGGTGAGCCATGTTTCCGTCAAAAAGACGGCGTCCGGCTTGCGCTCCTCTAGCAGTAGGGCGATTTGTGTGCTATGTCTCGGGAGTGACCTGCAATTTAGCAAATACATGTGGTACTCCTGCGTCGTGGCTAATACTGTGGTGTTATAGAAAGAGTGTTTACATCCAAGGCAATGGGGGGGAAGTTCAGCTGGTGAATAGATGTGTGCGCAGTGAACAGCCACCATAGCCCCTATGTTATGGATGTCTGCTGAGCTATACGTCCTGACCTGCAGTAAGTGGGGACCAGGGATTGTGGCCCCTGGTCCCGGTTGGTCGCGGACGGGCGCAGACGGGCTTGCCTTTGGCGTGCCTTCGGCGCACCGCCGGCGCGCCCGCTGCGCCCGTCCGCTGCGCTTCCGGAAACAGCACATCCTTATATATAGCAGATAGGGGGGCGTGGCCTAGGTGAGTGGGCGGTGCCCGGGGGTCACGGCGCTTCTCCTTCCACCCACTGCAGCGCCTGACTCGGCTGCGTGGTGAGGGGAATTACAAGGGAGCAATGAGGTGAGCTTCCTTCTAAAAAATACACAGGAAATCACGATGCAATACAATACAATTTTAAAAATATATCTAAAATCTATCTCGCTCCCGGCATCCGCCTCAGAGCTCTGTCTAATGAAAACGCTGGCCGAAATGCGCGCCTAAAATAGTCAAGGGGGCGTGGCCTAGGTGAGTGGGCGGTGCCCGGGGGTCACGGCGCTTCTCCTTCCACCCACTGCAGCGCCTGACTCGGCTGCGAGGTGAGGGGAATTACAAGGGAGCAATGAGGTGAGGTTCCTTCTAAAAATACACAGGAAATCACGATGCAATACAATACAATTTTAAAAATATATCTAAAATCTATCTCGCTCCCGGCATCCGCCTCAGAGCTCTGTAGGAAGGCAAATTGCGATCGCAAAAGCTGAAATTCGCCGAATTTCAGCGTTTGCCATCGCAATTTGGGCAGTGTGCTATGTAGCACACCAAAACCCACACGCAAAATATGGAATCGCAAAATTTGCGATTCCTTATTTTGCTAATGCATTTAAGGAATCCCAAATTGTGATTCCTTAAATGCAATGTAGGAAGCACCCAAGTTGTGCGATTTTGGCTTAAGGAATCGCATATTACCACCAACTTCAGGTTGGTGGTAATTTGCGATTTCTTTGAAAAATGCACTTTTTTGTATTTTTCAAAGTGCCATGTGGCGCACATACATGCCCTTAGCACATGTATGTGCGCCACATGTGCACACATGTTTATTTCAGGGGTGCAAAAGGGTGTCCTATTGACACCCTTGCAACCTTGAAATTGCATTCTCAATTTGCGATTCTCTAATTGAGGATCGCAAATTGAGAATGTCATCCTATTCATTCCTATGGGCCTTCTAGCCCATAAGAATGAATGGCAAGGTATTCCTTATTTGCGAATCTCAATTTGGGATTCGCAAATAAGGAATAGGTGGGAATCGCAAAATATTTTGCTAATCCTACGTACATTGCGTTTTGCAATTCTCTAATTGCGATTCCCTAAAAATTGCAATTAGAGAATCGCAAAACACGTTTTACCTACATATGGCCCCATATCCTCAAGAAATGCCTAGATGTAATGAAAAATGATTTAAGTTGTCCCATAAATTAAAATGTACCCTGCCACTTGAACCAAGGCCCAGGCTTCACCACATGAATGCTTACCACATTTTAACTTTACCACAGTTGCTTTACCACTCTGAGATATAGCCCCAAAAACTTTATCTGATAGAATCAATCAATTCAATGTTTGTTTCAGATAAAATCCATAAAACACAGCATAATCAGTGATGTAAATACACGTTACATTTCATTTAACAATGGACTAAGAAAATATAAATTCATTAAAACACATCATGATTAAAATAAACCAAATTAATACAATATTAGAATATAATACATTCTTAAAATAGTTAGAATAGCGTACATGGTTACAAAGCATTATGATTCACTAAGATATCACCACTGGGGTAGAAAGTTTATTTCGTATTATCCACATAGAGATCACAAACTTGGCCAAATTAGACCAGAAATTCCTAAGCTTCTAGATGTCTTATCCCCAGCTGGCGACAAATCAGTACAATCCATGTTTTTTTGCGGGGCATTATAAGCTTTGCAGAAAAAAAGCAGATGGTGCCCCATTTCAGGGGCTTTCCTACATGCTGCACAATCATCACTCCCATTGCTGCCCCTATTCCAGGGCGTACAAAAATACTTAGGCCCTCGTTATGATGTCGGGCGGAAAGCCATCCAACAGCTTGTCAGCTGCTTTCTGCCTAACATCATAAGATTCCATTTGACTGCCGTATTATGATACTGGCAGTCGGAGGGAAGCATGTGGGGTAATTTCGCTCCATTCCCGATGGGCTCATGGAGCCCGTTGGGGTGGCGGGCAGAATTATAATCCCAAAATGGCAGCGGAGCAAGCTTCGGCTCCGCATTTGGGGTTACAGTGTCGTTTTTCCTCTGCCCTTTCATGGCGGTCCTCCTGCCATGATAATGCAGGCAGAAAGTGGCTTTCGGGGCCCATAGCAGGGCTCCCTTGCCCCCTGGCCCTCCGCTGTGGGGCCTAAACATCCCTGCCCAGTGTGACAGGCAGGATGTGGTGCCTGCCACATGGTGTAGGGATGTTTGAAAACATCCATTTTTCTATTGCAGCTTGCGCTGCAGCCCTTTTCCAGCTGCCTCACAAGCTGTAATAGAAAAATGGATGTTTCAGATGGCCCATAGGGCGATCGCATCCTACTACTGTGTGTGGAACCGCCGACTAATAGTCGGGCGGATTCCATCCCGCTTCGGTGTCAGTCGGTCGGTCGTTCGTCTGACCAGCATCGTAATAGGGCTCAAAGTCGGCAGGGTTCTATGCCTAAATTTCAGAAAAAGCTGTTTGGACATAGGTGATTTGAAATTATCTAAAAGGAGCTCAAATAAAAGGAAGCACTTAAGAGCCAAAAATGTATCATTAAGTGTACCCTGTTTATGATTGCGCATTTCCTTCTCCCATAGTAAGTGATAGAATCTTTCTTTAAGAGCAGCCTTTGTTACCCAGGTTGTCTCAGTCAGATTTTCCCACAGCTAAACTCTCCCTACCCTTGTTGATGCTAAGAATTTTTTATATCTGTAAGCCAAATTATTGTCAAATAAATAATTAAATATCGGAAATCTTCTAGGGATAACCAATAGGGATCTAATTCCGGTGTGTGATGTAATCTCATAGAGAAATCTAGCCGCAGATTCCTTAACTTTTTAATTCTCCCCAGGCGCCAGTCTAGAGAAATTATTTAGCAGTACATCTAAGAGCCGGGGGACAGTATCGTACGGCTCCGTGACGACGATTCCGGTCATGACGTCAGTGGAGCCATATAAGCCCCCTCCGGCGCGCAGAAACAGTTTCTTCTTTTCCGAGCTGCAACACAGATCCGGAGAAACGTATCTCTGCCCATTTTTTGGCCTGCTGTGGCGAACCTTTTTCATCTGAAACAGTGTGCTCTATGCCCTGTGGGTTTCAGTCTTATGGGTCCTGTGCTTGCGAGTGTGGAGCCTGGGCAAACACCACGACACCTACGAGTGTGATGCTTATCAGCGGTTGAAGCGAAGGTGCTGCGGGAGCAGCGCATGAAGCTTCTGACGGCGTGGTTGTCAAGGACTTCCAACTCATGTTGTCGGTCTTCTTCCTGGCCCAGAGGTCGTTCCCGGGAGCACCGCTCTACACCCTATGGTCAATTGCAACGTTCCCAGTCTCTGTCAACATCACACGGTAAGCGGCGTTACAAGAGGTTGAAGGCCTGGCCCTCTATGGCATCTTCGACTCGCGAAGGTGTCTCTCTCCGTAGTGTTGAGACTTCCGCTCCGGTGTCACTCCTGAGCCTTACAGTTTCCCCTGGAGGTGGGACAGCCTGGAAGCAGATGCAGAAGTACTACGAAACTCTCTGTCTGGTCTTTGGGCACTCGTCTCTCTCTGGACTGCCTGCGGGCCCCAAGGAGGCTGTAACTACATCATTAATTTTTTTATTTGTATTGTTCCGTTAATACAAACTTACAATAAGACACATTTATACGCCTTTCATACATTTCATACTTATCCATTATTAAACCATTTTTTTAAAACAACCAACATGATAAAAATGAAATTCGTCCCACAATAAGAACACTCGATTCATCTAGTTAAAACATGTAAAAAAAGATTAGGCGTAAAATAAGTTTGCTGATAACATCGTCTACCTACTGGTTCTTCTTTTCTAGAATACCCCATTTAATCTATTCATTGCTAACTTGCTGCGCATTATGAATAGAACTAACCAATCCTAATATGTGGCATGCTGAGGTTCCTAGTTGCCTTTTTTTCCCTCATGAATCAGTGGAATAAAAACGATAAGAGCTCTTTTCTGGGCATTATTAGCCAATTTCCTCTCTGTTATATCTACAAACTTCAAGAATCTGCCAGTAAATTGTAAAGATTCTCCCTGCAAGCAGGCTATAAATGCTTGACGGCATGTACGTATAGTTTGGCGATTAACATCCTGCCTTAACAAATTGCTGCGTTCAGCTATTAGAGCGGGGCAACTACAAACTATATGGCAAATGTCTTCTCTCTTATAATTGCAGAAGCGGCATGTCCTTTCACTACTCAGCTTTCTCCAAGCTGGTGCGTCACTGAGAAATTGAAAACTGCCAAGCTGGTGTCTCAAGAACTTCAGTTTAGCAGTTAGACCATTCAGGTCCCCTAGATAATTCTGTGGGTATAGCTTGCCATATGATGCAATTACTATCCACGAATAGGATCTTTTCACCAACGCCTCTCTGTCCAATAGGGAAGACATTTTCTTACTGCACCCATTGATGACTCTGTTAAATGCCGCCTGAGAGAGGGGTAACGCCCATAGTTGTTCTGCCTTAAACATAGATAAAGCCAATTTAAAATATTCATGGGCCTCTGTGTGTTTACAATCACTTAAAGCCTCCCAGACGGCGGTCATAAGTGTAGAGTTGTTATCGCTTTTAAGTTTATAGCAGAATTTCAAAAATGCCCCTAGGCTATTTAGATTCTGTCTTTTAAGCCCAAACTCTAATCGAATTTGTGATGGTGATGCCTGCTGAGGGAGATAAACAGGCAACAGTAGGTACCTGTCACAAGCTTATCTATAATGTTATCAGCCTTCCCTCTCAAGATCTCCACACCGTATGTCAAAGACGGAACATGTTTGACTGACATTACTTGTAATAGTGGCTTGAGGGACAGCCCTTTTAAGTTGTTCCGGAGGGAAGCAAATGCTGCAGTTAACGAATTATTCCTTCCCTGTAGTGCCGCACACTGGTTCTTAAATGAGCCCCTCAAGTCTAGTATAATACTCAAGTATTTGTACTCTAAAACCGATCCCAGCACTGACCCTTCTATGCTCAGTATTGGGTGAGCTGCTATGCCCCTTGACATCAACATGTTTTTTGTCTTTTTTAAGTTAATCATTAATCCATGGGAGGAGGCGTAAAAAGCAGTTTCCGTGATTAACCGCTGCAGCCCCACCTTTGTATACCTCAGCAGAACAATGTCGTCAGCATACAGTAAGTGGGAGACTTTGAAACCAGCCACCAACGGAGAGTGTGAGTTAATGCTATTCAAACCTGAAGAAATATCAGCTAGATACAGATTGAACAAGATTGGGGCCCAAGACACAACCTTGTTTCAAACCATTTGTTGTTAATATTTTTTTTTAATGGTTGTGCCCTGGCCCAACCTTACTCTTGTCCAAGTATTCGTATACAACAATTGAATCGCTCTCAGACGTTTAGGTGAAATTCCCAGTTTCGTTAGCTTTTCCCAAAGAATATTCCTTTGCACCTTGTCAAAAGCAGAGCGAAAATTGATAAAACACAAATGAAGATTCAGAGAGCGACGCCTTGCCAATTCAATTGTAAGTGCTCGCATTTGAATATTAATAATAGTACCCATGCCTTTGGTAAACCCAGTCTGATTTCTTGGCAGCAGGTTTTTGAAAGCCACCCAAGAAGTTAGGTCTGCCAACAGACATTTGGCGTAAAACATTGCCTCATCGTCCATTAAGGCTATTAGCCTATAAATGGCGGGGTCCGTGGTTAGTCCAGCTTTGTAGATCGGGGCCAGAACGGAGCCCCTCCAATTATCAGGAATTTCTTCGCTCACCAGGATATGATTAAATAATATCGTTAGTTTCTTTGCCCTATATTGAGGATTTTCCTTGTAAAGAGCTTGGGGGAGGCCATATGGCCCTGGAGCACCATCCCTGCGGCTATTGCTAATAATTTTCTCCTTATTTTTAAGATGAATCTCTATCTGCAAGTTTTCGCTTGTATCATTACATGTTCCGTCTTCAGATAGTCTAATTACTGTATTTGTAACCCCTGACATAGTGCCCAGATGCTTTTCCCAAGCTTCTTCAGATATGTTTGACGTTTCTTGTTGAAATTTCCTACCAGTGGATTAGTTTACCAGTCTCCAAAACTCTCTTGCATCTTTACGTTTAGCGGCAACATGGATTTTACACCAGTACTGATCTAGCTTGGTTTTTATTTGGGCCCATACCGCTTTTTTATAGAGTGACCTTAATTTTGGTAATGACTCACACCGAACACTAGTGGTTGGGTTATTTCTTAGGACTCTCAGGGCATGATTCAATTTCCTTTTGGCTATTTTCAATTGCAATGAAGTCTTTTTAGGTAATGAAGTAGCAGTTGGTACTCTGTCTCTGGGCTGAATAAAGTTTTTTTCCACTAAGCTCTTTGCAAATTGATCCCACTGGCTCAATGGATTTTGGTCTGTGTCATATAAATCTTCCCATAATTCTCTTTCTTGGTGTTCAATTTTTTATATGCAGGCTACCGACCATTGTAACTTTTTATAATTTTGTCCTGTAAGCTGACCTATTTCTAAGTATAAATGATCGTGTACAGAGATATTTAGGTTAAAACTGATCGATTGTGGTTGGTGGTCACTTTCCAGCCTGTTGCCCAATTTGTAGCTTATAACCATATGGTATAGTGGTAATGATACCAGGGAGTAGTCTAGGACTGCTTGGGATTTTGCAGAGTGGTGAGACGGTTGTGCCGGAATATCCGGAATATCGGGAGACTTCCGGCCATTCAGTACTCGTAAGCCATGGTGCTCCAGGTTACACACTGCATCCTTCCCCATTCTTTCAGATTGTTGTTTAAGTGCTTCAGTCGCCGGAATATGCAGAATTTGATTGATAACATCCAATGTTTGTTCCCTAGTTGTCACCTGAAAAAGGTTCATATTTAAGTCTCCTGACAGGAGAATCAAAGGAACTGGATTCATTGCACATTGGGGTAATATGAGATTAATATAATTTCAATTGTTTCTTTTTTTCTACTTCCGAGGGGGTGAATGTAAGCGTTTATTATCAATGGGTCACGTTCACTGGGAAAAGCGACCGTACCTTAAACGCTTGCATGTTTGGGTGATCGATTCCCACCTCTTTAGTTTTATTTTAAGATCCACTGTTACGTACAATGCCAATCCTCCTGCAGCACGCCCCATCAATTTTGTTTTAATGGCTGGTTTGCTATAACATAAGTATGCTGGAAGATCAATTTCCTCTTGAGCCCATGTCTCTTGGAAGAGGACTATGTGATATCTTCTGATGAAGGTTAGGAATTTCTGGTCTTCTATCTTTGCAGACAATCCCTCTATATTCCAAGAGCAGACATCTGCCTTATTCCCTTTGTAGCCAGCAAGTTGACCCTTTTTCTGTCAGGTACTTGAGTCTTCGTCTGTACCGGAATGCAGAGCACCCGGGAGCCAAGACCAATCATTTTTTTGGTGTAGGCCTTGGCTCTCTATGGCATCCTTGTCACGGTTAACTTCCTGGGGGACTACTCATTCTTACAAGTTAGTGGGCTTTTTGTAGGCTTTTGGCGTCTTTTTACCTCTCCTTGGAGTTCCATTCCACCCTCCTCTCCTTCCGCCTTGAGACGAGTTCCACAATCGTCAGGGTGAAGAAACTGTGAATAGGCTTCCTCCTTTTCCCTCATCATATCTATACCCCATTTTTCAAATATTTCCTTTTCTGCCCATACTTGGTCGGCTATAGCAGGGGTAGCCCACGTAATCATTGTTGGTTCATCACCTCCCAAGTTCGGAATATTTACAAATGGGACTGAATGTATATCTGAAGACTTAATATGGTTTAACTCCGGTATTTCTTTGGCCATACCTATCATAGACCCTCTATTTATTCTGTCAAAATGCCCCCTAGATTTATATTACCAAAAGAATGTCACTTTACAGCGATTGCCAGGCGGGCCAGAGCAAGTCTACCATTGGCCTTGCTGCATGGTACGAATTATTATCTGCTGAGTATTTTTACCCTGCTCTGGTCCTCCTGTAGTGTCTTGTGTGAAATTCTGTTTTTGCCTCTTTTCTTTTCCTTCCTCAGTGGAGTATAACTGTTCTTTAGAGGTTTGTATTTTACATTCTTTTAAAGACAGGTTACGTGTTTCACTGATCATTGTTGTATTATGTTGCACTGAGTCGGCCGATATCTTTTGACCAAGGGGGGAACTATCTTGGTAGATTCCTGATGTATCTGGCTCCTTGTTTCCCAAACAGGAGTCAGCTGACTGCCCTTGGGTCTGGTCCACTTGTCTGCCCTTTTCCTTCCATGTTAATTTTTCCTTTGCTTGCGTAATGATCATTTTCGCCTCCTTATCTTCAGTGCCTTTCCCTACTACAGGGGCTTTTTGCATTCTTTCTCAGAGCACCGCTGACTTAGCTGCTTTTAGTTGAAATATTGACTCCTTTTTTCCTGAACTAGCTTGGGCTAACACCTGTTGGTTCTGGTCCCCTTGTCGGTCCTTTTCCTTCATTGTTGGTTGATCTTTAGCTTGTGTAAATGTCAGTATATCCTCATTTCCTTCAAAACCTTCCTCCACTACAAATTCTTCTTGCTTTCGTTCTGGAAGCACCGCTGACTTAACTGTTTTTGGTAGAAAAATTGAATACACCTTCCCTTGATGTCCAATAGGGGACGCCACAGCTTTTTTGTTATGGCTTTTCCTAAGCCTTTTGTGCTGTCTCTTTGAAAGCTTTGGTAGCTTCTTGGTACTACCTGCGCCGCTGAGCCACTCCTACACAACGGTCTAGGAACTGATTGATCAAAATAGTGCCTTACACTGGGGACTGAGTTTTTTTACCAGAATACTTTGTGAGGGTACATTGACCTCCTTCCCCTGCTGTGTCCTCTCCAAGCTAGTAGTTCTTCCCAAGGCCACCCCTGCTTCAGATTGTTGTCTTCAGTAGGTTTTCTTTCCTGTCCCCCTCCTGTTGGTATGAATTTTCCCTGTAGGGGTCATAGCAGCCGTGGCAGTTTTTAACTGCCCCTTAATCTCTGCAAGGACTGTAATAAGCATCCCAGGAAGTGAGGTCAATTTATCCAAAATTAGGCTACAGGTGCAGGTAAAAGTGGACTGTGCCTCAGACTGCGCCCATTGTAGGAGTAAATTCAGTGCTCCAATTTTAGTATCAATTGCCGTAATATATAGTGCCATTGTATTTAGCAGATCCACCTGGATATCTAACTTGCTCGATTGGTATGTCATGGCGTTTGCAACAGATTGGAATGAATTGAGCAAGATCTCCTAGGTATTTTCTTTGAGACCTTGTTCCCTAATAGATTGACTGCTTGGGATGTCGTCTTGTGTACAGATGGCAGGGGAGCCCGATAAGGGGGTACCAACTGGGTGTGCACCCAGCGCATTTACTTCCTCACCCTTAAAGTCTTCCTGTCGTAATGAATAAGCCTAATGAATAAACATTATCTAATTGAACATCTTTCTCCGGGGATAATGAGTTGACTGGTTGGCCTTCTATAGAGTCTGTTGCAATTATTTCGAGGTCTGATCCCCATAGTGGGGCTATACCATCTAGATCTTCCATATTCACTTTGGGTCTGGCTATGCTGTAGCCCGTGTGGTGATGCACCTCGGCGCTGACCTGAATGGCCTTGTCGGAGCAGGGGGGTTTAGTTGGCTCCTTACCCCTGTTTGGAGGTTCTGTGGAGAGTGGAGGTATACTGTTAGGGCCTGCTTCCTGAGTTACTGGTGTTGCCTTTTGCAAGGGCCCTAACTCTCTGCTATCCTTTTTCTCTCCTAGCCGGTTGCCAGTTGTAGCCCAGGTTTCCCATTTAAAAGAGGTCTTCTTTGTGTTTACACCCACGGGGGGGCAGATGCGTTTACTTCCTCCTTTTCGTTGAAAACTGCATTTGAATCCAATTTGGAATTTTCCAACAGCTGTGGCTGTATCAAGTTTTGTAGGCCACTGAAATGTGTATCTTTACGATATGTAAGTAAAGCATCCACCGGATTCGTCAGAAAGTCAGTTTTCCCCAACATCTTATTTTGTATGTAGCTTGGTGTTGGGGTTTTAGCAGGGAAGAATACGGACCCTTCCCCTTGTACCACTCACTGTGCCTGACTCCTCCTCAATGCCCCCCTGAGAAGCATTGTTTAAAATTGTCCCATTAGGCCGCTTCTGTTTCCACCGTGCTTCCGCAGGCACACCTCTTGTTCTCCCTGAGCACATCACGAGGGTTTTATTAGGATGGAAGCTTTGAAAACTCTGGGAGCTTATGGGAGCTTTTGTTCTTTGTGGCTACCAAAAGCGGGATACGAGAAACTGGATTGTTGGGCAACAAACTTGTAAATAAAAAATATATATACTATTAGCCTTCTTACCTCCCTGCTTTACCTCCCGGCTTTGCCTCCCAACTCATCCAGGGGTTTTAATGGCATTGTTGGAGTTGGTGAATATCTTATGTCCTGGAGTAGAGCGCTTTTCTCTAGTTGTAGGCGGTTTTCTGTAATTGTAGGTGGTATTGTCTATATTGGCAAGGTGTGGAAGTAGGTATAAGTTAACCTTAGGGTACTCTGGGACAGGGACTGGGTCTGATCTTCTTACTCCATACACCCTCCTCCACAGTTAATGCTGCAGCTCATCCTCAGTTGGAGCTTTTATCCTCCTTGCCACCGTTCCCTCCTTTCACCAACTTCGCCGTTTTTCCCACGCTTGGCTCCTGTGCCACCCATCCAGCTTGAACGAATGAGGGCACCCCTAACCTGAAATCCACTTCTCAGACATTGAACTTCTCAGTCCCTTCGCCCTTCGCCTTTCCTTCCCCTCCTTGCCGTAACTGCATCATCGTCGGTGGGTTCGTTCTCAGCGGCAGTTCCAAACTTGGACTCTGAGGCACTGGTGCACGGTCCTTCGTGGCCATTGATGGTGTCAGTCGACTCTGGCACCACGACGGTCGCTCTGGTTCGAGGTCGTTGGCAATTATGGTGCCCGTCGGTGCTGCACCGGTAGATTCCTACCAGGAATCGGTGTGCACTGTAGAGCTGGCTTTGCTGCAACTTCGGATATCTGCACAGATACAATCTGACATCTCTCCTCCTTCCCAGGTGGACGTTGGTAAGGTGTCGCCTTGATGCCGTTCAACGTCGTTTATAGAGCCTTTTGCGGTGTCCATCATTTCTGTGGAGCATCGATAAGACATGTTAGGGAAAGGTTGTGAAGAGATGACCCCCTTGGAGCAGCCAGAGGCCTCTTCTGGGTTGGACAGCTGAATTGCGGAGCTGGGTGAATGTAGTATGCTCTTCATAAAGAATTCCAACGTGAGATATACCAAATGATTAAATATAGTTTAATGAATAAACAGGACCCACAACCGCCTGCTAACAGCTCCACAGCAGGTTCTCAAATAATGCCCACATCAACATTCTATGGAAGAGAACGCTACTACATAAAACATTCCTTACAAAGATTCCTTAAAGAAAACACAACATAAGAATACGTTACCACATATTACAGTGAAGCGAGCAGGCTAGATTTGTCCCCTGCTTCCTCCCCTTTGTCACCTCGTAAGCCAGTTCCTCTTTGGAAGAAGTTTTGAGGATAGTGGCTGATGTCTTTTATTTCACTCAGCCTACTGTGGAAAAGGCTACAGACCCTCTTATTTTTTTTGTTTACATTTTTTTATTTGTTTTTTTGTTGTTGTAAATAAACAAATAACATTTCACATGCAAGTACAGTCATCTTACACACTCTGATTTACATTGCCGCATCATTAGCAGGTCAGTGTGTGGGTAGCGTGCATCCATAATTGCGACGTGTCTCGATTTGGTGAGGTGGTGATGTCATAGCCAATGCCTCGGGGCTCTGTGTGCACAGTGACCAAGTGAGACTGCATCGAATAGTGGTCTCGGTACAGAGTTACTGTGCATATGGGGGAGGGGGCCCAATGGGGGATAAACCATGTGAACGTGCCCAGCTGTATACCCTGGCGATGTAATCTCTGGTTTCTGCTCATTACCACAACACTGCCGGCAGGCATCTTATCCATGTGGGAGGTACACAGGGTGTTAAGAGAGGGGAAACTGAGTGTTGTGGACACACGTTTGCATGTTGGGTGTGGAGACTGATTGTTACATCTATGGAGTTCCATTCCCACCTGACTCTCAGGTGTCCTGTTAGCCTCCAAGCATGAGGATTGGGGCCCTTGTCAGGGTTTCTGAAGATCTAGAAGTATGACATCCCATGTGGACGCCAGAGGAGTTTTACGTAACCTTAGGACATCTTCCCACCTCAGCGCCACACTCTCCGCCTGCGCCGAGTTTGTGAAGGAGCAACGCCACGCTTCCCATGACGGGACTATTCCATTGTTCGGTAATCAGACACTTAGCAGTGATCAGGCCTATATCTATGAATCGTGATGTCGACTTAAGTTTTTTGGATCTGCGGAATAGACCCAGGATGCATAATTCCCATGTGTTTCCCACTGTGCTCTCAGTTCAGTGAGAGAGGTGAGTGGTGACCACCAGCCAGTAGGTGGTTAGGGCAGTGAAGCCCCATAGCATGTGGATAAGGTCTGCATTCACCAACTGGCAGCAAGAGCACTGCGCATCAATACGGTGAAAGTATTTGTTTATTTTCTCCGGTGTAAGATATGCCCTGTGTATTATGTAGAGCTGTATGAGGTGGAACCTGGTGTTTCTCAGTATAAATTCAGGCCCCATCAAGATGCCTTCCCAGTCTTTGTCAGGGCTGGGGTGGTGCAGGTCGGCATCCCAGCGGTCTCTGAGTTAATTCAGTGGGTATGCCACTTGCATGCGCAAAGAATCAGCAAACCATTTGATGAGATGCCTTCCTGTGCACATAGGGTGAATGTATTGTATAGTGTGATGTGTTGCGAGTTCCTGTGATACATCGCTCCACCGTGCTCAACTCTGCAAGCAGAGAGGCGAATTACAAAAACTGTCCCTATGGCAGACGATCTTCTGACACTAGCGCTTTAAATGGTGTTAGTTGTCCATCATGATAAATATCGCCTAATGTCCGCAGTCCCATTTCTTCCCACATAAGAAGGTCAGACCCAGTGATGCTGTTTCGGCCTCTCGGTGTGCCTAGGATGGGCAAAGCAGGAGCATACGGGACATGGTCCCTAGTGAGGGGTAAGGCAGTTTGAAGCATTTATGGGCCACTGCCAGCATCAGCTGTCTTGGTGTCTTTTGTCAGCTCCCGGGGTGAAATAAGCGTAGGATCGACATGCACGACCAAGCCTGATGGTGCGCTGCTGTGTCCCCCAGATGCTGTCCGCTTACTTATCTGGCCACCCACTGTAGTTGTGCTGCCAGGTAGTAGTGCTCCATGTGGGGTAACACGAGGCCTCCCGCATCCACCGGCAAGAACAGTTTAGATAGCCCGACAAGGCAGCGAGTGACGTTCCAAATAAAGTCCTGCATTGTGTGCTCAAAGGAGTGAAATACGGGGGGCGAATGTTAAGAGGCATATTCACAAAGTAATATAGGAGTCTGGGCAGTACCACCATTTTCAGTAGGGCAATGAGGCCCATGACTGTCAGTGGTAGACTCCGCCTGAAGGACATCTGCAACCTTATAGCAGTTATTGCATGTGTAAAATTACCATCCAGTAAGTCCTCAAGCTGGTGATAGATCCTGACTCCCATATAGCGGAAGACAACGGGGTGCCATCGAATGTTCTCAACAGTGATGGTTAGTTCTGGGTCTGCGGCAGACAGATCAAGCATGACTTTGCCCAGTTGACTTGCAGCCACATAGAGACGCAAAGTTGGCGAGCGTTTTAGCGATATCTACTTGGGCGCCCTTATATCCCTAACGTGGAGAAGGAGGTCGTCCGCATAAAGCGAGATTGAGTGTGTCCCATCGCAAGTGGTATACCCCATGTTGCTTCCCCTCGTCAGAGGGCCGCTGCCAGTCTTTCCATGGCTAGAGAGAACAGCAGCGGGGATAGGGTGTGAGAAGTTGGCCTGATATGTAGTGCTCACTATTCTAGTGATCACTGTGTATCATTCCAAACGACCCTTATTGATGATTGGTTGTAAGTCAACCTTTTAGACCAGCTATCCTAGTAGCGTGGATACGAGCAGTCTTTAGGCTAAACTCTAGAGGGCGTGTTAAGCCAGCTGTTTACCATCACATATACCCCTTGAACACCAAGTGAAAGGACACCACACAAGTTGTTATGAAAATAAAAGGATATTTATTTATAACAAGACTACCCTGGCTCTTTATGAGTCAGGGAGCTAAGCACACTACAAAACTCTTAGGAAAATACTTCAGTTGCACAATTTACACAAATGCCCGAGGGGCACGAGAAACCATCTACACTAACAGTGAAATGCGAATGGTTAGAGTCTGGAGGTACTGATTCCGGAGTGATCCGATCAGTGGGACTAAACGAAAAAGGAACTGGACACTTGTAGAGCGAACCTGCGATGGAGCACCGAGATGCTCGAGTTACCTAGCCCGGAGGCTGCGGCTGCGTGAAGTTCGGCAAGATGTCGGGAGTCCTCGTGTAGTCTCAGGAGCCTGAAAGAAGAAGTTGCTGGCAGGCGACCAGTGACGATGTTCGGAGCGATCCAAGCCTGGATCGGTGATGAAGGAAACCTGAAAGCAGAGGGGACTCAGTTCTCAACCGCTAGCCAGCGATCGTGTGGGTACCAGGAGGGTACCGGCTGAAGTCACCTCGACCAGGTGAGTGGGTGACGTCGGACTCGGCTGTTCCTCGGACCAGGAGGCGCGGCGGCGACCAGGATGGAGGGCGAGCTGTCCCACGAAGGTGTCTGCTGTCGATGATGCTGGGCCCAGGCAGGGGCAGCGGATCTTGGCAGTGGCAACCCAAGCGGGGGAGTCAAGATGGCGTCGGGAGTGGACCGGGAGGGTCCGTGGTACTCCTCTGTTGAAGGGGAGCAAGAGCCAGTCTGGAGCAACCAGACTAGTGATGAAACAATCGTGGTGCGTCGTGAAGAGGGCCACAAGCCGGTCGGCAAGTGGTCGAACAACGCGGTGAACAACAAGGAGCGGAAGGGCCCCCACGCAGATCTCGGGGATGCTGGGGAGGCAGACTTCGATGCTGGAGCTGCTCAGGGTTAGGGCTTCTCAAACCCTAGGTGCACTCACTCGAGGGTCCCTCGGTGGGCGTGCTAGATAAGCGTCGTGCAGGTTCTGAAGATAGCCGGTCCCGCAGGTCTCGTCACACCTACGACTCTCAGCTGGGCCGATGAGGTAGGTAAAAGGTCAGAGATGGCAGGGTACTCGGGTCTCGTCGAGCTGGGCAGTCTTGATCCGTAGGAGAGACTTACAGCAAACCGCAAGCGCTTAGATGGTGCCTGCTGGTGCAGGGTGGCTACTCCTTAGCCACAAGGGAGAGTCTTCAGAAATAGTCAAGAGTTCCTTTCGTGGAAAGTAGTTCGTGATTCGGAGTTATCCGATTATCTGATTATCCAATTTGGGAAGGGGACTCGCTCCTACCTTTATTCTAAGAAAAGGGGCTGGCCCGTGACTAGGTTCTACCTATGGGTGGAGCCAGGAGGGGGGTGGTTACACCCCTATCCTTTGTCCGGCTTCGCGCCAGCTCAGGGGCTGGTGTGCCCCCGAAACTGGTTTGAGCCGGGCTATGCACAGTGAGCACCGGGGTGCCACTGGCAATCGCCTTCCTTTCAGCCCTGCCTACCTGGGATACACAAACCCTGTCTGGGACGGTGCTAACACCGCCCTCGACAGGAAACCCTTTGTCCAAGCTCCCCTTGCTGGAAGGTCCCCCAGCAGCAGGAGGTCAGACTTGTGTCTGGTGGCAGCATCCATTTTGTGATGCTGAGGCTTGAGTCAACTTTAACCGGGGTTCAAGGTTACTTCCATGTCGTGTCCCTCTAAAAGGGGGGAATGCTAACCCCGTCACCAGGACTGGCGAGGGGTTCGTATTCCCATTCGTATGACACCTTACTCGACATGTATAGGTGATGCGATGCCAAAGTTAGCAAATAACCGCAAGGATTATAATGCATTAAAAGTAGTTGGCCCGCGTCACCATGGAACGGCCATTAGGACTTGGTTCCGCAAGCCGTCGACGGGCTCAGCTCGCGCCAGAGCACCGTCCCACATGATTCCCTGCACTCTGCCTTCAGGATTGATAAGGCCAGCTATAGGAGTGACTGATAGGAATCCATGTGTCCATTTTAGGGTTTAGGTGTAGGAATACTACACCTACAGCAACGGGTGATTACACCACGTGGCCCCAGCTGTCGTGCAGCCAGTTGTGTCAGATTTGGGCGGCCATTCCAGGGGTGGCATAATACATGCTTCAGCCCCTGGTAGGCCCTGGGTACACCGATGCCCTGGATACCTGTGGTATGCTGAGACAGGGACTGACAAGGCGGCCCAGTTCCAATTAGTGGATGCACCTAACGTACATGTGTGTTAATTTCGAGAGAGAACAGCTAGGCTGTGGGTCTGATTGGCAGGCCCACAGCCGGAGAAAGTCGTAAACCAATGAAGCAAAAGCAAAAAATCTGGGTGATCATAGGATTGCAGACCCTACTCTCCTACATGACCCCCCCCAAACTTTGGGACAATAAGCTAACCTTGACCAGGTGAGTCTTCTTGCTCTAAGTGGAAATACCTGGAGAGCCCATCTGCATTGCCATGATCAGTGCCAGGTCTATGCTCCACTGTGAAGTCCATCCCCTGTAGGGAAATGGACCACCTAAGTAGTTTGGGGTTTTCACCCTTCATTTGATTTAGCCACAAGAGGGGCTTATGGTCGGTCTGAATCTTGAAGTGAGTGCCAAACAAGTATGGCCTCAACTTCTTCAGGGCCCAAACCACAGCAAAGGCCTCCCTCTCGATAGCTGACCAATTCTTCTCTCTGGGGGTCAGCCTCCTGCTAATAAAAGCTATGGGCTGGTCATGACCATCAAAATTCAGTTGCGATAGAACAGCTCCCACACCCAGCTCCGAAGCGTCTGTTTGGACAATGAATGGTTTGGAGTAGTCTGGACTCTTTAGGATAGGTGCTGTGCACATGGCCTGCTTTAGGTCATCGAATGCCTTCTGACAGCTTGCTGTCCACTGAACTTTTTTTGGCATCTTTTTACTTGTCAGGTCGTTTAGCGGGGTCACAATGGATCCATAATTTCTGACAAATTTCCGGTAATAACCAGTCAGGCCCAAGAAAGCTCGAACCTGAGTCTGGGTGGTTGGAGGAGCCCAGTCCTGGATGGCCTGTATTTTGCTCTCCAATGGTTGAACCTGGCCTCCACCTACAAGGTGGCCCAGGTATACAACCTGTGTCTGCCCTATCTGGCACTTGGTGGCCTTGATAGTGAGGCCTGCCTTCTGCAGGGCCTCTAACACTTTCCTCAGGTGGACCAGGTGATCCTCCCAGGTGGAGCTAAAGACAGCGATATCGTCCAGATACGCCGCACAGAAGTCGTCCAACCCAGTGAGAACTCGATTCACCAGCCTTTGGAAGGTGGCAGGTGCATTTTTCAAACCAAAGGGCATTACCACGAACTGATAATGCCCACCCGGGGTAGAAAATGCTGTTTTGGGCTTGGCCTCCTCAGCTAACCTGATTTGCCAATACCCAGCTGTCAGGTCAAACGTACTTAAGTAGTTGGCCGAGGCCAACCGGTCGATAAGTTCGTCTGCTCTTGGTATCGGGTGGGCGTCGGTCTTAGTGACCGCATTGAGACCTCTGTAGTCCACGCAAAACCTCATCTCTTTCTTACCGCCCTGGGTGTGAGGTTTCGGCACGAGCACTACGGGACTAGCCCAGGGGCTGTCCGAGGGTTCAATGACTCCCAGCTCCAACATTTTCTGCACCTCTGTCTTGATGCAGTCTCTGACATGATCAGGTTGCCGATAGATTTTACTCTTTACGGGCAGACTGTCCCCAGTGTCGACCTCATGGGTACACCACTTGGTCTGACTGGGTGTCAGAGAGAACATATGTCGAAAGGATTGAAGAACCTGTTTACAATCCTCTTGTTGATGTCCAGAGAGGCTGCCGCAAAAGACAACACCATCTACTGATCCATCGTCAGGGTTCTGAGAGAGCAGGTCCGGGAGAGGGTCACTCTCCTCCTCCTGTCCCTCATCTGTGGCCATGAGCAAGCCCATGCCCTCCCTGTTGACATATGCCTTGAGCCTGTTTACATGGAGCACCCTGTGGGGGCTCCGGGGAGTTCCCAGGTCTACCAGGTAGGTGACCTCTCCCTTTTGCTCAATGATCGTGTGGGGCCCAGACCATTTGTCTTTGAGTGCTGCTGGGGCCACTGGCTCCAGCACCCACACCTTCTGTCCAGGCTGGTACACAGTCAGGACAGCCTTTTGGTCGTGCCAAGCTTTCTGTAATTCTTGGCTCGCCTCAAGGTTTTTAGACGCCTTTTCCATGTACTCCGCCATCCGCGAGCGGAGACCGAGCACATAGTCCACAATGTTTGATGCCGGCTTTCTGAGAGGTCTCTCCCATCCTTCCTTTACCAAACAAAGGGGTCCCCTTACAGGATGTCCGAACAGAAGCTCGAAAGGGCTGTAGCCAACCCCCTTCTGCGGGACCTCTCTGTAGGCGAACAAGAGGCAGGGTATCAGGACATCCCATCTCCGCCGAAGCTTTTCAGGTAGCCCGTGAATCATCCCTTTTAGGGTCCTGTTGAATCTCTCAACAAGCCTATTGCATTGTGGGTGATAGGGTGTGGTGAACTTGTAGTTGACACCACATTCCTTCCACATAGCGGTCAGATATCCCGACATGAAGTTTGCACCTCTGTCTGAGACGACCTCCTTAGGGAAGCCCACTCTGGAGAACACTCCAAGTAGGGCCCGTGCCACCACAGGTGCCGTAGTGGTCCTAAGGGGAATAGCTTCAGGATACCTGGTGGCGTGGTCCACCACCACCAGTATAAACTTGTGCCCTGATGCTGTCTGGGGTTCCATTGGTCCGACAATGTCGATCCCCACTCGTTCAAAGGGTACCCCCACCACTGGTAGTGGTATGAGGGGGGCCTTTGTCGTGCCACCTGACTTACCACTGGCTTGGCAAGTGACACAGGAGCGGCAAAACTCCTTCGTATCTTCGGACATGTGGGGCCAGTGAAAGTGTGGAACAATTCTGTCCCAAGTCTTATTCTGGCCTAAGTGACCTGCAAGGGGAATCTCGTGGGCCAAGGTGAGAAGGAAACCTCTCAGAGACAAGGGGATGACCAGCCTCCTGGTCGCACCAGGTTTGGGGTCTCTTGCCTCAGAGTACAGGAGTCCATCGTCCCAGTACACTTTGTGGGTACCTGTGGCGTTCCCTGCAGCCTCAGCAGCGGCCTGCTGTCTGAGGGGTTCAAGTGAGGGGCAGTCTAACTGTGCCTTCCCCAGGTCTTCCCTGGAGGGTCCCCCTGAGCCCAGAAACTCAACCTGACCAGGTTCAAGCTCTTGCGGCTCAGTTTCCCTCAGTTCTTTAAGGTCAGCCTCCTCGGAGACTTGATCCACGACCTGGGGCAAGGGGGAAGGCGAAGCCTTACCCTTACTGCTCCTTTTCTTGGAAGGTGTCTGGTCCGTTCTTCCAGGATCTAGCACCTGTTCAGTGGGGCATCTTTTGGCCTGTGACCTGGTCACAGCAAGGACATGTGCTGGCAAACCTAACATTTCCATGTGAGTCCTCTGCTCCACTTCTGACCATTGTGACGTTTCCAAATCATTGCCCAACAGACATTCTACGGGGAGGTCTGAACTAACCACAACCTTTTTCGGGCCACTTACCCCTCCCCAGGAGAAATCAACAACTGCCATACTGTGATTGGTAGTGACGTTGCTGGCATTGGTCACTAGGTAACTGGTACCTAGCATGATCTGTCCAGGGTCCACGAAGTTAGGCGTCACCATGGTGACACTGGCACACGTGTCCCTGTAGGCCTGAGCCACTCTTCCATTTATCAAAGGTGTCTGCCTGTATTTGCCCAAAGTATTGGGACTGGCCTCAGGGGACATATCCATATCCCCTGTACAGACAAGGACGGCCTGAGTGAGCGTGCCGACTAAGTCGTCACTCCCCTCGGTTCCCAAGGTTAACCCAACTAATGCCTTGGGAGGCGCACTACCACTGCTGACTGTACTAGGGGGCGCAGGTGCCTTAGGGGCTGCAGTGGTAGGAGTTTGCCCTCCTTTCTTGGTGCACTCACTAAACCAGTGAGTCTTACTTTTACAGTATTGGCACCACCTTTTTGACTGGCCTTCTTGAGTCTTCTTCTTCTGTGAAGCCTGACCCCCACCCTCTTTGGTTTGTAGGGGACCTGTCGAAGACTTCTGGTCATTTTGTTCGTTCTTGTTACCCTTTTGGTCTGCTTTCTTCTGACCACCCTGGTTCTGATTCTGGTTCTGCTTGACCCTTGTTCTGACCCATCTGTCTGCCTTCTTTCCCAATTCTTGGGGAGAGGTCAGATCCGAGTCGACAAGGTGCTGATGCAACAATTGGTTCTGACAGTTGTTTAAAATCTGTTCTCGCATGATAAGATTGTACAATCCTGTGTAATCAGTAACCTTGCTACCCAGCAACCAGCCTTCCAAAGCCTTAGTGGCACAATCGACAAAGTCAGCCCAATCCTGAGACTGAATTTTCTGGGTGTCCCGGAACAGCACCCGGTACTGTTCCGTGGTTAAGCCGAACCCATCAATCAGTGTGTTCTTCAGGACTTGGTAGTTGTTAGCATCCTCAGCTCTTGTAGTGAGGAGCTTGTCCCTTCCTTTACCTTCAAAGGAAAGCCACAGTATAGCTGCCCACTGACTTGGGGGGACGCACTGGACAGTGCAGGCCCTCTCCAAGGCAGTTATCCACTTGTGGATGTCGTCCCCTTGTTTAAAGGGGGGCACTATTTTACTCAGGTGTCTAGTGTCTATACCCCTGTCTTTCTCTCTATTGAGAATGCTGCCACCAGTGGGATCTAACCCACTTAATTTCTGCTCTCGGGCTAAGGCAAGTCTTTCTTTGGCGAGGGCAAGTTCTTCCCGCTCGATCCTCAGATTGACCTCCCGCATCTTCGCTTCATGCTCCCTCCTCTGAGGGGAAGTCATTCCTCTCTGAGAAGGTGCCTGAGAGACATGTGTATGAACCGATCTGCCAGAGCCTCTGGAGAGAGACCTAGCTCGTCCGTTCCCAAGGTTAAGCCTGCTTGAGCGTGGGCCCGGGGCTCCCCCAGTTCCATTCTCATGCCTGCTTAAGTTGGTCCTTGTAAGCCTGCCGACTACCACTGGACCTTTGTCTGCCTCGTCTCCCGATAACTCGTCCTCGTCCTCCTCCTCTGTGTGGAGGTCGAGGTCTGGGTCACCGAGGGTTCCCTCTAAGGGAGGCATGTTCCCATCTGCACTGGGGGGACCTGGGTTAGAGGACCTCCTAGCATCGTACGCCTCTAAGAGACCTATCAGTATTGCGATGGTAGGGTTAGAACCCTGGTTTAGCTTCCTGGAGGCACACAGTTGTCTCATCTCCTTGAAGCTAAGAGTTGCATATCGTGACACGACCTGTGGAGGGTCACTGACCACTAAGGGAGTCCCTGCAGACTCTCCGTGGACCGACATGCTTTTCTAGTGAGGTGTAAGTGTTGCACCTACCTACACTATGGGTTTACCTACTGATCCCTTGCTAAGAGTTGTAGTCAGGGTGTGCTAAGCCCTGTTACACTACAACAGCCGGTTCAGTAGAACTCGGAGTATTCTAAGTTAAGTTATATGTACCTGGGTACTTATGTGATCTTTCACTGCGATATTCTTAGGATACGTGTGTGGTAAAACAACAGCAAGCTCAAATCCCAACCGCTGCTCACCAATGTGAGAAGTTGGCCTGATATGTAGTGCTCACTATTCTAGTGATCACTGTGTATCATTCCAAACGACCCTTATTGATGATTGGTTGTAAGTCAACCTTTTAGACCAGCTATCCTAGTAGCGTGGATACGAGCAGTCTTTAGGCTAAACTCTAGAGGGCGTGTTAAGCCAGCTGTTTACCATCACATATACCCCTTGAACACCAAGTGAAAGGACACCACACAAGTTGTTATGAAAATAAAAGGATATTTATTTATAACAAGACTACCCTGGCTCTTTATGAGTCAGGGAGCTAAGCACACTACAAAACTCTTAGGAAAATACTTCAGTTGCACAATTTACACAAATGCCCGAGGGGCACGAGAAACCATCTACACTAACAGTGAAATGCGAATGGTTAGAGTCTGGAGGTACTGATTCCGGAGTGATCCGATCAGTGGGACTAAACGAAAAAGGAACTGGACACTTGTAGAGCGAACCTGCGATGGAGCACCGAGATGCTCGAGTTACCTAGCCCGGAGGCTGCGGCTGCGTGAAGTTCGGCAAGATGTCGGGAGTCCTCGTGTAGTCTCAGGAGCCTGAAAGAAGAAGTTGCTGGCAGGCGACCAGTGACGATGTTCGGAGCGATCCAAGCCTGGATCGGTGATGAAGGAAACCTGAAAGCAGAGGGGACTCAGTTCTCAACCGCTAGCCAGCGATCGTGTGGGTACCAGGAGGGTACCGGCTGAAGTCACCTCGACCAGGTGAGTGGGTGACGTCGGACTCGGCTGTTCCTCGGACCAGGAGGCGCGGCGGCGACCAGGATGGAGGGCGAGCTGTCCCACGAAGGTGTCTGCTGTCGATGATGCTGGGCCCAGGCAGGGGCAGCGGATCTTGGCAGTGGCAACCCAAGCGGGGGAGTCAAGATGGCGTCGGGAGTGGACCGGGAGGGTCCGTGGTACTCCTCTGTTGAAGGGGAGCAAGAGCCAGTCTGGAGCAACCAGACTAGTGATGAAACAATCGTGGTGCGTCGTGAAGAGGGCCACAAGCCGGTCGGCAAGTGGTCGAACAACGCGGTGAACAACAAGGAGCGGAAGGGCCCCCACGCAGATCTCCGGGATGCTGGGGAGGCAGACTTCGATGCTGGAGCTGCTCAGGGTTAGGGCTTCTCAAACCCTAGGTGCACTCACTCGAGGGTCCCTCGGTGGGCGTGCTAGATAAGCGTCGTGCAGGTTCTGAAGATAGCCGGTCCCGCAGGTCTCGTCACACCTACGACTCTCAGCTGGGCCGATGAGGTAGGTAAAAGGTCAGAGATGGCAGGGTACTCGGGTCTCGTCGAGCTGGGCAGTCTTGATCCGTAGGAGAGACTTACAGCAAACCGCAAGCGCTTAGATGGTGCCTGCTGGTGCAGGGTGGCTACTCCTTAGCCACAAGGGAGAGTCTTCAGAAATAGTCAAGAGTTCCTTTCGTGGAAAGTAGTTCGTGATTCGGAGTTATCCGATTATCTGATTATCCAATTTGGGAAGGGGACTCGCTCCTACCTTTATTCTAAGAAAAGGGGCTGGCCCGTGACTAGGTTCTACCTATGGGTGGAGCCAGGAGGGGGGTGGTTACACCCCTATCCTTTGTCCGGCTTCGCGCCAGCTCAGGGGCTGGTGTGCCCCCGAAACTGGTTTGAGCCGGGCTATGCACAGTGAGCACCGGGGTGCCACTGGCAATCGCCTTCCTTTCAGCCCTGCCTACCTGGGATACACAAACCCTGTCTGGGACGGTGCTAACACCGCCCTCGACAGGAAACCCTTTGTCCAAGCTCCCCTTGCTGGAAGGTCCCCCAGCAGCAGGAGGTCAGACTTGTGTCTGGTGGCAGCATCCATTTTGTGATGCTGAGGCTTGAGTCAACTTTAACCGGGGTTCAAGGTTACTTCCATGTCGTGTCCCTCTAAAAGGGGGGAATGCTAACCCCGTCACCAGGACTGGCGAGGGGTTCGTATTCCCATTTGTATGACACCTTACTCGACATGTATAGGTGATGCGATGCCAAAGTTAGCAAATAACCGCAAGGATTATAATGCATTAAAAGTAGTTGGCCCGCGTCACCATGGAACGGCCATTAGGACTTGGTTCCGCAAGCCGTCGACGGGCTCAGCTCGCGCCAGAGCACCGTCCCACATGATTCCCTGCACTCTGCCTTCAGGATTGATAAGGCCTGCTATAGGAGTGACTGATAGGAATCCATGTGTCCATTTTAGGGTTTAGGTGTAGGAATACTACACCTACAGCAACGGGTGATTACACCACGTGGCCCCAGCTGTCGTGCAGCCAGTTGTGTCAGATTTGGGCGGCCATTCCAGGGGTGGCATAATACATGCTTCAGCCCCTGGTAGGCCCTGGGTACACCGATGCCCTGGATACCTGTGGTATGCTGAGACAGGGACTGACAAGGCGGCCCAGTTCCAATTAGTGGATGCACCTAACGTACATGTGTGTTAATTTCGAGAGAGAACAGCTAGGCTGTGGGTCTGATTGGCAGGCCCACAGCCGGAGAAAGTCGTAAACCAATGAAGCAAAAGCAAAAAATCTGGGTGATCATAGGATTGCAGACCCTACTCTCCTACATAGGGGACATCCTTGTCTGGTACTACGTCCAAGAGTTACTGGGCTAGACAAGTAAGGGCCTGTGTTAACTGTCGCCTGAGGGACACACAATATTTCAAAAGGAGAACAGGTAGGTAGCACAAATACACAGTGGTCTCCAGGGGGAGACCAAACCATATACTAATAAAGTGGGATACGAACTGCGACCAAAGTCAAGACTGGATCCAGAAGACTTAGAAGAGCTGGGGACCCAAGGAACCACCCAAGGTAAATACCAAGGAACCCCACAGAGGCCGTGTGCGCAGTGGAAACACAGCCACGTACTCAATGCAAGTCAATGTGGAAGTCGCGGTTGCACTTTTACAAAAGAAGGAACCTTCCCAGAGGACCCTGTAGAAACCCTGTGGAAGTTGGAAGGTTGGAGAGTCGCCACACCCCTGGATACCCAAAGAACCAGGATACATACACCAGGAAAGCCGGGTGCATAGGTGCGAAGTGACGTCGGAAACCGCCGTAGACCACAGTGGAGAACTTCAGACAAGATGCCGCTGGCAAAAAAGATGAAATAGTACGGTAAAATCCAAGGGTGGAATCTAGAAGAGGAGTACCTGCAAGCAGAGGGGACAGAGTCTATGCCACACAGAAGGGATCAGGAGGCACGAAAGACCAATGACCACTGTTTTTCTTTTTTAAAATATCTTTATTGCATTTTCGTCATTTTCTCGATACAAACAAATCAAGCATATTCGTATATTGCACTTACACACAAAATCAATATCGCTGTGTCATTACATATATAGTTCCAGATAGTATCACTTGATAAGCACAGCGTAATTTTACCACTATTTCGCATAAGGAAACGTGCATTGGAAGCTTGTTATGGGTATATGATACCCACGCATACCGTCACCTCTAATTGAGGGGCAGGACATGTCAATCATATGTATCTTCTTCTTACAGTGATTGGTCAGATGCGAGCATGTCTGTCAGCACAGTTACATATAGCATGTGTGCAATACAATTGCTAAGTAACAATAGACAATAAGGCATGGGTGATAGGAAGTGAACAATATCACTAATTCCAAGATATCTTCATTTTTCTACCTTTGAATCATAACTAATAAACTTAAAATAAATGCAACAAAAAAGTGAGATATCAAGTACACAAAGCATCATGCATCTAGTATGTTATGTGCCTTTTTGAGTAAAGTCATGTCGAGGGTCGCGCACATTTTAGCAGACTTGGGTTGCTGTTCCTAGTCAGTATGTAATTGTGTGGATTCCAAGGTATCATGCGTCTAGGGTTGTGCCCATGTAGTGCCATAAAGGAATGTGGGGTCATTGCCCAACCTAACAGTCCTGTCCAAGGGTGTCTTGTGTGCACGGCCTATCCGCCCGCCAGGCAGCTCTTCAGGCATCATCTCCCACTCGTTGCACTGGGGTAGCACTCAATGCTTCACTAGTTTGTGTAAGAGTTTTCAGAATGTTATCCCAGGCCTGTGCGATAGGAAACTTACTCAGCCCAGCCGTTTCTTCTCTATGAAGAATGGTGCTCTCCGCCTGTGCCCAATTTTCTAGAGATTTTTGCCAGTGGGGTGCCTCCGGAGGGTATTTGTGTTTCCATATCTTAGTTATTAATCGTTTTGCAGTGATTAAACCTAAGTCGCAGAATCTGGAGCTTACTTTGTTAGCTTTTGTACGTTTATAAAACCCCAGGATGCAAACCTCCCATGTGTGTGGCACTTCAGTGTTGATGCTGCTTGTGAGAGTTGCTGTTATTGTGCGCCAATTGGAGTGAAGTAGGGGGCAGGACCACAGCATGTGCAGTAGGTCAGCACCTAGTAGATGGCATCTTGGGCAAGCAGAGGTGGCGATGTTAAAGTCTTTATACATCTTGTCTGGTGAGAGATATGCTCTGTGTAATATATACATTTGTATGAGTTTGAAACGTGAATTACGCGGTATGTGTGTGGCACTGGCCAAGACACGTTCCCAGTCCTTGTCCGTCCAGGGTTGACCTCTGTCCTCAGCCCAGCTCGTCTGAAGTTTCTGTGGTGGCTTTAACACGTGTGTAAGTAGGGCCTGCACTAGCCAATGAATCACATGTGTCCCCTCCCCCATCACATGTAGATACTGCAGCAGCTGATGTGTTTGCGACTCAGTTGACAAATCTCCCCATGTTAGTGTCAATGTCCGCATGATGGCTGCATGTAGGAGAAACTGACCCACCGGCAAGCCAGTATCCTCTGTCAGGGTTGCAAAAGACAAAAAGGCACCATCCGCATATAGATCTCCCAGTGTCTCCACTCCTGCCTCAGTCCAGAGCACCAGCGCTACGTACTTTACAAAGTCTCTGCCTCGGGCGTACCTACCAGTGGCAGTATTGGGGCATAGGGGATAGTGTCTTTTGTGAGTTGGAGGCTCCTTCTGTAGCATCTGTGGGCTAACTCAATGTGTAACTGTGTCGGGCGGGGAGATTTCGCCAGTGGGTCAAATAAGCTATGGATTTGTGTCTGCATCCATGAATACGACTCAGTGGCGGTATCTACCAGGTGCTTACCGCTTAGCCACTTTGCAACCCACTGCAGCTGCGCAGCTAAATAATACAATTCTAGATGAGGAACTGCCAAGCTCCCACATTCGGTGGCGCATATAATTTCTGCAACGCTATTCTGGGCTGCCCCGTGTTCCATATTAGACCTCTGATTAACCCCTCCAGCTCCCGAAACAGCTGCACCAGGACATATACCGGCAGATTTGCAAAATAATACAGTAGCCTGGGTAATACTATCATTTTAGTTAGGGTGACACGACCCATCACATTGAGTGGCAGAGTCTTCCAAAATTGTATCTGCGCCCGTATGGAGGAGATGGCGCGCACCAAGTTGCCTTCCAGTATGACCGCAGGGGATCTGTAGATGTATATGCCCAGATATCTAAACATTGTCGGGTACCAGGCAAGTGCCGTACCATTTATTGTTATATCAGTTGCGTCCACATTTTCGCTAAAAGAATAAGCGCCCGATTTGGTCCAATTTACCTTAAGGCCTGGGACTGCCTCAAACCTACGGAATATGTCGGATATAGCTGGCGGTATATCATGCAAGTCTCTCATGTACAGCAACAGGTCATCAGCATATAGGGACACCGTGTGGAGACCATCTTCCAGGGGTATGCCCCAGTCTGCTCCACTTTCTCGCAGCATAGCCGCCAGAGGCTCCATGGCAAGGGAAAAAAAAGCAGTGGGGATAATGGGCATCCCTGCCTAGTTCCACGTCTGACCCTGATTGCATCGGACATGAGCTTGCCTGTGCGGGCCCATACCATGGGTCGCTGGTACAATAACTGCACCATTTGTAAGTACCCGTCTCCTAGCTCATATTACCCAGCACCGCTGTGAGATAGGGCCACTCCACTGAATAAAAGGTCTTCTCCAGGTCTAGTACTAAAGACTTAAGGGCAAGAAACATGTTGACCTCTTGACAAACGCATAAACCTCACATCCTTAGAGTGGAGATACGCGTTTTGTTTTATTTTTAACTAGGGTAGGGGCCACGTTCATTAAAAACTGGACCATCTCCCCTATTTTAACCTTTTTCTCTACACATCACTATCACCTACACTATTTTAGGGCCCTCACACGCACTTCACCCACCGGCATATGGAAAAAAGATCTCCACCAGGAAGGCCCCATCTCGGGTGCCGATCGGGGATTGCAGCGCCGACCCGATAAGGAGCAGACCCGATGATGAAGCAAAACACCTAGCTGGCTGTGTGTGTGAGGGTCTTTTTCCAATAAGGAGAAGATTCTTCTCCCCTTCTTGTGCGACTCCACACTCACGAGTAGAGCCCATTACTCAACACACCTTCGCCTGCTTTTACATTAGGAACTGCATACCATTCTTGTATAGTTCAATTAACGGACATGTATGCTGGACCTGGATAAATAATAGTCCGTATTTCCTTCCCTTTGATTCTCTAGTACTAAGCAGCCAGATCGTGGCCAATTCTCTGTTGCATATTTCTGAACTCTAAATAACCTACAGATGTTAAGAGAGGTGCTCCTGGTTGGGACAAATCCATTTTGATCGCTATGGACCAGGGCTGGTACAAACGGGGATATACGCCTAGCTAGGGTGGAGGCAAGGATTTTATAATCTGTGTTTAGCAAAGCCAGTGGGCGATAAAAACCGAGATTTGCAGAGTCTCTACCTGGTTTCAAGAGGGAGATCAGCGTCGCCTCATTTTGTGTAAGTGTAAGGGCAGAGTCGTCTAGGGCCATTGTGTACACCCGCAGCAACTCCGGTATTAATATATCGGAGTAGGCTTTAAAAAATTCAGCCGGTAGCCCATCCGGACCCGGGGACTTGCCGTTCGATAGGGAGAAAATACTATCTCGCAGTTCGTCTGGCAGCAGAGGGACGCCCAGTTCGTCCTGCTGATGCTCTGCCAGACACGGTAGCATCTGGGCTGACAGAAACTCCTGTATGTCCGTGTCTGTAGCCCGCAAGTAAGACCGATACATCACGGTGTAGTGCTCTACAAAGGCATCGTGTATATCTTTCTGGGTATGAACCGTGACGCCATGTGCGTTTTGTATAGACGTCACGGGTGTGGTAATTGTGTCTTGCCGTATTAGCCACGATAACAATTTATCTGAAAGAAAAACGTTAGTTAGATTCCTCACCTTAGAATATCCCCAGGCGTCAGGCTGGATCCGGAAAGATTTTTGTAGCAATACCCCTTGCGCGTCGCTAGGCGTCGTCTGTGGCTCCGCGTCCGTCGTTGGCGTCGTGCGCCGGAATGACGTCGTCGGAGTACTTAGACGCCGCCCTCGTGCGCTGACGTCAGTTCTTCTTTTTTCCGCGCCAGACAGCACCGATCCGGGAAGAGCTTACCCATTAGTCAATTTTTGACTAAACTTTTTGGACTCTTTTTGGTCTTCCGTCGACTCGACTCTGGTGCCGGTAGAATGCCTGGGTTTAAAGCCTGTGACTCCTGTCATCGACTGATGTCGGTGACGGACCACCATCGCCGGTGCCTTTACTGCCTGGGGGCCGACCACGACGCGGAGTCGTGCCCCGATTGTCAGGCCTTGACCTCGAAGGCTAGGCGGGAGCGGTCCCGTAAGCTTCTCGCGCTTCGGCACTCGGCTCCGCGCCGCTCACGGTCCCGGTCCAGGAGGAGGTCCAAGGACCGGTCGCGGAGCCGCAGTCACCATCATCGCTCGTCGGGCTCGAAGTCTTCGGGTAAGTTGAAGCGATAAAAGAAGTCCAAGAGGCGACACCGCTCTTCGGACTCCCCTCGCCGGTCGCGCGACTCGGCCGAGGGTCAGGGTGGTCCCACCCCCGCGGCTCCGTCGGAGCCGCAGGAGCCTCGTCCGTCTCCATACCCGCCGGTCCCTGGGACTGACGCGACTCCGGCGGAGGTCAGTGCCTTCCTCTCGGCCACGAGGGGCCTGGCTCCGCCGTCGACGCCTGTCTGCGCGCCTTCGGGCCCCGCGGGCTCGACTGGGCGACCTCGCGTGCCGGTTCCGCCTCTGGACGACGCCGTTCCCCGGTTTAGCCCCTGTCCGGGCCCGGCGCTGGCGCGGCGCCGCTCGACGCCGCACCCGACGCCGATGGATGAGCGTTTCATCTACCGCCCGGCTCCGATCATTCCTCCTGTTTATCAGGAATCGGATGATGGGGGCAACTGGGAGGGGTCTGAGGACCCTATGGCCATACAGGGCCAACTTTCACAGGACTGGGCAGATGAACTGGGGGATGCCAGTGGTCTGGACACCTCCCCGGATGCTGGTTTCATCTCTCCTCCGACTGTGGCCTCGGAGGAAGGTGCAGCTTTCTCAGTGGTGCTGCGCAAGGCGGCCGCAGCCCTGGGGCTCGAGTTGCCTGCTGTGGCCGTGAGGACTAACATCCTCACAGAGGTGCTTCAACCGTCAGCAAGCTCCACAGAGCCTCTGCTGCAGTTGAATGAGGCCCTCATAGACGTTCTGCAGGGCACTTGGTCCAAGCCCTCCACAGTTCCTCCTGTGGATCGGAACATGGCCCGGCGCCACCGCCCTGCTCCAGGCGACCCCAGTTTCCTGTCCCAACATCCCACTCGAGAGTCTGGTTATCCAGGCCTCCACTTCCCAATCCTCCTTCCAGTCCGCTCCTCCGGATCGGGAATCCAAGAGGCTGGAACAGTTCGGAAAGAAGCTGTTCTCTTCCCTGAGTTTGGGCCTGCGGTCTTTGAAAACCGCTTGCCTCTTGGACCGTTTCTCCCACTCTCTGTGGGATCCAGTGGAAGACGTGCTGCCCCTGTGTCCGGAGGAGGCCCAGACACGTCTCTCCCAGGCGCTTGCTGACAGGCGAGATGCAGCACGACATGCCATACGGTGTGGACTAGACACCACGGACTCGCTGGGTAGGGCGATTTCCACCACGGTGGCGCTCTGGCGCCACGCCTGGCTGCGGTCCACGTCTTTCTCGGGGGATGTCCAGAGTACCCTCATGGATATGCCCTTTGATGGCACTCGCCTTTTTGGTGAAAAGGCGGATAGTGCGCTGGCTCGTTTTAAGGACTCCCGGGCTACGGCCAAGTCCTTGGGTCTCTCGGCCCCGCGGCCGCAAACTTCCGCCTTTCTCCCCTTTCGTGGCCAAGGAAGGGGAGCCTTCTCACGTCCGCCTATCCACCGGCCGCAGAACCAACCTGCACGCGGTCGCGGACGTGGATTCCGCCGTGGTGGTACTGGAGGACAATGTGCCGGTCAGTCCACATCCACCCCGGCAGCATCCGCCTCAAAGCCCTCCTAGTCCGAGCTTTCAGGCCCATTCCACGCCAGTGGGCGGCAGAGTTCGCCATCACCTGCTCCACTGGCGATCCATCACATCGGAAAGGTGGGTGCTGCAAATCGTCCGAAGGGGCTACTCACTCCCCTTCGAGACGACCCCTCCAGCCATGCCCCCGCAGTGCCACCATATATTGGAGGATCACTTGAATTTTCTGCGGGAGGAAGTTACGGCCCTCTTGGCCAAAGAGGCCGTCGAGCGCGTTCCGGGTCCAGAAGTAGGCCGTGGTTGCTATTCCCACTACTTTCTGGTTCCCAAGGAGGGCAAAGGGGGCCTACACCCTATCTTGGACCTCAGGAGCGTCAACGCCTTCCTCCAGAAGGAACGGTTCAAGATGCTAACTTTAGCTCAGGTTCTGGCTGCCCTCGACCCTGGAGACTGGATGGTAGCGTTGGACTTGCAGGACGCCTATTTTCACATCCCCGTCCTGCCGGCCCACCGGCATTACCTGCGGTTCACGGCGGGTCAGGAGCACTTTCAGTTCACCGTGCTCCCCTTCGGCCTCACCAGTGCCCCTCGGGTGTTCACTAAAGTGATGGCGGTGGTCGCAGCTCATCTGCGCAGTTCGGGGGTTCCAGTCTTCCCCTATCTCGACGACTGGCTGTTGAAGGCGGGCTCGCCCCAGCAAGTCGTCTCCCACCTCCAGACTACGGCCGACCTCCTGCATTTGCTGGGGTTCTCCATCAACGTGCCGAAGTCACATCTGAGACCCTCCCAGAAGCTCCTCTTCATCGGAGCGGTTCTCGATTCGGCGCAGTTCCGGGCTTATCCTCCGGAACAGCGGGTCCGGGATATTCAGGCTCTGATTCCCATCTTTCGGCCACTATCCTGGGTTTCGGTCAGGTTGGTGCTGCGGCTTCTGGGGCTGATGGCCTCCTGCATCCTGTTGGTCCATTACGCCAGGTGGCGAATGCGGGCTCTGCAGTGGGACCTGAAGTTTCAGTGGGCCCAGCATCGAGGCAACCTGTCCGACCATGTCTTGATCTCGGAGGGCACTGCGAAACAGTTGCAGTGGTGGCTCACGGACCGCGATTGGGTCAGGGGCAGATGCCTCTCCCTACCCCAACCGTAGCACGTAGTAGTGACGGACGCGTCCCTCCTGGGATGGGGGGCCATATGGGAGAGGCGGAGATCAGAGGCCTCTGGTCTCCGGCGGAGTCTCAACTCCATATCAACTTGTTGGAGCTGTGAGCGATCCGGCTTGCACTGAAAGCCTTCCTTCCCTCTGTCCGGGGAAGTGTCGTGCAGGTGTTTACGGACAACACCACCGCCATGTGGTATTGCAACAAACAGGGCAGGGTGGGGTCGTGGACCCTTTGTCAGGAGGCTCTGCGCCTCTGGACATGGCTGGAACACCAGGGCATCATCCTGGTGGTTCAACATCTGGCGGGCTCTCTGAACGCCAGAGCAGACGAACTCAGCCGCCGGTGCATGATGGATCACGAATGGCGTCTGAACTCGGACGTGGCGCAAGGTCTCTTTCTGCAGTGGGGAGAGCCTTGGTTAGATCTATTCGCCACCGAAGAGAACGCGCAATGTCAGCAGGTCTGCGCGTTGGAATTTCCAAGGCGGCACTCGCTCGGAGACACTTTTCGTCGCGAGTGGAGTTGTGGTCTGTTGTACGCCTTTCCGCCTATACCACTTCTGCCCAGAGTGCTGAAGAAGATCAGGCGCGACCGGGCCCAAGTCATCTTAGTGGCTCCGGATTGGGCACGAAGGTACTGGTATCCCGAGCTACTCAGTATGTCAATCGATCCTCCGGTATGTCTGCCTCTTCAGGAGGACCTTCTGTCGCAGCAGCAGGGGACGGTCCTCCACCCGAACCTGTCCAGTCTCCACCTCCATGCGTGGAGATTGAGCGGCGAAAGTTGATGCCATTTGACTTGCCTCCTGAAGTCTGTGATGTGATTCTGTCAGCCAGGCGTCCCTCCACAAAATCGGTATACGCCTGCAGGTGGAACAAATTTGTGGCATGGTGCACAGCAAAGGCTGTGGATCCCCTTTCCGCCCCTCTTTCTGAGGTTCTACTCTTTCTTCTTTCTTTGGCCCAGCAGGGCTCTGCTCTGGGCACCTTGAAAGGTTATCTTTCTGCAATCTCTGCTTTCTTACGGATTCCTGATCAGCCTTCTTTTTTCAAGTCCCCTGTTGTTTCGCGTTTTCTTAAAGGCATTACTCACATGTTTCCTCCTGTCCCCTTCGTAATGCCTCAGTGGGATTTGAATCTTGTCTTGACCTTTTTGATGTGCGCTCCCTTTGAGCCTCTTCACAATTGTCCCCTTCGTCTTCTGACTCTTAAGACTGCTTTCCTGGTAGCTATCACCTCGGCTAGATGGGTGAGTGAGCTCCAGGCTCTGTCATCTAAGCCTCCCTTTCTTTCTGTTCATCCGGACAAGGTAGTCCTCCGGACTCGTCCTTCTTTTCTTCCGAAAGTGGTGACCCCCTTTCACATCGGGCAATCGGTCACATTGCCCACCTTCTTTCCGCCTCCGCATCATTCGAAAGACGAAGAGAGGCTCCACCGTCTGGACCCCAAATGTGCGCTGTCCTTATATTTGGACCGCACCAGACAGTTCCTGGTGGTCGACCAACTTTTTGATGGATACGTAGGTGCTAAGAAGGGGAGGGCTGTACACAAGCGGACCATCTCACGGTGGGTCGTCTTGTGTATAAAGGTTTGTTACTCCTTGGGGAGAAAGGGCCCTCCTGTTGGGCTGAGAGCCCATTCCACCCGGGCCACAGCGGCGACTACTGCCCTGGGACGGGGAGTTCCCTTGTAGGACATCTGTCAGGCGGCGACATGGACCTCACTGCACATGTTCGCTAAGCACTATTGCCTGGACAGCCAAGTCCGGAGAGATGGCTTCTTTGGCCGCTCTGTTCTCCAGGACTTTCTGGTGTGATCTTGGTTCGCAGACCCTCCACCGGGGTTGGTATTGCTGGGGTATCTATTCTAAGGTGAGGAATCTAACTAACGTGTTTCTTTCAGATGAACAAGTTACTTACCTTCGGTAACGATGTATCTGTAAGAAACATTAGTTAGTTAGATTCCTCACCGACCCACCCATTCTCCCAGCTCTGCGAACCGACATCTAGGGTTAAGGTCATCCTGTTCAGGGCCCTAGACTTTTTGGCACCAGTGTCGGTCTATTGCATGGCTCTGCGTTCCTGGCACGGAAAGCTATGTACAAGAACTGACGTCAGCGCGCAAGGGCGGCGTCTAAGTACTCCGACGTCATTCCGGCGCACGACGCCAACGACGGACGCGGAGCCGCAGACGACGCCTAGCGACGCGCAAAGGGGTATTGCTACAAAAATCTTTCCGGATCCAGCCTGACGCCTGGGGATATTCTAAGGTGAGGAATCTAACTAACTAATGTTTCTTACAGATACATCGTTACCGAAGGTAAGTAACTTGTTCGCCAGGTTTGTCTCCCATATGATGGGTGCACGCCGAGTGACTGCGTAGTTCAAATTACGGAGTTGGTCAAGTAATCTGGAATGCTCCCTCCTGATTCGCGCCAATGACCCACCGTCACCCTCTACAGCCTCTCCCTCCCTCTGGAGCAGGTAATTTTCAATATGTGTGAGTTCAGTCTCTAGTTGCTTTAAACGCATCCCATTCTACCTGGGGCATCGTGGCGGTGCCAGTATTCTCTTCCAAGTAATGTACTATATGTGTGGCCAGCAGATTCCGGAAGGGTGCATCTAGTAACATGTCTGGTTGCATCTGCCAGGTTGGGATCGGTGACCGGGAGCGTCCCCACAATACCTCCAATATGTACGGGTTATGATCTGAATGTGTCCTTCCTAAATAATAGACCGCAGACACATGTGGAAGTAGTTAATCAGAAAGCATGTACCGGTCTAATCGTACATGTAAACCATGAGCACCAGAGTAGTAAGTATACACCCTGTCATGGGGGTTACGGTGCCTCCAGATGTCCCTGAGACACCACTGCCCTGCCCAGTCAGTCAGCGCCTTCATGGCAGTATGTGTGGTTGTGCCCGGAAGGGGTGGAAAGGAGCGGTCCAGTGTGGCGTCAAGTACGCTATTGTAGTCTCCCCCCAGAAGCATAGGTATATCATGCCACGGCGCTAGGATGCGCGACATATCGTCAAAAAAAGCGGTCTGGTCGGTGTTGGGAGCATACAGTGATGCAATCACAACCTGTCTGCCATCCAGCGTGCCCCTCACCACCACGTATCTGCCTTCTGTGTCTGTCAACGATTGTGTAACTTTAAGTGGGATCCCTAGCTCCACCCAGATTAGCGCACTTCGTGCATATGCTGACTACCCCGTGGCGTATAATTGGCCTCGCCAGCGGCGATGTAAGCGTTGGATTTCCGATTTGGTCAAGTGCGTTTCCTGCAAGAGAGCTATTTGTATGCAATGTCTCTTGAGGTATGAGTATATCTGATACCTACGGGACGGTGTGTGCATGCCTCACACATTCCATGTACCAATTTTAACTGCAGACATATTTTCTATAGTACACAAACCTACCATGCGTCCTCATCAACCTATCAGACTCACACAGTGTATATGACCCTGCAGTGCACAACTTCCCCCACCTGGTGACTCGTGGCAGTTTTGGTCTGGTGAGATAGGTGTACGATAAAAGACATCTCATAACAAACCAATATAATAACACAAACATTCAAATAATTCCAAAAGGGCGATGGTGCAACAAGCAATCGTCGAAACCCTTAATAGAGGCAGCAGTCAAAACGACCTGGGGGGGTGCGCTGCGTGTTACGTACTGGTGATTAACAATATACGTGTCTCATTTTCCAGAGGCTCCCCGTCTACAGGCATAATACAATATAATGTAAGCAAACTATGTGCCCCAGCTTGGGGACCCCCGCCAGGCCAACGGCACACCCTGGCGTCAACGCAGCTATGACAGAGCATAAGATCAAACCCTTCCTTCCCCTCCAATAACATGATGGCACTCTTTGCTCTATACGCGACTCGGTGGCCGAGCTGCGGCCTCCGTATATGGACACATCATTAGCGACTGGATACTTCTACATATACATCACAATACCTCAGTTTGTAGTCCAATCAAGGATAAAGTCTCGCAGTGTTCATATGATGTGATCAGCTGTCTGCGGAGTGACGTACGGCTGCTCAGTCGAGTCCTGCGAGTTTTGCAGACCATACACCAACTCATCATCACCGGACAGGTCACGTTGGCTCCAGTTTGATGCATCCTCAGCCCCCAAAGAACCACTGATCTCCGCTACTGCCTGCAAGGCATCTCGTTGGCCACTGAGAATCAAGTCCGTGTGCGGTCCCATCGGCGGCGAGGGCGGCATCCGGGTTCCTGTTGATTTTCTCTCCCTCCGACGGCGGCATGAGGGGCCCCTAAATTTTCGTAAAGTGGCCGACATGGAGTCGCCTTGAGGTCTCGCAGCAGTGAATGTGTCCAGCCAGTCCTCTGCTTCCTCTGGCGTGGCAAAAAAATGCGTTTTTGTCAGTCGCCACTACCCGCAAGCGCGCCGGGAAGAGCAGTGAATATTTCAGGCTGTGTTGTCGAAGACGTTTCTTCACCGCCATAAAGGAATATCTTTGCCTCTGCACCTGGATAGTATAGTGCGGAAAAAACATTATTTTGTGATTGTCTATCTGAATGTCCTGCAGTTTCCTGGTTTTCTGTAGGATGGAGTCACGATCTCGGTAGTTGAGAAGTCGGAGGAGCATGGGCCGTGGGTTCGACCCCCGTAGGGGGGATCTTGCAGGGACTCTGTGTGCACGTTCTATGACGAAGTGGGGCAAGAGGGTTCCCTCGGCAGGAGGTCTTTGAGCCAATTTTCCATGTGTAGCACGGGTTCCCTTCCCTCCCAGCGTTCCAGCATTCCTACTATGCGTACGTTGGTTCTTCGCGCGCGCCCTTCAGCGTCTTGAGAAGGTCCTGTACTTGCTTGTCCGTCTGGACCACTTGTGGTTTTATGTCAGCAAGTGTGGTTTCCAGGACGGTAGTGCGGTCTGTTAGCTTCCGGTGATCTGCATGCAGATGAGTAAGGTCAATTGCCACCTTATCGATTTTAGATTCCAGAGAGGTGCGGGTCTGATTGATATTTCCTTCCAACCGCTCCATCGCAGCGAGTATTGCATCTAATTTATTCACCGTTTAATCTGCGTTTCCGTGCTTCGCCATCTTGTCTGTTTTAGGCTTAGGCGGTAGCTGTGGGGTCTGTGTTCCTCCTGTTCCGGTCCGCGCCCGGGTGCCGCCCGACATGGGTCAACTGTTTCGCACTCCGGTGCCGCTCTGTATATAGCAGGATCAGAAAGTGCTGTCCCCTGAGCGTGTGCTTCACGATAGGGTTCACTCCGATGGTAGGAGGTTGTGGGTGTTAACAGTAACTGTCTCACAGTCCACGACTGTATCAGCAGGGCACCATCTCCTCTCCCAGACGTGCTCGCCGTAGCCTGGTCGCCAATCGCAGGTCCTAGTCTTGTGTCTAGCTACTAGTGGTGGCGTCGGTGTATGTCTCAGGGAGGGGCCGGTACCGTTTGCATCTATGGCGTGATTTTCCTGCCAGTATCAGCTGGGCTCCTCTTCGTACCACCATCCGGGTGCTTCTCGTGAAAACATGTGGGTCAGCTGTGCGGAGATGTTTCTGCGCCAATAGTCCATCAACCACCAGGGCAGCAGTGCGTGTCTCCACTCCAGCCCCGGGGGGCATAAGCTGGGTGCCTCACCTGGGGTGGCCGCATCTGAAGTCCAGTGTAACAGCGCATCCGCCAATGTCACCCACACTTGCAATATATCAATGCCCACCAGCGCGGGCGCAGAACAATGGCGTGCAGCAGACAGTGTCGTGGAAGAGGGGCCCTTCGCCACTGGGTCACGCCGCAAATGCAAAGATGGTTAAGGCTGCCGCCTCGCAATGCCTATCCCCTTTCACTACCATGGGTGTTTGGCGGGCCTCCGGCTCAGGCAGCATCTGTCTCCAGCCCGCCGGCGGGGAAAGGGGGGGCGCTCTCCCCGATCACGCCGCAGCGGCAGCTCAGTCGGGCCAGGCAGGGTCTTCTCCTGTGGTGCTTCCTCAGCCACCCCCTCAGCCGTGCCCGGTAAGATTAGAGCCCGGGGCGTCACGGGCAGCCCCGCAGGGGCCCCAAACAGTCTTCGCCCGCCGACAGCAAAGATGGAAGGATAGCCACACAGAAGGAGGGCGAGTGTCCACAGAGCCGCATCAGCGGCTAATGGTTGGCCTCTGCAGCTCCACAGCAATGGCAGCGGCCACACAGGCGATCCGGTCTCCATCGCCGTTCACAGCCCCCTCTTCTTGTGGCTCGGCGAGCGGCAGACAGTTCAGTCCTGTAGAGGCAGGGGCAGGTGAGCGGCACAGTGGGGGCCTCATCCACCTCTCACCACCGATCGGCAGGCAACGAGGTAGGAACCCCAGTCGTAATCACTTGTCGCCCCTTTAGAGCAACTGCGCCATTTCTCGCGGCCTTGTGGTTGGAGTCAGACCCCGGGCTCCAGTAGCTGTGGTTGGCTCTGCCGGATCCATGCAGCGGGCAGCGCCGCCAGTCGAGGGTTTCACATCGGGGCTCGGGTGAGCTCCAATCGATGTCGCTGCCCTAGGATGATATCCTGCACACGCTCCGCCCGGCTGGTGTCCCCTGCAGCGAATTCATCCGGAGATATCAGCCCTTTTAGGGGAGCCTCTTGCAGAGCTTTACCTAAACACGTCCATCACCATCGCAGTCGTAGCCACGCCCCCCCATGACCAATGACCACCGATGACGGAAGATGCAGGAGAGCCGACGCTGTGGAAGACCAGGAGCTGTACACAGGCTGTCCAATGTCGGAAGTCAAGAACCAGGGGGTCGGGTTTCAGCGGGGGCACCAACAAGCCTTGGCAGCAGCAACATATGGGGGAAATGTAGAAGGTGCAGTGTGGGGACCATCAAGGTCCAAGGGACACACCAAGTGCAGGACAGTCAGAGCAGGCCCGGAGGAAGCAGGGGAGCCCACTGGAGCCAAAGAAGACCCTCAAGAGGACACACAGGCCAAAGGCACAGGATTCGCAAGAGGACCTCTAGCAGCTCACCAATGATGCAGGCTCACGGTGCAGAGGATGCGGTGAGGACAAAGATCTTGGTAGCAGCGGATGCTGGAGGTTGGGGCTTCTTGGCGACCGAAGATCTCTGGAGAAGAGTGTCCAACATGTGTTGGCAACGGCAAGTTAACGCGGTGCACAGGGGTGCTGTTCCAGCGGTTCTGATGAAGGATACTGGCCTCAAACTCGGTGAGAGGACAATGAAGGCCTCAAGGAAGTTACAGAACCACCACCTGTGTTGCTGGGCCTTGCGAAGCCCGGAGGACATCAGGAGCAGCAGACCTGTCAGCTTAGTTGCGGTGCCTGCAGATGCAGGGGAATGACTCCTTCCCTCCAAGGTAGATTCCTTCGGGTGTCTTTGATGCCCACAGGCCTGGAGGAGAACCTGGATGGAGCACAGGCACAGATGACGCAAAAGACTGGCAGAACGATGAGACCAGGAGCAGCAGGAGTCTTCCCAGATGTAGTCTCAGTTCACAAAGCAAAGTCCAACGAAGTCCAAAGTGCCCAGACGGTAGAAGTAGAAGTGGTTTTGGATCTGAATCTTTTTCTTTTCTTTTACTTTTTATAAGTCTTTTTATTAACATTCGCTCAGTACTTCTGACCTTAACATAGATATTACAACAAAATGGAACACTCATTTCCCATACAATACACTTCTTAAACAGTAAGTCTTTTCCCCTTCAGATCGGGACCTAATGTTGTTACGGCATACTGGAAATAGGGGCTCCATTTATACTCATATTCTGATCCCCCTTTGCTCTTTCATCATCTGTTCCGAACTCTTAGTTTTAATGTCCCCTGTATACAACCCTGGCCCCCAAACTTTGTCCAATTTTCGTGGGCAACCTCTGGCTTTATACGTTACTTTCTCCGCTCCTGGGCACCAATCGAAATCCTCTTCCATTCCCCTAAGTCTGGTGTTCGATTTGCCCCTCACATTCTTGCTATATTTCTTTTTGCCACAACTGCCACTATTTTAAGCCATAGTAGTGTGTATTTGGGCCATTTTGTCTCACCTGTCTGTGGAAGAGGTGTGGCGCCGGGGCAACTGACACCGGAACCCGGGGGCTCACGGTTTGTTCCCCAGTGCCGGCGAAAGATCAGGCCAACATCATGTGACTCTGGACAATAGCTCACTTAATCTTCCTGCGGGCCCCCAGCGCCTTGACACCTTCGGGTAATTGTTTGTGCTTTACAAATACTGGACAGCAGTAGCCATCGTGGCTCCAGTGGAATATCTACGTTGGTGACCTCAGACATAATTCGAGTTACTTCCTTCCAATAATTTTGGATGTATCTACACTCCCAAATTATATGAAAAAAAGAGCCCATCTCCCCACAACCTCTAGCACAATACTTAGCTGTGCCATGATCCAGTCGGTGTAATACTGTTCTGAAAGCATATGACCTGTGGAGGATGCGCAACTGGATGAGACAAAATTGAGCCTTTATAGCTACCTCCCGCGGGCTCTGCACTGCCTCCTCCCTATCGTCATCCTCTAGGAGTCCAAGTCCATTTCCCATGCTCCCCTCAGGGTGTCTATCGGGGTTAGGTGAGTTGTACAAGATTTTCTTGTATGTTAAAGAGGTTGCCTTGGTCCTCAAGGGGTCGATCAACAATCTGTCTTCTAGTTGCGTATATTCTGTCAAGGTTTCCCCTTCCCTGATATGTTGGTGTAGGGCATGTCCCAATTGTAGGTATCTGTATCTTTCTGAGCCCGCCAGTTCATATTCTTTTTGTAGAGTTTCAAAGTTCAACTGTGCATGTGCCCTCCAGATATCGCCCAGGCTTTCGATATCCAGCAATTCCCATTTTTTAAACCCTGACAATGCCCCCACCTCTCGTAGCAGATTGCTGTCCCATAAAGGAGTCTTCCCCGTTAACTTCCCTTCCCAACGTAGATGTTTGGTAGTTTCACACCAAACACCCACTACTGTTTGTGTGTGCGGTGGAAGCTGTCCTTCCCTACCTCTGCGGTAGAGTGCTGCTAGACAGCCCCTCTCTCCCATAGCACAGTGGTCTCCTCGAAAGACCGGGTCATTGCGATCCGTGAATGCCCAATCGTTCACTACTTTCAATTGTGAGGCCCAATAGCATTTTCTAAGGTCAGAACTGCGAGCCGTCCCTCATATATTCCTCTTTGTAACTTACAAAGAACTATTCTTGAGCAGCCGCCATCCCACAAACGTTTTCGCAGATCACTATCTATACCCTGTAACACTTTGGTATTTTGTATGGGGTAATGACATCATTTTAAAAATCACTGCCCTGCCCATCATTGATATTGGCAATTTCCTCCAGCATTCCACATCACTCTTTAATCGCTTTATCTCAGGGTATAAGTTTCCGTCCAGGAAGTCTTTTTCTTTTGCTGAAATTCGAATACCTAAGTATGTAAAAGTATATTTGACAGTTAGTAATGTCGTCTCAGTCAGTCTCTGAAGAATGGCACCCTTCAATGGAAAGATCAGGGACTTATTCCAGTTGATCATATACCCAGAATAGCTGCCAAACAGCTGGAATATGTGGAGCACCCAGTGCACCGACCTAAATGCGTTAGTCAGATGCAGGAGCATATCGTCCGCATATAAGGATATTCTGTCCTCCCAGTCGCCTCCATCCCTTATACCTGATAGGATTGGATCATTTTGCACCCATGCTGTCAAAGACTCCTCCAATGCCAGTGCAAAGGTCATTGGTGAGAGCAGACAAACTTGCTTTGTGCCCTTCCTGAGTGAGAAGGAGCGTGTGATTACTCCATTAACCTGTACCCTGGCTTGCGGGTCCGCATACAAAAGTTGTACACACTCTCAGAACTTAGGTCCAAAGCCCAGTCTGTACAGTGTTTCAAACATGTATTGCCACTTAATACTATCAAATGCCATTTGCGCGTCCAGGGACAGGAGCACTGCATCTTCTCTTTGCTCCCCTTTGGTCCAGTGTATCACCCCATATAGTCTCCTTCGATTAAGTCTTGTGCTTCTATGTGGCATGACCCCTGATTGGTCCGGGTGGACCAACGCAGAAATTACCGTTTGTAATCTGGTCACCAGTGCCCTAGGTAATACTTTGCCTCAGTATTCAATAGCGAATTGGTCTGTAGGACCCTTATCCGTAGGGGGTTTACCTTTCTTAGGGATCACTACTATTGTGGCTACTCGCACATCCAATGGAAATTCCCCTCTTTCCCTGCACTCCTGATACATGTTTAATAGGTAGGGTGCAATTCTGCTCATTACACTTTTGTACAGTTCCACTGGCAAATCATTGGGACCTGCTGCCTTCCCTGATTGTAGATCAGTGAGGACGCTCTTTATTTCTTCTACTGTAAAGTCTTGATCTAGCATGTCTCTATCTTCTTCGAATAGTAATTCTGCACAGTTGTTACCGTGCACACAGAGGAGGTGGTATAGAGTGTTTCGTAGTATTGTGCGAATGCCCCTGCTATATCCTCCCCTGTACTATGAGTTTTTCCCGCCGAGGTATGTATTTCCAGAACCCAATCTCTCACCCTGTCTCTTTTTTTCAAGCCAGGCGAACATTTTATTTGCTTTATTGCAAATATAATATAATTTCCTTTGGGTTGCTAATACCGCTGAGCATGCCTTTTGCTCACTCAAATTTCGAAGTTCTTGCTGTTTGAGTCGAAGCCTATGTTTTATAGTCTTATGTCTCATGTCCTGCCCCTCCCAAGTCTCTTTTTCCAGTTGGCTTACCTATCTTTCGAGCTCTTCGAACTCTTTAGTTTGCTCTTTCTTTTGGAAGCCCATTTGTGCCTGGACATATCCCCTAATCACTGTTTTATACGCCCCCGAGAGGGTGGAGGCCGCGTCTACTGACCCCTCGTTCCCTTGAAAATATTGTGTTGTGCATGCCTGTATTTTCCCCACAAATTGTTTGTTTTTAAAGTGCCATGGGTTCAGTCTCGGGGGCAGAACCCTTCTTCACGCTGGCCCCTGCAACTGCACCTCCACCAGAAAATGGTCCGAGATACCACGTGCCTTGTGGGATGTTCCACTGAATTGGACCACATTCATTTTAGTGTGAACAGGTAGTCTATCCGGGAATGACTGTTATGTACTGCTGAGGTGTGCGTATATTGTCGACTTGCTGGATTCTGTGTCCTCCACAGGTCAGTCATCCCCATTGCTTTTATAAATCCCTCCAGGAGCTCTCTACTATCTGTCCCCACTGCTTCTGATAATCTGTCTATCTGCGGGTCCATGACTAAGTTCATAGTTCCCCCAAAATAAGCGTATCAGAGGGCATTTTGAGTAGTATATTTCCTAGTGCTGGGAGGATGTCCGTATGTAATTTTGGGGGCACGTATAGATTTTTTATTTTACCCTCCCAAGTGCCAGTCAATGCTAAATATTTGCCCATGCTGCCACACCAACATCTACCCAGAAGAAATGGGACTGATGTTTTGACAAGTTTCCCCACTCCCCGAGAACCCGATCTATAGCCTGCATGAGCTTATTCATTTATTTAGATAGCGCCTGAATCGACCCCCGAAGGGATATCTCTGCGCTGCGGACAGGCAACAGGAAAGCTGAGGGACTGGAAAAAGATCAGAGACAGAAAAGAAAGGTCTTAAGGTGCTTTCTGAATTGGAGGTGGTCAGGGCATTGTCTCAAGTACAAGGGGAGCTGGTTCCAGTAGAGAGAGCCAAGGTGGGAGAATGCCTTTCCACCCAGTCTGGCCTTCCTAACTCGGGGGACCACGGGAAGGGATTTAGTTCCAGAGCAGAGGGATCTGGAGGGCGTATACGGCATGAATTTCTCGGCAAGACAGGCGCCGCCGAGATTGTTTAAGGCTTTGTGGACCGTGCAACAAACCTTAAACTTGGGAAGCAGGGGAAAAAATCAGCGTAATAGGCCCAACATGTGAAAACAGGAGCCAGCTGTCTGAGCAGCGTGCTCCATGCAAAAACAACAGTTGATGGACAGAATGCAGAACAATGTCATACATTCACCCCAGTACAGAGATCTGGGCCTAAATACATCGTTTTTTTGCTCACCATGCCATTCCAGTTTGAACCCAGCCATATGCAAATCAGTCTTGACCCTTTTCGTTATGGGAACAGTCCAACCTGAACTGCCAAGCCAGGTCCTCCCTGGACTGGAAACAAGCATCCTAGGACCGGTTTCGGGGTTTCACCCCTCTTCAGCCAGGGTAGCTTGATTCCAGTGGCATGGAGAGCACGGGACCCACGTCTGGGCATACCTGTCCCACTCGGGGTGACAAATGCAAAAACAACAGTTGATGGCAAGAATTCAGCGTGCTCCTTTAGAGTGAGAGCCTGGTCCAGGCGAATGCCTAGTTTCTTGACAATGGACTTGGGGGCAGGGGTGGGGGTGCCAAGGTCCACCAGCCACCAATCAGGAGTGAATCTTGAAGTTTGTATCCCCATTGATTCAGAGCTTTCTAATAGTTACCCTTCAAATGCGTCTCCTGAAGTAGTACTATGTCTGGGGTGTATCGTTGTAGGTATTGTAGTACTAGTGTACTGTAATATGGTATCTACACTCACCGGGAGAACAGGCGCGAATCAGGACGCCTCTCTCTCCAACGTGACGGTTGGCAGACTAGTCGTCGACTGACGACTACCGATGACGTCAGACTCCGACAAGGGAGAGGCAGTGAAGATGGACTCGGCGTTCGCGAAAGCTGCGCTCTCGGACGAAGAAGAAAACACGGAGGAGACGAAAGACGACCCAGAACCCAGGATAGCAAAGGCGGGCAGTGCGGAAGAAGAAGACCACGGGGGAAGCACACCAGCCGAGCGGAAAGATGCCCTAGTATCCGGAGGCCCCAGAGTGGAGGAGGATGCCCCGATACCCACCGCTGCAGTCCAAGAGGGCCGTAGCTCCAGGCAAGTGCACTGGACAGAAGTGTGGGGACGACTTATAGGGCGGGGTGGTAGGAATAGGACAGGAGAAACCTGAAGCAAGGAAAAGAGGGGGGGGGCGGGGAGAGAGTGGAGCAGGACACCGACTGTCGATCACCCCCACACCCTGACCTCACCCTGGTGACGCTTTAATTTCTTTTGTTGGTGACGGTGGCACTCTCAACGTCTGACAAGCAATCAGACTGACTACGTGTCCTGTATTTTCTGTTCTATTTTCTTTTCCGAGACAACGGTGCCAGTCCCACCCGAGAGAGATAAAGAAAGAGGAGAAAACACAAGAAGAAGTCACAAAAACCGGACTAAAGCAAGAGAGAGAGACATAACCGCCCCAGGACAATCGCCTAGCTGCTTCTTGTCCAAACACCTTTTCCTTTATTGTTTTGTTTCTGCAGTTTGTTTTGGAACATTGTTCCTTTCCTAACCTTCTCCTTGTCGGTTGCACCAATAAACCATTCTTGAGGCGTGAACAACCTCAGAATAAATAAATCACCGGCTGCTGGACGTCCTTTAAACCCTCTTAGGCAAAGCCTCAATACAATATGTACGTTTTATCTTACTGCCCAGTCCATTGATGTTCCACGTCAAACTTTTCAGTGCCATAGTGGGGTAGGCTTCTTGATGTTATGCATTGGATCATTCCCTGCATGTGTTCTGTAGGCCCAATGTCAAGGTGTAATTTTTGTGTGCTAATTGGTAAGATCCGATCTGCTTCACTATGGCCTGTGCCTGTGCCGTTTTCAGTGCCAGGGGAAGAATCAAAAAACAATGCCTAAGTAGGCATTTGCCTGAAGCAGGCCACGTGCACTGCTCCCATTCTGCAAAATCCCGATTACTCCAAGCATAGCCAGGACCAACCAGTAGAAGATTCTGGCACCTCCAAAACACTGCACCCACCCCTATCTCAGAAGCCTTTATTGTCCAGACAGATGCTTCTGAGATACATGTATCAGACAGACCATAACCCCCTTTTATGGCTTAAATGAATGAAGGGTGAAAACCCCAAACTATTGACGCGGTTCATTTCCCTACATGAGATGGAGTTTTATGTGTAGCATAGACCCGGGAGGAACTGTTCCAATGCAGATGGACTCTCCAGATATTTCCACTTAGAAAATGAAGATTCAACTGGGCAAGGTAAGTCTCATCTCCTTACGTTTGGGGGGGGGGGGGCGTGTGTAGGAAAGTAGGATCTGTGTTCATGGTTACCTCCAGTTTTTGCTGGTGTCAGCATGTATTTTCCGACTAGTCTGACTGGGATCCTGCTAATCAGGACCCTAGTCACTGTGCTTCCTCCTTAAATTGACTATGTTAAGTACTTCTGTACCTCCAAAATTGGCTACTGGTGTACCCTTGTAAGTCCGTAGTAACACCTAACTTAAACTGTGACCACAGGCCTGCCAATACAGCCTGCGTGAGTCAGTGCTTGCACCTAATCACAACAGATATAAGTTTTCTTATATCTGAGGTCACTACACCTATAAGTCACCCCAATGGCAGGCCTATCAGTCCTGTGGGCAGGGTGCTTGTTATAATTGTGAAGGTGCCCCTCCATGAGCATGGAGTTGATTCTCCAGGCTTTGTAAGTGCGGCCAGCCATTTTGATACATATAGTGGCTATCCGCCATTACGCAATGCCTAACTATGTAGTGGCTGTGCCGAACCTGAACCTGGACATGTTTGGTATAAAAAATGCTGGAATCATACCCCAACACTGTTACCGGTGTTGGAGGTATGATACCATGCACTGGAGGGCTACTCCAGGAAGCCCCCAGTACTCCCAATAACTTCCTTTCAGGGTCTGCCAGCGAGCTAGTACTGCTTCCTACCCCAGATACGATTCTGCCCTCCTGCTGCTGAGCTGAGCTCGAGCTGGGGAAGGTAGAACAATAGGTTTCCTGTCACAGGGAGGTGTGACCACCTCCCAGATGGACTTAGTGTATTGGGCTTACGTGGGGGCGCTTGCAAGGGGACAACTTTGAAGGGCACATTTGGTGCCCTCCTTTCATACTCCAGTTTGAAACAGTTCAGGGAGCTCTTGGCTCCCGCTCTGGTGCAAAACTGTACAAAGAACATGGGAGTATCCCCCCCTTGTCCAGCCCCTCCTGTGGGACTCTGAATTGTCCTAACCCCCTTCATATGGTATTTAAGGGCTTAACTGTGGGTGGGTCCTCAGATTCGTCATGGGAGAAGACTCAAACCTGAAACCACGTCACTCTTTCACCATCTGGACACTTGGACTTCGCTGGACTTTGCTTAGAACCGAGACTGCATCAAGGAAAACTCCTGCTGCACTTGGTGTCGCTGTTCTTCAAGTCTTCTTTGTCGTCTGTTTGAAATAAGGTTTTGTGCACACGTGTTAGGATAATGGTTTAAGTGTACCAGACAAGTCATGGAACAAATATCAAGCATTCCTTGTTTTTTGAAATTATGGAGGTCGACATCAAGTGTATCATATGCATGGATTTTTTATGTCAATCCAGATCAATACAGAGAGAAAGAACAAACCAGCCGACACGTGTTTCGTCACAACGTGGTACAATTGTGACTCTTCAGGGCTGGGAAGGACACAAAAAACAAAAAAGTATAAAACAAAAACAAAAGGATAATAAGGGCCACTACATTGCAGTGTATAACAGAAAGTAAGAACCGTGGGAACATGTGGAAACCCTATATATGTGGAAAGTACATGTATTCAGTGACTTTATTCTGCACAGAGACCCACAAAAAGTGGTGAAGTGACCGTGTAGACAGAAAATTGAAAACAAAGAAAAAAACAACACAAAGAGAAAAATTTAAACGGACCATATTCAGATGTTGATCAAAAGGGAAGAAACATAATTTTAAATAATAAACAAAAACAATGTACAAACAACATTGGCGGTGCTCCCCGAACATTGATCTAAGAGAAGAACATGAAGTTCGTATTTGAACAAATCAAAAAGGGTTTTGCATAGAAGGAACAAAGTCTAAAAACTTTAAGACCGACGATTCGTGATAAATGTGAGACACGCGTGACATGATAGGTTTATGTTAAAAATATGGCGTAACGATCTCAAAAACCATTCAAAGGAAATACCAAGCAATAAACAAAACGTATGAGGAACACCAAAGCTGTAGAGCTAATGGTCTCAAAGCGTATTCATGAAACAATGCGTGTCAGAAGGATTAACATGATGAGAACTGAAAACAAACTTATACGTAGTAATCATTAAGAGCAGTGAAGAAGCAGATATTTGATTTAGCAAAAAAGCCCAACGGGTACATGGGGATAGAAAAACATAGTCATAACAGGAGAATTGTGTGTGAAAAGAAAAAGAAAAAGAAAAGAAAAGAAAGTTCGATCTACCTGTATGTAAGTCGTAGCGGTTCTGTAAGCTGAGGGACATGGGCAAAGAAAGGAGGGAGAAGTATTAGAGAATGGCCCCACATACAGAGCGTACGCATACAAGCGAAAGTATCATAGTGAAAATGGACATGTGAACTCACCGCTAAGCCGGTGATACTTCCGACCCGGTTGCGACACGGGTTTTAATCAAAGGAAAAGGGCGGAAGGGTGAAGGGCATCTTTCCATGTGTCCCCCAGGTATGTGGGGAGCCAGTAAAAGACGGGTACGTCTTAGGATAGAAGGCGGTCTGCATAGGGTAAATGGGGAAAATTAAAAAGCGGTAATTCGGTAAGAAAATTACTGTGGAAAACGAGGGATCGGTGTACCTAGAAGGGAAGGGGGACTGGCTTACCTGTGTACCAGGATCTCGTGTCAGAGATTGGCAGATTCTTCTCCAGAGTTTAGGAAAACAGACTGGAATGGCCGGAAGTTAAATGGAGAATCACGTGTGCGTATGGGTGGTGAACTAGAGCGTAAGGAGGTGGTTCCGTTTAGGGGAACGGAAGTGAGGACAGAAGCGCGCACTGGAAAGATGTTGAAAACGGGCATGATAAATCATGAATTATCTCATTGAGCGGCATGTAGATTAGAGAAATGGAACGCAATTCATGACGTGTACGTGGTGTGGGGGCAAAACAATTAAAAGGTGGTAGACCCTATTGTAAAAGGGTTCACTTAAAGGAAGGAAAATATGTCCGTGAGTGTCAGGGAACAAAAGTAAAGAGCGGAAAACAAAGTAAAAAAAGAGTTACAAGTATCATGAGACCTTAGAAGTAGAGTAGAACAAACAAATATGTATAGAGAGTAAAAAAACAACAAACAGGGCTTTTTGCATACATATGTATAAATCTGGAGGGAGGCATGTGATGATCGTAAATATACAGAGAGTATTAAGCTAATCTGGTTCATAGCATAAAAAAACAAGATTTCTAGATGCGGTATGTGGTGCATACCCAGTGATAACTACAAACAGTCAAACGATTTAGAGTACTTAGGAACAGATATATGTGTGCAGAAACAAGAGGACGACCAATAGACAATAACCTGTTGTTACTATCATGTAGACTTAAGAGATACAGAATTCACTAAGTATTAAAACAGTATGCGGAAGAGAATCTATGAACCTAGAAAGTACTGTAGCTCATGGTCGATGTTAAGACCATGTTTAACCGACTGCAGACGCATAATCCATGATGCTTCTTGTCTTTTCAGTCTCAATTCCCGATTGCCGCCTCTAATGTTGTTGTTGGTAATGTCTATTCCAAAGAAAGATAAGCTCTTGCGTGGTCCCTGTGTATTGCATGTCGCTATATGTGAGGCCATCGGATACCTAGCATCCTCATTGTGCATTGCCTTGGTGTGTTCACTGATGTGTTCTTTTAGAGGCCTGATCGTACTTCCTACATACTGCTGTTTGCATGTGCATTGTAGGATGTATACAACAAAGTTGGTGTTGCAGTTAATGTTACGGGTAATGCTGAAATTGTTTCCATTCCAGCTCCTGAATTCTTTTGTTCCATTCATAGCCCATTTGCAGACTCCACAGCATACACATTTGAAAAAGCCTATTTTGTGAGATGTTATCCAAGACGTGACAGATATTGAGCGTGGTACTGTGGGACAGAGTCTGTTCCTTAGAGTTTTACCTCTTCTGATGGTGATCTGAGGTCGAGCAGTTATGTTGGCCTTTAATGATTTGTCGGCTAGTAAAGTTCCCCAATGTTTATTGAAACTCTTTCGCATTATGACACTGAGTTCATTATAGTCCGTAATGAGTCTCACAGGTTGTTTGTCTGTTTTTTTGTTGGTTTTTGGCTGAAGAGTAGTTTCTCTTTTTATATTGCTTATTCTGTTAGTAGCTTTTCTGATAGTCTGTGGTTTGTAACCACGTTTGGTGAGTCTGTGCTCCATGTCGGTTATGCACCTCTCAAATTCAGCGTCTTCACTGCAATTCCTCCTAGCTCTGGTAAACTCTCCATAGGGAATTGTTTGTATCTGGTGCAGGGGATGCGCACTGTTAGCGTGGAGAATCGCATTGCATGAGGTCTTCTTACGGTATGGTTTACTGTGTAGACAGTTATCCTTGATGTATAGTTCGATGTAAAGGAAGGTGACACAGGCCGTACTTGATTCACACGTGAATTCCATATCCATGTCATTGGAGTTCAAGTATTCACAGAATGAGTCCAGATTCTCCTGTGAACCTGACCAGAGGAGCAAGCAGTCATCAATGTACCGCCCCCAGTAGATGATATAGTCTGTCCATTGAGCTGCTTTCCTCTCCCATACCCTTTATCTGTCTGTACCATTGGTGGTTGTACATAAAGCAGTTATTGTTTAGTATAATCTCCATCATACTGATCACCATGTTGGTGTGTTGCCATAATGAGGCTGATCTGTGGTGAAGAAACTTGGTTACCACTTCAAGGCCTAAGTCAGGTTTAATTGACGTGTAGAGAGAGACCACATCGAGAGTGGCCATGATCATGTTGGGTTGCCACTGTGTGTCTGCTAGAATACCTAATATATGTTTGGTATCTTGTATGAAGGATGGCAGATTCCTGACCATAGGTTTAAGGAATAAGTCCACGAGGTGTGCTAATCTTTCTGTCGGTCCCCCTATGCCTGAGATTATCAGGCGTCCAGGGGGAAGGGTGCTTGCTTATGTACTTTGGGTAGGGTGTATAGCCAAGGGTAAGTAGGTTTGGCTACTTTCATGTATAAGGCCTCATCTTCGTCAATGAGACCTATGGTCTGCCAGATTTGGAGTTTTTTATTGATAACACTAGTTAAGGGACCAATCGGGTTGTGACTGAGATGTTCATAACAGGTCTCATCTTGCAATTGACTCATTATCTCATTGTGATAATCCAAGCGGTTCATGACAATCACATTCCCACCTTTGTCCGCCTCTCTTATGATGATGTCATGTTCAGTGCTGAGCGTTTTGAGAGCTATTCTTTCGCCTCTGGTCAGATTGTCTTTGGTTCTGTGAGTGTTATTCTTGAGCCTATTTTCATATTTATCTAGGTCTTCCAATACTAAGTTGTAAAAAACATCAATGGCATTCCCACCAGGGAGGGTAGGTGTCCATTTAGACTTAGTCTTTAGGCCACTCGGGATGGTTTCATAGGGATCAATGTCTAAGTCTCGTAGCAGTAATTCTAGACTACGGGGAGGATCGTCCATCTCAGTGATGGACAAGAGTAAGTGTGTGTCATTCACATCTTTAATGGTTTGGGAGTCCATGGAGTTAGTATTGTGAGGATTCTTTGTTTTGTTAGTAGAAGGGGACATGAGTTCCAAGTGCTTTTTCAGTTTCAAGCCTCTAATGAATTTGAATAGATCTATTTTAAATCTGCATAGGTCTCCTGCTCCGTGAGGATTGAAGCTAAGGCCTTTGCTTAGAAGAGAGATCATGTTGTTAGTGAGTGCTAAAGAAGAGAGATTTACTTCTTGGATGTCTGTATTGTCTGTTATTGCTTCTTTCCGTCCCCAGATCTCAGTTTCTTTTTGTATTGTTCTTTTTCCAGCTCCTTTCCCTCTACGGGTTTTTTGTCTCCTGTACCCTGTATTTGTTGTGTTCTGGTCTCGCGTCTGATTGCCTGTACTTCTCGTAAAAAACTGGATGTAGTTGCTTTTAGGTTAGACTGCCCTGGATTCTCTGATTCACTGTCACTTGTGAGTACGGTGTTAAGAGATGAGGTGCTTGAGGAGACAGAGATTGTCTCTGATCTGAAAGTGCAATCCATTTTTGAAGGATTCTGAACTAGTTGGTCGTATTTTTGAGCAAAAGTGAAAACTAGGCCTTCTTTGTAATCCGCTTCGTCCCTCTTGAGTTGTCTTGTTTTCCTTTCTTTTATATCATTCTGGTGTTTGGCCAGGATCTCGTTTAAGATAATGTCATTCTTTTCTGTTTCGTCTTTCAGGTTAAGTTCTTCTATCTCTTTTTCTAAGGTTGTGATCTCTAGTTGTAGTTTTGTCACTTTTCGTTCAGCATTTTCTATTAGGATGTGGATTAATGTTTTAGAGTTGTTAGTCAAAGTTTCTTCCCATTTTCCCAACAGGTCGTCATCGAGGTCATCGAATGTGGGAAATATTTGTGAGTGCAGTCCCCTGGGGACTCTATTAAGCCTTAGGTACGGTTTCAAAGTGGCGCTGTCCCACCACGGAGAGTTCTCTGTCTTTTTTAATCTTTCCAATTTAATGAACTTTTCTTTGAGTCCTTCTTTGCGTTGAGTGTTGTTGTTAGTGGCTGTATTCATCAGCGGGATGCCTTTAGCTAGATTTTCGAAAAGATCTGATGCGACCTTGTCCCTATCCATATCAATTGAAAGTTGCGTTAATTATGATCAAAGAGTTTCTTTTGAGCGATGCGGCTGCCCTTCCTGCAATGCACAATTCTAATATCGGTGGAGGGTTTAGCCATTTCTTCCTCTACTCAAGCTAAACCCTCCACCGATATTATAATTTCTTTGTCGTCTGTGTCTGTGCTTCTTCCAGGCTCTTCAACAGACCTGTAGGCATCAAGGACACCTGAAGTAATCTCCCTTGGAGTGAAGGAGTCACTTCCCTGCATCTGCAGGCACCGCAGCAAAGCTGACCGGTCTTTCTGCTCCTGACTCCTGACGCACTTCTAAAGCTCAGCAACACAGGAGGTGGTTCTGCAACTCCCTTGAGGCCTGACCTGTCCTCTCTGCAATTTTGAGGCCAGTATCCTTCGTCAGAACCGCTGGGACCAAACCCATGTGCACTGCGTCGACTTGCCGTTGCCAGGGCTTGTTGACACTGCACTCCAGACATCTTCAAGCTATAAGAAGCTCCAACCTCCAGCATCTGTTCCTGCCAAGTGCAGCATCCTCACCGCATCCTCTGCACTGTGGAACTTCCTTCTTGGTGAGCTGCTTGGGGTCCTCTTGCGACTCCTGTGCCTTTGGCCTGTGGATCCTCCTGAGGATCTTCTTCTGCTTCAGTGGACTCCCCTTCTTGCTCTGGGTTTGCTCTGCCTCTCTTGCTTTTGGGGAGTGACTTGGACCTTGCTGGTCCCAAAGTTGCTCCTTCTTTGCTTTCAATGCCTGTTGCAGCTGCCAATACTTGTTGGTGCTCCCGCCGTACACCGACCCCCTGGTTCTTGACTTCCGACATGGGACAGCTAGTGCACGACTCCTGGTCTTTCTCAGTATTCCATGGTCCCCACAGCTGCAGCAACAAGGTCGCCGTCAACTCTTTTGAACCATCCAATATCTGTGGGAATTGCTCTTTCGTGCCTCCTGGTCACCTCTGAGTGGCATAGATTCAAGAATGCACCCTTGGATTCCACTGGACTCTTGCACAGTCTTCTCCAGCTGCATCTTTCCTGAAGTCCTCCATTTTGGTCTATGGCAGTTTCCGGCGTCACTTTGCTCCTATGCACCCGGCTTCCCTGGTGTGGGTATCCTGGTTCCAGGGGCATTCAACGGGTGGGGTGACTTCCCCTGAGTTTCTTCAGGCTCCACTGGCAAGGGTCCTTCTTTTCCAAAACTACAACTGCGACTTTTTCGTTGACTTGTATTGGACTTCTATTGGACATGTGGCTGTGTTTCCACTCTGCACAGTGGGTAATTACTTTGGGTGGTCCCTTGTGTCCCCAGATCCTCTGAGTCTCCTGGTCCAAGTCCCGACTTCGGTTGCAGTTCGTATTCCACTTTTTTAGTATATGGTCTGGTCTACCCCTGGAGACTACTGTATTTTGTGCTACTTACCTTATTTGCAATTGAAGTATTGTTGTGCATTTGTGTTGATATCTCCGGGATGGAGATATACCAATGTGTTAGTAAGTGTTGTGTAATAAAAGGACATATTTTTGTGTATACACTTTGTGGTTCTTTTTCGTTTAACTTACACTACATGATTAACCTGATAAAACAAGCTGCTTAACACTCCTTCAAGATAAGCCTGAAGGCTGCTCTCCACAGCTACCACTTTGAGAGCTTTCTATGGTTATCAAAGACCAATAAAATCACCATAAGGGTTGCCTGGATTAGTGCGAGGTGCTTCACATAAATAAGTGTGCACCATATACTAAGCCAGCCTCCTACACCTCTCTGATAAGCTTAAGGTTGCTTGATCAAACTACCCCCTAGAAGAGCACCTTGGGATTGCAAGAGCCAGCCCCGTCCACTTCTAAAGTAATACCTGGACTCTTTGCAGAGTGTACCTCTGTTTGGTATACTATATAAAGAGCCAGCTTCAGTGGTGGCCGATGCAGAAAAAGAGTGGTGGGGCAGGTTGGGGGGCGGGGAGTACAGGGGGGCACGGGGGGGCCCATGGGAGGGTTAATCATAAAAATAAATAATAAAAGGCTTACCTGGTGCTGCCGGCCGCCTTGTGCTCCTCTGCTTACAGTTCCTGGTATCACAGACTCCCCATCCAATCCTGCGCTGCTCTCTAGCATGAGAGTAGTGTGGTTATTTGCCTAAGTGGGCTGGATTACCACTTACTCAGGTACAGGGAGTCTGTGCTGTTTCTCACATCCGGCTGTGCAATACAGCTGGGTTGGAGAAATCTAAGTAGCATGTCAGTTTGGCCAGCCTAAGACGGCCGGCAAAACTGACATGTGCACTTAGAAGTATCACTCCTCCTCCCCCTCCGATGGTCCTGCCCCACCCCTCTCTGTACACGATGGCTCAGCCAGGAAATGAAAAATAAAATATTTTATTTTTCAGCTGCTGGCTCTGAGCCAGTGGAGCGATGCTCCTTCGCCATTGCGGGGCCAGCTTCCTACGAAAGCCAAAATGCCAGAAGAATCAGTTACTAACTCCTTAATGTGATAGTTTGATCCATATTGTCAAGCCTCCAGAAGGTTTTCCTTGACCTCTAGAGATTTGATTAACAAAATAGCTTATGAATCCAAATCTATGCACAGGAGTAGTACACTATGTCTCCTGAAATAAACAGATCTCAAAAGAATCAACCAAATGTCCCCCAATCCGTGTCCCCTAGCTTTGTCTGTAGGCCGGCTACATTCCAAGATAGTAAATTCCTATCCCTAATTGAGTCAACTTTGGGTGGGGCGTTTATATTGCATGGCAAATGAATGGACTATCAGGCCCTGGTTACCTGACTCAGAGAGGGCCTCCAAGGAGGCAGTGTTGATCTAGTAGGATTATTCCTCATATTTTTGGCCATTAGTCGATTGTATTTCAAACAAATCATTGTTTCATGTATTGGGGAGGATCGAAGTTCTAAGGCAATTAATCCATTGTTCAACCCTCTCAAAGTTAATGTGAGTTGAATGTAGTCACATCTTTTAACTGAGAGTGAATGGCTTTTTGCCTTCACTATATCAGGAAATATTACCTCACAACAACTGCTTGTCTTAAGAAAACAATAAAATATTTTCTTGATAAATGAGTCTTTGTCCTCTCTCGCCCTTGGGCATAGCTTTTCCACATTATGGTGCCGATTCGGATCCTGGAAAATATTTCCCCGTACGACTCGTATCCGGTCTTTTTACCGTACGAATCGTACAAGTGCCGTACAAACTGCCAAGTACGATTCGCATGGGAAAAACTCCATTCGAATCGCATTGGGAATAATTCCCCACACGTCCTCGGGTCGGAAAATGTGTCTGACACGTCCCCGGACGATTTACCGTACAAATGTGAAAAGTGAAGTCCGACCGCGCAAGTACGATCCATCCCGTGCGTCCGATGTTACAACCATATGAAAAAAACACCGTCCGCACCGAACTCCCATAGCAACCATGGAGACATGTGCCCACATACGCGCCGAACACCCCCCCAGCCCCCGTATGTACGCGCCGAACCACCCCCCCCAGCCCCCGTATGTACGTGCCGAACCACCCCCCCAGCCCCCGTATGTACGCGCCGAACCCCCGTGTATGTACACCCGTGTACGTACGAGTCGTACCCCCACCCGTGTACGTACGAGTCATACCCCCACCTGTGTATGTATACCCGTGTACGTACGAGTCGAACCCCCACCCGTGTATGTACACCCGTGTACGTACGAGTCGTACCCCCACCCGTGTATGCACGCGCTGGGGGTACGCACCGTACATACACGGGTGGGGGTACGACTCGTACGTACACGGGTGTACATACACGGGTGGGGGTTCGACTCGTACGTACACGGGTGTACATACACGGGTGGGGGTTCGACTCGTACGTACACGGGTGTTCATACACAGGGGGTTTGGCGCGTACTCACGGGGGCTGGGTGGGGGGTACGGCGCGTACCGGGCCCCCTAATCTGGTCGTTTCGCGGCGTACTTCGCTTTTCCGGCACTTTTTGGGTGCCGTAAAAATATTGCCGTCCGGACTGCTGTCGGTTCGATTCGTACTTCCTGGGTCGTGAAACGCTGCCTGAAAGCGTCCCGACGTCACGTCGGAGCATTCCCAGATCACATTCGTATGTATATTTTCGTCGGTCGGTGTTTTGTACGACTCGTACGGAAATGGTGTTTCCGTGCGAATCCTACTTCCATGTTTGTAATGTTTTTGTCCCGGGTACGAGTCGGACGGAGAAAACGCTCCGACCGACGGTTCGTACCCGGTTTTTTCAGGATCGGAATCGGCACCTAAATGTGTATAGGTTACTTTTTGCTGGATTTACCTTTTTCATACTTAATATGGATTCCCTTATCAGTTTTCTTCACAATTGGTGAGGACCTTTCATTATTTGCTTCCATCAGGTGTGACAATAGAACTCCTTGCATTTAGTAATGAGCATGGGTTATGGAGTGTATTTCCTCTCAGGGCTCTAGGGTCTTCAACTACTTCCTCATTTGCCAGTACCACAAACCTGTTTGAATTGGTAACTGCTATTGCTTGTGGTGGTGGCATAGAATGAACAAGCATTTGCAATACAATAGTCTAGCATTCACACGAGTTTGAGCGATAGGCATTGTAAATGACAATGCCTTTTTTTATGTTTTGGGTTTTAAAACATAAATAAAAGGCATTGTCATTTACAATACTACTAGCTTAAACTCACTCAAATGCAAGACCAATTACATTGCAATAAAGGGCCTTCTTGACCGCTTGTTAGATTGTAAATATCAGAGGAAGAGACCGGCCTGCGACGTCTTCAGTGATAAATAGTGCAGTGAAGAAGATGTGTAAGTGTTGTAAATTACACAGACACAAAGTGTGAAGGGAGAGTTACATATGATCCAAGCTATAAACACTAACAGTTTCGCTCTGTTGCAGCTCAGGAGGAAGAGCAGGAGAGGGGGACTATTTCCTGCACTCGCCGTGATTTGAATGTGCAGTGTGGCATTGCTTAATGACATTGCTATCGTTTGCCTAATAAAAAAAACTCCAGCTGTAGTAGGGCCCTGGCTTCACCTCCTGGTGCAGGGCGGTTTGTGCTTTGTGGTAGGCATGGAGGGAGGGAGGAATGGTCTCGGCTGCAGCTCTGGCCTCATACAGTGCCTCTTCTATTAATAGTGAGCGAGAGGCGCTGAGGTGGTGGTATTGGTATTTGTGGTGGTGGTATTGGTGGTGCTGGTATTGATGGTGGTAGTGGTGTTATTGGTGGAGGGGGTGGTATTGGCGGTGGCAGTATTGGTATTGGTGGTGGTGGTATTGGTGGTGGTATTAGTGGTGGTGGTATTGGTGGTGGTGGTGGTGGTGATATTGGTGGTGGTGGTGGTATTGGTGGTATTGGTGGTGGTGGTATTGGTGGTGGCATTGGTGGTGGTGGTACTGGCGGTGGTATTGGTGGTAGTGGCGGTGGCAGTATTGGTGGTGGTCGTATTGGTGGTGGTATTAGTGGTGGTGGTACAGGTATTGGTGGAGGTACTGGTATTGGTGGTGGTGGTATTGGTATTGGTGGTGGTGGTATTGGTGGTGGTAGTTTTGATGGTGGGGTATTGGTGGTGGTGGTGGTGGTATTGGTGGTGCTGGTGGTATTGGTATTGGTGGTGGGGGTACTGGTGGTGTTGGTATCGGTGGTGGTGGTATTGGCGGTGGTATTGATGGTGGTGGTGGTGGTATTGGTGGTGGTGATATTGGTGGTGGTGGTGGTATTGGTGGTATTGGTGGTGGTGGTATTGGTGGTGGTGGTACTGGCGGTGGTATTGGTGGTTATTGGAGGTGGTGGTGGCATTGGTGGTGGTGGTACTGGCGGTGGTATTGGTGGTGGTGGTGTTGGTAGGGGTATTGGTGGTGGTGGTATTAGTGGTGGTAGTGGTATTGGTGGCAGTGTTGGTATTGGTATTAGTGGTGGTGGTATTTGTATTGGTGGTGGTGGTATTGGTGGTGTTGGTGGTGGTGATATTGGTGGTAGTATTGGTGGTGGTGGCTTTGGTGGTTGTATTGGTGGTGGTGGTGCTATTGGTGATAGTGGTGGTGGTATTGGTGGCAGTACAGGTATTGGTGGTGGTGGTGGTATTGGTATTGGTGGTGGTGGTTTTGGTGGTGGGGTATTGGTAGTGGTGGAGGTATTGGTGGTGGTGTTGTTGGTGGTATTGGTGGTAGTGGTGGTGGTATTGGTGGTAGTGGTATTAGTGGTTGTGGTGTTGGTGGTGTTGGTATCGGTGGTATTGGTATTAGTGGTGGTGATTGTATTTGTATTGATGGTGGTGGTATTGGTGTTGATGGCATTGGTGGTGGTGGTGTAGTGAAGATCGTTATCTATATATGTACAATGCTAAGTTAGCACAACCGCGTTAGATGTTAAAAAGCCATCTTGACGCTTTTGCTGCTTTTGCACACAACACTGTAGTCACATGTTATTAAATTGAGAAATGCTTGCTCGACTTTGCTTCACATGAGAACTGTCTGTTGTTCACATCCCAAACAGTGAGCAGCGACCTTGGTCTGTACACAGTGTAAAGAAACAGTCTGGGTCGCTAGACGGTGCATGTTATTGAGTTCAGGTTGATCGGCCCACTAGTTTAGCCATAACACGCACGCAGCTGCAAATACCTGAAAGTCGAGTGCTTTTAATATTGCAGTGTTACATGTTTTCATTACATTCGGAAGAAGAGCTTTCCCAGGAGCAGAGCATAGCTGATCCTGTGATGTGAACTCACTGAGCTGATCTTTACGGTATGGGGTTCCCCATTCAAGCCTAGAGACCTTTTACTAGTCTAATAATAATACTATTAGTTTACTAGCGAAAGGAAGGTGGCTTAGATCCACTGTCATTTTAGCATGATTACTCCTTTCATTTTCTATGGTATTGTAACTATGCTGATGGTTTTGATTTTAATCGTTTGTCTGCTTATGTTAGCCAAACTGCTGCATCTTAGGACACGAGGTTTATAAAATAAACTCTTTAAACTTTAACCGTGTCTCTGTTTATTCTGTTGTGGACTGGTATGAGAATAATTACAAAAAGGTATTTCTGATTCCCACCATTCCTGAGAAATATACTAAGTCGCTTGTTCTGGGTTGTCTATACATTGGAACCGCCGAGCTAAACCTCGGATAACGAATGGGACACTGATGCTGGCCGGATAAAGGGTTCTGGGTTCTGAGGTGAGTTTTTGGTACACCACAATTCACTGAGGGCCTGGGTTCCTGCGCATAGTTCTGTGCATAAGCAGAATCCCTGCAACATGGCGCACCTAACGTTTGGTCTATTGATTTGAAACGCCTTAGTAGTGCTTGTATTAGTCCACAACACCCTCACTCTGGTTTCCGGATAACGGGAGTGACGGTTTAACCTACCTGTGTTTCGACTAATAGGTTCCTTCAAGCTTGATCATTAAAAAGGTTATTTTTTTCTGAACCCCAGTGCTACAGTTGATATCGTTGATACTCTTTAGTGTGTCCTGATGGCGGTTGACATAGCCGCGCATAGCCGTGCACCTCTGCGCCGTCATTTGACGACGTATGGGGTGCCGGATGATGGGATGGCTGTAATTTTTGTGGTCAGCACTAATGCGTCATACCCGTATGAGTTGTTTTACTCATGGGTGACTTTTCCGGCGGTGGATGACGATGATACCTTTCACACCTACACTGCCACACAGCTGCCTGCGGTCTATACCCCAAATAGGACACAGGAAATTCCAATCTCTGCCTGGCAGCATACTATTTGGTTTAATGGCGCCCTTCCCCATGCGGTTGCACCGGCGAGAATGGGCCCGTTGTCTATTGCAGGGGCCACATGGCCGGTGCTGGCCGGCTTTACACCACATCCCCGCTATCTAACTCTGGGGGTGGCTGAGTTACGTGTACTACACACAGCCCTGATTACGGTCCATAGGGCTTTAGTGCAGTACGTGTCACGCAACGTGCAGGTGGGGGCACCTGCTGTTGCGGGACAACCTGCGGACCACCACGCGGTGGTCATTAGTCCTGTTATGGTCAATTCGGTGGTCGGCAAGCGCCCCCAAAGTAAGGATGAATTTCCTTATTGGCTTGCTGAGAAATTTGATCAATTGGAAGCGGTTTTTCCAAATACATCTCCTGTTGAAAAACACAGGATCCTCACCATTACTTTGCCTAAAGACCTGGTCCCGGATATGGCCGATTGTGACAACTGGGGTAAGGTCTTTGCCGCGACCTATTCGAAGTGCTATGGCACTCCGTCTATGTCTGTGCTACCATCCGTCATCAAAAAGGTTCAGGAGAATCATGGTGCGGAGGCTGCTATTGAATTGGGAATGAGGCTTGTCGACAGCTTCGATGTGGTATGCTCCATGGTAATGGGCAACCTCAAAGGTGATGCCATGCAGTTCCAAGTTGCAAATATGATGGACCGCGTGGATGACCTCGACAAGCCCAAAGAGTTCGCTAAAGTAATTGCGACGGCATATAGGACCGTGGGTCGTAGTGCCTTGGGTGTAAAACCGACTGTGATCATTCCTGATATAGTACAGCAAACTAAGGTGAGTTTGTTTACGAAAGACGAACGCCCCAACTTTCCTAAACAAAGTTGGAGAGCTAAGAAACAGGGGAAACAGCTACAGAAACAGGGGTCACGTCCTGCCTCACCGGTACAGTCGTCTACCGAACGCACATATGATCTGCGCGATCGATCTCGTATTAAGTCACCTGATAGATTTCAGGTTTCTGAACAACGCTCTCCTCGTTCTTCACAGGAAACATCGGCTTCACAATCCGGTGCAGGAGACCGTGGGAAAGGAAGGGGTGCTCAGAGGCGTGAGCAGCCCCGCCAGTCGAACGGCAAAGGCAAGCAGGACGAATCTGCACGTCAAAGACCCCCGTTTCAGAAGAAGAAAGTTGCTGCACTGACAGCGAGGTATGCCTCAGATGGTACGGATGCAGCTTCAGAACCTGACATGGGCGCTAACGCTGCTAGACAGCGCGGCGGAAGTTACAGTAGTGGGACAAGCACTGCGTCCATATCTGGTGGCGACAGCAACTGATATATTCGTGAATATTGAAACTGCTGACACTCGGGTGTCTCCCCCTGATAGACTGTAGTCATTCAAATTGAAGGTGACATACAACGTACAATTCACGGGGTTTTTTGGGATAATCTGACCACTTCCTATGATATTCTATTGGCGGAGGCAGATTGGCCCCCGGCTTTCGTTTTAGATGCTCCTAGAGGGGAGGAGGTGGAGAATTCCAGTCCGATGTCGTGCATACGCAGTCATTGGGTGGTTGTACCGCGCAGTTGGCGGAGCTTCGTGCTCTGGTGCTAGCGCTAGAGTTTGCTGATCCCCGAGTCACTACCCTTATAGTGAGTGACTCCTTTTATTGTGTTCAATCTTACAACGACAATCTACATTTTTGGTCTCAGAATGACTACCATGATTCCAAAGGTAGCACGGTTAAGCATAAACTGCTTTGGGTTCGAGTGGCAGATCTTAAAGAACGTCTGCCTCTCGTGAATGTAATTCACACTCTTGGTCACCAACGAGTTGGTGTCCATGCTGTCGGCAACGGCCTAGCTGACGAGGCAGCAAAAACAGCAGTGGCGACATACTTAGTAGCAGCAGTTACAAGATCCAAAAGTAAGATCGATGATGACATCTTGGCAGCTATTGATGCTACAGAGCAGGGAACGAAGCCACCGAGAGGTTTCCCTGCTCGTTACCATTATCCCTTAAGTCCTGATAAAGTCCCATTAGTGAGGATTAATGACGTTGGTGACAGATTGATTCCCAACGCGGACTGCAGACCTTCTTTGATATTAGCGGCTCACAAGGGCATGGCGTCCGCGCATGCCGGCTTTGCAGCTACTGTATCTCTGTTACAACAACGTTACTGGTGGTGCGGTTTATATAAACAAGCCAGAGCTTATGTTCTTAATTGTTGCATTTGCCAGCAGATTAAACCTTCAACTGCGGCGCGCCCACCACAAACTCAGTTGTACATATCTAATAAACCAATGGGTTGTGTTTATTTAGATCATTGCGGTCCTTTTACCTCTGATACTGCGTACAAATACATCTTGGTTGCAGTGGATTCGTGCACACATTTTCTGTGGGTGTGGCCACAAAGGAGTGCTGATTCTCGCACTGTCATAAAAGATTTGCGTGTCTTTGTTGGGAGTTTTGCATGTGGTACCTTTCATTCTGATCACGGCCCTGCGTTCGCCTCCAAGGCGTACAAAGAAGCCATGAGAAATTTGGGGGTCCAAGTTAAATTTTCGTCTCCATACCGGCCTGAGGGTAATAGTGTAGTGGAGCGAATGAACCGTGACTTAAAGCAATCTTTGACAGCCAGAGTTTTGGGTACTGGCCGGAACTGGCTAGCCCACTTGTATGACGTACAACGTGCACTTAATAATCTCCCTAGAAGGTCTCTGGGTGGGCGGACCCCATACATGATGCTCTTTGGTGTACGAATGTTTGTCCCAGACCTTGATGGTCTAGACATGGCGGCGTCAGCCGCACCCTTTGACGTAGATGAACACTGTGCTGTATTGCAGAATCTTCAAGAAGCCAGAGACAGTCTAGCGAAAGAACACGTACCCTCCTCATCTGATGCTGAACTTCAGGTTCCGGTAGTCAGCTGGGTACCTCAAGTTGGTGATCTGGTCCGTGAGAAGGTGGAGAACAAGAAGGAGTTCGGCCCCTCTTATCGTGCACCGGTTCCAGTGCTTGGAGTACAGGGTACTAGAACAGTCATTTTACCTCCACTTCCTGGTCGAAAGGATAACAGGTACATCTCGATTGACAATGTCAAACTACAGCGAGTGGCCGATTCTTCTTAGTATGACTCCAGCAGTTTCTTGTCCGTCGATGCTGAGAAATTCTGTTGTGGCCCGAGCTTCTAACACAGTGCCTGATGTTGCCGTCGAGATGCATACCGTTACTGGTCCCTTGTTGCCACCAACACCTAGTGGTATGCTTGAAGAGGTTGAGTATGATTATCCTGCGGATGTTACCTAGCCTGTTTTACAATCCACCACAGTTGCCCACTCACAAGACTCTTTTGATTCTCGTTCGATGACTTCCATTGCCCCGTCCAAAGTTTCGATTTTTCTGGCCTGGTTCAAAAGACATTTTTTAATTCCCCCTTGGACTTACATTTGGCTGGTGCTCATATGTGTTTTTTTGTTTATGTCCATTGGCTTTGTGGTAGTGTTTTTTAGACTTGTCAATGGACACTACCTGAAAGAAAGATCAACGATTCGACTAATTAATGGAACTTTGGCCCCCCACTCCTCATCACACATTATGAAGAGGGACCAGACTTTTGTGAACATTACTGCCTGGCCTGTACGTGATGCGATCGCTTGGGATGCCGTAAAATTTCAAATTCATGGCCCCACTGAAGTAATTAATGTGCTAAATGTATTTCGTGTTTCTATGGGGGATGTCGTTAAGCAGAACATCCACTCAGATGACTGGGATGTTCAGGTCATAGAAGCACTGTTTTCTGATTTGAAATATTATGCTGCGTTTGATGCTGAGGATTTGTATTTAGATACTGCTAATTATGATGAGCAATTTTGTTATCAACATTATGGCACACATTTCCTACACAAAGCAAATACGTTTAGAAATGTTGTAAATTATACACAATGGGAACACTGCCCCGCCCCTAGGATGGGAAGCTCTGACACGTTGGTGGAAAAATTCACCTATTTTTCTGATTTTAGTGTGTCAAATCCGGCCTCCTTTTATTTTAAGGTTGCCCCTGAGTCTGCTTCTAAAGTTAGACTGACACACACCAAATTGTTGTATTCCAAGTCCTTTATGGACGAGTTGGCAATTGGAGGATATGATCTGTGGAAAGCCACTGTCGATCTTAAATCGGTTTGGGGCTCCAAACCATGGCAAGTACAGGGAACAGAAGCTTTGCATCGTGCCTGTCTTATCCCGAATCACGTTATTTTAAAATTCGTCCATTTTTCAGACCACCTGTATTGGATTGGCTACTTCTAAACGATTAAATTCTCCCTCCGTTCCGGGTCTGGGTGCTTATCCCAATTGGGGTAATCATACGGATCTATCCCTTGCTATGTTGCAGACGTATGTTTCCAACACATCCTTCAATATTTCTGAACTGAATCCGGAAGGGTGGTTGGTGTGGCAAACGAGTTCGGACTCCTGTCAACATCGGTTTTTGGATTTAAAGCAGGGGTATACACAGGTTCGTGTAGACCCCCGTTTTGAATCTTCTCACACTGTAACTACCTACTCAGTAGGGAAGTTATGTCAGTCTTGGCTGCAACATTCCACTTTAGCATCGGTTAAACTTCATTTAGCACGATTAAATGACAAAATAGATTTGAATGATTTTGTTAAGGGTCCTGCAGTTGGCAGGTCCAAAAGATGGGTGTATGCTGTTTATAACGAAGTTTGGAAGTTATCACAAATTGAGGCTGCATCCAGATTACGTGCTATTGATCAAGCCAATATGGAAAAGGTGTTGGCTGTAATAGATAATAGTATTAACACCCTATCTTCCAGAATTTATACCTTAGATAATATTGTATCATCTGTGGTAGACATTGTGCAGGAGGATTTGTCTGTATTGTATCATGGTCAAAATCAATTGCGTTCTATTATGCAGTTTGCATGGACGTTGCAAACGTTAAAGGCAGGGAAAGTCCCTTGGGATTACATGAACACTTCATCTTTGTTCCTTCCTTTTAATTTAACTACAAAACAACAGTTCATATCCATGAAAGATGCCACATATTCATTACTACACATTGAAAAGTTAGAACCTTTGCCTTTCTCTGTTGCTGAATTGAATTCTGCTGTGTGGCTTGTACATGGGTTGATCACGTTACCGTTACCCCTGTTTAAGTTTAGTTCGTGCATGAAAAATTATGCTCTAGGCAGATATGAACAACTCGGTACTGCCTTCCTGCACGAAGTTTGGTCACTCCCATTCACGTATAGATGTGTGAGAGACGGCAAGGAGGTATACTTGAAAGGTGAAGAGTGCACTTCCACTCCGGATCACTCTGTTGTGTGTAGGCACATTCAATTGCATGGTGCATGTAATGTGCACGCCCCTAATTTAGCTTGCGTCCTGAAAGAGATTCCTGTGCCAGTTATAACTTCATCTTTTATGCTGCTTGCTAACGGTAGTTATTTGCTATTAAATAATGAAGCTTGCTGTGGGATGTTAGTGGGGATTCCCTACATAGTGACTGTATCACAGAGGGTAGTTTGCTGTAATAACGTCCTTTTCCCACCCCCGCATGGCCGGCTCGATGTATCCATCTGGCCTTCCATTCCAACCTTGAAAGCAGAGTTCAACAAGATGAGCAGAATAAGGGCTCTATTGTCTCAAAAAGAAGTCGCGTTGACTTCATTCCGGGAAACATTTGTCCTTCACGTAGCAAACACCCGCACTGAGATGCAAGCGCTTTTGAATACTGATCTCCCACTTCATTTTGGGACCCTGATTCAGACTATCTTTAATGCCTCGTCAACAAGTGGCATAGCTAATTTTTTTTAAATTGTGGGCTCTGGCCTCGTGTCCTCTTTTCAAACTATTTTTGGTGTGATCCCGGCCTTTTTTCATTCTATTTTTTGCAGCGTCTTCGGAGGTCTCCCTTTACTTCTCACCCTCATAGCTGGAATACTGTTGTTGATCTGCGCCCTGCGCTATGGATGCACAACTTGCGTCACACTGCAACATGTCCCGGCTGCTCCATCTTCGTAATCGGATGCTTGAATACTATGGCGCTTTACCACTGGCAACTTTAAGCATTGCCTATGGATTGTCCTTCCGGTTTCCCTACTTTACCTTTGTGCAGCCCGTCTTTCATTGCCTAGATTGTCCATTCCAATGGACTCTGGATTTGTGCTTGTCGAACTCTGTGTCTCCTGCCCCGGATTATGATCGGCTAAAGAGCCCCTTAGTGGCTCATGAGTTGGACTGTTCTGGCGTCAGTATTATGGCCTGTGGAGCGGCACATGGAGTCCTTGGGAATTGGGACATCAGAACGGCTGCGATTGACTTCTTAGCGAGAAGTTATCTTGAAGAACACGCCAGTTGTCCTCGTCTGGTGCTGGAGGCTCCGGTGGTAGAGGAGCATGTATGTTCCTTCCCCGTCCTGAACTGGATGGCAGATAATTTTGCGCAACGTTCCAATGATTTTCTCTTGGAAGCTGTTGCAACTTATTGTGCTTATACGTTGATGGATTGACTTTTGAACTTTCATTTCGTCCTACATGAATAAATGAGTTTTTTTTATCATTAACTTGGGTTTTTTCACTACTTTTAAAAAAAAATTCTTCTTCATTTTTTCTTCAAACTTTTTCACTTACCTTATATGGACTTATAGTTCATGCCCTTGGTTCTGTTCTATCGAACTTGAACTCTGCGTTCTTGCAAGTGCGCCCCTACTGGTTAGTGGTCCGATCAAGGGGGGGTGTAGTGAAGATCGTTATCTATATATGTACAATGCTAAGTTAGCACAACCGCGTTAGATGTTAAAAAGCCATCTTGACGCTTTTGCTGCTTTTGCACACGACACTGTAGTCACATGTTATTAAATTGAGAAATGCTTGCTCGACTTTGCTTCACATGAGAACTGTCTGTTGTTCACATCCCAAACAGTGAGCAGCGACCTTGGTCTGTACACAGTGTAAAGAAACAGTCTGGGTCGCTAGACGGTGCATGTTGTTGAGTTCAGGTTGATCGGCCCACTAGTTTAGCCATAACACGCACGCAGCTGCAAATACCTGAAAGTCGAGTGCTTTTAATATTGCAGTGTTACATGTTCTCATTACATTCGGAAGAAGAGCTTTCCCAGGAGCAGAGCATAGCTGATCCTGTGATGTGAACTCACTGAGCTGATCTTTACGGTATGGGGTTCCCCATTCAAGCCTAGAGACCTTTTACTAGTCTAAGGGTACTGGTGGTGTTGGTATCGGTGGTGGTGGTTTTGCCGGTGGTATTGGTGGTGGTGGTATTGGTGGTGGTATTGGTGATATTGGTGGTGGTGGTGGTATTGGTGGTGGTGGTATTGGTGGTGGCATTGGTGGTGGTGGTACTGGCGGTGGTATTGGTGGTGGTGTCGGTTATTGGTGGTATTGGTGGTGGCATTGGTGGTGGTGGTACTGGCGGTGGTATTGGTGGTGGTGGTGGTTATTGGTGGTGGTGGTATTGGTGGTGGTGGTATTGGAGGTGTTGGTATCAGTGATGGTGGTATTGGTGGTAGTGGTATTGGTGGTGGTATTGGTGGGGGTGGTGGTATTGGTGGTGATATTGGTGGTGGTGGTGGTGGTGTTGGTAGGGGTATTGGTGGTGGTGGTATTAGTGGTGGTAGTGGTATTGGTGGCAGTGTTGGTATTGGTATTAGTGGTGGTGGTATTTGTATTGGTGGTGGTGGTATTGGTGGTGTTGGTGGTGGTGGTGGTGATATTGGTGGTAGTATTGGTGGTGGTGGCTTTGGTGGTTGTATTGGTGGTGGTGGTGCTATTGGTGAAAGTGGTGGTGGTATTGGTGGTGGTATTGGTGGTAGTACAGGTATTGGTGGTGGTGGTATTGGTATTGGTGGTGGTGGTTTTGGTGGTGGGGTATTGGTGGTGGAGGTATTGGTGGTGGTGTTGGTGGTGGTAGTGGTGGTGGTATTGGTGTTGATGGCATTGGTGGTGGTGGTGTAGTGAAGATCGTTATCTATATATGTACAATGCTAAGTTAGCACAACCGTGTTAGATGTTAAAAAGCCATCTTGACGCTTTTGCTGCTTTTGCACACGACACTGTAGTCACATGTTATTAAATTGAGAAATGCTTGCTCGACTTTGCTTCACATGAGAACTGTCTGTTGTTCACATCCCAAACAGTGAGCAGCGACCTTGGTCTGTACACAGTGTAAAGAAACAGTCTGGGTCGCTAGACGGTGCATGTTGTTGAGTTCAGGTTGATCGGCCCACTAGTTTAGCAATAACACGCACGTAGCTGCAAATACCTGAAAGTCAAGTGCTTTTAATATTGCAGTGTTACATGTTTTCATTACATTTGGAAGAAGAGCTTTCCCAGGAGCAGAGCATATCTGATCCTGTGATGTGAACTCACTGAGCTGATCTTTACGGTATGGGGTTCCCCATTCAAGCCTAGAGACCTTTTACTAGTCTAATAATAATACTATTAGTTTACTAGCGAAAGGAAGGTGGCTTAGATCCACTGTCATTTTAGTATGATTACTTCTTTCATTTTCTATGGTATTGTAACTATGCTGATGGTTTTGATTTTAATCGTTTGTCTGCTTATGTTAGCCAAACTGCTGCATCTTAGGACACGAGGTTTATAAAATAAACTCTTTAAACTTTAACCGTGTCTCTGTTTATTCTGTTGTGGACTGGTATGAGAATAATTACGAAAAGGTATTTCTGATTCCCACCATTCCTGAGAAATATACTAAGTCGCTTGTTCTGGGTTGTCTATACATTGGGACCGCCGAGCTAAACCTCGGATAACGAATGGGACACTGATGCTGGCCGGATAAGGGGTTCTGGGTTCTGAGGTGAGTTTTTGGTACACCACAATTCACTGAGGGCCTGGGTTCCTGCGCATAGTTCTGTGCATAAGCAGAATCCCTGCAACAGTGGTATTGGCATTGGTGAGGTATTGGTATTGGTGGTGGTGGTGGTATTGGTGGTGGTATTTGTGGTGGTGGTATTTGTGGTGGTGGTATTGGTGGTGGTACTGGTGATAGTGGTGGTGGTATTGATGGTGTTGGTGGTGGTATTGGCGGTAGTGGTGGTATTGGTGTTGGTGGTATTGGTGGAGGTGGTGGTATTGATGGTGGTGTTATTGGTGGTGGTGGTGGTATTGGTGGTGGTGGTGGTGGTGTTGTTAATAAAACAGGCTTTTGAAAATAACCCATCAGGTGGCTTTAGTACAGATGACGTAACACAGATGTTCTGTTGTCAGCTGCGTACAAATACATCTTGGTTGCAGTGGATTCGTGCACACATTTTCTGTGGGTGTGGCCACAAAGGAGTGCTGATTCTCGCACTGTCATAAAAGATTTGCGTGTCTTTGTTGGGAGTTTTGCATGTGGTACCTTTCATTCTGATCACGGCCCTGCGTTCGCCTCCAAGGCGTACAAAGAAGCCATGAGAAATTTGGGGGTCCAAGTCAAATTTTCGTCTCCATACCGGCCTGAGGGTAATAGTGTAGTGGAGCAAATGAACCGTGACTTAAAGCAATCTTTGACAGCCAGAGTTTTGGGTACTGGCCGGAACTGGCTAGCCCACTTGTATGACGTACAACGTGCACTTAATAATCTCCCTAGAAGGTCTCTGGGTGGGCGGACCCCATACATGATGCTCTTTGGTGTACGAATGTTTGTCCCAGACCTTGATGGTCTAGACATGGCGGCGTCAGCCGCACCCTTTGACGTAGATGAACACTGTGCTGTATTGCAGAATCTTCAAGAAGCCAGAGACAGTCTAGCGAAAGAACACGTACCCTCCTCATCTGATGCTGAACTTCAGGTTCCGGTAGTCAGCTGGCTACCTCAAGTTGGTGATCTGGTCCGTGAGAAGGTGGAGAACAAGAAGGAGTTCGGCCCCTCTTATCGTGCACCGGTTCCAGTGCTTGGAGTACAGGGTGCTAGAACAGTCATTTTACCTCCACTTCCTGGTCGAAAGGATAACAGGTACATCTCGATTGACAATGTCAAACTACAGCGAGTGGCCGATTCTTCTTAGTATGACTCCAGCAGTTTCTTGTCCTTCGATGCTGAGAAATTCTGTTGTGGCCCGAGCTTCTAACGCAGTGCCTGATGTTGCCGTCAAGATGCATACCGTTACTGGTCCCTTGTTGCCACCAACACCTACTGGTATGCTTGAAGAGGTTGAGTATGATTATCCTGCGGATGTTACCTAGCCTGTTTTACAATCCACCACAGTTGCCTACTCACAAGACTCTTCTGATTCTCGTTCGATGACTTCCATTGCCCCGTCCAAAGTTTCGATTTTTCTGGCCTGGTTCAAAAGACATTTTTTAATTCCCCCTTGGACTTACATTTGGCTGGTGCTCATATGTGTTTTTTTGTTTATGTCCATTGGCTTTGTGGTAGTGTTTTTTAGACTTGTCAATGGACACTACCTGAAAGAAAGATCAACGATTCGACTAATTAATGGAACTTTGGCCCCCCACTCCTCATCACACATTATGAAGAGGGACCAGACTTTTGTGAACATTACTGCCTGGCCTGTACGTGATGCGATCGCTTGGGATGCCGTAAAATTTCAAATTCATGGCCCCACTGAAGTAATTAATGTGCTAAATGTATTTCGTGTTTCTATGGGTGATGTCGTTAAGCAGAACATCCACTCAGATGACTGGGATGTTCAGGTCATAGAAGCACTGTTTTCTGATTTGAAATATTATGCTGCGTTTGATGCTGAGGATTTGTATTTAGATACTGCTAATTATGATGAGCAATTTTGTTATCAACATTATGGCACACATTTCCTACACAAAGCAAATACGTTTAGAAATTTTGTAAATTATACACAATGGGAACACTGCCCCGCCCCTAGGATGGGAAGCTCTGACACGTTGGTGGAAAAATTCACCTATTTTTCTGATTTTAGTGTGTCAAATCCGGCCTCCTTTTATTTTAAGGTTGCCCCTGAGTCTGCTTCTAAAGTTAGACTGACACACACCAAATTGTTGTATTCCAAGTCCTTTATGGACGAGTTGGCAATTGGAGGATATGATCTGTGGAAAGCCACTGTCGATCTTAAATCGGTTTGGGGCTCCAAACCATGGCAAGTACAGGGAACAGAAGTTTTCCATCGTGCCTGTCTTATCCCGAATCACGTTATTTTTAAATTCGTCCATTTTTCAGACCACCTGTATTGGATTGGCTACTTCTAAACGATTAAATTCTCCCTCCGTTCCGGGTCTGGGTGCTTATCCCAATTGGGGTAATCATACGGATCTATCCCTTGCTATGTTGCAGACGTATGTTTCCAACACATCCTTCAATATTTCTGAACTGAATCCGGAAGGGTGGTTGGTGTGGCAAACGAGTTCGGACTCCTGTCAACATCGGTTTTTGGATTTAAAGCAGGGGTATACACAGGTTCGTGTAGACCCCCGTTTTGAATCTTCTCACACTGTAACTACCTACTCAGTAGGGAAGTTATGTCAGTCTTGGCTGCAACATTCCACTTTAGCATCGGTTGAACTTCATTTAGCACGATTAAATGACAAAATAGATTTGAATGATTTTGTTAAGGGTCCTGCAGTTGGCAGGTCCAAAAGATGGGTGTATGCTGTTTATAACGAAGTTTGGAAGTTATCACAAATTGAGGCTGCATCCAGATTACGTGCTATTGATCAAGCCAATATGGAAAAGGTGTTGGCTGTAATAGATAATAGTATTAACACCCTATCTTCCAGAATTTATACCTTAGATAATATTGTATCATCTGTGGTAGACATTGTGCAGGAGGATTTGTCTGTATTGTATCATGGTCAAAATTAATTGCGTTCTATTATGCAGTTTGCATGGACGTTGCAAACGTTAAAGGCAGGGAAAGTCCCTTGGGATTACATGAACACTTCATCTTTGTTCCTTCCTTTTAATTTAACTACAAAACAACAGTTCATATCCATGAAAGATGCCACATATTCATTACTACACATTGAAAAGTTAGAACCTTTGCCTTTCTCTGTTGCTGAATTGAATTCTGCTGTGTGGCTTGTACATGGGTTGATCACGTTACCGTTACCCCTGTTTAAGTTTAGTTCGTGCATGAAAAATTATGCTCTAGGCAGATATGAACAACTCGGTACTGCCTTCCTGCACGAAGTTTGGTCACTCCCATTCACGTATAGATGTGTGAGAGACGGCAAGGAGGTATACTTGAAAGGTGAAGAGTGCACTTCCACTCCGGATCACTCTGTTGTGTGTAGGCACATTCAATTGCATGGTGCATGTAATGTGCACGCCCCTAATTTAGCTTGCGTCCTGAAAGAGATTCCTGTGCCAGTTATAACTTCATCTTTTATGCTGCTTGCTAACGGTAGTTATTTGCTATTAAATAATGAAGCTTGCTGTGGGATGTTAGTGGGGATTCCCTACATAGTGACTGTATCACAGAGGGTAGTTTGCTGTAATAACGTCCTTTTCCCACCCCCGCATGGCCGGCTCGATGTATCCATCTGGCCTTCCATTCCAACCTTGAAAGCAGAGTTCAACAAGATGAGCAGAATGAGGGCTCTATTGTCTCAAAAAGAAGTCGCGTTGACTTCATTCCGGGAAACATTTGTCCTTCACGTAGCAAACACCCGCACTGAGATGCAAGCGCTTTTGAATACTGATCTCCCACTTCATTTTGGGACCCTGATTCAGACTATCTTTAATGCCTCGTCAACAAGTGGCATAGCTAATTTTTTTTAAATTGTGGGCTCTGGCCTCGTGTCCTCTTTTCAAACTATTTTTGGTGTGATCCCGGCCTTTTTTCATTCTATTTTTTGCAGCGTCTTCGGAGGTCTCCCTTTACTTCTCGCCCTCATAGCTGGAATACTGTTGTTGATCTGCGCCCTGCGCTATGGATGCACAACTTGCGTCACACTGCAACATGTCCCGGCTGCTCCATCTTCGTAATCGGATGCTTGAATACTATGGCGCTTTACCACTGGCAACTTTAAGCATTGCCTATGGATTGTCCTTCCGGTTTCCCTACTTTACCTTTGTGCAGCCCGTCTTTCATTGCCTAGATTGTCCATTCCAATGGACTCTGGATTTGTGCTTGTCGAACTCTGTGTCTCCTGCCCCGGATTATGATCGGCTAAAGAGCCCCTTAGTGGCTCATGAGTTGGACTGTTCTGGCGTCGGTATTATGGCCTGTGGAGCGGCACATGGAGTCCTTGGGAATTGGGACATCAGAACGGCTGCGATTGACTTCTTAGCGAGAAGTTATCTTGAAGAACACGCCAGTTGTCCTCGTCTGGTGCTGGAGGCTCCGGTGGTAGAGGAGCATGTATGTTCCTTCCCCGTCCTGAACTGGATGGCAGATAATTTTGCGCAACGTTCCAATGATTTTCTCTTGGAAGCTGTTGCAACTTATTGTGCTTATACGTTGATGGATTGACTTTTGAACTTTCATTTCGTCCTACATGAATAAATGAGTTTTTTTTATCATTAACTTGGGTTTTTTCACTACTTTTAAAAAAAAATTCTTCTTCATTTTTTCTTCAAACTTTTTCACTTACCTTATATGGACTTATAGTTCATGCCCTTGGTTCTGTTCTATCGAACTTGAACTCTGCGTTCTTGCAAGTGCGCCCCTACTGGTTAGTGGTCCGATCAAGGGGGGGTGTAGTGAAGAACGTTATCTATATATGTACAATGCTAAGTTAGCACAACCGCGTTAGATGTTAAAAAGCCATCTTGACGCTTTTGCTGCTTTTGCACACGACACTGTAGTCACATGTTATTAAATTGAGAAATGCTTGCTCGACTTTGCTTCACATGAGAACTGTCTGTTGTTCACATCCCAAACAGTGAGCAGCGACCTTGGTCTGTACACAGTGTAAAGAAACAGTCTGGGTCGCTAGACGGTGCATGTTGTTGAGTTCAGGTTGATCGGCCCACTAGTTTAGCCATAACACGCACGCAGCTGCAAATACCTGAAAGTCGAGTGCTTTTAATATTGCAGTGTTACATGTTTTCATTACATTCGGAAGAAGAGCTTTCCCAGGAGCAGAGCATAGCTGATCCTGTGATGTGAACTCACTGAGCTGATCTTTACGGTATGAGGTTCCCCATTCAAGCCTAGAGACCTTTTACTAGTCTAAGGGTACTGGTGGTGTTGGTATCGGTGGTGGTGGTATTGCCGGTGGTATTGGTGGTGGTGGTATTGGTGGTGGTATTGGTGATATTGGTGGTGGTGGTGGTATTGGTGGTGGTGGTATTGGTGGTGGCATTGGTGGTGGTGGTACTGGCGGTGGTATTGGTGGTGGTGTTGGTTATTGGTGGTATTGGTGGTGGCATTGTTGGTGGTGGTACTGGCGGTGGTATTGGTGGTGGTGGTGGTTATTGGTGGTGGTGGTATTGGTGGTATTGGTGGTGGTGGTATTGGAGGTGTTGGTATCAGTGATGGTGGTATTGGTGGTAGTGGTATTGGTGGTGGTATTGGTGGGGGTGGTGGTATTGGTGGTGATATTGGTGGTGGTGGTGGTGTTGGTAGGGGTATTGGTGGTGGTGGTATTAGTGGTGGTAGTGGTATTGGTGGCAGTGTTGGTATTGGTATTAGTGGTGGTGGTATTTGTATTGGTGGTGGTGGTGTTGGTGGTGTTGGTGGTGGTGATATTGGTGGTAGTATTGGTGGTGGTGGCTTTGGTGGTTGTATTGGTGGTGGTGGTGCTATTGGTGAAAGTGGTGGTGGTATTGGTGGTGGTATTGGTGGTAGTACAGGTATTGGTGGTGGTGGTATTGGTATTGGTGGTGGTGGTTTTGGTGGTGGGGTATTGGTGGTGGAGGTATTGGTGGTGGTGGTAGTGGTGGTGGTATTGGTGGTAGTGGTATTAGTGGTGGTGGTGTTGGTGGTGTTGGTATCGGTGGTATTGGTATTAGTGTTGGTGATTGTATTTGTATTGATGGTGGTGGTATTGGTGTTGATGGCATTGGTGGTGGTGGTGTAGTGAAGATCGTTATCTATATATGTACAATGCTAAGTTAGCACAACCGTGTTAGATGTTAAAAAGCCATCTTGACGCTTTTGCTGCTTTTGCACACGACACTGTAGTCACATGTTATTAAATTGAGAAATGCTTGCTCGACTTTGCTTCACATGAGAACTGTCTGTTGTTCACATCCCAAACAGTGAGCAGCGACCTTGGTCTGTACACAGTGTAAAGAAACAGTCTGGGTCGCTAGACGGTGCATGTTGTTGAGTTCAGGTTGATCGGCCCACTAGTTTAGCCATAACACGCACGTAGCTGCAAATACCTGAAAGTCAAGTGCTTTTAATATTGCAGTGTTACATGTTTTCATTACATTTGGAAGAAGAGCTTTCCCAGGAGCAGAGCATATCTGATCCTGTGATGTGAACTCACTGAGCTGATCTTTACGGTATGGGGTTCCCCATTCAAGCCTAGAGACCTTTTACTAGTCTAATAATAATACTATTAGTTTACTAGCGAAAGGAAGGTGGCTTAGATCCACTGTCATTTTAGTATGATTACTTCTTTCATTTTCTATGGTATTGTAACTATGCTGATGGTTTTGATTTTAATCGTTTGTCTGCTTATGTTTGCCAAACTGCTGCATCTTAGGACACGAGGTTTATAAAATAAACTCTTTAAACTTTAACCGTGTCTCTGTTTATTCTGTTGTGGACTGGTATGAGAATAATTACGAAAAGGTATTTCTGATTCCCACCATTCCTGAGAAATATACTAAGTCGCTTGTTCTGGGTTGTCTATACATTGGGACCGCCGAGCTAAACCTCGGATAACGAATGGGACACTGATGCTGGCCGGATAAGGGGTTCTGGGTTCTGAGGTGAGTTTTTGGTACACCACAATTCACTGAGGGCCTGGGTTCCTGCGCATAGTTCTGTGCATAAGCAGAATCCCTGCAACAGTGGTATTGGCATTGGTGAGGTATTGGTATTGGTGGTGGTGGTATTGGTGGTGGTTTTGGTGGTGGTGGTGGTATTGGTGGTGGTATTTGTGGTGGTGGTATTTGTGGTGGTGGTATTGGTGGAGGTGGTGGTACTGGTGATAGTGGTGGTGGTATTGATGGTGTTGGTGGTGGTATTGGCGGTAGTGGTGGTATTGGTGGTATTGGTGTTGGTGGTATTGGTGGAGGTGGTGGTATTGATGGTGGTGTTATTGGTGGTGGTGGTGGTATTGGTGGTGGTGGTGGTGGTGTTGTTAATAAAACAGGCTTTTGAAAACAACCCATCAGGTGGCTTTAGTACAGATGACGTAACACAGATGTTCTGTTGTCAGCTTCAGCCCATTAGCACAGGATTATGTGCTACCTGGAATTCACATGACACGAGATAATGCTGGGTGAAAGTGATTAAAAGCAGACACCCGTGTTACGGGGTGGCCGTGCTGCTTAAATAAACAGAAGCGTTTCAGCTGAAGCAGCGCATGTCCGGCCTGCAGTAAGTGACACTCAATAAAGTAAATAGTGCTTACAGAGTAAAAACAGGTCCCTTGCATCAACTTAATTAAAAGGGCCAGTCGCCATGAGAGGGTACAAATGAAGACAAGGCTGTACTAAGGAGTGATTAACAAGATCAACGAATCTGAAGGCAGCATTTACGAAAAACAATGACACAAGCCAATGGAAAATATTGGAGGAGACTGGGCACAGGTTCTCTCCCATACTACAGCAGTCTCGCAGAGCGAGCAGTGCAAGCGTGCTCCCGCTAGGCTCGACCTGAAAATGCTATGTTGTGGCGGAGCATCGACATGAACTTAAGCTGTAACATTACTCTTGAGTCCTCTGAGCAATGTCTGTTGCTCACATGCAATTTGAGCTTTCTTTTGAGGTCTGAGGAAAAGTTTGGCAATAGGCTTATAGTTGATATCAGAGGATAGGGGAGCCTGAGGATTGAGCATTGTCTCGACTCCCTCTATCAAGACATCTAGCTCATTTAATATACAATGGCTAGATGCTTTTCCCTTCAAATTTGTACGTTTCTTTGGTTTGGCAGCGCTCTGTAGTACATCTGTAGCTTCTAATTTAACCATCGTAAAGTGTTACACCACAACAATTACTCAGGCGTACGATAGTTTTTTAAGCAGCATTTGAGGAGTAAAAACCCTCTATCAAATAATTGGTGCTGCCCAATAAGCGCTATTTAGAGGAACTCATACAAAGACGGTAAGGCAAAAGGCAAAGATAATTCTCACCAATAGGAAAAAGAGTTGGTTAAGGAACACGGACCCAAGAGGGGGAGGCAGAGGTCCTGGCCTGCTCTTTTTCGGGCTCTGACGTATGCAGATGGGAATGGTCTGAACTCAGGCAGTGCTTGGGCACGTCATAAATTCCCCGCCTCCTTCTCCTGGGTTGTTGTGGGTGTTCTAGTCCTGGTTGCCCCAGCAGCCCCAAACAAGCAAAGAGTGTTCCCTTCACTGCAGCTCTCTGGGAGGAAAGCCTCAGAGGTCCCAGGTGTGTTGGGATTGCTGCCTTGGGTTCCAAAGAGGAGTACCGCCCATCATTAAGAACTTCAACGCCTCGTCCGGGGTATTGGCTCCAATTTAAGTGCAATTGCAGTACAAGCATGTAGGGTTGCCACCTGGGCTGTTTAATATCCAGTGTCCAGTATTTTAATTATTGTAGGAAACTTGTTTTTTATGTGGTGTGCCAAAATGAGGTACACTATGTAGAAAGTCCAGACGACCCTTATTGGTTTACAGGACTACATTAATAATCCCAAATGCTTTCTTTGTGGTAGTGTCGGTGAGCAGTTTAGATTTATCAGAGGATAGTGTTAAGCATTTGTTGTACACACAGAGTCAATAAATGAGACACACATTCAAGAACAAACTCAAAACCAATGTAGGAAAAAAACAGATTTTTATATAATTGTAGACACTAAGATCATCAGACTCAGGTAAGTACTACAGACATTATAGATTTTTACTGCAAAAACAGTATAAAATCAGAGCTCTCAGATTTGAAGCATCAGCCTCAAACGCGGTAATGTTATCCTATAGGAGAAGCATACACTGCATAGATACATTTGCCGACGACTTACAAGATGGTTCTTCAGAAATTAAGGTAAGTAGGGGCCAAGGATCAAGAAAGCACCAGTGTCTTGCTCCGCCTTTCAGATAATACAGAATCTCCCACACGGTGGCTCAAACACGGCGAAGCAAAACATAATACACAACACCACCTAAAAAAGGGTTTTATTTTACAAAATGCAAAGACTCTCTTTTTAGAATGAGGCTTGGGGTTTATTTATGCAATGCCCTCTAACAGAAAGGCTTTCCCGATGCTACATGAAGAGATATATATTTATATGCAAGCAATAATAACACACTTGGTAAATGCAACAGTTAAATGCACGGATGAGGGGGCGTGGCCTGACAGCATGGCCGGCTAGTCGCATCCCTGCGTAGCTCCTGCCCCGTATGAAAAAATCCGGCAAAAATCCTGGCGGAGTCGTGCCTCTCCTTGTAGAAACTGGTATCGGCACTTCCCTGGCCTCAAGGGTCCCTGTCTGGAGGTGAAGAGACAGCCCGCAGAAAGGGAAATTGCCGCGAGACACCCTGCGACGCGACGGCTCACTGGTGCGCAAGATGGCGGCGCCGGAGGATCAAGGGCCGCCCTGTAAGCTGATCCTGATTGGCCCCGGGGCGAAGACCCGTGTCGGAGACCCGGCCGGAGCTGCTGCCCTCGCCGCACTGAGTGGAGGCCCTGTGGCGGCGCTATCGGAGGTGAGAGGCTGGTGTGGATCGCCTGCCCGCTCCGTGCACTGAGACCCGCGTGCACGCTCTACGCGAGCCCGGTGCTGTAGGTGGGCCGCGCCTGGCCCACCTGGAATCCTGCTGCACACGCCTGGAAATCACCGCTGATGGAGGCGGGGTAGCGGTGTCTGCGACGCCTGGCGGACGGCTGGACTAGACTGCGAGGCTGGGGATCTCAATTTGGAGACGAGCCTGCCGCCCCCCTGTGCAGACAGTAGCTGGAGTTGGTGGAGGTCACTGGCGGTCACCGGTGGATAGAGCACTCGCTCCGCAGGTTGGTGGTGGGGCCGCCCAGCCGTGGGCCAGGGGAGCTGGACTGGAACAAACGCAAGAGTCCCGTAGTGGAGATCGGGTCGGAGGTGACCACTGGCGGGCCTCGTGTGCGGAGCGAGGAGTCTAAGGGGGCAATTTATTTTGATGTGCCATATTGACCCGGACTTGGGATAACGCATGGTGGCATGGTGGCAGGGTGGATATCCTCCAGATCCGGCGGGGGCCCTGGGCTGGTCTTGCGCCATTAGCCTGGAGAGCGGAAGGATTAAGGTGCAGTGAGGGACTCATACACATACCGCCTGGGCCCGAGTTACCCCGTGCCGGCTTTTGGGGCAGGGGTTACGGATTGGAGGGCCCCGTGGACGCTCTCGACCAGCCCGCTCTGGAAATGGGGAAAGATAGACCCCTTAGAGGAGCGCAAGCAAATAAAATCATGCAGTACACAGTACCGGGCCCAACGTCGGCGGAGCGCACCAGACCGAACCCTGAGCAGGGACCGCCGCAGGGATCGGCGGCGCAGGATAAGGCAGATATCCTGGAGGCCATTCGAGACTCACGGGCGGCATTGGAGGCCAAGATGGATGGTATGGCCATGGATATCAATCACCTGCTCAAGTCAAAGAAACGATTCCCCTTTTGGAACAGCAGAATTTGTCAACACATTCACAACTTTATACAATCAATCACCAGGACAAGACACCCAAAAATCATCTCCATAACAAACTGCATGTAAAAGATTCAATATATTTTTATTATTATAAAATTAATCATATAAGATCACACAAAAATTCATAAAAATACACAATAAAAAACAATAAGAAAAATGTTTTTGTTTAAAACAACAGTACACAATGTCCTACCTATACATAAACAACACTACACATACATTAGTGCAAAACAAAGGGAGACTCAGTAAGAAACATTATTTGATCTCTTATCAACAGGAGTAAGGAGACATATGATCATGATCTGCTATTTTCCTAGTTGATTATGTCAACATTTAAGTGATTCGGAAACTAGGAGTCACAACAATCTATACTCTCCCTCCTATGATTGCGTCAACGCGTTTCGGTGGAAATTTGAAGATAAGCGACCACCTTCTTCAGGACAAGTAATAATATTCTCCCATGTCGTCAGAAAACAGTCTAAATCAAATCACAAAGTATACATATTAAAACACTTCTTACAATCATCAATTAAAACACAAACATTAAATTTAAGACCTAAACAGTGTCCGAAACATCAGTCCTATAAACATCCCCTTCTAAATCTATTGTGCATTGGGCTCTGGAGTTAGAGTCCTTAGCTCGGGATTTCTTTAGGGTTTGGATAGTAACAGGATAGATTATGATTTCTAACAGGGTTCTACTTAGGTGGCTATCACATACTGGACTAGTTTCGTAATAATATAAGATTGTCATGCTTTTCGCAGACTATATGGTCTGTAATATTGGGGTTGACCCGAAATGAGGAGTCCTCTAATATGCCAATAATTGTGTCTTTAGACCAAAAAAATGTTAAACTTTGGGATTTATGGTCTTCAAGATTGCAGAGAAATATATATATATATATATATATATATATATATATATATATATATATATATATATATATATATATATATATATATATATATATATATATATATATATATATATATATATGTGTGTTTTGTTCTTAGGCCATAGGATTGTATCCACCGTGTTCTTATCCATGAGGAAAGAATAGAAACTCCCACCTTTTTCGTCCTAAACTGAAATCATTATGAGGTTTTCGACCCATCAACTCATCTAAGGTAAATCCTATATACTATTGAGTTAGAGTCCCTGAGAAATACTAAGAAAGAATCTACTCTATAATAGACGAATGAGATAGAATTTTTGTCTTTCTTTTTAGACCAATTGTCCATCAAACGCCTATACTTGCATCGAAAGAATACGGTTACAAAAGATGATATCAGGTAACCTTTTGTGCTGTTGTCAAAGCTAGATTAGAGAAAACATTCTAGCTTTTAGGCTACCCTAATGACTGAAATTATCGTTTTTAGAGTATTGGGCCTGTTCAGTAATCTGGATGAGGCACAAGGAGGAGGCTAGGATCCCTTCAGTAGCCGTTGTTTAAACATCTTGTGTTTATAAGGTACATAAATGAAGTTCGATGGGACTCTATTATAACCACGATGAGTGTGAAACCACTTCTGTGTATTGTGTGCATGAATAACCGTATGGATGATCACCAGGAGAACAACACTATGCCAGATTGGCTTGTTCTATTCCTATGTTTGACTTATTGCCATTTGCAAATATCCAATAGATTTAGAAGGGGATGTTTATAGGACTGATGTTTCGGACACTGTTTAGGTCTTAAATTTAATGTTTGTGTTTTAATTGATGATTGTAAGAAGTGTTTTAATATGTATACTTTGTGATTTGATTTAGACTGTTTTCTGACGACATGGGAGAATATTATTACTTGTCCTGAAGAAGGTGGTCGCTTATCTTCAAATTTCCACCGAAACGCGTTGACGCAATCATAGGAGGGAGAGTATAGATTGTTGTGACTCCTAGTTTCCGAATCACTTAAATGTTGACATAATCAACTAGGAAAATAGCAGATCATGATCATATGTCTCCTTACTCCTGTTGATAAGAGATCAAATAATGTTTCTTACTGAGTCTCCCTTTGTTTTGCACTAATGTATGTGTAGTGTTGTTTATGTATAGGTAGGACATTGTGTACTGTTGTTTTAAACAAAAACATTTTTCTTATTGTTTTTTATTGTGTATTTTTATGAATTTTTGTGTGATCTTATATGATTAATTTTATAATAATAAAAATATATTGAATCTTTTACATGCAGTTTGTTATGGAGATGATTTTTGGGTGTCTTGTCCTGGTGATTGATTGTATAAAGTTGTGAATGTGTTGACAAATTCTGCTGTTCCAAAAGGGGAATCGTTTCTTTGACTTGTGTCTGCTGGTGCTCCACCCCTTTTGCGGTACGGGGCCCCTCTCTTCTGATTTTTCATATCAATCACCTGCGCCTGGACCTACGGAAGGTGGCGGATCGGGTCACTACTACGGAGGGGGACTTGACCTCCTTGCAAGCGGAGGTCCAACACTTGCAAGCGACGGTGTCTGCATTGAAGGAGCACACCTCTCATCTTGAAGACAGGGCGGAAGACGCGGAGGGGCGCTCGAGGAGGAACAACCTCAGTTTTTTGGGCGTTCCGGAAAAGGTGGAGGGGCCGGCGGCAGACCTATTTCTGGAGTGGTGGATCGGATCCACCCTCTCGGGTCTTCGACTATCCAAGATGTTTGCGGTGGAAAGAGCCCACCGCTCCCTTGGCCCCCCCCCCCCCGAGACCGGGGTCCCCGCCTAGAACTCTGATCGCTCGTCTGTTCAATTTTAGAGACCGGGACGCGATCCTACAGTTCATCCGCAAGAATGGTCCCCCCCGGTTTGAGAACCAAGAGATCCATATCTACCCGGATTACACAAAAAAGGTGCAAAACTTGCGAAATGACTATTTAAGGGTCAAGAGGCGGTTGAGAGATCTCAATATAAAATACAGCCTAATGTTTCCAGCCCGGCTCAGAGTACAGTATGCAGACAGGGTCCACTTTTTTAGCGATCCACAGGCGGCTATGGACTGGATGAATTCGACGGGCCTGGAGGGGCAGGCTCAACCTCAAGGATGGCAGGAGCGGAAGAGACGGAGCGGTCGACAGCGTTCTCAGCCTGGTCGCACTGGAGGACAGCGGTCTGCGCCACAGGGGACACCGGACGGAGGTCGCATCATGGTGGGGCCAGATGGCACCCTGAGAGAAGAGCTGGGGGGCATACCGACGCAAAATCAGTTTTCCCCACTATGCCTCGTCCAAGAAACTTAATCGGAAACGGAAGGCACTGCTGACCCACTGGCTGGTGGCTCGTGAGCCACGTATTGCAAGTATGGGAACTGCCACTTGGGGGATGGTGGTCGGAGGGGCTGCACTAGAGGCTGTAAGTAAGGACCTCATCGCTACTGTAACCTAATTCTACTGTGGAGTGCCTGTGGGGGGGGTCCTCGGTTTCGGGGACCATAAGGGGGATGGGAGCGTAGCTGTTGGGGGGGGCACGGCTCCGCCACACTGCAGTCTAGGTCTCCCAGCTGTGGAGTGCTGTGTCAGCTTGGCTAGGCCTCTGGTTGGGCGGGGCTGTGCAGCATCGGGCAGTTTGGTTGTACAACAAGGACTGGGGTTCTTATTTTTGTAGATTGTCATTGTTGTTTACATTGTTGCGGGGGAGTTTTTAGGGGAGGGTGGTGGTTATGGGGCGGAGTCCCGAGTTCTCGGACCTAGGTTGGGTTGTGCGAATTAGGTTCTACTGCCTGTGGGTGGGGGGGACGGTTCATATTGTTTTGTTTTATTGTTTTCTGAGGGGAATGTTCTATGCCGGGTCACCAGAGGTCATGAAAACTTTCGGAGGGGACAGAGAGGTACCCATCCCTATACATTGTGGTTTTTACCACTTCTGCATCAGGTATTGTGGTCAACCGGAACTCTCTATTTATGGCAGGCGAGCAGCAGATCTATAAACTTATAATGTGGAATGTTAGGGGGCTCAACGATAGGGTCAAACGGATTCGGATAGCAACGTACCTGAGGCGATATAAGATAAGTGTGGCCTTTCTACAAGAGACGCACCTCTGGGGGGATTGCCTGAAGTATGTCCAACGGCGGTGGAGTGGACAGTTTTTCGTGACCTCCTACTCGGGGTTTGCCAGGGGGGCACTTATATGGGTGGCGCCTGGAGTCCCCTTTAAGGTTTTAAAAAGTAGTCCTGACGCCGATGGGAGATACGTGGTGGTGGAAGGGACACTGGATGGGAGACATATCTGTTTAGTGAATGTTTATGCCCCAAACACCGACGATGGGGATTTTTTGGCTAAGGTCCTGGGGAAACTAGACCTGGCACCCGACATGGAACTCATTATAGCAGGAGACTTTAATTGTGCTTTGGATGGGGACCGGGATAGATACCCCCCAAAGGTAGATGCTAAACCTAAGACACGGGAATCCATATGCCAGATGTTCATAGAACCCCTATGCTATCCAGTGTTTCCCAACTGTTTTACTATCTGGAGTGGGAATAGTCATTTTTACCCCTACGCTATCCAGCGCTTTCCTTACTGTTGCACTCTCTGGAGTTGGAATAGTAATTTTTACCCCTACGCTATCCAACGCTTTCCCTACTGTTGGACTCACTCGAGTAGGAATAGTAATTTTTACCCCTATGCTATCCAGTGGTTTCCCTACTGTTGCATTCTCTGGAGTTGGAATAGTAATTTTTTCCCCTACGCTATCCAACACTTTCCCTACTGTTGCACTCTCTGGAGTGGGAATAGTAATTTTTACCCTTACGCTATCCAACACTTTCCCTACTGTTGCACTCTCTGGAGTTGGAATAGTAATTTTTACCCCTACCCTATCCAACGTTTTCCCTACTGTTGCACTCTTTGGAGTTGGAATAGTAATTTTTACCCCTACGCTATCCAACGCTTTCCCTACTGTTGCACTCTTTGGAGTTGGAATAGTTATTTTTACCCCTACGCTAACCCAACACTTTCCCTACTGTTACACTCCCTGTAGTGGAAATAGTAATTTTTAGCCCTACGCTATCCAACATTTTCCTTACTGTTGTTTTTGTTGGAGTTGGACTAGTAGTTTTATTCTCTCTCATGTTTAATATGTTTTCTATTATTTTAGCTAATGTAATATATCATTAATAATAAAAAAATATTCAAATTAAATTTATTTATTTTTATTTGCTAAATGTAATTATTTAATATTTATTAATGTTATTGTTTTATGTGTATAGATGTATTGGTAATTTTTAAAAACATTTAATAATTTATATGGTACTAAAATCATTATTAAAAATAATTATTAAGTAAGTATATATATTATATATTATATGTATATGTTTAATTGATGTTTTATTAAATTATATATATTAATTAATAATTTTAAATATTATAAAATATATTTAATTATGTTTATTTTATTTATAAGTATTATTTGGTTTATTTTACATATATTTTTAAACTAAAAAAAAAATCGATATTTTTTACTAACGATATTTTACATCGATATTTAATTTTCGATATTACTGTACTTACCATGTTGTAGATAGGATGTCGATATTCTTGACATCGATATTTTTGTTCCGATATTTTTGTAGGTCGATATTTTGACCTTCGATATTTAGTCAGTGATACCTCCTGGACATAGTTTTGGAGGCCGGTGAGACTGGCGTATTGCCTGCCTCCATGCGTGAGGCGCTGATTGTGATGATCCCCAAGCCAGGGAAGGACCCCTTACTTCCCGCCTCTTACAGGCCAATCTCAATGCTCAATGTAGACCTTAAGATCATTAGTCAGGTATTGGCCAATAGATTACTTCCGTATCTCAGGCGATTGGTGCATGACGACCAGACCGGTTTTATTCCGGGAAGGAACGCGCTGCGGAATATCCGCCGCCTCGCCCATGTCATGCAATCACTAGAGGGCAGAGCCGAACGGAATACCCTGGTATTCCTAGATATCAAACAGGCGTTCGACTCGCTCAGGTGGGACTATCTATGGAAGGTGCTCCTAAAAATGGGGATCGGTGAGGGGTTTGTGAATTGGGTGCGACTTCTTTATGCTCAGCCGGTGGCAAGGGTCCGTACGGGACGCTATGTCTCAGATACGATATCACTAGCCAGGGGGACGCGACAGGGGTGTCCGCTCTCCCCCTTGCTGTTCGCCCTGGCAATGGAGCCATTAGCGTACCATCTCCGTAATGTCCTCCAGGGGCAGGGTATCCAAATTGGGGCCATGGAACATATTGTATCACTGTACGCAGATGATGCACTGGTGTATCTACGGGAGCCAGCGCGCTCGCTCCCGATGCTGATGGCGATTCTGGGTCAGTTTGCCGAGGCCTCTGGACTCTATGTCAATAACACTAAATCACAATTATACCCGGTTGGGTCCGAGGCTGTGAGGAGCGGGGTTCCTTTCCCAGAGCTAGGGCTTCCATGGGTGTCGGATGCGTTACGCTATCTCGGGATCTGGATCAGTAGGGACAGAGAAGTTTTTTACCAACATAATATGGGGAGGGTTTTTATAGGTCTCCGAGGCAGCATTGCTTTCTGGAACACACTCAGGCTCTCGCTGATGGGGAAGATTGCCTTGATTAAAATGGTGGTGTTGCCTCGATGTCTTTTCACAATGCAGGGCTCCTTCTTTGAACTCCCGCACCAGGTCTTCAGGGATCTCGATGCAATGCTTATACAACTATTGTGGAATGGAAAACGTTGTAGGGTAAGCCTAGAAGTCATGAAACGTACTTGGGGTAGGGGCGGTTTAGAAATCCCGGACCTTGAACTTTATTATTTTGCGTCCGAATTACATCACGCAGTGGCCTGGCTCGATACAGACGCTTCATGGGAACGATCGCTCCTGGCAAACACATATGGGGATCAACAGCTGGGGGCGCTTCTCTGGCAAGCAAAAAGGCGACAGGACCAATGTCCTCCACTGGGCAGATTGTTGGCTGCCATTTGGGCCAGGGTGGTTCGACGACTTATACAGGTGCGACCGTTTGCCCCAGAGGCAGACTTCTGGCTGATGCCGCCCTTCGCGCACATTGACCGGGTCATGACTACTGACAAATGGAAGGCGGGAGGGTGTCTCATGCTGTCAGACCTCTACCCTGACCAACTGTTCATAACATACCAAGATGCAGTGGACTCTTTTGAGTTGGGACCGGGGCAATTCTTGCAATATGCCAAAATAGCGGCAACAGCACGACATCTATGGCCTACATTCCCGGAAGCCCCGGAACACACGCATACTCTGGTCACGATGATAGCCATGGCGGGAGGGCGGAAACTTGTCACTCACCTATACAGGGCGTTACGGGAAGACAAAAAATGTGCACCTCTCAAAATAGAAGATAGATGGCAGGAAGTGAGCCCACAGGAGATCACACCACGGGAGTGGGGGAAAATACACGAGGGTGTACGTAAGGTGGCGGTGTCCAATAGATTTAAACAGATACAATACAATATGGTCCACATGACATACCTCTCACCCAAGCGCCTACACACTATTGATAGCTTGAGGGATCCAAGGTGCCCCAGATGCCACTATGCACAGGCAGATTTCCCACACATGGTTTGGTCGTGTCCGATGATTCAGATATATTGGACAGCTATCCTGGAGGACCTGTACAGAATAACAGGGTGGAGAGTTGCCCTGGAGTTGCGTACTTGTCTCCTTTGACTGATTCCCCGGGACCCTAAACGTAAAACCAGCAGGAAATTCCTGGTGTTGGGGCTTGTGATTGCTAGGCGGCGAATAGCAATCCACTGGCTACAACAGAGTGGGCCGCTGGTTGCGAACTGGAAGACGGACCTGCAGGAATGGGCATTAGCGGAGGAGGGGCATATACGCAGCACTAGGAGGGATGCCAAACTCCCGAAAGTTTTGCAGGCGTGGGGGCTGATGGTCCAGGAGATAGGGAGGAGCTCCCCGAATTCGACACAGACAGTGGTGTCAGATGTTAGTCATATGGGGATTGAATCCCCCAGGCAGGGGGAGAGACGGGAGGATACCCCTGATTGAGATGTTGTTAGATAGACCTCTAGGTGGGTGGGTCCGGCGAGGGGGGTGGGGGGGAGGGTAAGGGGGGGATGTTCAGTTGCAAGTTCGTATGATTGTTATTGAGAGTTTTAATGCATATTGCTGGTTCGGTATACACTTCAAAGGCAACCTTAATTGGACTAACTGTTGCTGGACAGAGACTGTGAGGATTCTTATGCAGAATTGTTTCTAAAATAGTACTGTTTTACTATGTGTCGTGAACCTCAAAACCGCAATAAAGAAAAATTAAAAAAAACAAACAAAAAAAACAGTTAAATGCACGGATATGAAATACAAGCAGCAAATATTATGAGATAAAACTCATGCAAATAATATGAGACGTCCTACAAGAGATCAGAAAGATATATATATATATATACACACACACACATACATCACATACATACATTAAATACACCAAATCAATACTTTGTATGTGCACTCTGACTCATTCACACATTACAAAGAAAACACCTCAAATGATCAAAGTCCCTGTTCACACATCACAATGGCAATAATCAAAACTCAAACACCTCAAATGACCACAGCCACTGGAACCACGCATCACAATGGAACTAGTCAGAAACAAGTCACCTCACCCGATCGTTCACTCGACATCCTTGCCAATTAAAGCTGGGGGGGTCCAGTTCACTGCTAGGCTTGAACTCTCGACCTGAACTCAGGTTCCGTTTGTCTTACAGCAGTACGTCTACCCTGTAAGTGAGCTCCCAACCTTGGCTGTCAAACAACGCTCAGCTTTATAGTCTCAAAACACACACTAAAAAGTTCAAGAGTCTTCCCCTCTGCTCCAAGGAAACTTACTGGAACTGGTCATTCCATGCATTCCACGGCAGGAAGGAATTCCCACGTTCCCTATACATTCTCGCATGTCCCAGCCTTTATCTTGACGAAGCTCACGAAAGCCTTCTAGGGTACATTAAACAATCTTTCACGAAAACAATCCTGGAACGTGATTAACCCAAACAACTTGCAAGCCTGGCCATGCGTGCAGAAAACACCTCAAACAAGGCAGTTAGAATTCAGAATGACGTGAGGCCATGTCAAAGCCAATAGTAAGAAATTAATACTTGCCAATGTACAATACAATGAGTTCCTGGTTTTAGGGGGCTCTGAAATACTAAATTTAGTGGTGTTAAGGGGAGTGAAGGGTAATAGACCATGGGCTACGTACCCCTGGGGTCACTACACCCCCTATATGACCTCTTCCTGTGAGGAGTGGGCATAACCCTGTTCCAGAGTTCCCAATTCACCTAAAAACAAGATGGTGGAACCCTTCTTTCGTGGAGCACATCAGGTAGCCCATCTTAGGGGTGTGACTTGCCTGGAGGCCCAACTTGCCTACTGCATAGCTAATTTCCCACCTGTCCTGGTGCCAAATAGGCTCAGGGCAAGGGGTGGCATTCTTCAGGTCGGGAAGAAGCTGGGGTCACATTTCAAAGGCGATCGTTGCTTTGAGGCCTCTGGCCTTAATATGCAGAATCATTAGCCATGCATCTCATATAAGGATGGCCTGACCCCTCTGAGACACCTTTGGGCCCCATGGGTTCAGGAGGGGCTCAATGGAATTCCCTGGCGGGTTGTCCCTCAGCGCCAGTCAGGTCCCATTGATCCAGTGCTGGATCCAGAGCAGAGCTGCTTGTGAGACCAAGATCTTCCTTGGTGCCCATTCCAGTCCAACACTGGCGATGCTCCAGTCCTACTCCGGCGCTGCCATCCCAATCATTATTCCTGACTCCGACACCGAACCGGACACTGGTTCTGGTGTCGACCGGGGCCATGCCCTCTGCATCAGAGCCAGTGCCTTTTTCCTTCAACAGGCCTGCCGAAAGAGACGAATGGGAGAGTTCTGAAACCCTTATGGATACCAGAATCCCGAGGACAACTGGTTTGAGGAACTGGCTGTTTTGGCATCTCAATGGACATTGGCTTGGTCTCTCCTCCTACTGTGGCTCTGGAGGAGGGAGTCTCATTTGCTATGGTGGTGCGTAGGCCTGCAGTATGCCCAGGCGCCCTTCATGCCATTCTTGCTGACGACTCCGGCTTGGCATTTTCTGGCGCCGAGGTCTTCCACTCCGGTTCCTCGGACTCTTTTGGCTGTTGAGTTAGCGCCGCCTCGAATTCGATTGATGCCGAGGTTTGAAACTGAAGGTCCTCCATTGACGCCAATGCCGTCGTCACCGGCGCTGCATCTGGCGCTGCGGACGCCGATTCTGAAGCAGCGCTCTAGGAGGGATGCACAGAGGCTGCTTGAAGAGGAGGAATATAGACAGGAACAGGAGGAAGGGGAAATTGTCGAATCTATGGACAAGTTTGAATGTTTGTTTGAAGGTTTACAGTCCAGTGGATTTTATACTTCCCCTGAGTATGAACTCTTATCTCCGAAGGCTGGGGTATTACAGGATGTTGCTCCTGATCACGTTGTAATAAGGAAAGCAGCTGAGTTACTTGATCTGCAGTTACCTTCAGCTGAGGTAAAATCTAACATTCTGACTGAGGTTCTAAATACATCTTCTGCAGTTTCTGAGCCTCTCCTGCCCTTCAATGAGGCCTTAACAGAGCCTATTTTAGAAGTCTGGCAAAAACCCTTGACTCCTCCAGCAGTTTCCAGGTCCATTGCAAGAAGGTACAGGCCAGCTCCTGGGGATCCAGCGTTTCTTTCATCACATCCGTCACTTGAAAGCTTGGTGGTCCAGGCTTCTTACTCAAAACAATCATCTGGTTCATTCCCTACCATTTCAGGGGATAGGGATTCTAAAAAAATGGAGCAAGCGGCAAAGAAAGTATTTTCTTCTGCGAGTATGGCATTAAAGTCCACTAATGCTACCTGTTTACTTGGGAGATATATCCATGCTCTTATGGACTCTGTCAAGCAGCTAGCTCCAAAGTTGCCTGAGGATGATCGGAATAATTTCCTGGAGGCTCTTTTTGACTCTCAGGCTGCGGCCCGTCAAGTTATACAATCGGGTCTGGACACGGCTTACTCTGTGGCTCGTGTAATGGGGTCTTCTGTAGAAACAAGTAGACGAGCTTGGCTGAGGTCATCTGGAATTTCTTCTGCTGTTCAGGCAACCCTGTTGGATTTGCCCTTTGATGGTTCGAGACTCTTTGGCACTAAAGCTGACTCTGCTTTACAACGTTTTAAGGATAGCAGAGCGACTGCAAGATCTCTGAGCCTTCAAACGCAGTCTAGAGGATACAGCTACAAGCGGTATCGTGAATTCGGAAGGGCTGCTTCCTTTCGTGGCTGCCAGCAACCTCAACAGGGCCAGCAGCAGAATCCTTTGTACAAATCGTACAGGGGTAAAAACAGGGGCCGTCTTAGAGGAGCCCCTCGACAGCAGTCCTCCTCTTCCTCCTTCTCCTCTTCTCCTCCCCCCACCGTTGATGCCTAAGGAAAGCAATTCTAGATCCCCTATCTTAGAACATGTTGGTCCCGTAGGGGGTCGGGTGTCCCACTTTCTACAAGATTGGAAATCGATTACTTCAGACCGTTGGACTTTAAATCTTGTAGAGAATGGGTACACTCTCACTTTTTTAGAGTTTCCTCCTCCTTACCCTCCTTGCCAGAGTTGGTGTTCAGAGGAACACTTGCTGCTTTTGCAGCAGGAAGTTCTTACCTTGTTGCAGAAAGGTGCGATAGAGGTGGTTCCAGAGCAGGAAAGGGGCCAGGGGTGCTACTCCCGGTATTTCCTGATCCCCAAATGGATAGTCGATTGAGGCCGATCTTGGACCTCAGTATTTTGAATCTTTACCTCAGGCAGGAAAAGTTCAAAATGTTGACCTTGGCTCAGGTTCTTCTTGTGCTGTAACAGGAAGACTGGATGGTGTCCATCGATCTGCAGGATACATATTTTCATCTTCCCATCCTGAAGTCACATCGGAAGTATCTCCGGTTCACGGTGGTATCACAACACTACCAGTTTGCGGTTCTTCCATTTGGTCTGACTTCCGCACCTCGGGTCTTTACAAAGGTGATGTCGGTGGTAGCGGCACATCTCAGAAGGTTGGGGGTTCCTGTTTTCCCCTACCTGGATGACTGGCTGTTGAAAGCAGAGTCTCCGGAGTTGGTGTTGCGCCACTTGCAAGCGACAACGCAACTGTTGTTCAATTTGGGTTTCTCAATAAATGTACCCATATCTCACCTGGTGCCTTCTCAGTGCAGCCTGTTCATAGGGGCAATACTGGACACTACTGTGTGTCGGGCATACCCGCCTCCGCAGAGGATTTTCAACATACAGGAGATGATTCCTTCATTTCACGATGGAGCGGTTGTTCCAGTCCTGAAGGTTCTTCATCTGCTCGGTCTGTTGGCTTCCTACATTCTGTTGGTCAGTCATGCACGCTGGCACATGAGGGAATTCCAGTGGTGCCTCCGCAGGCAGCGGTATCAACACAACGGCGATCTCGAGGAGAAGGTCAGAATCTCCAGAGACGCTGCAGCGGAGCTGACTTGGTGGGGTGTGCAAGGCAACCTGTATCAGGGATACCCTTTTCAGCCTCCTCTGCCGGTGGCCACAGTGATCACAGATGCCTCCACTGTAGGGTGGGGTGCTCATCTGGGGGATCTGGAGGACAAAGGTCTTTGGTCTCCAGAGGAAAGGTTGCTTCACTTCAACCTTCTGGAATTGCGGGCGATACGTTTGGCACTCAAAGCTTTCCATCCTTCCCTTTGGGGTCAGTCAGTTCAGGTCCTCACGGACAACACTACCACGATGTTGTAGATCAATAAACAGGGAGTTGTAGGGTCGTATCGCCTCTGTCGAGAGGCTCTGCGACTCTGGTCCTGGGCTCAGAGCCGTCAGATTTGTGTGTTTGCAAATCATCTAGCCGGTGTGCTATATGTTCGTGCATACAGTCTCAGTCGGCGTTACTAGGCCGATCACGAGTGGTGGCTTCATCTGGAGGTGGTCTGTCCCATCTTCATGTTGTGGGGATATCCTCAGTTGGACCTATTTGCCACTCACGAGAACGCGCACTGCCTGTTGTTCTGCAGTCTCCAGTATCCGATGCAGGGAGCGCTGGGGGACGCTCTTCAGTTGGATTGGAGTTCACAACTCCTTTACGCGTTTCCTCCCATACCCTTGATCCCTCAGGTTCTGAGGAAGATTCGCCAAGACCGCGCCCAAGTCATATTGATCGCCCCGGATTGGCCAAGAAGGGTGTGTTACACAGATCTTCTTAACCTCTCATTCACCCTTCGCTCCGTCTTCCACTCAGGGCAGACCTCCTCTTGCAGTCGCGGGGGCAGGTTCTACACCTCCACCTCCAGAGCCTGCACCTTCATGCCTGGAGATTGAATGGGGCAATCTGAGTTCCTTCTCTGTCCCACCGGATGTGGTGTATGTCATTTTGTCTTCCAGATGTCACTCCACCAAATCTGTGTATTCTTCTAGGTGGTCCAAATTTGTAAAGTGGTGTGGAGAGAGGTCCATTGATCCTTTAAAGGCTCGTTTGTCTGACATATTGAGTTTCTCTCTTTTCTTAGCCCAGCAGGGTTGTGCTGTGGCTACGGTTTACGGTTTTTTGTCGGCTTTATCAGCTTTTATTTGTTTGCCAGATCAGCCGTCTTTATTCAAATCTCCAATAGTTATGAGGTTCATTAAGGGCCTTACAAATAAGTTTCCTCTCACTCCTTTAATTATGCCTCAGTGGTATTTAAATCTCGTTCTTAGCTTTTTAATGGATTCTCCTTTTGAGCCGCTTCATAGTTGTCCGTTGAGGCTTCTCTCTTTTAAAACAGTTTTCTTGATTGCCATTACCTCGGCTAGGAGGGTAAGTGAGCTTCAGGCTCTTAGTTCTAAACCTCCTTTCTTGACCATTCATGCAGATAAGTTGGTTCTAAGGACCAGGGCTGCTTTCCTTCCTAAGGTGGTTACTCCTTTCTATTTGGGACAGTCCGTTTCCTTACCTACCTTCCCCTCACCCTTCCAAGGAGGAGGAGAGACTTCATCATTTGGATCCTAAAAGAGCTGTCAGCTTTTATTTGGACAGAACAAAGGATCTGAGACTGGACGATCAGCCCTTTGTGGGCTGCCTTGGGCGAATGAAAGGCAAAAAGGGAACTGACTACAGCACGCCGACGAGGTCTTCTTATGGCTCCAATGACGTCATACGGAGTCGCGAGCGGAGCCGTGCTATTGTGACGTCCTCATCGACGTGGGAGAGCTAGGAAAGAATTTCCATGAAATGCTGGCGCAGGGGGTATTCAAAAGGTGAGGAATCCACAGGCAGATACTGTATCCACCAGAAAAAGGGTTACCTGTTACTTACTTACTTACTTGTTCTTATATCCCAGTCACTTCACTTTTAACCTATAAGTCACCTGTAAGGTAGGCCCTTCAGTCCAAGGGTAGGGTGCATAGTTCTAAGTGTGTGGCTACCCCTGCACGAGCAGAGGTACCCCTAAAAACCCCGGATTCCATTTTCTGGGCTTTGTAAGAGACGAAGAGCCATTATAAGATATGTAGTGAACACTGGCAAGTTGAGATGTCTAACTAGATAATGGCTGCTTCAAACCTGGTCATGTTTGGTATCACACATGTTGGAATCATGCAACTACACCGATTCCAGTGTTGCTTGAATAATAACATGTACGTAGGGGTTCCTTAGAGGACCCACCCATGCCCATATGTGTAGCATTACAGGGTCTGACTGCCAGTCTGTGATGCTGACAACCCTAGACAGTGTTCTGCTCCTCTGATGATGAGCTTCACTCAGACAGGGGAAGCTGAACAAATGATTTCTTGCAAAGGAGAGGTGTTAGCACCTCTCATTTAGAATTAGGTAGGGTTGGGGCACTTCCGAGCGTCACCAAACTGCATTGAAGGGCACATTTGGTTCCCTCCTTGCATATATGAGTTTTGCCCAGTTCAGGAGCCCTTGTATCCGTTCTGGCAAGAAACTTCACAAAAGACAGGGGAGTGACCACCCCTATGTCCAGCTCCTCCCTAGGGAGGTGCCCAGAGCTCCTCCAGGTGGCCACTTGATTCTGCCATGTTGAACCTTGGCCCCTAGGAGCATCTGACTCAGATCTGACTGGCTAGGAGAGCTGAGTAGCGTCTCTGACACCCTCTTATAGGTGAGTCACCAGAGAATAGGTCTTTCCCCTTTTTGGGGTTACTTAGGGGGTCCCCTGAGGGTGGGTCCTTAAATTTGTCCCAAGAGCAACTTCTAGACCTGACTGCCTGTCTTGGTGATCAATGCAGTCTGGTGGTGCTCAGAAGCACCCCACCCTACCTAATTCCAAAAGAGAGGCGTTCACACCTTTTCTTCGCAGAAAATCGTTTGTTCAGCTTTCCCTGGCCAAGTGAAGCTCATCAGCAGGGGGGCAGAACACTGTATAGGATCGGCAGCAGCGACAGCTGGCAGTCAGACCCTGTAATGCTACACAGGTAGGTATTGGGGGGCCTGTAAAGAGCCCCAGTACATGGCATCATGCAACTAACACTGGAATCGGTGTTGTTGCATGATTCCAACATGTTTAATACCATCCATGACAAGTTTCAGGGCAGCCATTATGTAGTTAGACATCTCAACTTGCCAGTGTCCACTGCACACCTTATAATGCTCTCCCACACGTACAAGGCCCAGAAAAGGGAGTCAGGGGTTCATAGGGGTACCTCTGCTCGTGCAGGGGTGCCCACACATTTAGAACTAAGCACCCTGCCTTTGGACTGCAGGGCCTACCTTAGGGGTGACTTATAGGTTAAAAGTGCACTGACCGGGAAATAAGAGAAACCTTATATCCAAAGTGAAAAGTTCAAGTACCATTTCACGCAGACTGCAATGGCAGCTCTGCAGACACAGTTTGCATAGTCTTCCATAGATGGCATTATACATGCTGCAGCCCATGGCAGATCCTGGGTGTACCAATGCCCTGGGTACCTCAGTATCATACACTAGGGACTTACAATGGTACCCCAGTATGCCAATTGTGGGGTGTACAAAGTACTTATCAGAGAATTTAGAGGAGAGAGCACTACCACTGGGGTCCTGGTTAGTAGGATCCCAGTGAACTACAGTCAAACCACGTTCACACCAGGCTAAAAGTGGGGGTATCTATTCCAAAAGGGTCCTACTTTCCTACACTGTTGTTCTGGGGCCCTGCTGCGTCCTATGCCCCCCTCCCCCATGCCTAGATAAAACCTCTCTTGTTTAGGTGTTACATATGCCTGATCCACTGATACTGGACTCATCTATTTAGGGCTTTTTGTTAACATTGAGCGTTCGTGGGAGAGGGTAGTGGGACAGTGGTTCTTCTGTTGTTGATTGTTTTAATGTTATCGTTATTCTAGGGGTCCGGTCTAGATTGCATACAAACCACTACACATGCGACATGTTGCATACTTTGGATAGACAATCTGCAAAAATAGGTGGCCCTCATACGGATCCATATGGTTAATTTCTTGAAGTGGAACATCGGTGGATTTGATAATCCACGTAGGGCCCGTCAAGTACTTATGTACCTGGACCGACACAAGATTGGTGTTGCCATGCTACAGGAAACCCACTGCTCCCCAATGAGCCAATATTTGCATCTTCCTGCTGTACACATTGTTAGAATCCGGATTCTCTGGTTGGCACAGGTAGGTACCTGTGACAAGCAGGGAACCTTTCCTCTAGTCAGGTTAAGGGGTTACACTCCTAAAATAACCCCTGCTCACCCTCTAGGTAGCTTGGTGCGAGCAGACATGGCTTATCTCAGAGCGTTATAGGTTAAGCATTTGTGAGCACATACAGTAACCAAGTAACAACACTACAAATGGACACCACACAGGTTTTATATTAAAAATAAGGATTCTTTATATAGAGTTACCACAAGACCATTAAACGACAAAAATACACAATACTGTTACTTTAGATGGTAGAAGTTTGCTTAGTTCTCTTAAGTTCTTAATTGCGACACTTTAAGTCAATGTACCTTTTAGATGCGACACGCAGGGCAACGAAAGTGTTGCAACAATGTTGATGCGATGAAGTTTTTGGTGCAAAGAAATAAAGACGTGAAGATCTTCCAGATGCGTTACGCTTCTCTGATGGTGCGAGAAGATTCGACTCGATGCGTCAGCTGCAGCGGCGTTACCCTTTACGCGATGCGACGACAGCGGCCTTCGCAGCGGCACTCTTCTCCGACGTTTGCGAGACGCTTCCGCTCGATGTGATGTTGCAGCGGTGACACCCCTTTACGCGATGCGACGACAGCAGCTCCGACGGCGGCACGCTTCTCCGTGGATGCGAGGCGCTTTTCTTGATGTGGCGCAATGCGACAGCTACAATGGCGACACGCTTCTCCTTCGATGCGAGACTCTTCTCTTGATGCGGTGCGATGCGTCAGCTACGATGGCTGCGATGGCGACACGCTTCTTCGGCGTTGCGAGACACTTCTTGGATGATGCGAGACGCTTCCGCTCGATGCGATGCTGCAGCGGCGACACACTTTATGAGATGCAACGACAGCAGCTCCGACGGCGGCACGCTTCTCCTCCTTGAGTCGCGCTTCCAGCTCCTTGCGACACGCAGTCCCTCAGAAGGCCCATCAACAGCAGCAGGCACTTCCAAAGAACTTTTTGGGGAGCTGGGGGGTGAAGTCTGTTGTTCCTGAGACTTCAGCAGGAGGCAAGCTCTATTCCAAGCCCTTGGAGATCTTTTGAAGCACAAGTTGAAATAAAGTCTTTGTAGTCTTTCTCCTCTCCTTTCAGCAGCAAGGCAACCACTGCAGGCCAATCCCCCAGGTCAGGGACAGTACTCCTCCTTACAGCTTTCCCGGTTCCTTCTCCTCAGGCAGAGGTTCTTCTTGTCAAGCAGGATATAATTTCTTGGGAGCAGGGTCCCAATACTTATACCCCTAATTCCTTTGTTCCTCTTGGGTAGAGGGGCCTTTGCCCAGTCCAAACCAGTTCCTGAGAACTTTGTTGACATGACTCTGACTTTCTATTCAGGGTGCAGGGCAGAGACATCAGCCGCTCCACAGGAGGTGGAGCCAGCATTGTGGTGGCAGAGCACAGCCCTATTCAGAGTCCAGGTGCACTCCTCCCACCCATCTGGATGTCAATCTCTCTATTCACCACCAGGCTACCTAGCCCTGACCCTCTGGGTTTCCCCAGCCCTGTCACTCACACAAACCAGACAGGCAGATACACATCATAGAGGCGGGATGAAATGGTTAGGCAAGCAAATACCAACTTTCTAAAAGTGGTATTTGCAAACACAGAATATTAAAATCAACTTTACTAAAAGATGTATTTTATTATTCTGAGTTCAGGCATACTAAACTCGATTTTCTACCATGTTCCCTGGGTCTGTTAGGATCATAGGATGTAACAATTCTAACAACCTATTCTGGCCTATGGGAACAGGTAGCCTTGCAATAGTGAAAAACGAAAATGTCTGTAGTTCACTATTAGAACATGCCACACACATCAGGGCTTGTCCAACCTTATGCTTACAATGCACCCTGCCCTTGGGCCTACTATAGGGGTGACTAATATGAAGTTAAGGGAAGGTTTAGGGACTGGGAAGTGGGTGCACTTGCCCAGTCAGCATGACAGTACCAGACTGCACGCAGGTTCTGCAATGGCAGACCTTTAGACACATTTTACTAGGCCGCTTCTGTGGGTGGCACAACCAGTGCTGCAAGCCCACCAGCAGCATTTGTATTTACAAGCCCTGGGCACTCCTGGTGCACTTTACCGGGGTCTGACAGTAAACCAAATAAGCCAATCATGGAATCCAACCAACATATACATTTTACATAGGGAGCACCTGCTCTGTGGCACTGGTTGGCAGTGGCACAGTGCTCTGAGCAGCAAACACCAGCAAAACACATGCTGGACAAAAAGTGGAAGGGAGACTCACGCCAAGGTGCCAGGTCTAACATGTGTCCCCTCCAGCTGAAAAGTGGGGAGAACTACCCTACCCCAGGGAGTTCCTCATCACTAAGGCGGAAAAATCTGGACAGACCGTCAGCATTGGCGTCATCTGTACCAGGGCGATGTTCCACCGTGAAATCCATACCCTGTAGGGAAATGGACCACCTCAACAGCTTTGGATTCTCACCCCTCATATGCATCAACCATCTGAGGGGCCTGTGGTCTGTCTGAACCCGGAAGTGAGACCCAAACAGGTAGGGTCTTAGCTTCTTCAGCGCCCAGACCACAGCAAATGCCTCACGCTCAATAGCACTCCATCTCTGTTCCCGTGGAAGTAACCTCCTGCTAAGGAAGGCTACAGGTTGATCTAGGCCCTCTTCATTAATCTGTGAAAGAACAGCCCCCAGACCATGCTCTGAAGCGTCTGTCTGAACGATAAACTCTTTGGAGAAGTTGGGAGCCAAGAGCACGGGCGCCGTGCACATAGCAGCTTTCAGGGCCTCAAAAGCTTTCTGACAGGTGTCAGTCCAAATCACTTTCCTGGGTTGCTTCCTAGAAGTCAGCGCTGTCAAGGGGGCAACAATGTTTCCATACCCCTTGACAAACCTCCTGTAGTACCCGGTGAGAGCTAGGAAGGCTCTCACCTCTGTCTGGGTTTTGGGCGACTCCCAATTCAGGATGGTTTCTATCTTGGGTTGAAGGGGCGCAACCTGGCCGCTCCCAACCTGGTGCCCCAAGTACACCACGGAAACCTGCCCGATCTGGCACTTACTCGCCTTGATCGTGAGGCCTGCCCTCCGCAGCGCCGTCAACACTTCCCAGAGGTGGCGCAGGTGTTCCTCCCAAGTGGAGCTGAACACTGCGATGTCATCCAGGTAGGCGGCACCGAACGAGTCCAGTCCAACCAACACCTGGTTGACCAACCTCTGGAAGGTGGCAGGGGCATTCTTCATCCCAAAGGGCATAACCCGGAACTGGTAGTGCCCATCTGGGGTGGAAAATGCTGACCTCTCTTTGGCCCCCTCGGTCAAGGCGATCTGCCAGTACCCAGACATTAAATCAAACGTGCTGAGGTAGTTGGCAGCCCCTAGCCGCTCTATGAGCTCATCAGCTCTGGGGATGGGGTGTGTTTCAGTCCTGGTGACTGAATTCAGTCCTCTGTAGTCCACACAGAACCGGAGTTCGGGTGTGGCTCCCGGCACTGCAGCCTTTGGGACCAAGACAACTGGGCTGGCCCAAGGACTGCTGGAGGACTCAATTACCCCGAGTGCAAACATCTTGGAGACCTCTTCTTGATGCAGGCCCTCACCCTGTCAGTCACCCTGTAGGCCTTGTGCCTCACAGGTGTACTATCCCCAGTGTCCACATCATGGACGCACCAATCAGTGACACCGGGAACCAGGGAAAACAGATCAGAAAATTGTCCCAGCAGCTGGCGACAATCATTCTGTTGCTCAGGGGTCAGGGCGGAAGAGAGGATGACACCATCCACTGACCCATCTTGCTCCTGGGCTGACAGGAGGTCCGGAAGAGGCTCGGTCTCCTCTTCCATCCCAGCATCTGTTGCCAAGAGCATGCCCACTTGGGACCTCTCCAAGTGGGGCTTGAGGGGGTTGACATGAAGGACCCTTAAGGGGTTCCTTGGAGACCGCAAGTCCACCAAATAGGTAACTGGACTCTTGCGCTCCACCACCTCAAAGGGACCGGTCCACTTATCCTGGAGCGCACAAGGCTCCACGGGGGCCAAGACCCACACCTTTTGTCCAGGTTGAAGCTCTACCAGAGTGGCATTCTGGTCATACCACCGCTTCATCTCCTCCTGGCTGGCTTCGAGATTTGCCTCAGCAAGTTGCCTGAATCGCCTATTCTGATTTCTGAAGGCCAGCATGTAGCTATATACATTCTGGGGAGGTTTCTTGGGAGATTGCTCCCAGCCTTCCTTGACCAGACTTAGAGGTCCTCTCACTGGGTGGCCATACAGGAGCTCAAAGGGGCTGAACCCTAGAGACTTCTGTGGCACCTCACGGTACGCAAAGAGAAGGCATGGCAAGAAGACGTCCCACTTACGCCTCATGGGTTCTTCCAGACCCATTATCATGCCCTTGAGGGTACGGTTGAATCTCTCAACCAACCCGTTTCCTTGGGGGTGGTAAGGTGCGGTGAACTTGTAGGTTACACCACACTCGTGACAAAGGGATTCCATATACTTGGATATGAAATTGGTACCCCGGTCAGACACCACCTCTAGAGGGAATCCCACTCTGGAGAAAATTCCCATCAGTGCACGTCCCACCACGGGGGCCGTCACTGTCCTCAGAGGGATGGCTTCCGGGTACCGGGTGGCATGGTCCACCAGGACCAGGATAAACCTGTTGCCCATGGCTGTCCTGGGGTCCAGTGGCCCCACAATGTCAATCCCCACTCGCTGGAATGGGGTACCGACCACAGGGAATGGCTGGAGTGGAGCCTTCTGCTCCCTTCCACTCTTTCCACTTGCCTGGCAAGTCTGACAGGTCCTGCAGTGAGTGTCTGAACTCCTGCGCATTTGAGGCCAATAAAAGTGGGTGACAAGCCTTTCAAAGGTCTTGTCCTGCCCCAAATGTCCTGCCAATGGCACATCGTGAGCCAGCCCCAGTAGGAAGGCTCTGAAGTCCTGGGGTACAACCAGCGCGCGGGCTGACCCAGGCTCAACAACCTTAGGCTCTGTATATAGGAGGTCGTTCTCCCAGTAAATGAAATGTGACCCAGACTGATCACCTGCGGCCTGGTCTGCAGCCTGCTGCCGCATACCCACGAGAGAAGGGCATTCTTTCTGTGCCTTACAAAAGTCCTCCCTGGAGGGCCTTCCTTCCTGCTGCCAATGGGTCAGCTCAGGCAGGTTCCCCAGTTCAGCTATCTGTTCCCCGGTAGGCTCCAGGGCATCCCCCTCAAGGTCTGCTCCCTCCTGGGCCGTGGGAACTTCAGGGGCCGGTTTCCCACGCCCCCTGCCTCTTCTCTCTAAGGCCGGTCCCTGGGCCTCCCTCTCAGGCTCCAGGACCTCTTGAGCACCTCTATTTGCTGCCATGGACCGTGTGGTGACACACGCCCAATCCGGCATACCCAACATCTCCAGGTGAGCACTCCGCTCCAACTTAGCCCAAGGTGAGCTCTCCAAGTCGTTCCCTAACAGACAGTCTACAGGCATGGCGGACCTCACAGCTACCTGAAGAGTACCAGAGACCCCCCCCCACTCAAAGGGAACCTGAGCCACCTTGCAGTGACTCTCTGTGTTGTCAGCGGCAACAACTGGATAGAATGCTCCTGGGACAACCTGCTCTTGAGACACCAGGTGACACTTGACAGCTGTCACACTGGCTCCTGTATCTCTGAGAGCTTCCACCCTACGGCCATTGATGGTCACCCACTGCCTGTATTTCTTAGTGTTATCAGGCAGCTGGGTTTGGGGGACCATCTCACAGTCTCCTAATGAGACAAGGTACATCTCTGCGGGACCCCACCCACCTTGGACTGACATCTCCTCCCCCAAAGCTACACTAGCTACCTGCCGGGGCGGAGCACCAGTGGGTGCTGGTTTACCATACAAAGGACACTTTAAATCAGAGGCAAAATGCCCCATGTTACCACACTTGTAACATTTTATGGGCCCCTTCTGAACAGGAGGACCTGTCGAGGCCCCGGTCGGTTTCTGTGGTGGGGGAGGCTGAGAACCTTTCCCTTGGTTCCCTTGGGGATTACTTTGGGGCCTTCTTGGGAAGTCCCTCTGTTTACCCTTGTTCCCCCCACTATTCTTCTGGGGACCCTGCCCACCTTTAGCGGAGTCTCCCACTGAACCCTCGTGGACCCTGGTACTGACCCAGCGGTCCGCCTCCTCAGCAAGCTTCCTAGAGTTAGTCAGCCTACTATCAATCAGGTGCTGGCGTAGCTCAGGAAAACAATTACTGGACAAGTGCTTCCATGCCATTAAATCAAGAAGCCCTTGAAAATCATTAACCTTACTACCCTTCACCCAACCATCCAGTGCTCTGCAAAAAAAAGTCACATACTCAACATACGTACTGTTTGGAATCTTGGTGCAACCACTGAATCTTTGCCTATACAACTCAGGGGTCAACCCATACCTAGCCATCAAAGCTGCCTTCATATGGGGATAAGAATTATAATCATCTGAAGGCAAGTCTAGCAGTGTGTCCCGCCCCTCACTAAGGAATCGTCCCCACAACCACGCTCCCCAATCCTTCTCAGGGACCCGGTGGGAAGACATGGCTACTTCATAGGCTTTGAACCACTGCCCTATGTCATCATTTAAAAAAAAATCTTTTACCACATCTTTGGGTATGTACACCCTTGATTCTACTTGCACTGATGGTGTGCTGCCACCAGAGGGAGCAATTTCTAAACTCTGGTCCTTCAGCTCCAACTCCCTCAAAACCTTTTCATGTTCATACTGTAGTTTTTTTCTTCTAGGGCTAGCTTTCTACTTTGCATTTCAAATTCTAACTGCCCACTTAACTTGAGCTTGGTCAGCTCCAATTCATGCATCCTACACTCTTTCCTATCTGCGAGCTCCTCTGGAGATAGATTTTTACTGGAAACACTGCTACCGGCATGGGAAGGGGTTCTCCTTCCTCTTGGACTCACTGATCCCATCCAGCTGCTCCTCTGCATTATCATTCTCAGTGGCATTCCTTGCTTCTACCCAGGCCCTCAGCGCCTTGTAGAACTCTGTCTTGTTTTTACATCCAGTTGTAGAAACATTACATTTCTTGCAGAAGAATTTCAGCTGCTTGGCAGTGTAGCTATCCAATTTCTCTTCTTCCCATTCAAATTCAGTATTTACAGAGACTATGGATGCTGCTTTCTCCACCATGGTTAAGCTTGGCAGTACTCAAAAATAGAAAAGTCCCAAAAAGAAATCTGCCAACAAGTATTGGTTGCGTTAAAGTCTGCAATCACTAAGTAGTGTTCACCAATTACTGTACATGAGTCACAAATGCAAGTCCAGAATCCTCACCGCTGACTACCAATGTTAGAATCCGGGTTCTCTGGTTGGCACAGGTAGGTACCTGTGACAAGCAGGGAACCTTTCCTCTAGTCAGGGTAAGGGGTTACACTCCTAAAATAACCCCTGCTCACCCTCTAGGTAGCTTGGCGCGAGCAGACAAGGCTTATCTCAGAGCGTTATAGGTTAAGCATTTGTGAACACATACAGTAACCAAGTGACAACATTACAAATGGACACCACACAGGTTTTATATTAAAAATAAGGATTCTTTATATAGAGTTACCACAAGACCATTAAACGACAAAAATACACAATACTGTTACTTTAGATGGTAGAAGTTTGCTTAGTTCTCTTAAGTTCTTAATTGCGACACTTTAAGTCAATATACCTTTTAGATGCGACACGCAGGGCAACAAAAGTGTTGCAACGATGTTGATGCGATGAAGTTTTTGGTGCAAAGAAATAAAGACGTGAAGATCTTCCAGATGCGTTACGCTTCTCCGATGGTGCGAGAAGACTCAACTCGATGCCTCAGCTGCAGCGGCATCACCCTTTATGCGATGCGACGATAGCGGCCTTGGCAGCGGCACTCTTCTCCGACGTTTGCGAGACGCTTCCGCTCGATGCGATGTTGCAGCGGCGACACCCCTTTACACGATGCGACGACAGCAGCTCCGACGGCGGCACACTTCTCCGTGGATGTGAGGCGCTTTTCTTGATGCGGTGCAATGCGACAGCTACGATGGCTGCGATGGCGACACACTTCTTCTTCGATGCGAGACTCTTCTCTTGATGCGGTGCGATGCATCAGCTACGATGGCTGCGATGGCGACACGCTTCTTCGGCGTTGCGAGACACTTCTTGGATGATGCGAGACGCTTCCGCTCGATGCGATGCTGCAGCGGCGACACACTTTACGAGATGCGACGACAGCAGCTCCGACGGCGGCACGCTTCTCCTCCTTGAGTCGCGCTTCCAGTTCCTTGCGACACGCAGTCCCTCAGAAGGCCCAACAACAGCAGCAGGCACTTCCAAAGAACTTTTTGGGGAGCTGGGGGGGAAGTCTGTTGTTCCTGAGACTTCAGCAGGAGGCAAGCTCTATTCCAAGCCCTTGGAGATCTTTTGAAGCACAAGTTGAAATAAAGTCTTTGTAGTCTTTCTCCTCTCCTTTCAGCAGCAAGGCAACCACTGCATGCCAATTCCCCAGGTCAGGGACAGTACTCCTCCTTACTGCTTTCCCGGTTCCTTCTCCTCAGGCAGAGGTTCTTCTTGTCAAGCAGGATCTAATTTCTTAGGAGCAGGGTCCCAATACTTATACCCCTAATTCCTTTGTTCCTCTGGGGTAGAGGGGCCTTTGCCCAGTCCAAACCAGTTCCAGAGCACTTTGTTGACATGACTCTGACTTTCTATTCAGGGTGCAGTGCAGAGACATCAGCCGCTCCACCGGAGGTGGAGCCAGCATTGTGGTGGCTGAGCACAGCCCTATTCAGAGTCCAGGTGCACTCCTCCCACCCATCTGGATGTCATTCTCTCTATTCACCACCAGGCTACCTAGCCCTGCCCCTCTGGGTTTCCCCAGCCCTGTCACTCACACAAACCAGACAGGCAGATACACATCATAGCAGAGGGAGGCTAAAATGATTAGGCAAGCAAATACCAACTTTCTAAAAGTGGTATTTGCAAACACAGAATATTAAAATCAACTTTACTAAAAGATGTATTTTATTATTCTGAGTTCAGGCATACTAAACTCGATTTTCTACCATGTTCCCTGGGTCTGTTAGGATCATAGGATGTAACAATTCTAACAGCCCTTTCTGGCCTATGGGAACAGGTAGCCTTGCAATAGTGAAAAACAAAAATGGCTGTAATTCACTATTAGGACATGCCACACACATCAGGGCTTGTCCTACATTATGCTTACAATGCACCCTGCCCTTGGGCCTACCATAGGGGTGACTAATATGAAGTTAAGGGAAGGTTTAGGGACTGGGAAGTGGGTGCACTTGCCCAGTCAGCATGACAGTACCAGACTGCACGCAGGTTCTGCAATGGCGGACCTTTAGACACATTTTACTAGGCCGCTTCTGTGGGTGGCACAACCAGTGCTGCAAGCCCACCAGCAGCATTTGTATTTACAAGCCCTGGGCACTCCTGGTGCACTTTACTGGTGTCTGACAGTAAACAAAATAAGCCAATCATGGAATCCAACCAACATATACATTTTACATAGGGAGCACCAGCACTGTGGCACTGGTTGGCAGTGGCACAGTGCTCTGAGCAGCTAACACCAGCAAAACACATGAGGCACAGCGACAAAAAGTGGAAGAGAGACTCACGCCAAGGTGCCAGGTCTAACACACATCAATACTTCTCTTATTCCACCTACTCCCAGGGCGTAGTTACACTCACCAGAAAGACTGTAAACTTTCATGTGGTAGAAAACATGGTCAACTCAGCGAAACATAGCCAGCTCAGTGGGAAGGGTGACAGCCAAGCTAGCTATATTAGTGGGACAGCCTGTTTTATCAATAAATAGATACAGGTCAAATGTAGATTAAACAGCACTGCACTAAATATAGTAAGTGACTGGTGATGTGGGGTGAAGACTTGAATCTCATGTTCATTACACTTCTGCTCTCTTGCATATTACGCAACTCAGGGATCTGAGGAATGTGTGGAGAGTACTCCTTCCCTCAATGACTGACTACACTTTCTTTTCCCTGGTGCACAATCTTGGCCTGATATGTGGCTGATCTAGGGCATACAAATGCATAAGGTGCAAATAGTAGACCTATTCTCTCGCACTCTCTGTCCACTCTCCTGTAAAATTGACACTACATTATCCCACGCCTCCACCACTGTTCTGTAGCTAGTGGGTGCACAGCACAGGACTGCATGATGAGATGTTCCGGAGGTAGGTACAGGAGGCCATACTGGAATACTACTGTATTGAATGAGCATACAGTTGCAGACATCTCAACGCTCTGGAAGTCCTTTAAAGTGTACATTCAGGGTGTTTGAATCTCTAAATGTTCTGGGGTGCTTAAATCAATTCCTAATTGTCTCTTTCTCCTGGAAAGAGAGTTTAGGCCAATAAGAATGTTGCGCTCCTGGCCCAGCTCCAGGACGCATTGCTTCAATACAGGCTGCAGGCGGACTCAGAGGTCTTGTACCTAGGATAGGGGGTACGGGTGAAAACATTAGAGGAGGGTGACAGGCTGGGCAAAACTCTAGTCTGGATTGCCCACAGCTAAAGTGCATCTAGCTGCATAACTAATCTTAACTATGATGGTATAGGTGTCACATCTGTGCAGCCTCTTTTGCTGGAATAATTGAGGAAATACTATTAGCACCTGTATACCCCTAAAGGCAATAGAACGGGATCGGAGCTCTCTGGGGAATGGCCCTGGCCTGGCTAGATGACGAGGTGCGGGAATTGTTAAAGTCCCTTATTACGTTAGAGGACAATAAGCAAACCATTGTGAAACTTCCCAGTGGCAGGGCTCCAGTAGGGTATGGTTTGCCAGTCGAATTCTACAAAACATACAAAGATATCCTTGCTCCTGGACTCATTGATATGTACAGTGATGCGATTACGAGGGGGCAGTTCCCTTCCACCACCATGGAGGCTGTAATCATGGTGATACTGAAATCTAATAAAGAATCCTCTGAATGTTTCTCTTACAGCAGTGGTGGGCGTTGACCCTCAACAATGGAGGGGCGGCAAGGGGACCAAGAACCTAACCCAGTGGGGGGCAAAAAGATAATTAAAATATGTTACTTTCCCACGCACTCCTTGTTTCGCTCTCCTCCGTGTTTTCTTCTTTCTTCTTGGATGCCATCAGCGTGACGGCACCTCATGGAGCTTCAGGCAACCCCCTTTTGCAAATCCCGACACTGCTCTCATGCTGCTGATGAGCAGCATGAGAGCAGCACCAGGATTGGCTGAAGCGGGCTGCCTCGACGCTCCATCAGGCACAGGAGGTCTGTGCCTGTTCTCCACCCAGCTGTCTGAGACAGCTAGGTAGAGAGGTTCACTCTGCGCATGCCAGGATGGCCGTCGCAAGACAGCCGGCCAAAATGGCTTGTGCAGTATAAACTGGAGTGAGCACCACTATCCTGCTGCCAGTCAGCAGCAATGCCTCGCCCCCAAACACTGCTCGGGCGAGGAGAAGTGAAAAATAAAATAATCATTCATTTTATTTCCATTTTATTTTTCACTTTTGCTGTACTGGCAGCAGGGAAGGGGATGCTCCTCCGCCCTAAAGGGGGGGCTGCCCCTATCTTAAACACCCTTAATATTACTTAATACCAATAACAAAATACTGGATAAAATCACGGCGCAACATTTACAGCCTCTAATGCAGTTTTTCGTATTGCCAGACCAATCTATCTTTATACTGCAGCGCTCTACAGCCTTTAACCTCCAGACGTTGATGACTATTCTTCCTAGAGTAAACCTACGGCTCGCCTCGGTTGCAGTTCTTCTTGATGCTGAGAAAGCGTTTGATTCGCTGGAATGGCCATTTATGATGGAAGAGCTTTGTAGGCTTGGACTGGGAAACTATTTAATGTTGTCAATAAAGCTACTATATACTAACCCAATAGCAAGTGTCCCCGTTAATAGATTTTACTCTCAGCTGTTTAATATCCACAGAGGCACATGCCAGGGTTACTTCCTATCTCCACTAATTTTTGCTCTCGCAATAGACCCTCTAGACTGCTATGTGAGGGAACTAAATTCCCATCACGGACTGTGCTTTTGAAATCATTCGCTGATAATATCATTATATGAAGACGATGTGATTATGTATGTACAGGGCCCAGGCAATAATCTTTCTCCCATTATCTGAGATGTAATCCACATTGGGGCATACTCTGGGTTCCAGATAAATTGGCCCAAGTCTGGAATGTTTCCGCTCATGAAGTTCCATACTGTCCCTGTCTGGATTATCCACTGCAGTGGAATTCGGAGTGCGTGCACTATTTAAGGATGTGAGTCCCTCATGAGGGCATTCTCTCTTGCGGCACGCAGGATCGTGACACGGTCCTTATAATTCAGAATGCGTGCTATCAGCGGTCTATGTGGCGCTCCCGGAAGGGGAAGCCTGGGCGGCACCCTATGTGCCCTCTCCACACAAAAGAGGTCCATGAGGCCCTCCTTCGCTACCTGCTCCCACAGCCATTTTTCCACAAACTGGGTGAGATCACGCCCCTCGCTCTTTTCCGGTATTCCCAGTATGCGGACGTTATTTCGGCGGGATCTCCCTTGGCCATCATCCACCCTATCTTGTAGCCCCCGTAGCTGGCGCTGTAGGTGTGTATAGTTTATTCCGGTATCAAGTCATCTAGAGCAAGTTTGTTTGACTTTACCTTGTCCGCCAGTTTCTTGTGGTCTGCTTGTAAGAGGTTGAGGCTAGTAGAGAGCGTCCCTATTTGCGTTTCAATCGCCACAGGTGAGTCCCTAATTTCTTTTAGTATCAACTCCAACTTATCAGCGTGTTGTTCAGCCCCTGTGGGTGGCATGACATCAGTGTCGGAACTATGCGCTAAATCTTCTCTCATAGCAGTATGTGTGGAATCAAATGCAGGGGGGGTCACGTTGTCTAGCCTTGGTGCGACCCATGATGTAGATGATCGGCGTTCCCACACCACCACTCCCACCGGAAACACAAGCCAGGAGACCCATCTCCACATCAAATACTTCAGGTTTGAGCCGGGTTGTATTACTGATAAGCCAAATCCATCTGCATCTGGGTCCATGTGGGAGGAGAGGTCACTACCAAGTTATACGCCAGGCAATCACACCAGGGATGCGCCAGAGAACCAATGGGCATGCACCCAGAAGCCGTGCCAGGTCCCCGTAGATATACATGTGTGCTTAGGATAGTATTGCCGCACAATGGCGGTATGGTGGCAAGCACTCACAGGGTCTCAGTGCAGTCAGACTGCTTCTGCCACCAACCGGTACACCCCGGCTCCAGGGTCATTCGCTGTCGGTCTCCGTAACACAGTTAGAGGGGAATACTGCCAGATAATCTTGGCGTGGCTGCGACGCAGTGAGAGGACATCATTGTATCTCCAGCGCAGGGGCCCGTGGTGTATTCCGGTGTATTCCGTCAGCGCGCCAAGTCTCACTGTCTCCAGCCGTGCAGGCCTTACTCCACGCCGCCGTCCCATCACTTCCAGTCAGCCTCCATGCGTCACACCAGTTCAGCGGTACCGCACACATTCACCTGCGCAATACAGCGTCAGCCAGCAGAGCAGTCCGGCCCCCTCTGTATAGACTGAAGTTCCGCCACCCATGCATAAGTCAGCAAGGTTTTCCCGCGTTACCTCTTGTTTCGTGGGTCTGCGGAAGGAGCTTGAGTCTCTGACGCAGTAGGAGACAATGCTTGCGAGCGTCTGCCCCGCCCGTCGGTGGTAGGCAATATTCCCAATCCCAGCAGTAGCTTACCTCGGGTGTGCTTTATAGTTGCGGCAGCCGGGGTGAGCGTCTGTGCACAACATCAGCAATTCCCAGCAGTCTGTAGTGAACCGCCGCTTTCATCGGATGCCGACTGCAATTTTGCCTCGTCCTCACCTTGCAGTCCGTTCGATCGCCGAGCTGAATATATTCCACGTTCCGGATAGCACGGTCTTAGTGTGGGTAGCGCAACCCAGCCAACGGCCATTTATAACAGGGCGAGTATCACTCCCTGTCCGCACTTCGCTTCGGCATCTCCGGCATCATTCAGTGCTCCGCCCGTTACCACTCTGCTGGCCCACGACTTTCAAGAGCGGTGGTGCGGGTATGCCGAAGATCGGTGTCTGGACCCTCTGCGTCAGGGCTGCTGGTGCCTCAGGAGTTCCGCTGCAGCAGGTGTTGCTTTGTATCGCAGCCGGTCCCCGTTCATACAGGATTTGTAGGTCTCGCCTGACCCAGCGCATGCGCTGGTCTGGCAAGACTTATTGAGAGGGCTCCAAAAAGTGCTACCAGGCCAGCCTAGAGGTACAGTGCATGTGCACGGGCGCGCGCGGCGCTCTTTACCGCGATTACTTTCACTTTCCCGGCCACACGCGAATCTGAATCTGCGTGTTTGTCTGAACCAGCGCATGCGCTGGTCTGGCAAGACTTATTGAGAGGGCTCCATAAAGTGCTACCAGGCCAGCCTAGAGGTACAGTGCATGTGCGCGGGCGCGCGCCGCTGTTTACCGCGATTACTTTCACTTTCGCGGCCACACGCGAATCTGAATCTGCGTGTTTGTCACCATGTGCTGTGTGTTCCTGGTCGAATCTTCAATGCAGCATTCATAGCGCCTCTGTGGCTCACGTGCGGGTGTGTTATCAGCTGCTTTCATTCAACATGCGGTGTCTCTAGTGTGCGAAAAAAGCTGTTTAATAAAACTTATACTGCTTCTCATCTTCAGGCGAGTCAAAAGTCGTGATGCCGCTGTGGGTTAAAGGGCATGTGGTGTCACTTCTGTTATAACAAAGAGAGAGGGACCCCTAAGCCAAGGGAGAGGGGTACCAAGCAGGACCGTAGTCAAAAAGAAAGACCTCCCTTGGATCTGTATGTATCAACAGTCACTCAAACACACAGGTCTCACGTTAGCAGGATGAGATTCGGCATCAACGAAGCAATCAAATTTCTTGATAAAAAATGTATTCAAATTACTCACATATGTCACAAAAAATATAAGATGTTGTACACATACATTAAAAAGACAAACAATTTTCCAAATTTTAAAACATAAAAGGTAAAAATCAATTAAAACTTCTTTATATGATTCATAAACAAATAATGTAACGAATCACCATCAATATTCATACACAACATAAAAGTGGGAAAAAAAGAGAACAGGACAAATTTTATACGATTTCCTTTTACTAGAGCATCGACGCGTTTCGGTAGGCCACAGTATATAGCCAACACCTTCCTCAGGATTAATTGCAGATCCCAATTTCTATATATGTAAAATCTGGAAAAAAATGTACAACAAAATAGTGTAAGTGACTCCCCAAGTGATTTATCTAAGACAGTATTTGATATACTTCGATGACCCTGACTCATCCCATACTTTAACAGACATGAAACAGACACACACTCATACACTCAACAATCTGTGAATGCTAATGCTATTCATCAGTAAGTGAGATTTAAAGAAATTCTCACAGTTACGCAGGGATACATTAATAAAGCTACTCATTCATGATGTTGTGGGCTAAGAGCACTCTAGGAGGCTATCCTCTCTTAGTTAGCGATCCAAGACATTTGATATTTGCTAACCAGTGGTTTTTCTAATTATTAAACTCACAATTATACAGAATCATTGAATCGCGATTCCTCTTGTCAGAACTTGATCCGCTACTCAGCACATGAGCTTCATCGAGGATCTATTCAGGTGAAAAGAGCCTGTTTTAGATGGAGGCCTGGTATCTTAAAACAGCGCTACACTCTATGCTGGTAGTTGGGTTAATTAGTTAATTCATATTGTTTGTAGGCGTTTATAAATTTTACCTCATATATTTCTTAGGCTTGTTTGAATCGTAGCACCTCATAAATATTATTCCGTTGGTGTCCTCTTAAAAGTTAATATTATAAGGATGCGTTACCTAATGTAAATTACAAAAATATATTATACATAATGCCCCAAAGAATACTGAACACCCCAATTGGTTAATCCAGCTACACTCTTAGCAAACAATGAATCCCATATTTACCAATTATATGTGCTTGGTACAGGCGAATTATATATATTCCAGCTGTGTGTATCTCAATTCAGAGAGAATCACCAGTCACTCTCCCAGGAGATCTCTGAAATAAAACAAAGACCTATACTAACCACATTTACCCAAGCAAATTATATCTTCTATACTCGGCTTATATCTTAACGTTTGTCACAGTCAGCAAGACACCTAGCATGTCTCTTGAAGATACTACCCTTACATGAATATCTCTAATGGATCAGACCTTTACTTAAAAAACATCACACACTGCATAATAAACCAGCTGTTCAAAAGTGTATATAAAAAATACTCGCTACTCAGGGGATATGCTCAGAGATAGGCTGACTCTAAGTATTTCATATTCCTACTACGAACATGTGCCGATCTGGTGTTGTTCTCAGAAATCATTTTTTACGCAGAGGACAACACACAGACTCTCTAATCTATTCACCCCATATCTAAAGATATCTGAAAGGATCACCGGTTACCTTTAGCCAAATCCTTTATATGCATCAAAGGCGGTGAAGATAAAACAGTCTCAGATCTGGGATCTAGTCGCACCCTACAACGAAGAGATGGCAAGCATAAGTTAGGTGACAAATCTCGCTCTCAGCGCAAACGCGGTCTCTTCGATGTACTATCTGCTCACATACCTTAATAGGGTCCGGTAATATCCGCGAGGTGGATTCCTTTGATTCAGTTGAACAAGGAACCCAAAAACACACCGGCTTAAATGTCAGCTGGCGTAGACCAACCCGGAAATGTAACAGTCCTTCCGGGGCAGAAAGTCAACACTGGATACGACCTCATAGACATAACATGCAAAATACCCGCCATCTTGACGGTGTTTCAATAGCGTTAAGACGCGCAATTCGACTCTTATTAACCTGTGCTGTTTGATCATTGATACCTCACTATCTTTTGTTATATAGCCAAGACTATGTCTGTTAGGTTATAATTTCAATATCGGGTCATTAATCGGACCAACTATCACATTAAAACGTTCATCACACAGGATAAAGGCTATGTGTACTAGCTGGGACCCAATAAGAAATAACCAGCAAATGGGCAGCCATCTTAGCAGTGGCAAAGAACGTTGAAACCCATAAACTAAGTGTCATTAGATGCATAAATGGATCGCTAATGTCTCTTATTGTTTTTATTTAATTTATCTTTAATACCCAACATCAACCTGACCCAGGATGGTGGCCAACTTTAGACTGCGACTACAATCAAATAGGGATTAACCCAGTAATCACTACCAAAATGGGTCAATGCCGTTAGGCGGACTAACTCTTTTGCATCTCTATGTATTCTTCCCTAGGCAAATCCAATGATTATTCAAAGGGTAGAAAGAAGGAGATATCCTTTAATGCCACTCTTCCTTTGAGATTCGGTCACGGCGCCCGAGTCACCATATTGCACATGATATGGATTTCTTCAGAGGGAAAAATATAAAATACGATACATAAACCTAGGAGAAAAAACGATACATAAACCTAGGAGAAAAAAACCTAGGAGAGAAAAACACTAGGGGGATTCCATCAGAGTTCGTCACAGTACTAGAAGCCGGCTGGCTTCCGTAATCAGCCAATCTTTTGATAATAAAATGAAATATTATATTAAATCAAGTCAGACTACTAGCAGGCGTTCCCACTCTTCTTGTGAGTTCAGACCTTTCCGTATTGTGTTAAGATGAGAAATATACCATTGTTCGCGTGCCCTTCGTTTACAGGTAATATTTCCACCTCTCCTATCAAGCTTAACTTTTTCCAAAATAAACCAAGAGAAATCATTTTCTCCGTGCCCAACCTCAAGGAAAATGCGGTACAAGCGGTGCCGTTAGTTTTTTCGTTTTTATGGCTGATCTATGCTCTTTTAGTCTGACTCGAATCTCTCTCCCTGTTTCCCCTACATATCCTAGATCACAAAGGCATCGTAGAAAGTAAATAACATTTTTGCTTCTACAGTTGTTAAGCGTTCTAGATCGAATAGTACAACCATTGTAAGAGATTTCTTTGGTTTGTATGCACTGAGGGCACACATTACATGTGCCACATCTGACATTGCCAACTGCTGGAATATTGGTAATCGTCCTTTGTGTCTGGTTGCTATCCTCACGGTACGTATGCACCAACATATCCCTTAGATTGCTATTTTTTTTTAATGCATACAAAGGTCTTTCCAGTTTCACCTCTACATCATGGTTGATAATATGCCAGTTCTTATTGACAATATTCTTGATCTGGTTGCTTAGGTTAGAAAATTTGCTGACAAATACTACTTTGTTAGGGAGTTCCTTTTTAACTGCAGGTTTATTCACCAATGCTTCACGGTCATAAAACCTAGCACGCTTAAGGGAGTGTGTCAGAAGTTTTTTCGGATAGCCTCTGTCTTTAAACTTGCGTTTCAAGTCTTCCGCATGTCTGTAAAAATCCTGTAGATCAGAACAATTCCTTCGAAGACGAAGGAATTGGCTAAAGGGAATACTATCCCTTTGGGACTTGGGATGAAAGCTGGAAAAATGGAGGAGAGTGTTTTTGGCCATGGGTTTGGTGAACAGCTCAACCTCCAAGCTGCCATTTGAGTCTTTGATAGTAATATCTAGGAAATCTACCTTAATTTTGCTGTGATGGAATGTGAACCTCAAGTTTGGATCACCCAGATTCAACCAGTCAAGGAATTCATTTAGTTTTTCTGTATCGCCCTCCCAGATGAAAAAAATATCATCTATGTAGCGGTACCAGCCCGCTACATTTTCAAAGAAGGGGGCCACCTCGTTGTAAATGTGCTTGATTTCGAACTGGCCTACATACAAGCAGGCCAGACTAGGAGCACAGGTAGCCCCCATGCTGGTCCCTTTCAGCTGTTTAAAGTATTAATCCTTGAACAAAAAAACGTTGTTCTTCATAATCATACTGACACAGCTGACAATAAAGTCAGCATTAGCTCCACCCAAGTCCTGGTCCCTAAGAATGTCACGAATGACCTCAACCGTATCATTTTGTGGGATGTTCGTGTAGAGAGACTCAATGTCCAGGGTGACTAGACACTGGGTCTCTCCACAGAACAGTCTTCCCTCAACAAGAGAAATGATGTGGGCCGAGTCTCTCACATAGGATCGTAGGTTGCAAACAATGGGACGTAAGAAGTGGTCAACATACTTACTTACAGGTTCCAAAAGGGAGTTAATACTACTCACAATTGGTCTCATTGGTGGGTCAGTGGCATTCTTGTGGATTTTCGGTAGGCCATATATGGCAGGGGTCCTGGGCTCCAAGTTATTGAGAAACTTGAACTCATCTTCACAGATCCAGGAATTCTCTTTTGCTTCTCTTAGAAGGTCAAGACATTCTCTAGCCACAGCTTCTAGGCTGTACGCATTTGTGCGCTTGTAGTGTTCCTCAACATTGAGCAATTTGAGCATTCTGCACTCATAGTCTTTAGTGTTAAAAACAACTACCCCACCCCCCTTGTCTGCAGGCTTAATAGTTAGGTTCCTATCTGTTTTTAGGGAATTTAGGGACTGTTTCTCATTCCTGTTGATATTCTGTCCAGAATCCATTTTGTTCTGTCTGCTAAGGATATTGACGATATCGCTCTCAACTGCTTTCTCAAATACTTCAATATTTTTCCCAACCATAGCCAAAGTTGGAGTAAAAGATGACTTAGGTTTGAAACCCGACAGATTAATCCGTTCAAGACTTTCCCGGTTTTCAAAGAATCTCCTCAATCTTACTTTACGAAAGAAGGAACGTAAATCTTTTTCTAACTGAAATCTATCTATGGTGGTAGATGGGACGAAGCTAAAACCCTTACTGAGGATGCTAATCTCCATGTCACTTAGGGATTTGTCTGACAGGTTGATTACTGGTGCTCTGTCTGTCGCCAGTAACGTTGGTTCCTTGTACGCATGTACTCCTGTTGTTGTGGAGGGCCCCTGTTCATTTGACCCCTCCCCGAGTTCCCATTGAAGCGCTGTGCTCTCCTCGGGCGCGAGTCTAAAAAAGGTACATAGTCTCTGGTATTTACCCTATTTATGGGATCTTCTCTTATTCCATTATCATCCTCACTGCTGGATCCAGAGGTCTCTGAGAAAGTGACTTGTTTTCTACCCCCTCTGTTGTAGATTTGTCTTTGTGGGGGTCTTTCCCAGGTACTCTCATTTCTTTGTTGAAAGTAGTTTTCTCTCAGAAAGGGATAAGTCTTTTCCTGGGAGAACCGATCCATATCTTTTCTTAACTTATTAGATTTTTTGTTAAACAGATAGTCTCTATATCCGTCTACATCTCTATTTATGTCATATAGTTTTTTCTTTGCTTTCTCAAGTGCGGGACAGTTTTTTAGTTCAATTTCTAATTTGTCTATTGCCTCTTTTTCTATAACAATCAACTCTTGGGCGGTCTCAATGATAAGGAGCATCCAATCACGGCTGCATCTATTCGATATCAAGGCCCATGTTTCAAGGAATTTTTTATTCTCTATGAAAAGGCCTGGTTCGTTACGAACCTGTAACCCATTTGGAATCGTACCCGATTTTACATATTCAATCAGAAATTCGGCATGAGCTTCTGTTCATATAAGCTTCTTTTTGAGGTTGAGCAATTTACCCCAGTTTTCACCTTTAACTTGATATTACAGTAATTTTGTTGTCATTTTTTGTATTGATGATCCTATTTAGTTGGTCTTCACTGAAACCAAATGTTCTAAATTGGTCCATGAACAGGCAGAAAGCTCTTGTTCAGACTTATAAATATATAGAGAAAGCTCTCCAACCACAAGGGCTGTACTCAAAGTTTATAACAAAGAGAGAGGGACCCCTAAGCCAAGGGAGAGGGGTACCAAGCAGAACCGTAGTCAAAAAGAAAGACCTCCCTTGGATCTGTATGTAGCAACAGTCACTCAAACACACAGGTCTCACGTTAGCAGGATGAGATTCGGCATCGACGAAGCAATCAAATTTCTTGATAACAAATTTATTCAAATTAATCACATATGTCACAAAAAATATAAGATGTTGTACACATACATTAAAAAGACAAACAATTTTCCAAATTTTAAAACATAAAAGGTAAAAATCTATTAAAACTTCTTTATATGATTCATAAACAAATAATGTAACGAATCACCATCAATATTCATACACAACATAAAATTGGGAAAAAAAGAGAACAGGACAAATAATCCTACTCAAAATAGGAAATCGCTGAATCAAAGATTCATCGGTTGTGACCACAATGAGACTCAATCACAATTTACATGTCACAAAACCATTGTCATCGCAGATTTTATACGATTTCCTTTTACTAGAGCATCGACGCGTTTCGGTAGGCCACAGTATATAGCCAACACCTTCCTCAGGATTAATTGCAGATCCCAATTTCTATATATGTAAAATCTGAAAAAAAATGTACAACAAAATAGTGTAAGTGACTCCCCAAGTGATTTATCTAAGACAGTATTTGATATACTTCGATGACCCTGACTCATCCCATACTTTAACTGACATGAAACAGACACACACTCATACACTCAACAATCTGTGAATGCTAATGCTATTCATCAGTAAGTGAGATTTAAAGAAATTCTCACAGTTACGCAGGGATACATTAATAAAGCTACTCATTCATGATGTTGTGGGCTAAGAGCACTCTAGGAGGCTATCCTCTCTTAGTTAGCGATCCAAGACATTTGATATTTGCTAACCAGTGGTTTTTCTAATTATTAAACTCACAATTATACAGAATCATTGAATCGCGATTCCTCTTGTCAGAACTTGATCCGCTACTCAGCACATGAGCTTCATCGAGGATCTATTCAGGTGAAAAGAGCCTGTTTTAGATGGAGGCCTGGTATCTTAAAACAGCGCTACACTCTATGCTGGTAGTTGGGTTAATTAGTTAATTCATATTGTTTGTAGGCGTTTATAAATTTTACCTCATATATTTCTTAGGCTTGTTTGAATCGTAGCACCTCATAAATATTATTCCGTTGGTGTCCTCATGAAAGTTAATATTATAAGGATGCGTTACCTAATGTAAATTACAAAAATATATTATACATAATGCCCCAAAGAATACTGAACACCCCAATTGGTTAATCCAGCTACACTCTTAGCAAACAATGAATCCCATATTTACCAATTATATGTGCTTGGTACAGGCGAATTATATATATTCCAGCTGTGTGTATCTCAATTCAGAGAGAATCACCAGTCACTCTCCCAGGAGATCTCTGAAATAAAACAAAGACCTATACTAACCACATTTACCCAAGCAAATTATATCTTCTATACTCGGCTTATATCTTAACGTTTGTCACAGTCAGCAAGACACCTAGCATGTCTCTTGAAGATACTACCCTTACATGAATATCTCTAATGGATCAGACCTTTACTTAAAAAACATCACACACTGCATAATAAACCAGCTGTTCAAAAGTGTATATAAAAAATACTCGCTACTCAGGGGATATGCTCAGAGATAGGCTGACTCTAAGTATTTCATATTCCTACTACGAACATGTGCCGATCTGGTGTTGTTCTCAGAAATCATTTTTTACGCAGAGGACAACACACAGACTCTCTAATCTATTCACCCCATATCTAAAGATATCTGAAAGGATCACCGGTTACCTTTAGCCAAATCCTTTATATGCATCAAAGGCGGTGAAGATAAAACAGTCTCAGATCTGGGATCTAGTCGCACCCTACAACGAAGAGATGGCAAGCATAAGTTAGGTGACAAATCTCGCTCTCAGCGCAAACGCGGTCTCTTCGATGTACTATCTGCTCACATACCTTAATAGGGTCCGGTAATATCCGCGAGGTGGATTCCTTTGATTCAGTTGAACAAGGAACCCAAAAACACACCGGCTTAAATGTCAGCTGGCGTAGACCAACCCGGAAATGTAACAGTCCTTCCGGGGCAGAAAGTCAACACTGGATACGACCTCATAGACATAACATGCAAAATACCCGCCATCTTGACGGTGTTTCAATAGCGTTAAGACGCGCAATTCGACTCTTATTAACCTGTGCTGTTTGATCATTGATACCTCACTATCTTTTGTTATATAGCCAAGACTATGTCTGTTAGGTTATAATTTCAATATCGGGTCATTAATCGGACCAACTATCACATTAAAACGTTCATCACACAGGATAAAGGCTATGTGTACTAGCTGGGACCCAATAAGAAATAACCAGCAAATGGGCAGCCATCTTAGCAGTGGCAAAGAACGTTGAAACCCATAAACTAAGTGTCATTAGATGCATAAATGGATCGCTAATGTCTCTTATTGTTTTTATTTAATTTATCTTTAATACCCAACATCAACCTGACCCAGGATGGTGGCCAACTTTAGACTGCGACTACAATCAAATAGGGATTAACCCAGTAATCACTACCAAAATGGGTCAATGCCGTTAGGCGGACTAACTCTTTTGCATCTCTATGTATTCTTCCCTAGGCAAATCCAATGATTATTCAAAGGGTAGAAAGAAGGAGATATCCTTTAATGCCACTCTTCCTTTGAGATTCGGTCACGGCGCCCGAGTCACCATATTGCACATGATATGGATTTCTTCAGAGGGAAAAATATAAAATACGATACATAAACCTAGGAGAAAAAACGATACATAAACCTAGGAGAAAAAAACCTAGGAGAGAAAAACACTAGGGGGATTCCATCAGAGTTCGTCACAGTACTAGAAGCCGGCTGGCTTCCGTAATCAGCCAATCTTTTGATAATAAAATGAAATATTATATTAAATCAAGTCAGACTACTAGCAGGCGTTCCCACTCTTCTTGTGAGTTCAGACCTTTCCGTATTGTGTTAAGATGAGAAATATACCATTGTTCGCGTGCCCTTCGTTTACAGGTAATATTTCCACCTCTCCTATCAAGCTTAACTTTTTCCAAAATAAACCAAGAGAAATCATTTTCTCCGTGCCCAACCTCAAGGAAAATGCGGTACAAGCGGTGCCGTTAGTTTTTTCGTTTTTATGGCTGATCTATGCTCTTTTAGTCTGACTCGAATCTCTCTCCCTGTTTCCCCTACATATCCTAGATCACAAAGGCATCGTAGAAAGTAAATAACATTTTTGCTTCTACAGTTGTTAAGCGTTCTAGATCGAATAGTACAACCATTGTAAGAGATTTCTTTGGTTTGTATGCACTGAGGGCACACATTACATGTGCCACATCTGACATTGCCAACTGCTGGAATATTGGTAATCGTCCTTTGTGTCTGGTTGCTATCCTCACGGTACGTATGCACCAACATATCCCTTAGATTGCTATTTTTTTTTAATGCATACAAAGGTCTTTCCAGTTTCACCTCTACATCATGGTTGATAATATGCCAGTTCTTATTGACAATATTCTTGATCTGGTTGCTTAGGTTAGAAAATTTGCTGACAAATACTACTTTGTTAGGGAGTTCCTTTTTAACTGCAGGTTTATTCACCAATGCTTCACGGTCATAAAACCTAGCACGCTTAAGGGAGTGTGTCAGAAGTTTTTTCGGATAGCCTCTGTCTTTAAACTTGCGTTTCAAGTCTTCCGCATGTCTGTAAAAATCCTGTAGATCAGAACAATTCCTTCGAAGACGAAGGAATTGGCTAAAGGGAATACTATCCCTTTGGGACTTGGGATGAAAGCTGGAAAAATGGAGGAGAGTGTTTTTGGCCATGGGTTTGGTGAACAGCTCAACCTCCAAGCTGCCATTTGAGTCTTTGATAGTAATATCTAGGAAATCTACCTTAATTTTGCTGTGATGGAATGTGAACCTCAAGTTTGGATCACCCAGATTCAACCAGTCAAGGAATTCATTTAGTTTTTCTGTATCGCCCTCCCAGATGAAAAAAATATCATCTATGTAGCGGTACCAGCCCGCTACATTTTCAAAGAAGGGGGCCACCTCGTTGTAAATGTGCTTGATTTCGAACTGGCCTACATACAAGCAGGCCAGACTAGGAGCACAGGTAGCCCCCATGCTGGTCCCTTTCAGCTGTTTAAAGTATTAATCCTTGAACAAAAAAACGTTGTTCTTCATAATCATACTGACACAGCTGACAATAAAGTCAGCATTAGCTCCACCCAAGTCCTGGTCCCTAAGAATGTCACGAATGACCTCAACCGTATCATTTTGTGGGATGTTCGTGTAGAGAGACTCAATGTCCAGGGTGACTAGACACTGGGTCTCTCCACAGAACAGTCTTCCCTCAACAAGAGAAATGATGTGGGCCGAGTCTCTCACATAGGATCGTAGGTTGCAAACAATGGGACGTAAGAAGTGGTCAACATACTTACTTACAGGTTCCAAAAGGGAGTTAATACTACTCACAATTGGTCTCATTGGTGGGTCAGTGGCATTCTTGTGGATTTTCGGTAGGCCATATATGGCAGGGGTCCTGGGCTCCAAGTTATTGAGAAACTTGAACTCATCTTTACAGATCCAGGAATTCTCTTTTGCTTCTCTTAGAAGGTCAAGACATTCTCTAGCCACAGCTTCTAGGCTGTACGCATTTGTGCGCTTGTAGTGTTCCTCAACATTGAGCAATTTGAGCATTCTGCACTCATAGTCTTTAGTGTTAAAAACAACTACCCCACCCCCCTTGTCTGCAGGCTTAATAGTTAGGTTCCTATCTGTTTTTAGGGAATTTAGGGACTGTTTCTCATTCCTGTTGATATTCTGTCCAGAATCCATTTTGTTCTGTCTGCTAAGGATATTGACGATATCGCTCTCAACTGCTTTCTCAAATACTTCAATATTTTTCCCAACCATAGCCAAAGTTGGAGTAAAAGATGACTTAGGTTTGAAACCCGACAGATTAATCCGTTCAAGACTTTCCCGGTTTTCAAAGAATCTCCTCAATCTTACTTTACGAAAGAAGGAACGTAAATCTTTTTCTAACTGAAATCTATCTATGGTGGTAGATGGGACGAAGCTAAAACCCTTACTGAGGATGCTAATCTCCATGTCACTTAGGGATTTGTCTGACAGGTTGATTACTGGTGCTCTGTCTGTCGCCAGTAACGTTGGTTCCTTGTACGCATGTACTCCTGTTGTTGTGGAGGGCCCCTGTTCATTTGACCCCTCCCCGAGTTCCCATTGAAGCGCTGTGCTCTCCTCGGGCGCGAGTCTAAAAAAGGTACATAGTCTCTGGTATTTACCCTATTTATGGGATCTTCTCTTATTCCATTATCATCCTCACTGCTGGATCCAGAGGTCTCTGAGAAAGTGACTTGTTTTCTACCCCCTCTGTTGTAGATTTGTCTTTGTGGGGGTCTTTCCCAGGTACTCTCATTTCTTTGTTGAAAGTAGTTTTCTCTCAGAAAGGGATAAGTCTTTTCCTGGGAGAACCGATCCATATCTTTTCTTAACTTATTAGATTTTTTGTTAAACAGATAGTCTCTATATCCGTCTACATCTCTATTTATGTCATATAGTTTTTTCTTTGCTTTCTCAAGTGCGGGACAGTTTTTTAGTTCAATTTCTAATTTGTCTATTGCCTCTTTTTCTATAACAATCAACTCTTGGGCGGTCTCAATGATAAGGAGCATCCAATCACGGCTGCATCTATTCGATATCAAGGCCCATGTTTCAAGGAATTTTTTATTCTCTATGAAAAGGCCTGGTTCGTTACGAACCTGTAACCCATTTGGAATCGTACCCGATTTTACATATTCAATCAGAAATTCGGCATGAGCTTCTGTTCATATAAGCTTCTTTTTGAGGTTGAGCAATTTACCCCAGTTTTCACCTTTAACTTGATATTACAGTAATTTTGTTGTCATTTTTTGTATTGATGATCCTATTTAGTTGGTCTTCACTGAAACCAAATGTTCTAAATTGGTCCATGAACAGGCAGAAAGCTCTTGTTCAGACTTATAAATATATAGAGAAAGCTCTCCAACCACAAGGGCTGTACTCAAAGTTTATAACAAAGAGAGAGGGACCCCTAAGCCAAGGGAGAGGGGTACCAAGCAGAACCGTAGTCAAAAAGAAAGACCTCCCTTGGATCTGTATGTAGCAACAGTCACTCAAACACACAGGTCTCACGTTAGCAGGATGAGATTCGGCATCGACGAAGCAATCAAATTTCTTGATAACAAATTTATTCAAATTAATCACATATGTCACAAAAAATATAAGATGTTGTACACATACATTAAAAAGACAAACAATTTTCCAAATTTTAAAACATAAAAGGTAAAAATCTATTAAAACTTCTTTATATGATTCATAAACAAATAATGTAACGAATCACCATCAATATTCATACACAACATAAAATTGGGAAAAAAAGAGAACAGGACAAATAATCCTACTCAAAATAGGAAATCGCTGAATCAAAGATTCATCGGTTGTGACCACAATGAGACTCAATCACAATTTACATGTCACAAAACCATTGTCATCGCAGATTTTATACGATTTCCTTTTACTAGAGCATCGACGCGTTTCGGTAGGCCACAGTATATAGCCAACACCTTCCTCAGGATTAATTGCAGATCCCAATTTCTATATATGTAAAATCTGAAAAAAAATGTACAACAAAATAGTGTAAGTGACTCCCCAAGTGATTTATCTAAGACAGTATTTGATATACTTCGATGACCCTGACTCATCCCATACTTTAACTGACATGAAACAGACACACACTCATACACTCAACAATCTGTGAATGCTAATGCTATTCATCAGTAAGTGAGATTTAAAGAAATTCGCACAGTTACGCAGGGATACATTAATAAAGCTACTCATTCATGATGTTGTGGGCTAAGAGCACTCTAGGAGGCTATCCTCTCTTAGTTAGTGATCCAAGACATTTGAGATTTGCTAACCAGTGGTTTTTCTAATTATTAAACTCACAATTATACAGAATCATTGAATCGCGATTCCTCTTGTCAGAACTTGATCCGCTACTCAGCACATGAGCTTCACCGAGGATCTATTTAGGTGAAAAGAGCCTGTTTTAGATGGAGGCCTGGTATCTTAAAACAGCGCTACACTCTATGCTGGTAGTTGGGTTAATTAGTTAATTCATATTGTTTGTAGGCGATTATAAATTTTACCTCATATATTTCTTAGGCTTGTTTGAATCGTAGCACCTCATAAATATTATTCCGTTGGTGTCCTCATGAAAGTTAATATTATAAGGATGCGTTACCTAATGTAAATTACAAAAATATATTATACATAATGCCCCAAAGAATACTGAACACCCCAATTGGTTAATCCAGCTACACTCTTAGCAAACAATGAATCCCATATTTACCAATTATATGTGCTTGGTACAGGCGAATTATATATATTCCAGCTGTGTGTATCTCAATTCAGAGAGAATCACCAGTCACTCTCCCAGGAGATCTCTGAAATAAAACAAAGACCTATACTAACCACATTTACCCAAGCAAATTATATCTTCTATACTCGGCTTATATCTTAACTTTTGTCGCAGTCAGCAAGACACCTAGCATGTCTCTTGAAGATACTACCCTTACATGAATATCTCTAATGGATCAGACCTTTACTTGAAAAACATCACACACTGCATAATAATCCGGCTGTTCAAAAGTGTATACAAAAAATACTCGTTACACAGGGGATATGCTCAGAGATAGGCTGACTCTAAGTATTTCATATTCCTACTACGAACATGTGCCGATCTGGTGTTGGTCTCAGAAATCATTTTTTACGCAGAGGACAACACACGGACTCTCTAATCTATTCACCCCATATCTGTACGTTTGTACTGATCGAAAACAATTGTATTATTATTTTGGCTTTTTCCCGTTCATCCGATTAATGTTTTATACAAAGAGCGCCTTTGCCAGGGTTGATATTAATGGTTAACAGGGCGTCTTTCCTATGAACACCTTGGTAGGTCATGAAGTGACGAGCAAAGAGACGACCTTTACTTACTGTGTGTGCACTTTAGTTGTGTAAATGTTACTCAAGAAATATGTGTCCCAATTTATAGAGAGATAACTGTGTATTCAAAGGAAGTGTTTCTTCTAGCTTTCCTTGCAGAGATCCAGGTTGTTCTACGGATTCCTATTCTTAAAACTGACCGGTCCTTCTACCAGGCCCTTTGTTTGATTTCCGTGCTGCAGCCCAGGGGTCGCGTTGTTCAGCTGCGAGGAATATTCCATCCCAGTTCCCGGTTAAATGTCAGCCTACCCTTTGGTGCCCGAGCTAGAGTCTGCTGGCACCTGCCAGTGCTAACTCCTCAGAAATGGTGCCGAGATAGAAAGAAAAGAATAGAGGAAGGACTGTCATCAGTTATCACCTCGCGCTGCTGAGAAAGACCTCCCAGCTGCTTCTGCTTCCTCATCGCATGGAAAGAGAATGATCGGGACTGGACGATTGGCTGCACCTGAGCATTAAAGAGAGATACTGACACTGCAGACCAAGCACCCAGAGCAATGTGTCCACCCAAAGACATCCTCACACATCACACCGACAGCAAACAATGCAAAGGCTTCTGTGACCAAACAGAACACAGTTCAATATTTACATTAATACCTTCAAAGTTCTAGCGGTAATTGGACCGAAATATCAGCAGCTGGGTTGGTTGCAAGTATGCTTGAAATAGTACATCCCCTGTATCAAACCCGGGGCATATAAATACATCAGTACATTTCACCCCTTTGTCCTCCTTTCTTCGCACAGTCCTTGCATTGTGTGATTGGGTCTGGTACAGGGCAGGTGCCCTTTCCTATTTTCTTCGTTTTTTAATAGTTTTTTTACTCTTTATGCATCAGGATGGGCCTCACTCTGCACACTGAGATCCTGAAGGCCTACCATTGCCTTGGACTTCTTACTGTGACACCCTGGGCCTAAGAGTCCTCTAGCTGGTCTCTGCTGATGGGGGTGTGTTAGTCCCTTGCCCTTGCTGTTTACCTCCTTACAAATACGCTCTCCCGTCTAGACAGGTCAAGGTGCAAAATGCTCCTATCCCTATTGCTTCTTCCGGACAAGGGCGTGGACTGCAGCCAAGTGCACAGTAAACAAAAGAGATGCAACCCTGTGCCTTTAAGAAGATTTTGTCTCCACCCTCTGCTGATCAAAGTACGAAGTTTTCATAAGAAACGCCGTCAAAGCAGCGGAATACGAAATAAACTCTGCTCTGCAATGTTGCTATATCCAGTCGCCGTTGTCTCCCTTCAGACACAGTATGAACCCTCAAGGACAACACATGCCATCTCACGAAGACAACGGGATGAATGTGCTACTTCTTGTAAGGACACATATGCTCAAAATGCATTGTTTACATGTTTTGTAGATCGCCAGAATCATAGGATGATTGAGCCTCCCGCCAGACTCCAACCTGGTCCCTAGCTTAAAAGTCGCAATAAATTCCCCTAAAAAAAAACGCACATCTGTGCCCTGCACGAACGCGCACCCACGTCATAGGGGCCTGTATTTGTAGGTCAATGATTGCCCATTTAATAAAACAAAGTGTATTCCAGTTATTGTGGGTGAATTCGGGACACTATATCTGGGCTGCGCCACCTGCTTATCATGAGCACCAGTTTAGTTACAGAAGGACACATTAATTTTTGGAAGGCACAGGGAGATGAAGTGATTTGCCCACAATCACAGGATGTTGAGCGTCATAGCTGAGACTCGAACCCGGTTCTCCAGATTCGAGGGCGACCGCTCTAGCTGTAAGGCTACATCCTCTCCCTTAGTTCGCCCACTCTCTTTCCCATGTGTGATAAACTGATGATAGTATTTTCTGCGAATTCCTTGTCCACTTACATGGACTGACCACTCATTAATCGACTTTCAAATCAGGGGTCCCAGGGTATATGACGCTGCCCCCTTTGGCCCTCTCCAGCCTTCGTAGACAGTGGCATAAAATCACACCAGATCATTTCCAGGATACAATCCTGGCACTCTGGAACCTTGAATCAGATAATGTTGAGGAATGCTCGGTGCGTTATAACTCCACAGTAAAAACAGCCATCGATTAGGTGGCCCCAGTTCGGCTAGGAGCCCCCAGACAGCGTGGTTTTCTTCTATCCTACGGACGGAAAAACCGTGAAAAACACTGGCGCCATTCCCATGATGCATAGGACAAAGAGAGATATAAGACCGCTCTGGCTCAATACCACAAAAACATAAAAACTGCACGCAGAGCCCATATCGTGCTGCAGCTCAACCAGGCAGGGAGTGCCCTCCAGAGTTTTGTACCAAAATCTTAAATCCTTTACAAACCTGAAGGCCTGTAATAATGAGGCGGCTCCCTCCCAAGCACTCTGTAATAAAATAGCCATCCACCTCGCACAGAAAATTGAGCTGATCTACGAGAAAATCACCTCAGTCGAGAACCTTCAGCATGATAGTGCATCCTGCTGCCCTCCAGCCTGACTAATGTGCATATGTTGGAAAATTACGTTGCTCCATTAGCTGGATTACCTAGAAAGCTGGGCTTCACACCAATCTCGTATGCTGATGACACTCAGCTACTACTTTAATTTGACAAACGCACTCCCAATGCCCAGTTAACCTTCTCGGAAGGCATGATCGTTATCGCGAACTGGATGAGGAATAATTCCTCCAGCTCAATGCTGGGAAAACCGAGATTATGCTGTTTGGAGATGCTCCACTGCTCTGGTCCCCAAGTTGGTGGCCAGATGATCTAGGCGCCACCCCGGTTCCCAAGACTGTGGTCAAGAACCTTGGCATACGCTTGTACCAGAAACTGACAATGAAGGAGCACATTGCAACCACCATGGGCTTTTGCTTCCATGTGCTAAGCCTTCTACGGAGGGTATTCCCCTTCTTTCCTTTGACCACATGGAAACCTCGTATTTAGGCACTGGTGTTGAGCCACCTGGACTACTGTAATGCCCTTCTGATCTCAGCAAATTAGTCCTCGTTGAGTAAACTTCAAGTAGTCCAAAACACCGCAGCCTGCCTTGTCTCGAATGCCCATGCCAGAAAAGCCTCTCTCCCTCTTCTACAACAGCTTCACTGGATCATGGTACGCAGTGGATCAAATTTAAGATATGCTGTATTGTGCATAAAACACTGAATGGCAAAGGTCCTAGTTATCTTGCAGGAAAATTCAATCAATACCTGCCACCCAGACCCCTACGCTCAGGAGCTAAATCTTTACTCCTTGAACCGAGTTTCAAAAATTCACGCTTGGGTGGGAAAGCTTTCTTTCACCTAGCCCCCTTCTGTTGGAATCAACTCCCTATTCAATACCCTGATCACCTTCAGTTCAGAAGGCTCCTAAAATCTGTACTGTTCTAATCCTTTCTATCTCTGGCCTACTGCAGCTCCTCCACAGCGTAGAGATACCCTTTTTGGGGTGATTCAGGTGCTTTATAAATCAATAAATATCAAATATCAAATATTTATTGTCTTCACTCGGGCAAGAACTAATGGCACACACTCAGAGACTGAATCCAGACTAATTAGTTTAAAAGAGGCATACTTATGTTTTATTTTTAGAACCAAGCAGAACTTGGCACAGGGAGGTAAAATATACTTTTAAATGCAAGGCTGTACAGAGAAATGCAGTTGTAGTTGAAATTGGAATAGTTACAGGTTTGTATTTGCTTTCAAATCAGTTCAAAATACATTGGAATTACTTTGGACTACTTTTGCGTTACTTTTTAGTTACCTCGACTACTTGGGTGATAGGCCTAGATATCACACCTTGGGTCCTACAATACAAAGGTAAGTAAGACAATTTACTTTTCAAAGCACAGTTACTTCTGTTCCATACAAAAAGCAGGTCAATACTTAGAAAATTTCAGAAGAAAAACCACAACATGGGTTCCTATGGAGAAAAAGAATGTTATCGGTTTGCAGGTAAGTATACAAATTACAATGCTGGGTGTCTGGGGTTAGAACCAAGATTCCCCAAGGTTCAAGGAGGCAATCAAGTTGCACCACCAGGGGCACCAGGGCGGCAGAATGCAGAGTGCAGGGGCCTAGTGTTAACCAATGGGGCTAGGGGGCTTCGGTCAGAGGCTGCTTACCAGCAGGCCACTGGGTTGTGGGAGCAAAGCTCCTGGGGTTAAGATCAGCACTGCAGAGGCCAGCAATCAACACAGAAGCGACACGGAGGCAGCCGGATGCAGGGTGCTAAGGAGACGTCAGGAGCCCTTGTGATTCCATTGGCGATCTCCAGTTTGGAAGAAAGGCTGCAGGTTCGGTCAAGGAGGCTTCCTAAGGGCAACCACCGGAAAGAGAGGTAAGTTGGATTGTTGAGGGATGCCTGGACACCATCGGTTGGGCCACCCAGAAGTGTCTTTGGGCGTTAGGATTTCTTAATACAAAAACCAGGTAAGAAAAGGGTCTAAGGGAAGTTTTAAAGACCTGCGCGGATCAATCCCCACTCTATATATGTCAAAAACAGAAAATCCGTGGGTCTCATTCAGGGTACAGACAGTGCACTGAGCATGATAACAGGGAAAAAGAAAGACAAACTAAGAGTCGCTGAGGAGACCTTCTGTTGGTGTTTGGCCACTCGAACACGGGCCGTGGGCGTCGGGTGCAGAGTGGTGCAGAACCGCGGAGCTGGCTGGGTCCGGGGTCTGTGTTGTAGACTTTGGCTGAACAAATCTGCTGCTCACAGGTGATAGTCTTTTTGATGAAGGCAAGGCAGGTCCTTCGGGTTCTGGAGGGCTGCTGGCTTCTGGACACACCAAGGTTTTGGTGGTGGCAGGTCGAATTCGGGACAGGTCGGTAGGGCTGGGGCCAAAGCAGTTGGTGTCCTCTTCTTCCTACTTCAGCATGGCTCTTCGGTCCTTCTTCTTTCTTCTTCTCGAATCTGAGAAGGCAAGGGTCAAGGTCGCCCCTAAATACTACATTTAGGGGCCTTACAGGGGTGTGCAGGTTAGGACCAGTGGGTCCTTTCCTTGGATGAGCACTCCCCTATTATGCCAACCTCCAGTGGGAGGTGGCATGAGCCTCTCTCTGGTTGGCTGGGTCCCCTGATCTTCACGATGAAGGGAACTGAGATATGTGCTTCACCTTGCCGCCCCACCTGAGGGCTGGGGTTGGCAAATGTGGGCACACCTCTCTTCCTAACTTGGTTTTCTCGCCAATTCTCCCACCCAAAGTGGGGGTCAGAACCGGTGGGAGCCAGTTGCTGGGGGCAGCAAAAGGCAGGGTCAGCTAACAAAGGCGACAGTCCTTTGAAGTTTCACCTTCGGGGATCCAGCCAATCCTATGGGTGGAGGCATGACACCTCTGCCCAGGATGGGCTTTGTTTCTGGACCCAGAGGGCGGAGCCCCTCTACCCAGTGGTCCTGAAACCTGTCTGGTGGTGGCAAAGGGAGGCTAGCCATTCAGGAACCACACCAGGACTGATGGTTGTCTGAGGGGTCATCTCTAAGATGCCCTCTGAGTGCATTTTACATTAAATCCCACACTGGCATCAGTGTGGGTTTAATGTGCTGAAAAGTTTTGTCACCAAACTTCCCAGGTTTCAGTAAAGCCATTATGGAGCTGTGGAGTTCGTAATGACCAACTCCCAGACTGTATACTCTTTACAGCTTTACTGCACTTACAATGTCTAGGAATGGACTTAGACACTGTAGAGGTACAGTGCTCATGCAACTGTACCCTCACCTTAGGTCTGGTGCACTCTGCTAGAGGGGTGGCTTACCTAGGCCACAGGCAGTGGATTGCAGGCATGGCAGACAGAGATGTGTGCCATGTCGACTCTTCACTTTCTCTGCACTAAAACACGCAGCCTGCAATGGCAGTGTGTGGGTGTCAAGGTGCAGGTTCTCTAAGGGTGGTACAATATGTTGTGCAGCCCTCAGAGGCCTTCCCTGGTCACAGTGCCCTTGGTTCCCAGGGTACCTTTTACAAGGAGCTTACCTGTGGCCAGAGATGTGCCAGTTGTGGGTACAAAGGTACAGTTTTGGGAAAGAACACAGGTGCTGGAGCCTGGTCAGCAGGATCCCAGCACACACTCAGCCCAGTTGGCATCAGGTATCTGGCAAAAGGTTAGGGGGTAGCCATGCAATAAGGGGCACTTTTCAACAATACTATGTGGTTGCACAAGCACAACGGCACTACATAAAATACTGGTCTTCACCCTGAGTGGTCCCAATGCCTATCCCAGCAGAGTCTGCCATCACCCGGTTGCCATCGCTCGTGGGACGGGTCAGGGGGGATGTGAACATACTGGCAACAACGTGCTGGGCATGGTGGGAATCGGCGAGAGGGATGCAGTTGGAGTTGCCATAGTCAACAGTATTGCCTCTTGTAGCTAACCCATTACTCCCACCCAGCGACGGCCCGTGTAGGGTGTTTTACCGGGGCGGTGACGTGGCGTAGAGGAGGGGCAGGGTGGGGGGTTGCAAAATGCAGCAAACGGCCGATTTCAGGTAAGTTACGTAAAAAATTAATAAAACTAATTTCGTAACTTACCTGAAATCGGCCGTTTGCCGCATTGTGCAACCCCCCACCCTGCCCCTCCTCTGCGCCACGTCACCGCCCCGGTAAAACGCCCTACACGGGCCGTCACTGCTCCCACCCACCATGGAAAGGTCCTTTAAGGCCCTGCTGTGATGCATGGGGCTGATGACATTAGGTGAGCTCTTTGAAGATGCCAATTTTATCTCGCGCCGTAGCTTCTGTGCCCATCGCTGTGCAATGCCTCTGTCGCCCTTTTGTTACTTTAGGCTGCGCAATGAGGCCAAAGCGGGTCTTTCGGAAGTTACAGCGGAGCCACCGGAGATGCCTCTTCCTACATCCTACGGAGGCCGTGCATATATGGGGCACCCTATCACATTTTTACTTGCAAATTACATGGCAGGCACAGTGGATACACTCCGTGAGGCCAAACGGAAATGAGCTGACTCACTGGGACGTACGCTTATGGATAAAACCTGGGAATTTTGATGTGCTCAAGTAAAAAGCACTCCTCTACACTACAGACACAAGTTAATACAATTTAAATACTTGCATATATACTATGAGTATACCCTCAAGCATATAGCTAGATTTGGTGGGAGGGAGCGGTGGTAAATGTGTGAGGTGTGGAACTCAGTTGGCTGATTTTCTGCCTGTGGCATGGACCTGTCCTGTGAGTACGTTGTATTGGCAGGGATTCTTCCAAAGTGTGACAGACTTACTGGGTGTCGACGGCTTGTCGTCATCGAGTGGATGTAAAGGCGGATACTACTGTCAAAACATTGACTTCACGATGCAGCGTATTGCCAGGATATGACTTACCGATATTCAGACGACACCCTCTTCAGCCCGTCCCAAGGACATAGGGTCTCGGTTTCAAACTTACCTTTGCGGCAGTGACATGCTCTCCGTTCCAGCTGCACAACCTCCAGAGTCTCCCTCACTGTGCTGTTGTTACACTGGGTAAAACATAATGAAAAAAGTAACTATAACTTGTGCATTTGGCATGCTGTTTTGTCATCAATTATGTCATTTCTGATATTGCAGTCATGCTATCAGTGATGTCATAGATGATGTCATGAGTAATATATGGGGTAACTAGCAGTGCATAACAATGGCGCAAGTTATTTACTTTAGGGCATGAGTTAAAGTTACTTGAGATAACTATAAATGGTGAATTTCAGTGGCTTAGTATTTTTACAGGTTTTTAGCCAAGAATAACATGCATTTCTGATGGATACATCTGCCAGTGGATTCTTCACCTTGTGAATATCCCCTGCGCCAGAATTCCACGGAATACGTCCTAGCTCTTCATGCCAACGTGGACGTCAAAATTCCACGGCTCCGCTCGCGACTCCGTTTGACGTCACCAGAGCCATAAGAGAGCCACGTCGGCGTGATGACGTCAGTTCCCTTTTTTCCATGCCATCGACGCATAACGGTTTTCTAGCACTCTCCTTGGTTGTAGAGTTCCTTTGTAGTTATCTTGTGAGTTACTGTTTCTAAAGTACTCATATCTTCATCGAGAAGGTCAGGATTCAAGCCGTGTAGGGAATGTGGGGGTCACATGTCCATCACTGACCCCCATGAAGATTGCTTATGGTGTCTGTCGTCGGATCACGACGTGGAAGACTGTTCCTGTTGCAGGAAAATGAACCCTAAGGCTCTTAAGGAACGGGAAGCGAAGCTGTTCATGGCCAAAGCATGTTTGATCTGTAAGACCACAATGATAGTGTATAAAGCTAAACTACAAGCCCCAGAGTCCAACAGGCCATTGTCTGAAAAGTCAGAAACGACTGAAGGTGTCACATATGACTTGGAAGACACATTAGGCGGTAGTGTAAACGCGAAACGAAATTGAATTTGCAATTCTTTCCCTTTTTTTCCAGTCCCATACCTGTAATTCATACATTTTATTTTGGTAAAATTATTTTCTTTTTATATTTTTGTATGAAACTTAAAAATTGTTATGGATAACAGCCCCAAGTAACTGACCCACATCTAGTCATGCTCGCCATTTCATTTGTACCTGTTGCCCTAAAAGTATAACCTGGCTTCTGCTCTAACAGGACTCAAATTGTTTTCAAAAACAGTGCTATTAAATTTTTATTAGGAGAAGATGGTAGGAGAGGCACTATCAGTGTAGATGCTCAAATCTCACTGCTAACGGCCACACAATAACTCTCCTTAAAGCAAAGGGGGTACATATGAAACATATTTGCCCAGAACAAAGTGAGTCTGAAGGGATATAGGAAAGTGGATGTAGTAATCTGAAAGAGGTATAATCTAAAGACAATGAACCACTTGTCTTGTGTATTACTAGGGTCATGGTTCCTAATCGTCTTAAGAAACCCTCATTCACAAATTTACTGTATGAGCGGTATGTCTTGGTTATCCGCAGGGATGGTTACGTGAAAAGCATCATCATTGGGTCTTAGTTATGCTTTCCTCCACCTGGAGGAGGACCAACTGGTATTGACAGCAGTGATTAGGGAAAATGACTGTGGAGTGCAGCGTAGCTAAAATTGCCTAAAAATAAAAGTGATGGTGCGGTGCGAGAAGAGTTACTGTTCTATCTCACCTGTGTGTGAGTGGTCGACATGTTTCAGCCCGTGTGTGCCCAATCGGGTCTATGAGCTTCCTTCAGGACCAAGGAACACACTTTGGAATGAGGTTACGTGCAGGAGCAAGTTTTGCACTTAACCTTCTTCTTAAGTGAACGTATTCGGACACTTATGTGTTGTAGATTCGGCTGTGTCTACAACTGAAAAGAAAAGATCATAAAGACTAAATATAAAAGTACATAACAGTCAAAAGTGAAGCTCTGTGTTCAAATTGAACACACTGATTGTTACTGGGAAAAACACATACATGATGGCTGTTCCGCTATGGATATAATTAATGTATATAATAATGTGTTACATTGAAACACCTCTTGTACTGAGGTGTAATGTTTTACTGAATATCAAGGTAAGACTTGTGTGTATGGGCGAATTGAAGATGATATGCGGCCAGAGAGTGCTCGGGTCAGAGAAATATGCATGTCGCGCAATAGTTCTAAGTAATGTGGGCGCGTGGAGCAGTGTGACCTGGTATCGTCCGCTCGGTTATCAACCCAGTTGTTTTTGGCAGCGTGCTGTAGTGCTCAAGCGGGGGTGACTCATACATAATTGTTGAAAATGATACACTCGCAGCATTTTAAAGCTTAATTACGTATGCGTGTCAACGTTCAGTTAGCGTGCTTCCAATTAATATTTGATTAATATTCATGGCTCGCGGTGTCGATCGAATAGGCGCATCCTTAGACCGGTAAAGGTGCAATCTGCCGTAAGTGTTTAACACCCCGGTAAATAGTTAACACTAGGTTTAAATTCTATGCATGCCATCATTACATGTGTGCCTCTAATGTTTAATGCGTTGTTCGCTTTTGGCAAAGCAAAGTTAGGAACTGCGAGGAGCGTTTATGTCTCCGTTACTGGTTTTTACATAATCTTGGAGTGCTTAGGAGCAGTATTGTATCTAGTGGAGTCAAATGGCTCAATGTGGCGGTGAGCATCAAGTTGGTTGTATTGAGCGTCCCCGCTTGCAGTGGTTATTACGCGCTTTGAAGAGCGGTGTGACTCGTTTTTAATCTAGGTGACGCTTCGAGGCAGTATTGTGTGAGCGCTATAGGTGGGGCCAAGGAGGCTAAAAGCGTTATGGCTCTTCTAGAGAGCATCGCGCTGGATTTCCTGAGCGTCCCTGCTTGCGGTAGTTCTTACGCGCATGGACGAGTGGTTTACCTTATATAAAGGGGAATTCGCCTCCATTGGGGGATGGGCGACTGGACTGTCTGGTGGGGAAGAAAGGGAATTCCAATATTTATTTCTTGTGTCCATGCCGATAGCCGTGCTCTTTCTGGCCGTGCGGCGTGACATACCTTTCTGGGTCTCAAAAACAACTTGTGCTGCCGCCGTCTGCTGTGCACCGGTGGCGGAGGCCGGTAGAGGAGTGCGTTTTATGGTAATTAGGTTACAGTGAGCATAGTTGAAAGACTTCCGTTAGGGTATTGATGATAGAAGAATGAGAAGGTGTTTCTTCTAAATCCTAGGATTCTCAACTATAGGATCTGATGATTACTTATCATTCTTTTTACCAATAGATTGCCAGTGTGTAATTTGTGTTAGTAACACCAGGATTGTGATTTCTTCTTTGTACAAAATAATGTGAAGGGTATATCTTAGGGCAAAACAAAGTGAGCAATCATATTGTATTGCATGCCGGTTTTTCACATTGTCACATTGTTACTTTTCAAAATTGGGCATCACTTGATGATGATAATGCCTGCTCTGAATATAATAGAGACTTGGGCCTTAGGTACTTCTAGCAACCCTGCCGAGCTTTATTCATTGTGTGTGACCCTGGCGAACAGTTCAATTCGCGTTGTGTGTCTGGATCTATTTTCTGTCTGGTCAGTTGTGATTCTAAGGGTGGGATTGTTCGGTCACATGACTGTTCTGGATCAGAATGACATAGAGAGCCACGGTATGTTGTCATTCAATCCGTCTTCGTAAGTTTTAAGGCGATGGACCCACCTTTGCTCTTTTCCAAAGAGGATGCATTCTGCGTTCTCATTTTTGGTGTTGAGGGTCTCTATGACAACCCAGCTGATTTCATCAATGGAATGTTTGAGGTTGATGTAGTGGGTAATCATTTTGCTTGTTGTCCTATTGCACTTAATGTAGCTCTTGTGCTCGCAGATTCTCTGTTTTACCTTCCGGCATGTCATACCTATATATTTGAGGTTGCATGGACAGGTAATCATATAGATTGCGTGGGTTGTATTGCAATTAGTATGTTCTTTCAAGGTCCATTTCAAATCTGGTTTTAGTTGTAGGTCAAGTTCCGGGTGTTGGTTATTGATTTAATTCATGGCTTATTAGGTGGGGGACTGGTGTGGATAAGGAGATCACGGATATTTCTGGTTTGTTTATTAGCAAATCGAGGTTTTGGACATTTCAGGTTTCCAGATGTCAGGATCCACCAGTTTTTGTTAACAATCTTCTTGACTACGTTGGTTGCCGTATTGTATGTTGTGACACATGTGATTATGCTTTCATCTTGTTCTTTAACAGAGGTCTCAAGGAGGTTATCCCTGTGGTGATTTCTGGCTCTTTTCTGGCATCTCTATAGAGACCATTAGTTATAGATTCCTTACCTTAGATTTACCCCCAGGAGTCAGACTTTTTTCATAGCAGTACCACTGCGCATCGGTAGGTGGCGTTGGTCGACTCCGCGTTCGTCGTTGGTGTCATGGTTGCCGGGATGATGTTGCAGTGTCTACTTAGAAGACGCCCCTACAAGCTGACGTCAGTTCTTTCTTTTTCCGTGCCAGCCAGCGCAGATCTAGAGAGAGCTTGCCCCTTAGCTGCTTTTTGACTAATCTTTTCTGACTTTTTGTCGACGTCTTTTAAATCTTGTGACTCCTAGTGCGTGAGGGATGTCCAGCAGACGGCCCGGTTTCAAGCCTTGGGACTCCTATCACAAGTTGATGTCGGTCACGGAACTGCACCTCGTGTGTCTTTGGTGCCTGGAGCATGACCACGACTCGAAATCGTGCTCCGACTGCCCGGCCGTGAACCAGAAGTCTTTGTGGGAGCGGTCCCGAAAGCTTTTGGAGGCCAGGCAGTCTGCTCCACGCCACTTGTGGTTCCGGTCGAGGGGAAGGTTGAAGGACCGGTCGCAGAGCAATCACCACTCGTCATTGAAGACTTTGCACTCCTCGGGTAAGTCGAAGCACAAGAAGAAGGCGAAGAAGCATTGTCGCTCTTCACCTTTTCCACGTCTGTCGGCTGACACGATGCGGGACCTGGGGCGTCGTTGCTCTCTGGCTCCTTCCTCAGAGCCTGCTGGGATAGCTCTGCGCTTCCCTCCCTTTCCCGGAGCTGGAGCGTCCCCTGCCCAGCTTTGAGCTTTTTACAAAGCGCTTCACATCATCTTTGGGCATCCTGACTCTGCTGGCTCGCCTTCGGACCCTGCGGACTCAGCTGGGGGCCCTGGGCCTTCGATGCGGGCGGCTACAGCCCCGGTGCCGCATGGTCCCAATGGATCTAGGTCTGGATCCGGATCGGTGCCGGTCTAACTCATTGTACCTTCCCCGGCACCAATCCCGGTGACGCCCTCAACACCAGTTGGGCCCCTGACCGGTGTCAACCCGAGCCTCATCCCCGATGTGGACACGACGTCGGACCGATGTCGATCCACATCGATACCGGCGCTGGAGGGTACTTTTGTCCCACTGTTCATTCCTGCGTTCCCTACGTCCCTGAATGGCAGCAAGAGGAGGGTGAGGATGACTGGGAGGTGCCTATTGACCCTCTAACAGATCAACTTGAGGAACCAGACTGGAGAGAGGAGTTGGGTGATGCCAGTGGTCTGGATACCTCCCCAGACCTTGGTATGCTTTCTCCCCCTACCGTGGCTACAGAGGAGGTAGCTTCCTACGCTGTGGTGTTGCTTAGGGTGGCTTTTGCCTTAGGCCTCAAGCTTCCTACGGTGGCTGTCAGGACTAACTTCCTGACTGAGGTGCTTCAGCCAGCAGCAGCCTCTTCCAAGACCCTGCTGCCTTTTAATAAAGCCCTCACTGACATCATTCCGGGCACTTGGTCCAAGCCCAGCACAGGGGCTCATGTGGACAGGATGATTGCCCAATGCCACCACCCAGCCCCGGGTGACCCACTTTTCCTCTACCAACACCCTACCCCTGATAGCTTGATGTTCGAAGCCTCATCCTCAAAAGGCGCATTCCCTACTGCTACCCCAAATAGAGAATCCAAGAGGCTGGACCATCTTGGGAAGAAGATGTTCTCTTCCGCCAGCTTAGGACTGTGGTCGGTGAACACCACATGTCTCTTGGGCCGTTATTAACACACAGTGTGGTACCGGTCGCACAAGTGTTGCCACAGTGCCCGGAGGAGGCCCGGGCCGTGCTCACCCGCGCTGTTGCTGAGGGTCGAGGCGCAGCGAAGTTCACCACCCAGTGTGGGCTGGATACCGCCAACTCGCTTGGTAGAACAGTTTCAACATCGGTAGCCCTGAGGCACTACGCCTGGCTGAGAACATCTGGCTTCTCTGGGGATGTCCAATCTACCCTTTGGACATGCCCTTTGATGGCCGTCGCATGTTTCGTGGCAATGCGGACAATGCACTCGAGCAATTCAAGGATTCTAGGGCTACGGCCAGATACTTGGGCCCCGCAGCCACTTCTCGCCCCACACAGTCAGCCTTTCGCCCCTTCGTGCCTACAGAAGGGGTGCCCCGCCACGTTCTACCCAGAGCCACAGGGCAGCGCAAGCTACCCAGCCTCTGTGTGGCCGGGGACGTGGGACGCAGCGTTGGGGATCTGGGGGCCAGCGGGCAGGCCAGTCCACCAATGCTCCCTCTGCAGCAGCCTCCAAGCCTTTCTAGTCTGACCTTTCAGGGCCACCAGTTGCCAGTGGGCAGCAGTATCCACCATCACCTCCCCCACTGGCACAATATCACATTGGACAGGTGGGTTTTGCAAATAGTCCGAAGGGGCTACTCCCTCCCCTTTGATACTACCTCTCCCTCCATGTCACCAACACTCCATCGCTTGTCAGAGGATCATTTGGCCCTTCTCCTCCAAAAAGTTATGGCTCTCTTTGCCAAGGGAGCTATTGAACACGTCCCTGTGGCAGAAGTAGTTTGTGGTTCCTACTCCCGCTACTTCTTGGTACCCAAGAAGGACAAAGGCCTGCATCCTATCTAGACCTAAGGGATGTCAACCGCTTCCTCCAGAAGGAGAAGTTCAAGATGTTAACCTTGACTCAGGTTTTGTCTGTCCTTGACCGTGGAGACTGGATGGTAGTGTTGGACTTGCAGGACGCTTACTTTCACATCCCCGTCTTGCCTGCCCATCGACTTTACCTACGGTTCACGGTAGGCCATGACCATTTTCAGTTTACCGTACTCCCTTTAGGCCTTAACAGCGCCCCTCGGGTGTTCACGAAAGTGATGGCAGTGGTCGCAGTTCATCTGCCAAATCAGAGGTTCCAGTCTTCCACTATCTCGATGACTGGTTATTGAAGGCGGGCTCGCCCCAGGCTGTCATCTCCCACCTCCAAACTACGGCGGACCTCCTGCATTCTCTGGGGTTCACTATCAACGTGCCGAAGTCGCACCTGATTCCCTCTCAGAAGCTCCTCTTCATCGGAGCAGTTCTGGACACAGCGAAGCTTCGGGCCTATCCTCCCGAGCAGCGAGTCCGGGATATTCGGGCTATGATACCAATGTTTCAGCCTCTATCCCGGATTTCGGTGAGAATGACCCTGAGGCTGCTGGGCCTCTTGGCCTTCTGCTGGTGGATCATGCCAGATGGCACAAATGCGGGCACTGCAGTGGGACCTGAAGTTCCAGTGGGCGCAGCATCAGGGGAATCTTTCCGATGTCGTCCAGATCTCGGAGGGGGCGGCAAGTCAGTTGCAGTGGTGGCTCATGGTCCAGAATTGGGTCAGCGGCAGAACCCTCTCCCTTCCCCAACCAGAGTCTACAGTAGTGAAGGATGCGTCACTTCTGGGAGGTAGCGGCCACATGGGGGAGGCGGAGATCAGAGGCCTCTGGTCTTCGGCGGAGTCCGGGATCCACATCAACCTACTGGGTTCCGGGCGATTCGTCTTGCACTGAAAGCATCCTTTCCCTCTGTCAAAGGAAGAGTAGTGCAGGTGTTCGTGGACAACACCACTGCCATGTGGTACTGCAACAAACAAGGCGGGGTGGGGTCGTGGACCCTATGTCAAGGTGCTCTTCGCCTTTGGATGTGGCTGGAACATCACGGCATATCCCTGGTGGTGCAACACCTGGCAAGTTCCCTGAACAACAGGGCGGACAAACTCAGCCACTGGTGCATGATGGCTCATGAATAGTGTCTTCACTCGGAGGTGGTGCAAGGTCTCTTCCAGCAGTGGGGAGAGCCTTGGTTAGATCTATTCACCACCAAAAGGAACGCACAATGTCAGCAGGTCTGCTCGTTGGGAGGTTCCATGGCGGCACTCGACCTGTATGCCTTTCCGCCTGTACCACTTCTCTCCAGAGTGCTGAAGAAGATCAAGCATGACCGGGCCCAAGTAATTCTTGTGGCTCCAGACTGCGCACGAAGTGTTTGGTACCCCGAGCTCTTGAGTATGGCCATTGATCCTCCGCCCAGACTGCCTCTTCATGAGGATCTTCTGTCACAGTAGCAGGGGACAGTTCTCCACCCAAACCTGTCCAGCCTCCACCTCCTTGCATGGAGATTGAGCGGCGACAGTTGACAGCTTTTGACCTTCCTCCTGAAGTCTGTAACGTCATCTTGGCAGCCAGGCGTCTCTCCACTAAAACGGTATATGTCTGTAGATGAAACACATTTGTGGCATGGTGCACAGCAAAGGCTGTGGATCCCCTTTCTGCCCCTCTTTCAGAGGTTCTCCTCTTCATTCTTTCTTTGGCCCAGCAGGTCTCTGCTCTGGGCACTCTTAAAGGCTATCTTTCAGACATTTCTTCACCTTCCTAATCAGCCTTCTCTTTTCAAGTCCCCTATTGTAAATAGATTTTTGAAAGGCATTACTCATCTCTTTTCTCCTTCTCCTTTAGTAATGCCCCAGTGGTACTTGAATCTTGTCCTTACTTATCTTATGTGTGCTCCTTTGAGCAGCTACACAATTGTCCTCTATGTCTTCTTAGTTTTAACACTGCCTTCTTGCTTGCCATCACCTCTGCTCGCAGGGTGACTGAGCTTCAGGCTCTGTCTTCCAAACCTCCCTTTCATGCTGCCTATCCGGAAAAAGTGGTCCTTTTAACCAGGCCCTCTTTTCTGCCCAAAGTGGTTACCTCTTTCCACATAGGTCAGACCATCACATTGCCCACCTTCTTCCCGCCCCCGCACCCTTCCAAAGAATAGGAGAAACTCCACCATCTGGACCAAAAACGTGCGCTGTTCTTCTGCCTTGACCGCACTAAAGCTTTCAGGGTGGAGGATCAACTCTATTGGAGTTATATGGGCGCCAAGAAAGGTTGGGCAGTGCATAAACATACCATCTCTCGATGGGTTGTCCTATGCATCAAGATCTGCTATTTTTTGGCAAAAAAGGAACCTCCAGTAGTGTTGTGCTCCCACTCTACCAGGGCGACGGCAGCCACTACTGCTTTGGGATGTGGAGTTCCGTTGGTTGACATCTGCCAGGTAGCCACGTGGGCATCACTGCACATGCTTACAAAGCATTACTGCCTGGACAGCCAAGCCCAGAAAGATGGCTTTTTCGTCCGTTCTGTTCTCCAGGACTTCCTGGTGTGAACTTAGTTCGCAGACCCACCCCCGGGGATGATATTGCTGGGGTATCCATTTTAAGGTAAGTAATCTACAACTAATGGTCTCTTTCAGATGAACAAGTTACCCACCTTCGGTAGCGATCTATCTGTAAGAGACATACATTAGTTATAGATTCCTTATCGCCCCGCCCATTCTCCCCGTTCTGCGAACTGACTTCTAGGGATAGGGACTCCCTTACAGGGCCCTAGTTTTGTGCACCAGTGGTCAGTGTCTTGCATGGCTCTGCGCTTCTGGTGTGGAAAGTTGTGTCAAAACTGACGTCAGCGTGCAGGGGCGGCGTCTAAGTAGACACTGTGACGTTATCCTGGCGACCACGACGCCAACGCTGAATGCAGAGTCGACCGACGCCACCTACCGACGCGCATGGGTAATGGTACGAAAACATTTCTCCAGATCCAGTCTGACGCCTGGGGGTAATTCTAAGGTAAGGAATCTATAACTAATGTATGTCTCTTACAAATACATCATTACCGAAGGTAAGTAACTTGTTCTATTGCTAATGTATGTCTCTTAGAGATTCATCGTCACTGAAGGTAAGTAACATTACCTGTGTACAAACCTGTAAATAGGCTTCATAACCGTGCAAAGCAATGTTGTGTCTCTCTTGTTCTTCTGTGCTGTCCCTGGTGCGTAGGGCTATTACTTCTCTATGTTGCAACCTCCTCTAATTCTATTAGTTTTCTGTTGATGCTCTACCCTCTTGCTGGAAGAACATTTATGTCTGACTTGTTTGTATGCAATTAACTTTGTTGTCTGTTTACCAGGGGAAATCCAAAAAGAGATATGTACAAGTAAGATAAAACACTATGTTTAGGTAAGTAGAATTTTATATTTGGAACAGATATGTTTTATTTATGTAAATAAGTGTTCCAGGTTACATATTTATCTAGATAATCAGTGTTTATGGACAAGGGAGCTACCTATGACGGAGAACTGGTATTGCAGATAAGCAACCTTTTCCCTTTGTCAATCATAATCCTCTGGAGATAACTTGAAGGAACATTTCAAATCGGACACCCAGAAATGCCTGTCATATGAATATCTTGTTTTTGTGTTATTTTCCCCACAGTGTGACCCCTACATCTACATCTCCATCGGACGAAAAATCTTGGACGACAGAGATCAATACATACCTGCAACATTAAATCCTGATTTTGGCAGGTGAGTCAGAGAAGAACTGTGAAACCTATCACCAATGTCCAGGGGTTCCTGTACTATTATCACCTCAAACTGAAAACCAAGTTCACCCTTTTCAATAATTGAATCTCAATATATAGGTGGCTGAAGGGGCCAAGGTTCCTTCGCAAAAATGATTTGAAATGAAAACACAGAACTAAATAATAAGTATAGTAACAGTCAATAAATCATTGCATGAGTTACGAGGGTGAGCAAGCTTTTTTTTCCAGACAAACTGATTCTAAGAATGCATGCCTCGTTTCATGCCAAAAGTGGTGACACCCTGCCTACCTTCTTCTCTCTGGCTCACCCTTCCAAAGTGGATGAGAGACTCCCATCGACTGGACCCAATCAGAGCGTTATTATTCTACAAAGACAGCACCAAAGAACACCGGGTGGACGATCAACTCTTCATTGGGTTCGTCAGTGCAAAGAAAGGGAAAGCTGTGGAGGAACGTGTCAGGATTATAGCGGGAGTACGGAGGGGTCCACACACCTTTTGACAGCCTTGTGTGAATGGGAAGTGCGTACTACATTCCCCAGCAGCCCCTGGGGCGCACACAGGAGTGGCTCGGGAGGCATCCGGAAGGAAAAAAATGCCCTGATCCTAGGAACTGTGCTTGTCGTTCCTTTTCCCTAGCGGATACCTGGACCTGTCTTCTCATGTTCTGTTGACTCACTCCGTACCCCAGTCCGCATCGTTTTTCTTTCTCGCGCAGGTTCGCGCTGGATGTGTTTCATATTTTGCTCCGCTGGGCGAATCGAAGCAGAAAGCGGGGCTCCGCTTCCCATCCGCGATCATTGTCTTCGTCCTGCCAGCAGGCTTACTGGCAGTTATCTATTCCTGACCCCGTGAGCTGCCTGGAGTACTCCTAGCCTGACTATGATTTCTGGGGGAAACAGCCTTTACCACGAAGCATTTTCTACGCGTTACGTTTACAACGGTACACTTACCTCGTAAACGTCTTCACAACGCGTATTGCTTCAACGACGTCTCTAGCACGCAAGGAACGTCATCACGGAAAAACGTCTTCCTGGTCGGAAAAAAAAGCGTCAGTCCTTCGTTAGGGTCGGCGAAGACCAAAGAAAAAGGAAAAAAAAAGAAGAAAGGGTCTTGGGGGGGTCTCCCCCCCAAAAACGAAAAAGCGGGGTAAAGACAAGATAGAGGTAAGGGCAATGCGAAGAAAAAACATTTTGTTGTAACGCATGCGTGGTAAAGGCATGCGTTGCAACGGAATGCGTAGTAACGACATATATTCGATTTCTGGACCACTGCACCGGCTCCTGTTATGTAACAGAGCAATCGAGGCTTCAATAGATAAGTGACTGTTACGCTTGGTGTTTCCAGTTGTTGGTATTATTTTTGTTTTTTGTTTCTTCGAACTATGGGACTTTTTGCCTATGCTTCAATTGGTTCATGGTGCTTACTTTTGGTGACAGAGAGCCCCCAAAGCTGGACTTCCATGAACACTCGACTTTAAGAGTCAGCATACATGTTGGCAACATAATTTGCCTTGCGTTCCTTTTAGTGCAAAAAGGAGTGTCGCATACATTTGTTTATTTCAATATTAGTACTTGCTGGGATTGTAAGTATGTCTTCCTAGATAGAGAGTATCTAATCAAGAGATAAGGTACTGGTATGTTTGTGTTCTGAATGTTGTCCCCTCTCTTGCATACAGGTTTCTTCAGGTCAGGTCTGCACCCTAGGGTGTTTTTGTGTTTTTTTACATTCTGGGAGAACCAGACAGTGCTCCTGCAGCCCAGCAGTGTTTATAATTTTATTCCATCTCCCCAGTTCCCCTATGCACTGCTTATCAGAGTAGTAGAGTGGATTTCTTCTCTGTGGGACAGTGTGGAAAGGAATTGGGGGGTCCAGTGTCGAGTCTATCATCCCGCTGGTCGTTCTAGAAGGTTAGTGACTACTTGCTTGCCAAACCAGACAGAACGACAAGCTCACGTTGTTTTGCCAGCCTGGATGATGGATCCCAATGAAACGCTGTCGTCTGTTTTGGAATCCCTAACCACATTGCAGATAGAAGTGCAGGCCTTTAGGGCAGAAAATCGGGATCTGCGCAAAGAACTAGGGACCATGCTCAGGGAAGTGGCAGGGTTATCAAGAGGGGGTAAACGTGAGAGCAGTAGGGACCCCTACATTAAGGAGTGGACTCTGCCACTTCCCATACATACCGATAATGTCCCCTCAGAGTACGCTTCCTCACCAAACTAGGAAGGGGGTTCTCCTGCTACAGGGTCTTTTGCTGCAAACCATACCTCCCCTCAGTTCGTCAGCGCTACAGCTTCTCTCAACATAATACACCAGCCCCTGATACCTCTTGCTCCTCCTGAACGTTTTTTTGGGCACCCCAAAAAGTTTGGCATCTTCCTGAACCAAGTGTTGTTTACATTTCCTTTTTTTTTTTTTTTTTTTTTTTTATTCTTTTATTGCTTGCCAACAGTACAGATACAGAAAACAGAAAGGGAAGACATAGATAAAATTGCATACACCTATTCAATGGTTCAGCAAAAGACTATACCTTATATAACATTTAGAACAGGGAGAAAAAAAAGAGGAAAAAAAGAGAAAAGGACATCCATGAATTAAGCCAGAGAGAAAAAAAAAAAAAAGGGGAAAACCGGGGTCATACATTAATCTACACCTCCAGCCACTCCCGAACAGGAGCCCAAATTTTATGACCCAGCTCAGACCTCCTACCATGTCTCGAATAGATTGCAGATTCAAGACTATAGAGGGCTAATATCCGTGATCTCCAATTAAAAAATGTTGGGGCTTCTGGACTAAGCCATTGTGATGTGATACAGAGCCGGATTAAAGACATTGTTATAAACAGAAAAGCTGACAGATGTCTTGTCCTTTCAGCTGAATCACAACTAAGCATCACCATCTCTAAAGAAATATTAAGGGGAATGCTTAAGCTAGCATTAATGAAATGCTCAACATCAGATAGAAAGCCCGCTAGCTTTGGACAAAAATAAAACATGTGGGTATCATTGGCCGCCTGGAGCCCACACCTAGCACAAGAATTACCCTTGCAGCCTCCCCATTTTGAGATTTTGGCCGGAGTGTAATACAAATCGAATAGTGCCATATAGCTCTGAGTACGGAGGCTCCCAGGAATTAGGGCATAGTTTGCTAACTCCAATGACAAGCTGATATCTAGTCCAACTTTACCAAGTTTACCCTCCCACTTAATATTTTGTAATACCAAATCATCAGGGAGATTAGTTATCAAATATTGATACAAACATCCAATTCTAGCCCTTCTTCGGATCATTTCAAATAAAGTACTTTTAGCAAAAGACTTGGCATATGGTGCTGTTTTTTAACTATAAAGCTCCTGATCTGTAAATATTTAAAAAAATCATGAGTTTTAAGAGAGTACCGCCCCTTCAAAAAAGAGAAGGGGGCCATTTGTCCATCCAAGCTCAAGTCACCAATTACCACCAGCCCTAACGACTGCCACCTGTAGACAACCCGATCTTGAAAAATAGCTGGCAATAATCGGGCAGCCGAGAGCGGGGTACAGAAATTTATATTTGGAATTGCACATTTATGGCGAATTTTACGCCAGATTGAAAACATAGCCCAGATAACCTTAAATTTTGGTTTTTTGTAATAGCTCGGCTCCAAGATTCGCAAAAGGACACCCTTGGCAGTCTCGCCAAGACCCAATTCAAAAATAGTAGGTCTACAACAGATCGGTACCTCCGCCCTATCACCCAGCAATGACAACCCCATATATTGAAGCATAGCTGACCAATAATACAATAGGAGATTAGGGACTGACCATCCCCCACGCTCCCTAGAGAGACACATCCATTTTGCTGCCCTACGGGGGCGACGATACCCCCAGAGAAATCTTATACAGATTCTTTCAGCCCTCACCATGCTTTGGTGTGAAAGCTCCAATGGAATAGTGCGAAATAAGTATAAAAACTTTGGGAGGACCATCATCTTCAGGACATTGCATCGCCCAAAGAGTGAGAGGTGTAAGTTATCCAATCTTTTCAACTTAAGATTAACTGAATCAATAACCGGAAGTAAATTTAAATCTGGAATACTATCAACTTGGGCAGTAATTTTAACCCCTAAATATGTTGCATCAGGAACCAAGGGAACTTGAGAGGGGCTCATATTCCGGGTTTGAATGACCTGTGTTTTTGAAACATTAAGTTTATAACTTGATAACTGTCCGAACTGTTCTGCTAGAGTTTTTAAGGCAGGAAAGGCAAGTGCAACATTGCTGGTTAGAACCACTATATCATCAGCGTAAGCCAGCGTCTTAAACTCTACACCACTGACCTTAACCGGAATAATATCAAGAGCAGCTTCGATCTTACCCAGAAAGGGGTCGATATACATAGCGAACAGCAGGGGTGAACAGGGGCACCCCTGCCTAGTGCCCCCTACTAATTTCAATAGGTGCTGAAACGGCCCCTGAAATTCGGAGATTTGCTACTGGGGAGGTATATAGTGATTGAATAGCCTGCACAAATTTAGTGCTAAACCCCTTCCAGCGGAGGACTGCCCATAGAAAGCCCCAGGCGACCCTGTCGAATGCCTTTTCGGCATCCAACAGGATCACTCCGAGGGGGGATTCTGTTGTTTGAGCCCAGTCCAACAATGCAATCACCCTCCGGATATGATCAGCTGTGTCCCTAGCTGGAATAAAGCCATGCTGACGCAATGATACCAGCGGAGTGATTACCAACGCCAATCTAGTTGATAACATTTTGGAATAGATTTTGCTGTCAGTATTTATCAAGGAGATCGGTCGATACGAAGCGGGGTTTAGTTCTGGCTTATCTTTTTTTTTAAATAGGACAATGGTCGTTTGATGCCAGGAGTCTGGTACAATACCCCCTTGTGCTGCCCTAAAGACTGACAAAATATCCTGACGAATCTCCCCAGAAAATACCCTATACACTTCTAGCGGAATTGCATCTGGGCCTGCAGCCTTACCATTGGCCAATGAATTAATAGCTAGCTCAACCTCCTCCCACTCTATTGGAGCAGACAAAGTTCCATTTTGCTGAGCTGTAACTTGGAGGGTGTCCAGATCCTGAAAAAAATCCCCAACATCGGAATATTTAAAAGAGCTGGGGCTGGAGCTTTCCTCTGTATAAAGGAGAGTGTAAAACTTATGAAAAACATCCATGACACCCTCCTCTTTATCATAAATGCGGCCCTGATCGTCTTGAATTCTATTAATTCGGTTAGCGAGGCTCTTCTGCTGAAGCCGTTTGGCCAGGATCTTGCCGGAGTTTTCACCGTATTCATAAAGCATTGATCGAAATTGTAAATACTTAGCAGCTAGCTCTTGCCCAAAAAAATCCAAAAGTTTGGACTTAATTATTGCAACTGATTGCTGGCTCTGGCTAGTATCAAGCCCCATCTTGATCATGTGTGTTAACTCCACCTCTGCTACCCTAAGCTCCTCAATACGCCCATTAATTTGTGAATGAATAGTTTTTCGCCTGAAAGCTGCAAAGCTCTTGGTTTCACCACGGATTGCAGCCTTAAGTGTATCCCACACTATACCATTTGAGACGGTCCCCCTATTGATATTTAAAAATTCAGTCATCCACTTCCTCATATGATCCCGATAATCCTGTTCTAACAATAATTTCCTTTCAAAAGTCCAAGCCCTAGGGACTCTTGATGAACATATAAAAGGACATAGTACTATCAGAGGATTATGGTCAGAGAGAATTCTTGGGGGGGCAGAAATGGATGCGAATTCTGCTAACTGATCTGAAATAAAAAAAATAGTCTAAACGGACCATTTTATTATGTGGAGCGGAAAAGTATGTATACCCATCTTGATCCTTATTATGGTGGGTCCAGAGGTCAATTAAGCAATGTTCTTGTATAAGCGCCTGGAGAGCCCTAAAAACCCTGGGTTTCCGACCAAAATATTTGAGTGTACTGCCTATATTAAAATCGCTTGACAGATTGATATTTAAATCGCCGGAAAAACAGATAGGGTGTGGCCATAATGCTAGTTCTACATTTAAAAAATTTAAGACCTCCGGATCGTCCAGGTTTGACCCATAAACAGTGCAAATGGTTAGTGGTCGATTATTTATTACCAATTCAGCTATTGCCCATCTGCCAACACTGGATTGGCTAGACTTCCTACAGATTCCCACACCACGTTTCAGCAAAATAGCAACACCCCTTATCATAGATGATTGACGGGAACAGCAAACTAAATCGAAGCCAGGAATCTTCAAATACTCCTGTTTGTCCCAAGGTACATGCGTCTCTTGTAAAAAAAGTATATCTATCTGCATAGTCAAAACAATTTTAGAAAACAAAGCCCTTTTTTTTAGGATTATTAAGGCCACATATGTTCCAAGAACATAATCTTAGTTTACCCAGCCCCATTTGAATTCATAAGGAAACCATCTCTATAACAAAACAAGATAACCATTTTAACCATTTTAATCCAGCCAACTGAAAAAATACAATAACTAAGAATGACAAAATAACCATACATGCCATGACTGAAGTTCTCAATCAAGCATTTAAGAAACCCCCATCCCTCCCCATCCCCATCCCGAGCACCCTCACCCCCAACCCTCCCTACAGCAACCCCACCCTGACCCTGAAACCCCTCCCCAAACCCCTCGCCCCCCTTATTAGGCAACAGGACTGAGTCCTTGTGATGGAGGAAGCTGGCTACCTTCCCCCGCTCTCCCCTGGCCTTGAGCTAGAGACTCCCAGAATCCCACAGTACCCATTAATTACTCAAGGATATACTGAAAAAAGAAAGAGAAAGAGGGATACAATAAACAGGTAGCGAAAAGCCTAGTCTACAATAGCCTATAATAGGCGAAAATTGTATCCTTATATCCTTATATCCTTACATCCTTAAATCCTTACAAAAGACAGAAATAGCTTATCTTTGAGAGACTGAACTCCCAAAGCAAAAAATCCACTCTCAAAAAAAGAAAGATAAAAAAACCAGAAAGCATCCCAACACAAACATAGGCATAGGCAGAAAAAGAGAAACTAAATTGAATTTAAGAATTCCTTAGCTTGAATTTCGGAGGTGAGAAATTTTGTCTGGCCCTGATGCAAGATTTTCAGTTTAGACGGAAAGAGCAAAAAAGCTTGCGCCCCTTTCAACTGAAAAGGCGTTATTAACTGTCGAAGTTGCCAGCGTAGCTCTACAGTTGCTGGGCAGAAATCTGGCCTAACAAAAAATTCACAGCCTTTGCCAGCCCTCTTTCTATCTGGTCTGGCCAGATCATAAATCCTCTCCCTAGCTAAGAAATTATTCAGGCAGATCAATATGGCACGAGGCTTTCCCAAGGACTGCGCAGCTCCCCGTTTTGGCTTGAATGGAGAACGATGAGCGCGTTGAACTTCAGATCGCCAGTCCCACTGTGTCACATCGGGAAAAGCCTCAGTAAATAGTTCCACAACAAACTGCCTCGCGTCTGCTCCTTCACATCCCTCTGGAACCCCAAAAATTCTAAGGTTATTTCTCCTTGCTCTGTTTTCCAAATCCGTAAGCTTCCAAAGGACATCCTCCCTCTGAGTTTTAATAAGATCTGTAAGACCCTTCTGTGTAGCAAGATCGTCTTCTAATGTAGATATCCTTTCCTCAGCCTCGGTGATCCTAGATGCAATATCAGAGCATGTTTTAGCCACTCTGCGAATTGAATTTTGAACTCTCCGATTCGCTCCCTGGTTTCGTATACTCTCCTGGCGAGTCTCTTCACGATGAGTCATGATTGTTTGATATATAATTGAGAGTGTCATCTCCCCAGGAGGTGGCTGAGAAGAATCAACCATCTTAGCTGACCCCGAATCAGTAGGATTGCTTACTAATCCAGATGAGAAAGAATAGTCCCAGGCAAGTGGGTCCGGATTGGCACTAGACAGGAGGGCCGTCTTTTCTCTTTCGGCTTTACGGACTGTGCGAGAACCACTAAGTGAGAGCTCTGGTCTTGAAACTTCGTTAATTTGAAAATCCCCGTAGTCACTATCAACGTCATCATCCGTCCATTCCTTGTCAAGGCATTCCTCCTCTACGGAAGCTGAATGATCAGACAGGGAGTAAAATTTATCTCCCCCCTCTAAATCTCTTAGGTTTCCATTGTGCAGAGGCTGAGCAGCACATTGTGTTTCAAAATCAGTAATAGGATTCGTTTTAGAGGAGAGCTCAGCCATGGTTTGCAAAAGAGCCCCATCAGCAGCATTTGGTGAGTTCAGGACCACAGTTCCCACAATTCCACTGAGTGGGGTTGAAGGTGCTGATAGTCCTTTGTTATTGGGGGCAGGCTGGGGAAGTTTATTAACTTTCAAAACATTCTCTCCCCCCTCGGAACTGATTGCCTCAGCAGATGTGACCCCCGCACTGGAGAGGATTGAGTCAAAAGAAGAAGCATCGTCTATCTTTCCACTTGACCCACTTTCCAACAGATTCACAGATAGCGATTGAGATGCAGGCTCCGAGGTCAGCTGTCCGCGTTTGTTCTTCGGCGGAAGATGGGGAGTTTTCCCTTTGGTAATCTGAGTTTTGAAGAGCGCAGGAATCGAGAGTCTTGGTTTAACCGCTTGGGTACTGGCTGCATCAATAGCGGTCGCAGCGGGTGTAGGGGCACTGTCATGGAGAATTGGGGACTCACCTCCTACGCCTGTCGACTTCATGACCCCCGCCGCTCGAGCAGATCTACTAGCTGCCGCTGCCGTTGCAAAGCTCTTGGAAGCTTTCGCAGGCATCACGCTGCTACGAGAGCCAGGCAGTGGAACGTGGCGGTGATGAAAACGAAGAGCGGAGAGGCTGACACGGAGACAAAGCAGTTTGCTCGACAGGCGTCTCTGAAGCAGCGGCAAACCCCACAGCATAATCCAAGAGTCCAGCGAGTGCCAGCAAAACAAAAACGGAAGGGTAGGTAATATATCACTGTTAGTTTCTCCTTTTCTTTCTCTATGCCTCAGATCACGGGAGCTGCAAAGCAATCATTAAGTGAGATAAAGAGCCAGGAGGGAGCGTTTAGCCAACTTAATCAGCCGAGTGACCGGCCGCCATCTTTGCCTCGTGTTGTTTACATTTCCTATGTCGACCAGCCATCTTTCACAACGACCAGGCCAAGACAGCCTTGGTGATGTCTTACTTAGGGGGGGAACGCCACAAGCTGGTCTATACCATTGATCAAAAAAGACGCCCCTGTTCTGTATGACTTTCCAGCATTCTGCGATGAGATGCGAAAACTGTTTGACCGTAGATCCCATCATCCCTCGTTGGATAAAGAATTGATAACCTTGAAGCAAGGGATACAGGACTTGTTGTCTTATATAACTACCTTCAACCGACTTGTGGTAGAAACAGATTGGCCCATGGACATGCGTACATCTTTATTCTACCAGGGGTTGCGGGGTGAACTGAAGGACGTGTTAGCTCAGGTGGTACATATGCCCCAAACCTGCGATGAGTTGATTGAGCTCACCATGCAGCTGGATCACCGTCTCCAAGAACGGAAGGGTGACAGGGGGAAATCTGAAACACGGTATTAGTTCCCTCGTCCCAAACCAGTGGTGGAGGAAGCGTCCCGGTCCACCGACGGTTTGGAACCTATGCAAATCAACGGGATACGAGGGCCACTTTCCATGGAGGAGAAGGAAAAAAGACGCAAGCAGCGCCTTTGTCTGTATTGCAGCAAAAGAGGACATTTCCTTCGGGAATGCAGAGCCCGTGCAAGAGCAGGAGACAAGACACCCGTAGAAAGGCCACAAGCATTCGTGGACCAAGATTGGAACCAGTGGGAGAGGTCGGAAAACTGATGACCTCGCGCAAGATAGAGATCCCTTGTTCGAGCGGAAGACATTCTGAGGTCTCTTCCATAGTCGCAAACACAGTACAAACATCGGTCGCCCATATTAATGTGGTAGTCACCTTATGGTTAGGGCACAAACTCCATCAAAGTGTGCCTGCCTTACTTGATTCAGGGGCCACAGGGAACTTCATCAATCAAACCTATGCCAAAACGTTGGGTCTACCCTGTGAACGAAAAAGCACCCCTGCACCGGTGAAAGCAGTGGATGGAACATCATTGACATCGGGAGCTGTGAAATACCATACCCAGCCTTTGTTGATGCAATATGGAGAAGATCACTAAGAATACATACAATTTGATTTAATCGATGCCCCACATTTCCTCCTCATTCTGGGGATGCCTTGGTTAACGTTGCACGATCCTTATGTGAATTGGTCTGCCCGGTCGGTAACCATGAGTTCCTCCTTCTTTAAAGACCATTGTAGTGGAATGAGGGTCTGTCAGCAGAAGTCCTGGACTACACAATCAGGCCACCTTGCAGGGGGTTATAGCGTACCTCTTACTTGTTCCATTGTTTCTGTTTCTCTGGAATATGTCTAGTACCAAGAGGTTTTCAACAAACAACACGCAAGTCAGTTGCCCCCGCATAGGGAATATGACTGCCGAATCGACTTGACCCCGGAAGCCACCATACCATGCAGCCGTGTGTATGCCCTGACAGAGCCGGAAACACAACAACTGAAGGAATACATCGAGGAAAACCTCCAATCGGGATTCATTCATCCCTTGTCCTCACCTGCATCCTTGCCCCTTTTCTTCATTCCTAGAGAGGGGGACCTTAGGACTTGTATCAATTATAGGGCGATCAAGCTCGTTACCAAGAAGAACCGTTACCCGTTGCCACTCATTCCTGTTCTGCGGGATCACTTAAAGGGGGCGTGAATCTTTACCAAGTTGGATCTTCGGGGTGCCTACCACTTGGTACGTGTTAAACAAGGCGATGGGTGGAAAATGGCCTTTCGCACGAATTTTGGTTTATATGAATACCAAGTAATGCCCTTCAGGCTGTGTAACGCCCCTGTGGCATTCCAGTTTTTTATGGCTGAGGTGTTGCGCGGATATCTCAAAGCCTTCTGCATCGTTTACATAGATGACATCCTCATCTACTCCACCACCGTGGAAAAGCACGTCGGACACGTAAGGGCGGTGTTGGAGTGTTTGCAGAAGCATTCCCTCTATGCACAGTTGGAAAAGTGCCTGTTTTACGTGCCGGAGGTCAAATTCCTGGGGAATGTGATCAATGAAAAAGGGTTACAAATGGACAACAAAAAGGTCATGGCTATCACAGAATGGAAGCCACCAAAGAATGTAAAAGAGATCCAAAGCTTTCTTGGGTTCGCAAACTTCTATAGAAGGTTCATTAAGGATTTCTCTAGTCTAGTGCAACCCATTACCAGACTATTGAGAAAAAATACAACCTTCATCTGGTGTGAGGAAGCTGAGAACGTGTTCCAGGAATTAAAAACAAAGTTCACTTAGGCCCCATCCTACACCATCCTGACGTTCAGCTGCCCTTTGTGTTAGGTGCTGATGCTTCTCAATTAGCTCTAGGGGGTGTTTTGTCACGACGACACCCGGACAATGGTCAACTCCACCCAGTGGCCTATTTCTCTGAAAAATGAAACCCCCATGAAATCAACTACAGAATTACTGACAAGGAACTACTGGCTATAAAACGGGCATGTGAAGAATGGAGGCATTACTTACTAAGACCCACCCACACGATAGAGATCTACACTGATCACAGGAACCTGCTTTTTCTAAAAACAGCCCGAGCACTGACGCCCAGACAGTTGAGATGGACATTGTTCTTTTCGGATTTTGATTTTATAATCAAATACAGACCTGGTCCACAAAACCGGTAAAGCAGATGCCCTCTCCAGGATGAATCACACCAACAAACGTGAAAAAGAAGAACCGCCCGTTATCCTCCAAAAAGCGGTGTTGCCTTGTCCAGAACAAGCGGCTATCACTACCACCAATTTTTTGGCTGAGGTTAAGGCCCACTCAGCGCTCCTAGACCAGCACTCTTGGGTCCAAGAAGAACCAACTCTCCGATCTCAGAAAGGGGACTTCTTGTTTTGCTCCCAGATGCTTTTTCTGCCCAACGAAGATTTGCGCACCCAAGCACTGACATGGACACACGATTCAACGATAGGGGGTCATTTGGGTGTGCGCAAGACTATTGCACTGACTAAACGTCACTTCTGGTGGCCATCTCTCAGACAGGATGTCCTACAATATGTACAGAATTGCAGAAGGTATAGATTGAGTGGAATGTATATTCTGTTTAATGACTTGGTACACAAGAAAGTGTGGTCAGAAGGAACTAATCCTCAGCCTATGTTGTATACTGATGTTTGTAATTCAATAAACAAATTTAAACAAAAATATGTACAGAATTGTACAGTCTGTGCCTAGGGAAAAACCAGCCACAACAAACCTGCGGGACTGCTTCAGTCAATTCCTGTTCCCCCCTATTCATGGCATACAGTCTCAATGGACTTCATAGTAGAAATGCCACTCAGCAAGGAATACACAGTAGTGTTGGTGGTAGTAGATCATCTAACAAAAATGGGACATTTCATCCCTATGACAAAACTGCCCACATCAATTGAGTTAGCCTCCACCTTCCTGCAAAACAGTGTACGTCTCCATGGAATTCCTGTTGTCCTGATCACAGACAGAGGATCGCAGTTTATCTCTCGCTTTTGGAAGGCTTTGTGCACTGCCATGAAAATAGATGCCCGGTTATCCACCAGTTACAACTTGCAGACCGATGGCAAGACAGTGCGTTTGAACCAGACTCTAGAGCATTACCTCCGATGTTTTACATTACAACAAGAGGAGGAGTGGAGTACCTTGTTATGGATGGCCGAGTTTGCGTACAACACCGCAGAACACTCGTCTTTGGGTTGTTCACCTTTCTATTGTCAAAATGGCTGTCATCCCAACATTCTGCCTTTTGAATGGCCCATCTTGTCAGATCTCCCGTCTATACGTGAACATCACTCACATCTGCGAATGGTGTTACAAGAGGCCAAGACCCATCTACTGAAGGCCCAGTTGGATGACAAACGTTATGCTGACCAAAGATGACATAAAGAACCTGCATATCAAGTTGGGGATAGGGTATGGTTGGCGACTAAAAACTTGCGTTTGAAAGGGACCAACAAGTTGAAACCCAAATATGTTGGCCCTTACCCCATTACCGAACTCATAAATCCACTGGCAGTGAAACTGCTTCTGCCCTCATCCTAGTGGATTCATTCTGTCCTCCATGTCTCTCTCTTATGCACTTGTCAAGCACTCACCTGCCTGCCTGAAAAGCCTCTTCCCTTAGACATAGACGAAGAGGAGGAGTATGAGGTCCAGAGTTTTCTTGATTCCAAGTTGGTGAGGGGGAGGTTTCGGTACTTGATTGATTGGAAGGATTATGGCCCGGAGGAACGGTCTTAGGAACCCACTCAGAACCTCCACTGCCCCCACTTGTTGCAGCGTTTCCATGCCCGCTTCCCTGCCAAGCCTGGTAGCCTGCAGAGACGGCAGTCCTTGCGGGGGGATATTGTCGAGATTATAGCGGGAGTACAGAGGGGTCCACACATGCACTTCCCAGACTTGTGTGAATGGGAAGTGCATACTAGAGTCCCCAGCAGCCCCTGGGGCGCACACAGGAAGTGACTCTGGAGGCATCCGGAAGGAATAAAACCTTCCTGATCCTAGGAACGGTGCTTGTCGTTCCTTTTTCCTAGCAGATACCTGGCCTTTCCTTCCCGTGTTCTGTTGACTCACTCCATATCCCAGTCTGCATTGTTTTTCTTTCCTGCGCAGGTTTGCGCTGGATGTGTTCTGTGTTTTGCTCCGCTGGGCGAATCGAAGCAGAAAGCCGGGCTCTGCTTCCCAGCCACGATCATTCTGTTCCTTCTGCCGGCAGGCTTGCTGGCAGTCATCTCGGCTGGATTCTCGCTTCATTCCTGACCCTGTGAGCTGCCTGGAGTACTCCCAGCCCGACTATGATTTTTGTGCCTCTGCACCGGCTCCTGTGATCTTACAGAGAGCAATCAATGCTTCAATAGATAAGTGACTATTACGCTAGGTGTTTCCAGTTTTAGTATTATATATTTTTTTTTTCCTTGAACTTTGGGACTTTTTGCCTGGGCTTCAATCGGTTAATGGTGCTTACTGTTGGTGACATAGAGCCCCCAAAGCTGGACTTCCATGAACACTCGACTTTAAGAGTCAGCATACATGTTTGCTCTATAATTTGCTTTGCTTTCCTATTATTGCAAAAAAGAGTGGCACTTACATTTGTTTATTTCCACATTAGTACTTTCTGGGATTGTAAGTATGTTTTCCTAGATAGAGAGTATCTAATCAAGAGATAAGTTACTGGTGTGTTTGTGTTCTGAATGTTGTCCCCTATCTTGCATACAGATTTCTTCAGGTCAGGTCTGCAGTCTATGGTGTTTTGGTGTTTGTCTACGTCCTGGAAGAACTGGCCAGCGCTCCTGCAGCCCAGCAGTGTTTATTATTTTATCCCATCTTCCCTTTTCCCCTATGCACTGCTTATCAGAGTAGTAGAGTTGATTTCTTCTCTATGGGGCAGTGTGGGACGGAAGTGGGGGGTCCAGCGTCGAGCCCATCATCCCCGCTGGGCGTTCTAGAAGGATAGTGACTACTTTATTGCCAAACCCGACAGAACAGACCATCTCCAGGTGGATTGTACTCTGCATTAAGATCTGCTATGCACTGGCCAAAAAGAATCCCCTGAGGGCTTGTGGGCTCATTCCACCATAGCAAAGGCTGCGACCACTGCATTAGCTTGTGAAATACCCATCCTGGACATCTGTCAGGCTGTGACATAGGCATCTCTGCACATGTTTACCAAGCACTACTGCCTGGACTGTCAAGTCTATTGGGAAAGGCCCTTTGCCCATTCTGTACTCCGGGACCTCTTGGTCTGACTCTCCGGGAAGGTATTGCTTAGGTATCCATTCTAAGGTAAGGAATCTGGAACTAAAAGTCTCTACAGATGAACAAATTACCTACCTCTGGTAATGCCTTATTGTGAGAAGTTGGCCTGATGTATGATGTCACTAGTTCTAGTGTACACCTTATATCAGTCCAAACAACCCTTATGGTGATTGGTTGTAAAGTCAACCTTATAGACCAGCTATCCTAGTGGTAGCATGGACAAGAGCAGTCTTAGGCTAAACTCTGAATGGCATGTGAAGCCAGCTGTGATACCATATATAATCCCTTGAATACCAAATGAAAGGACACCACAACAGATATATATATAAAATAAAGTGTATTTATTCTAGTCAAACCCTCAGCACTCTTTATGAGATTAGAGGTAAGTACAACACAGTCTTATTTAAGCATACATTAAGTCACACAGGTAAGTAATACAGTTAGGCCCTAGGGGCCACGCAAACCATATACTAAGTAAGTGGTATAAGGACCACTGTCACGGAAATAGGATAGGCCTAGGCCTAGGGAATCGCTGGGGCTACACTACACTAGCAACAGTTAGGAAGTGGGAGGCCCACGGGATTCAGGTGCAGAGTGGAAACACTCACGCGTAATGCGTAAAAGTCGATAGAAATAGTAGTTGTTAGCAATTAACAGTTTAAGGACACTTCTGAAGCAGCTAGAGAGTCGAGACTCGGAAACTAGACCCTAGGATAGTCACTACCCTTGTGAGCACCGAAGTACCCAAGTTACCTAGCCCACAGGCTGCGGGTGCATAGGTGTGAACTTGCGTCGGGTTTCGTCGTGGACTTCTATGGATGCCTGAAGGAAAGTTGCTGACAGGCAGTCAGTGAAGAGTGTCCGGTGGATCCCAAGGCTGGGATCAAGAAGAGAGGAGACCTGCAAGCAGAAGGGACAGAGTCAAGGTCACTAGCCAGTGACCACGTGGAACCAGGAAGGAACCAGGCGATGTCGTGAAGATTGCAGGTGAAGGTGAAGCTTGTCGCTGCAGCCACGAGGACCAGGGAACGTCGAGGATGACCAGGACCAGGAGGCGAGCTGTCCCACGAAGGCTCTTGCTGTCGGCGGCGTCGAAGTTGAACTAGGACTCACCAAGCCTTGGCAAGCGGAACCCACGAAGAACGGAGGACTTGCTTCTGGTGCAGACCAGGAAGGTCTGGGGTGCTTCTCTTTTGCAAGGAAGCGGGAGCCAGTCTGGAGGAGCCAAACCAGCAGTGAAGATTTCTGGATGCGTCGTCACAAAGGCCACTAGCCAACGGGCAAGCAACCGGACAGACGCGGCAAGCAGGAAAATGCAGAAGGGCCCCACGCAGGACTCGTGGAGTGTGGGGGGCTGATCTTCGGTGCAGATGGTGCTTGGGGTTGGGGCTTCTCAATCCCCGGTGCACAACTTCGAGGGTGCCTCAGAAGCTGCGCTGGAAGATACTAGCCACTTTTCCCAGGTAGCCGGTCCCACGTCTCTCGTCGCCTCCACGGATCTCAGCTCGGCTGTGGATGTGGATCAGGGTCGGAGAAGTCTGGAAGTCAAGGCTCTGGTCGGGCTCTGCAATCGGTCCCTCGTAGAACTTCAGCAAAGCAAAGGGTAGTCTCTTGATGGTGCCTGTTTGCACAGGGTAGCCACTCCTTGGCCACAAGGGAGATTCTTCAGTCTTCTTCTTTCGTCGAATTTCGAAGGTCCAGAGTTTCTGTTCAAGTTGCAGGTTCAGGATAATCTAATCTCCTGGGGCCCAGATACCACTCTTATACAAATCTGGGGGGCTGGGTTACCTGCTAGGTCACGCCTTATGGGTGGGACCTGGGAGGGGGGTGGTTACACCCCCTTCCCTTTGTCCAGTTTCGCGCCAGGACTGGGGCTGGAGTGCCCCAGCACCGGTTTGAACTGGACTATGCATGGAGCACCTTGTGTGCCCCAGGCATGTCTCATTCCTTTCAGCCCTCCCTGCCCCAATACACTAAAGTTTGTCTGGAGAGGTGCTAGCACCTCCCCAAGCAGGAAACCTATTGTCCAAGCCTCCCTTGCCGGGATCACTCCCAGCAGCAGGAGGTCAGACTTGTGTCTGTGGCGGCAGCATCCATTTTGTGATGCTGAGGCTTTGGTTAGAGTTACACAGCAAAGTAGGATTTTAACATGTCTCTCCCTCTAGAAGGGGGGAATAATATCCTCATCACCAGAAATGGTATGGGGGTATTATTCCAAAGTGTTAGACACCTTACACGACATGTTTTGATAAAGCCAAACCATAGTTACCATAACCGTTTAAGATTATAATGCACTTTAAGAGTATATGGTAGGCTATATCATAGAACAGCTATAAGGACATGGTTCCGAAAGGTGCAGACAGGCTCAGCTCATGCTAGAGCACCATCTCACATGTTACCAAGCACTCTGCCTCCAGGATTGTTAAGGCCTGCCATAGGAGTGGCTGATAGGTACACATGTGTCTATTTTAAGGGTAGATATAAGTATACTATATCTAAGCAAGGGGTGATTACACGACCTTGCCCCAGCTGAGTGATCAGCCAGTTGTGTCTGATTGGAAGGCCAGACCAGGGGTGGCATAATACATGCTGCAGCCCCTGGGAGGCCTAGGGTACACCTATGCCCTGGGTACCTAGGGTACACTGTACAGGGTCCAATAAGGTGATCCTTACCAATTGGGAATGTACCTAGTGTACATGGAGTCCATTTTAAAGAGAGAGCAGACAGCCTGAGACCCTGAATGGCAGGATCTCAGGCCAACTAAGTCGAAAAACCAGCTAGACACTAGGCAAAAAGTTGGGGGTAACCATAGTCAGATATCCACCTTCCTACACTTATATGCTAAAACCATTCTGTCATAGTGCTGTGCTTCTGGCACAGAAACATCACGAAAAGAAACTGATGTCAGCGCGCTGGGGTAGAGCCTATATAGGCACAATGCATGTCACTTCCGGTGCGGACGATGCTGACTTGGAACTGATCGATGCCACATACCGGTGAGCAGAGGTACTCCTCGAAGGTTTTCGGAGCCAGTCTGACGCCTGGGGATTATTCTAAGGGAAGGAATCTGCAACTATTTAGAGTCTCTACCAGATAAGAAGTTGCTGAAGGTAAGTAACTTGTTCTCTTAGTCACTTGAAATATGTTTGTATTATTTAAATATTTCACAGTTCTTCCTATGTTTTGCTTCTAAAAATAAAAAATGTGAGCTGAATTAAGAAATTAGCTTTTCATTAATATTGTTTTTCAGTATGGCTGAGCTTATAATGTCGATTGATTGATTGATGTGGAGCTTATATAGCGCAACTATCGCCCTACGGGCATCTTGGCGCTTTTGATAATGTCATAATATTTATCAACAAGTAAATTGGTCTACTAGAAAACAATGGGGCCTGATTCACAAAGGTAATTTACACTTTTGAGTAATTTACTCTTTCAAGTAACTTCAATACTTACATTCAAAATAGGCTATTAGAATATTTTATAATTAAAGACAAATATTTATTATTTTTATATTCATTTATATGTTTAACTATTTAAAGATTTTAATTTAATATTTTTCTCCTATGAAGTTTTATTTCAATTTCCTACCTTTCTTTTTTCTATGGGAAGGTGTTGCAGTAACAGTGGCTGGCTATATGTGGTGCCTGTAGGAAAGTGGGTTCTTGTTGCAGTAACCCCCCACTTTTTGCCAGACTACTGATGCACTTTCACTTGATGTGCCCTGGGTCTCTGCCAATCAAGTTCACAGGGCCTGTGTTCTTTCCCCAAAACTAACCCAATTGGCATCTCTGGCCACAGGTCAGCCCCTGGTAAATGGTACCACAGGTACGCAGGGCACTGTGACCAGGGAAGACCTCTAAGGGCTGCAGCACTTTTTGTGCCACCCTTAGAGGCCCTGTACCTTTGCAGGCTGCGTGTTTTGGTGCGGAACAAAGTGGAGAGTCGACATGGCACACATCCATGTGTTAAACAAGAAGAAGTATGCTGTTCCTCAACATGTCTATGTATGACCTACTAAGTGTAGATCAGTGTGCAGGTAGTGTCCCAGGCACCCAAAGAAAAGAAAGGGGGGGGAGAATTATCCTTTCGGAACTAGGGCCTGCACACACCCTGTAAGCTAGGTGTCATGCTTCATCATATGGGCCTGCTCCTCATCGGGTCGGTGCTGCAATACTTGATGGGCACCCATAAAGGGGCTCTTTGCCGGAGATCTTTTGTTCCTGCCGTATGGGTGCCGTGGGTGTGAGGGGCTAGTGCCGCTGAGGGTGTAACAAGAGTGTATCCTTGACCCTGGGGGACCCCTGAGTCTACACCCAGAACCTCAACTCCCACTACCAAATACTTACCTCAAAACCGACAACACTATTTTCCTCCATAACATAAAATTGACTGTTTTTCTTGGAAAAGTTTCTAAGTGTGAAGTTTGAAAACCTAAAAAAAGTCATTAAAATTGTACTATTTACCCAAAATGATTTTACTTACCTGTTTACAGGTAATGCCCCAGAGTAGTATCCAGGTATACTAATCTGAGTAAGAAAAGTAATCTAAAAAGTAACTTACCTGGTATTGTACTGAAAAGCTCATTCCAGTCTATGTACTGTATTTACAAAGTATGGCCTTTCTCTGCAACCATACTGTTAGTCAAAACAAAGTGCATATACAATTACAATTCAAACTGTTTAGAAACTCCATTACTACTGTAAAGTATGTATTGCTTACCTGTGCAGTGTTGCTTGGTTCTAGAAAATAAAATACATAAAAGAATATTTCCATACAAACACAATTGGTCTGAAGTTCAGTCTTTAACTGTGTGAATTCATTTGCTGACTGAGTGTGTACAACAAATGCTTAATTAACATTGTCCTCTGATACTGCCTTACTGCTCAACCACCACCACAAATAGAGAGTGGGGTGCTATCTAACTTTACTTCTGCCTATCTTTGGGGTTCCACTGGACTCTGCGCACACTATACCTCACTTTGGTATAGCAAATACAGAGCCAGCTTCCTATAGTGCTGGACTGACTACTGTTTTTATTTCTAGTAACTTACATTTGAATGTTGTGAATAAGCAAAAAGTAGTACACTTACTCAAAAGGGCAAGTTACCTTTGTGAATCAGACCCAGAATGTTTAAATAGTGCATGACTTGTGTATTGAATGTACATAAATGTATGCAGAAATATAAGAGACCTACTATTTGAATTGCTTACAGATTACATTACTTTTTTCCTCATGCCTCAATGATCGTGTGAAGGTATAGCTAATGGAAGGACCTGAAGTTGGCCATTTTGTAATAGCCACTAATGGGATCATTATGAACTAATTAGGCCTCACCTAACAAGGAATTGTTTGTAATTAAAAGTGGACAAGGGAGGGCTAGAAGTTATAAGGACGTTATTGGAGCTGACAGTTTCTCCTTGATGGCCATTTAAAAACATTAAACATTTGAAGACTAGCTGCAGTTATCCATTTGCTGCCAGTTGTAAATCAAAGCTACCTCAGACGTAGTTTCATGTAGTGACTTTACACAAGCAGGCTAGCAGCCATCGTAGTGTATTGTGGTTACATGATTATGCATCTTCAGTATCAACTTAAAGGAGACGGTCATAGCTAGTGGCTATTACGGCATACTGCAGTTTGATTGTTTTAAGGCATGCCATAGAACATAAAAGGGCCTAGGCCTAATCCAGATCCTCAGCTGAGGTTGAAAATGGTTCTCTTGCAATTGAAGATTTCTGAAATACATAATGCTGTCAACCATCCAGCAGGTTGGCTATGTAAACAGAGCCCACCAACGAACTCTGTGTGACATCCTCTCCTACCAAATTATAGCATATTGTCACAGCCTTTCCACCCAACCTGAATGTTCTGACACCATTACCCAGCCAGCCTGCAGTGACAGCTCTGCCTTCCAAACACGATCCCTGTAACATCAATGTGCATCCAACCAGCTTTGCCTTTCCATGTCCTCTCACCCATTCCCTCTCATCCCATCCAGGATGTTTGAGCTGAATTGCATGCTGCCCCTGCAGAAAGACCTCAAGATTGCCCTCTATGACTTTGACCTCATCCAGCAGGATCAACTGATTGGGGAGACGGTGGTGGATCTAGAGAACCGGCTGTTGTCACAGTTTGGAGCACACTGTGGGCTTCCGAAGACCTTCTGCATGTGAGTGAGAGTTGTCGTGGACGCAGGTTGAAGAGAGGGTAGAAGAGAGGAGATGTTTGTTTCTGGTGCATGAACCTTTGGGACACCAAGCAGGAATCTCTTATCCAAACTATGGCACGATATTGCGTCCCTTATCATGGACATGGCCTTTAAGGATGTTGGAATCCCAAAGTATTGGAGACTGCTGCAGCCTCAAAAGCATCCAGGAAAGTGAGTAGATTGAAACTAGTGAATACGTAATCCCTGCTGTCTAGTCACAGCATGACATTGGCTGAGGTCCTAAGGGAGCAGACTAAACTGGTATTGCAATGACCTCTGAGGGAGCTGATCCACACATAGGACAGTAGGGATGACTGGCCTTGACTCCGTTGGATATTGAGAAAAGTGATGTAGACAATAAGGGACAGTTGCATGATCCTTTGCATGATCATCTGGACACAAGATGAAGGGACGGGAGACCTGACTAGTGTGAAAGAATTTTGTGTTATGGAAATTATGCAAACTATCAAAAATTATGCTAGCATGAACATTTGCATAATTGTTTGGTGCAGCAGGCATGCTTGAGCAGAAATTGTCTTGCCAGAGACAGACAGGTTCGAGTGGAAATTATGTTGAGAAATATTTTCTCTGCGAACCAGTCCTGTTGCTGATATCCTAATTGACTTTTCGACGCAAAGTATGCCCTTGCGTTGTTTTCACTTATTACCAGTAAATGAATTTTGCATAATTTACTGTAATTTTCCTGAATTGTTTTTCTCTTAATTTCAGGAAAAAAGCCCTCAGTTTTGCACACTCTTCTTCAGATTTTAAGGGAACATGGAACAGTGTTCCTATCTATACCGCAATCTGCTGAACATAGTCTGGACACAAAGGGACAGAGACACAGGGCTTTGACTAGACTAGAGCCTGAGCAGGCTGGTTGGTACATAGCTCAAAAGAGGTATCTGGAGTTGACTAAGCTAAAGCCAAAGGAATGTGTGGACACAAAAATGTAGGAGTGGTGTCACCGGTTTTGGCCAATATTTCTTTAAAGTCATCAGGATATAAGAGAACAGTGACAGGCAATCTGACTAGTTTGAAGCCATACAAGAGAGATCTGCACACAAGAAAAAAAGGACAGTTGAACCTGGTTTGGACGTCCTTCGCTGCAGAAGGCTGTCTAGATACAGGGGTACAGGCACTTTTAATTGTGAATCTATTATGGACGGAAGAGGACTGTAGTGATTGACTTAACATGAGTATACTGCCACGTGCTGTAAAGGGTGATCTAGACAAAGGCAGAGAAAGGACAACAACCGAAAAAAAATGGTTGGGCGTGTAGTTAGAGACATTTCTGAAAATAAGGAGTCAGGATGGATAGGCCTGACCACCTTCACTGCGAACGTAGGGTTTTCTTGTTTTAACCCAAAGGCTAATCTGGAGGGTGTGCCCAATACTTCAGAGCTCTTGATGGCCACTTATGCCCATAAAAAAGAATATGAGGCAAACAACAAAAACTGTCCTCAGGTGTTTCTGGGATTACCCCAGTATTGGAACTTTCATAGATTCTCATGCTTTGTATCATTCCCCGTCGTCGGAATGGGAGCCTCGGTAAACAAAAAAAAATAATATATATATATATCATAACCATAGAAGCAAAAGAGAAAAATAGGCCTAGGCCTCATCTCATTTTGTAATATATCACCCTCTTTGTGTAAAAAGAGCCCAAACTTTTGCCAGGACCAATCAGCACAGCCTTACCCCTTGGAACCTTCCTGAGAGAGCTCAGAGCCTCAGATTTTTCTACCGCACGTTGTGCTAGGGAGTCTCCACTGAGCTCTGCTCAGTTTCTCAGAACTTTACTATTAGACATCTTTATTTGCCATCTTTTGTGACATTATGTCAGAAAAGGAGAAGAAAGCCTTATTCAGACCTTGTGCTTCTTGTGGGAAGAAGAGGCTTTTTGTGGAAGATAAGCATGAAAACTGTATTTACTGCCTTTACCCGGAACACAAGGCCACAGACTGCAAAATTTGTCGGACCTTCTCTACCAAAACCTTGAGAGACAGAGAGGGTCGGTTGCTGACGTGGCTGCAGAAGCTGAAGACCAGGACGGAGGTTCTCTCTTCGGATGAGGAGGATTCAATTTCTGGCACCTCCTCCAGGAGATCTAGGAAGAGGGGTAGGTCATCTCCCTCCACCTCTGCGGAACCCCCTCTCAAAGCCCCTCACAGGATCTCTGAAAGGTCTGAGGAGGCTGGTCCCATGAAATCTCCTCACGGAAGTGTAAAGGAGAGGCAGGGACGGGCTGCTGGTGTGGACGTAGCCCTTAGGGACAAGAAGGAGGTTACAACATCTTCTCCTCCGTCCCAAAAGGAGAAACCTGTGAAGAAACATGCTGCAGGAACTCCTCAGACAGTTCCAGTGAAGAAACAGCGTCCGTCGACGCTGGCTAAAGCAGGTACGTCGACGACGATCTCCATAGTTAAGACTGTTTCCATGGGGTCGTCGACGGGACCGTCGACGATATCTACTTCTTCGTCTACGACGGCTTCTTTCTCGTCTTCGACGGCGGTGTCGACGACGAAGACCACATCGACGATGACGACAACGAGTTCGTCGATGTTGATGACGACGAGTTCGTCGACGAGACCGTCGACGGTTGCCCCGTCGACGATGAAACATGCTCCGTCGACGAAGAAGAAGACTCCGTCGACGACCTTACCGTCGACGACGATTCCTGTAATTCTCGCCCCGTCGACGACGGCTACCCTTCAGTCGACGATGTCATCGTCGAGTTCGTCAACGCATGGAATCCCTTTGATAACGACTCCGTCGACGGGACCGTCGACGGGCCCGTCGACGACGAATAATTCGGGATTTGCCATCCAGAGGTTAAAAATTACGCCGGACATGACTTCCCCTAGGCGGGTCACGCCTTTGCCACCATCCATGCTTCTCGATGACTCGGAGGAGGAGGAAGAGGATGGCCAGTATGGGGACGCCTACAGCCCTTCAGACCTGAATGTGAAACAGCAGGACACGGATACTGAGGAGTTTTATGGTCCAGAGGTGCAGGAGGAGCGACAAAGCTTTTCACAGGAAGTACATCCCCGCTCTCTGAGGCAGGATATGATAGCCTTGCCAGTGGCTTTAGTGACGGATTTGCAAATGATGCTGCAAGACTATAAAGGTCGTTTTTCGTCTCTCCCAGACGTCACACCGGTGCGCCCATCTAGGTCTGTGGTACCGCGAGACATGGCAATGGACTTGCCACCTCTGCCTAAGGATATACCTCGTACCACTTCAACGGAGGTACCGTTAGTGGTTCCTCAGTCTTCATATTCGGAACCTGCCAATCAAGACACACAAGATTTGGATACAGATGATGACGATGAGGGGCATGTGATCCCCCTTACTGATCCAGGGGATCCGGATGGGGACCCTGATGACACTGGTATGCAGGATCCGGATGCTGTGGGCCGGTAGACAAATATATCGCCTCCAGCAGATATTGGTGGTTTCCATAATTTGATGGAGCGGGCATCTAAGAGGTTTGGTCTGCCCCTTACAGTGGAGCAGTCGGACTGTTTCCTATATGACTTTAAAGCACAATATAGAAAGTCGGTCAGATCAATTCCCATCATAGAACATGTCTGGGATGAGGGAATTAAGACGATGCAGAACCCACCGACGGTCATCCCGGTTCTTCCCTGGCTGGAGAAGAAATACAAGGCCCCTGAGGGAAGTCCTGCATGTCTCCTAGGACAACCTAAGCCAGATTCCGTAATATCTCAGGCCGCGCAGAGCAAGTCAAAGAATCCGTGCACTCCGTTAACCACGCCTCCGGATAAAGAAGGCAGGAGGCTGGACAATGTGGGAAAGAGATTCTCCACCATGGCCAGCTTGTTAGTCCGTGCGGCTAATTCTTTGGCTATTCTAGGCAGGTACGACCGCCAGATGTGGTGCGACATGGAGCCGTTTATGGACCAGCTACCAGAGTCGAGTCAAGAGGAAGCCAAGCAGGTTCTCATGGAAGGGGAAAGATGCTCTTCGGAAGTCATTGACTGTGCGATGGACATAGCCTCTACTGCTTTCAGGGCTTTGGCAGGGTCAGCGGTCTTGCGCCATCAAGGCTGGTTGAAGGCGACCTGGTTTCGCCAGGAGGTCCAGAATAAGATCTTGGACCTTCCCTTTGATGGGGAGATGCTTTTTGGTAAGCATGTGGATGACGCCCTCCAAAGCATGAAGAAGGACACGGACACAGCTAAGTCCTTGGGGTCTTTGAATTATCGCAACGTGCCATTCAGAGGAGCACGTGGTCGAGGGTTTTCTACTTACAGAGGAAACCAACGTCAGTATTCCACACAATCAGGACAGTCCTATAAAGGTCAATACTCCAGCCAACGCCAAGGTCATTCGGCGTCTTTCTCTCTTCAGTCCCAGAGAGGACGTCAGAATCGTCAGGGACGAGACAACGCCAAGAGGCAATAGCAGCCTCCTGGCTCTGGCTACTGTTCCTCCCCTACCAAGAACACCGGTTGGGGGCAGGATCTCTTTTTGTCTGGACAGCTGGGATCTTTTAACATCAGACCGGTGGGTCTTAAATATTGTTCAGAGTGGCCATACGTTGGAGTTCCAAGATCTTCCTCCAACAAGAGCTCCGGACGCCCGTCCATCAAAACATCTCCGACTGTTGCATCTCGTAGCCCACCAACTTTTCATCAAGAGGGCGATAGAGCCCGTACCTCTTTCGCAAAGGGGCAACGGGTTTTATTCCAGGTTCTTCCTGGTTCGGAAGACGGAAGATACATGGCGTCCTATACTAGACCTAAGGGAGCTCAACACCTATCTCATCAAACTCTCTTTCAGGATGGTCACTCTCCAAGATATTCTATGGCTACTGAATCCGGGAGATTTTTTGGCGTCCCTGGATTTGGAGGATGCATACTTCCACGTTCCGATCCACCCAGCTCACAGGCAATATCTACGCTTCACAGTAGGCAAGAGCCATTTCCAGTTCAAGGTGCTTCCGTTTGGCCTTCGGTCGGCACCTCGGATATTCACGAAGATGCTGGCACCAGTCGCGGCCTTTCTAAGGAAGCAGTCCTTGGAAGTGTTCCCATACTTGGACGACTCTCTCGTCAAGGCTCTGTCGTTCAAGGCAACTTCTCAGGCCGTGTCAACTTACATACGGTTGTTCGCCCATTTGGGTCTTCAGTTCAACAGGTCCAAGTCGGTGCTGATACCCTCCAGGTCACGAAAGTTCCTTGGGGCTATTCTGGACACGAAACTATGCACGGCTCGTCCTTCGGAGGAGCGTCAACGCAAACTCACCGCCTCCGCTCGTCAAATGCTGCACAGGAGATATCTATCGGTTCGACGGTACAAGTCCTTACTCGGATCGATCTCATCCTGCATACCTTTAATACCGCATTGCAGGCTTCATATGCGTCCTCTGCAGGAGGAGTTGGACAAACAATGGGGCCAGGCAGAAGGGTCGTTCAACGACAAGGTGTGGATAACACCTGCTATGCGCAAAGCCTGCGAGTGGTGGCTGGTGAAGAAGAACATCGCAGGAGGATTAACGTTTCGGATTCCTCCTTCGCCTATGGTGGTGACCACAGATGCTTCCTTAGAAGGATGGGGAGCTGTACTCCAGGAGCTTCAGGTCAGCGGTCACTGGAGTCCAGCAGACAGACTACGCCACATCAATCTCTTGGAGCTGAGGGCCATTCACTTAGCCTTGCTGGCGTTCCTTCCCAGGCTTCAGAATCGTGCAGTGCTGGTCCGGACAGACAACACGACGGCCATGCACTATATCAACAAGCGAGGGGGAACAAGGTCGCGGACTCTGTCCAAGGAAGCTCAGACGATCTGGGATTTTGCGATCTCTCACAAGATCACTCTGCAAGCCGAGCACCTAGCAGGGTGTCTCAACATCACAGCAGATGCTCTAAGTCGACAGACGGAAGTGACTCACGAGTGGGAGTTACATCAAGCCACGCTGGAGGCAGTGTTCGAGAGATGGGGTACTCCGACCATAGACCTCTTTGCGTCCCCGGAGAACGCCAAGTGCCGGTTTTACGCAAGCAAGGTTCCCCATCAAGGGTCTCTGGGGAATGCCCTTTCGATTGCTTGGTTCGGCGCATTTTGCTACGCCTTTCCTCCCATTCCCCTCATTCCTCGAGTTCTCAGGAAGGTCAGGGCGGAACCATGCAAGATGATTCTCATTGCTCCAGCATGGGCACGGCAGTTCTGGTTCACGGAACTCCTGCTTCTCTCCCAGGATCGCCCGATTCGCTTGCCACTGATTCCATCTCTGTTGTCGCGAGATCAGAGGCAGGTGCTCCATCCGGATCCGAAGTCACTTCACTTGACAGCGTGGCTCCTGAACACAGAGAATTCCGTCATCTGAATCTCTCCAGGGAGTGCAGGGATGTTTTATCTCAGACGCGGGCGCCAAGCACTAATAAGACATACAGGGTAAAATGGAAGAGATTTTGTCTGTGGTGCCACAGGAATAAACTCCATCCTTATAAGTCCCGGCCACATCAGGTTTTGCCTTACATCCTGTCTCTGGCTAAATCAGGTCTGGCGCACTCTTCTGTCAAGGTACATCTGGCTGCCATATCCCGTTTTCGACGGAAGACATCGGGGCCATCTCTATGGTCCGCAAGGATTGTTAAGCAGTTCCTTAAGGGGTTATTTCGGATGTATCCTCTGGTCCGACCACCCCCTCCTATCTGGCAGCTTAACCTAGTACTGGCTCAACTGATGAAAGCGACCTTTGAGCCAATTCACAAGGCGGACTTGAAGTTCCTGTCGTGGAAACCAGCCCTTCTCTTGGCATTAACTTCGGCTAGGAGGGTTAGTGAACTCCAGGCTCTCTCCATAGTAGAGCCTTTTCTGCAGTTCAAGAGGGATGTGCTGATTTTGAGAACCAACCCAAAATTCATCCCGAAGGTGCCTTCGGAGTTTCATCTGAATGAACCCTTAATTTTGAACTCCTTTTTTCCACGTCCTTCCACCCAGGCGGAACGAACATTGCATTCTTTAGATGTCCAGAGATGTCTGAAATTCTATCTCGAGCGCACACGCTCTTTCAGGAAGTCTACACAGCTATTTATTGCTTACAGTGCACCACGGAGGGGTTTGTCGCTGGCTAAGAGTGGCATTTCCCGCTGGAATTCCAGTGCAATACAATACTGTCATCAGGCTGCGGGCAAACCTTTGGATAAAAGGGCCCGGGCTCATTCTACGAGAGCGATGGCGTCTTCAGTGGCTCTTTTTGCTGGAGTTGCGATCAAGGACATTTGCATGGCAGCAACGTGGAGCAGTGTACACACCTTCACGAAGCACTACTGCCTGGAATCGGTGGGACGAGATGAAGCTGCTGTTGGTCAAGCAGTCCTCCGGAATCTTTTTCAATGAGAGGTGAGCTTTCCCTACAATCCCTCCATCCTGGTAAGCACATTTGATTTCAGTAATGATTGTTTTTCATGTACACTGAGGTGGTTGTGTAAGGCCATGTGTCTTCCAAATGTTCTTTTCTGATGTACTGCTTACTATTCTGATACAAAGCATGAGAATCTATGAAAGTTCCAATACTGGGGTAAGAAAACAAGTTACTTACCTGTAACTTTGGTTCCCCAGTATTGGTAACTTTCATAGATTCTCATGCGCCCACCCACCTCCCCTGGGAAAGCTCTGCCGGTTTACTGAGGTAGTGGCTGTTGGCACAACGGCTACGAAAATCTGAGGCTCTGAGCTCTCTCAGGAAGGTTCTAAGGGGTGAGGCTGTGCTGATTGGTCCTGGCAAAAGTTTGGGCTCTTTTTACACAAAGAGGGTGATATACTACAAAATGAGATGAGGCCTAGGCCTATTTTTCTCTTTTGTTTCTATGGTTATGATATATATATATATATATATATTTTTTGTTTACCGAGGCTCCCATTCCGACGACGGGGAATGATACAAAGCATGAGAATCTATGAAAGTTACCAATACTGGGGAACCAAAGTTACAGGTAAGTAACTTGTTTTCTTACGCACTTTGGGTGCAAGTGGGATAGATGCTGCAGTAGCCCAAGGAGTGAGAAAAGATTGAGATTGGAAGATTGAAAAGATTGATTGTCTCTCAAAAGCTGGCCCAGCTAGGTGAATGACTGAGCGGAGGGTGTATGCATGACGGACCAGGTTGCTGCATATTGTAGGATAGTTAGGCAATCTCAAGAAGACTAAACTTTCCATGATTCTCTGACTCAAATATTAACTGGTAACCTTCCTGTTCAGCTCTGGGCCCCATCCCTGGAGGGACCAACTTACCCCGAAGATGCTTCTGGAACATTATGCAGTGATGAAGTCCTGGCCTGCTCCCCTGTATAGTGATGACGGACAGATGGTGACTGTTCGGGGGCTGCAGTACCTGCTCTCAGATTTGGGTTAGTATGTATGAATGACCACTGAGCATACACTGCTGGGACCCAACCCTAAATACTGAAGCACAGTGGAAAAAGTTGGTGGTGGGGCTGAAAGGGCCGGGGAGGAAAAAAAGCCCACTTCAAAATAGGGCTGCACCTGTGCTTTTGAGCGTTTAAGGCTAGATCCGCCAAATTAGAGGAGTGTCTGGTTGGTGCACATCTTCCTTGCACACACATGGACATTGATGAGTATATCACCTTGAAGATGAGGGAGAGTGGGTTCAGCTTGGGTGCTACTATTGCAAGCACAGTTAATTAGCCATATCGTTGACAAGTGTCTTTCAGCTCTGCTCTTAACTGGTGTGGGTGGACGTGAATTGCCAGCACATTTCACCATTTCCTGTATTTTCATGTGTTTACAGAAAACTGGCAGTTGGCCTTCTGCTTCATGGCACAGAAAACAGGGAATTCCACCGCCAGGCTGTACCTCCCACACAAGTATTTGCCAACTTACACCTTACTGGAGTTCAAACGAGTCCAAGAAAGGTGTAGTGCCCTAGAGATTGATACTGGCTGCTTATCAGCCGGTTAGACTGTGCCGACCACAGAGTTAATTTCTTAATAATCAAAAGGCAGACAATGAGAATGGCTGAAATGCATTTTTGCTAAGCCCTTCCACCAATCAGAATTATTTAATTTGCTCATGCTAGTATTATTGGTTAATGGGCGCCAATCAAAACTACTGCTTATCTGCAGGCTTTCCTGACAGAGCGTTGAAGTCTAGGCGAAGCACAAGTGTCCTGTGTACATGGGGGTGGTGGGAGGTAGATAGTTGATGCCTGGGACAATTTCGCCACGGTATAAAATGTAACTACTGTACTGCCAGTTTACTGGCAAAATGGGCGTATTTTTCCCATTCTGAATTCTGTTGAAAATGTTCAAACACCATCTCTTGGTCATAAAGCTATTTTCACTACTCTTGAACCTGTATTGGCTCCGGCTAGTGTGATCCCTGTAAGCTCAAGACCAAGCAAGAAAGTTTCTTGGGGAGGTAATGATATTCTAACAAATAATGTCAGGATCTCTTTGGGTCACCAGAAGTTGCTGCTCCTACACATAGTCATCTTGGACCTCCTGAAGAGCGACTCGCTTTACACGTCCTTCGAATGCAAAGACAGGTGCCTGAACACGTGGAGACACGGACTTTGTACACCAAAGTTCAGCCAGGAATTGACCAGGTAACTGTTAATGTGACATTTAATCTGCAATGGGAAATAGTCAAGGAAATGAGTAACAGTAAAACTATAAGGTATGCACCGGCGTGAAATAAACTATGTAACAAGCAAAAAGGCAAACCTGAAAGGGTGAATTGAGACAGGTCACAAGCAAAATAAAATGGACCAGGAAGCCAGCAATAGAAAATAAACCAGGTATCCAGCAACAGGAAATTCGATTACGTAAACAGCATCAAGATATTACTTGCATCACTAGGAACATAAAATACACTTAGTAGCCAGAAACAGAAACAACGGCAGATAACCAGCAATAAAAAAATGACAAGATAGCCAGCAATGGCAAACAAACAAGTTACTCGTAATAGGTAAAGCGATTATGTCACCAGACAGTTAATGAGCCACATAGACAGAAGTATGAAATGGCCTACTTAAGCGTAACATGCACTATTAACTAAATCAGTATCCATAACCGACACATAGAATGAGGTACTGCCAAAAATAATAGGTAGGTAAGTAGCATCGGGAAAAAGAATAGACAGGTGGCAACAGAAAACGGACAAGGTAACCAGCAACAGGAAATAGACTGGAACTTTGTGAGGAACTAGGGTGCATTAAATTGTGCGATTGTGTGACCGCTCCATGTAATACAGTTGCAAGCCTTTTAGGACCCGTTAGGTTTAGTTTGTTAAACCGTAGCCCAATCCTGGGTAGCTGTGGCCCTGAGCAGACAGGCTTACACAAAGGAACAATTGTAAAGCATTTAAGCAGCACTAAAACAATTGAAAAAAGCGTACACAAGACACTAAAGAAATCCGACACCAATTTATAAAAATAGTTTATATTTTTATATAATTTTTGACATCACAATGAGAAAGGTCCATTAGAGGGTTCTGGAGAGGCAGAATGTACAAGGTACAGTAAATCAGCACTGTTTACTTAACCGCAAACAAACATTCGCAAAATGAACGAGTTTATCTGATAGCGACATCTAGCCGCAGATTCCTTAACTTTTGAATTCTCCCAAGGCGCCAGTTTGGATCCGGAAATTTTTCAGCAGTACCTCTGCGCACCGAGGGTTGGTGTTGTACAGCTCCGTGATGACTTCGACTCCGTTAATAACATCAGTAGAGCCATATAAGTCCCCTCTGGCGCTCAGACGTCAGTTTCTTCTTTTACGCGCTGCAATGCGGATCCAGAGAAGCAGTTCCTTTGGTTGATTTTTTGACCTGCTTTAATACTTTGTTGTCAGAGGAACAGTGTGCCTTTTCTATGTCTACAGGTTTCAAACCTTGTGGGTCTTGTACCCGACATATGTCGGTGACAGACCCGCATACAATTTGTATGTCGTGTTTAGACCAGCACCACAACACCGAGGATTGTGGCTCCTGCCAGAAACTTAAACAAAAGTTGCTAAAGGAGCAGCATTTGAAGTTGATGGCGGCGCATGTGTCACGGTCCTCTGAGGCTTCCCATCCTCCGTCTTCATCGTCCTGGGTAGAGTATTGGTGGGGTCGATCTAAGAGCCAAAGCCGTTCTGGAGGACGTCATTCTCCAGGGAAATCAAAAGATAAGGGACGGGTGATGTTGCAGCATTCTCGGACTTCACCGAGTGGAAACTCTGTCTCCCATGGCTCCTCCCACTCGACGGTTGAGGAGGCTGTGCGCGTCTCCCCATGTTTCCAGGAGCCAGGGCATCAATGGCTTAGATGAGTGAATATTATAATTCCTCGCACCTCATCTTTGGGACCCTATCACACTCTGGAGCTCCTTTTGGCCCTAAGAAGGTGAGTGGGGCGCCCTCGGAGGGCTTGCACTTGGTGATGGTTAAGCCATTGGAGTCCATGGATCGTCCGACACTGACGTCAGAGGCGTGGGTCAAAGTTGTTTCTTCTCCTCCGTATAGGTGTTGTACGACGTCGGATGTGGAGTCCACTATTCAAACTGAGGGAAATATGCAGGTTTTGATTCCTTCTCAGGAAGAGGTTGTTGTAAAACAGCCTGTGTTGATTGAGGCATGGCTCTTTTATCCCATTCCCGGCATTATTGTGCCTCAGATGGAGGAGAGCTGGTTGGCTGCTCTGGGAGAGGCTGGTGACCTGGATTCTTCAATGGTTTCGAGGTTGCTTTCTCCACCTGACCTTGCTACGGAGGCAAGTTCCTCCTCTGCAGACATGCTAATGTGAGTGGCTACAGTTTTAAGCTTGGCACTTCCTACAATGCACAGGTCCACGATTGAGGCCCTTTTTCAGGGACAGACTGGGGAAGAACCTGTTCTTCTGGAGAGGCCCTTTTTGATTTTATTAGGCACTTGGGCCAAGCCTGAGTCGGGGCCTCAGTGGACCGAGATATTGCACATAGACACCTGCCTGCACCTGGGGACCCAGTTTGTCTTCATAGACACCCTTCCACCTGTAGCTTTGTGATTCGGGTTGCGACTTGTTCACAGGATATAGATTCAGTTCCTAAAACTTCAGTGGGTAAGGAGTCTTGTAGTCGTGATGCATGTGGTACACACATCTTTGCTCCTGCAAGCTCAGCCTTGAGATCCATAAATATGTGCTGGGCAATATTCTGGGTAATATTCCCATGCTTTATGGAATTCGCAACAAAATGTGTTACCATCTCTTCTGGATAACCTCCACTTGGAGATTGGTGATTTGATTAAAGATGGTCAGCAGGCAGCTAGGCTTTCCATAAGGTGTGGTATGGACACTACGGACTCAGTGGGTCGTGCTATGGCATCGGAAGTAGCATTAAGGCGTCTGGCTTGGTTGGCAACTTCAGGTTTCTCAGTGGCTGTCCAGTCGACTTTGGTCGACATGCCATTTGATGGTGCCCATCTTTTTGGGAGTCAAGCTGATGCAGCGTAAGATGCTTCAGAGACAGACAGAGGTCTTCAGAATCGTAGCTTTTCATTGTTTGTTACTGGGTAACTTGTCTTTATACTTGAGATGCAGGCTATTTCTTTATAAGCGAGTAAGCTTTGTTAGGGGATTTTACATGTCCGTTGTTGATTTGACCACTTGGTGCCCTGTGAGAGCAGATGTTTTATTCTCAGTACCATTTTATTTTCTTTGTTTAGGATTTGCTTAGATGACCGAGGGAGGTTTCCCTTTGTCCCTTGGTCTCTGAAGATGAGCTTTGTGTTCAAGAGGTTATTGTCAAGAGAGATGTCTTCTTGTATGTAAGATTTTCTGATGCAAGCTTCTTTGAAGCAGTTTAGTATGCTAAAATGTGCATGGTTTTAGAAGCATGGCCCCCCTTCTTCCTGCACTCATTGGCACTGGTAATGACATGATATACTTCCTAGGCATCCAGAACCCAGAGAGATATGGCACTTCCGCAGCTGTTATTAATCATCACCAGTCTTAGGACCCCCCCAACCGCATAGGCTAACGTGGACATTGTACACGAGAGACACTGTGATTTACGTGAATCTTGCGATAAGGGTGAGAGAGGTTCTGGCTTGTAGGTGTGCCTCCGTTGGCTCTCCTATGATCATAACCTGCACCATGTTTAAAGTATACTGTGATATTGTTTGACCTCCTTCTCTGCTCTCCCTATCTGTAATATACTGCTCACGAAGAGTGTTCTTCGATAATAACATGGTCTGCACTGAAGCTTTATTGTAATTATGATGAACCAGTGACCCCCTGGGGGCCGATTATCTGCTATCTGCTTTTTTATGTTGAAAATAATAAACGGATTTTGAGTAAAAAATGTTTTGCATGGTTTTGATCTTTCGTTGTCTCTCATAGGGACATGTTGGTATGCCTGTGGTAATTCTAGTATATAGGGACGTTCTAGTCCTTACTCGTTAAAGTAATCAGCGCAGTGTGTCGTCACTACTCCTGTGGTGTGCATTTTTTTTTTTGTGAAATATTTTTATTAGAAACATTGAGCATCACCAATTCGCATGGTCAATACAAAAGTTATCCTCTAGCAGCACCAGTATTTTTTAAACTTGTTAAATCAATACTTGTACACGACTTCAAGAACCATCACAGCAACATTATAACATACCAGCCCCGTTACCTTCCATCCACCACCCTCAATCTGACATTTGAACAGCTTCCGATCTTGGTGGTTCACAAATATACCCCATGAATTTATTCCAATCTCCCCAGACTCTTGCCCATTTTTGGGGACATCCCCGATGCACATATACCGCCCTTTCCGCTACCATGGCTTCATCCATGTCCCTACACCATTCCTGCAGCGTAGGAGACTCGTCCGACCCCCACCTCCTTGCAATATTCCTTTTAGCAACCATGATTCCCAGTGTTACCCAGTCCTGCGCTGGGTGGGTTAGGTCAGTCGGCTCCCACATGTTTAATAAGCATCGTTTCGGTTCTGGAAGCAATGATTCTTCCACAGTTTGAGACATAGTCCTCATTATCTCGACCCAATATGCCATAATCTTCGGACACTCCCATATCGTATGATAGAAGGTACCCTCTTCCCCACAATCCTGCAGACAAAATTGGTGTGCAGCCATCCCTATTTTAAAGAGGGTCACTCTGGTGTAATACGTACGATGAAGTACTTTCAGTTGTATCAACTGCAGGCGTGCCGGTATTGCAACCTCCCGAGGGGACGACAGCGCCTCCTGCCACTCTTCATCATCCAATTCTCCCAAATCTACGGCCCATTTCCGTTTAAGTGCCAACATAGGGTCCGGCAAATTGTTTATCAACTTACGATAGGTGAAAGAAGTGGCCCTTTTATGCATATATTCAGTCAGCAATCTATCCTCTAAGGGAGTGGCCTCTGCCAAGATGGTACCTGCAGGTATAGCCGCCTGTAGCGCGTGCTTCACCTACATGTATCTGTAGAATTCCGACACGGCAAGTTCATAATGGGCCTGCAGGTGTTCAAACGAGACTACTGCGCCCTTTCTCCAGAGATCGCCCACCGTCGATATGCCTATTGCATCCCATTTATCAAAGCCTTTACTGTTCTTTAATCGTCCAAGCCGCTGAGATGTCCAGAGTGGTGTCATTTGTGTAATAACCCCCCTCCAACCCAGCCTGGCATGCACCTCGTACCATATGTGAACAGTGTGCGCTGTTGGCCCAATCAGTAGTGTGGATTTAGCTCTATTATACAATACCGACAGGACTCCATCCTCTCCTAGGCCCTACCTATCCGCCTGAAATGCTGGGTCGGCATGAGGAGTGTGCATCCAACTATTAATCACTTTTAATTGGGCCGCCCAGTAGTATATTTGTATATTAGGGAGGGCTATACCACCGTCATACCAACTTCTGACCAACTTATCTTGCCCGATGCGCGCCGGTTTACTCCCCCAGATCAGACCGGAAACTTCCGAAGCGATTGTTTTAAAATAACTCAGTGGTACTCGAAACGGGGTATTCTCCAAAACATACAAAAAGAGTGGGAGCGGCATCATTTTAAAATGCGACGCTCTTCCCAGCATTGATAACGGCAGACCACGCCATACCAACGCGTCACGCTGAAACCGCTCCAAGGGAGGTCCAAGATTTCTCTGAAGGAAGTCATCAGGTTTGGGTGTAATATGAATGCCTAGATATTTAAAGGTCGTCTCCGTGACCTGCAACGGGCAATCCCCGGGAAGCAACGGCATCGGACCATGCAATACAAATAGGACCGATTTGGACCAGTTGATTGTGTATCCGGATACCCGACCGAATATTTCACAGATATTTAAGAGCGCCAGGATGGAGCGTTCGGGGGATGTCAGATACAGTAGCACATCATCCGCATAAAGGGAAATGCGGTCTTCCCAGTGTGGTGTCCATTTAAGTCCACGAATCATCGGCTCCCATCTGATCATGCTGCCAGCGGCTCCAACACTAATGCGAAGAGCAGCGGGGACAGCGGACACCCTTGGCACGTTCCCCGCACCAGTGGGAAGTCTCCAGATATATGTCCATTGGCCGCTACATGCGCTATTGGTTTAGCGTAGAGCAGCTGTATCCACGCACAGAATTTTGGCCCAAAGCCGAAATGCCTAAGGACTGCAAAAAGATACAGCCATTCTACCATATCAAACGCCATCTGCGCATCAAGGGAGAGGATAACCGCCGGCTCCTGAATATGGGACATGCGCGCTATTACTCCCTGCACCGCCGCAAGTTGAGAACAGTGCTCCTATTTGGCATAAACCCAGACTGATCTGGGTGAATTAAGGTTGCCAGATGGGGGGTCAACCGTGTCGCCAATAGTTTGGCTAATATTATGGTTTCGGCGTTAAGTAATGATATCGGGCGGTAAGAGGCGCATTCTTCAGGGGGTTTTCCGGGTTTTGGGATCGTCACAATGGTGGCCATTTGTTGATCTCGCGGGAGCTCCCCCGCCGCTAGGCTCTCAAGATACATATTTAAAAGATGAGGGGCAGTTATAGCGGCTGTCTTTTTATATAGTTCAATGGGAAAACCATTAGGACCTAACGCTTTCCCTGACTGTAGGGAGCCGATAGCCAATTGCAGTTCATCGACCGTTAGGTCAGCTTCCAGGGTGAGGGCTTCTTCTGGGGATAATTTAGACAACTGAATATCTTTGATCTACGCTTGCGCCTCTATCGTCTCTATAGTCGTCTGTGATTCGTATACCTGCTTGAAATGCCCGTCTAATGTATTCACTATTTCCTCCGGCGCAGCCACCTATGAGCCATCCGGCATCCGTAGCTGCGCTATCGTTCTTTGTGCTCGTTCCTTTTTATCAAGCCAGGCTAAAAGTTTACTAGCCTTATCACCTATTCCGTATATTGTGTGCCGCGTGGCTTGGATCCGAGCCCTAGTCGTCTCCAGCTGGTATTCCCTAAATTCACATTGTTTAGCGCGCAATGCTCGGGATGCCTCTAATGACGGATTCTGTGCGTGTTGATCTGTAGCAGTGCGCAGTTCGGACTCAATGGTATCTAATTCGGCTTGTTTTGCCCTCTTGTGGCCTTCAACAGAGGAAATGACCTGCCCACGAATCACCGTTTTATATGCTTCCCAAAGATTACCCGGAGACTGGACTGAGGAAACATTCTCTTGGAAGTAATGCCGTGTCGTTGTGATTATGTCTTCTGAGAACTTAGGGATTTGTAAATATCCCGGAAACACGGGGTAGACACGCTTCCGCGCTTTATGATGGTTCATGTACTTTAGCATTAAGGGTGAGTGATCTGAAATACCCCTAGGGCGGATCCTCAACATCCACCACATTCGTGAGATGTTCTGCGGCTGTAAAGAAATAATCAATACGGGAAAGGCTATTATGCACCCCCGACTGAAAAGTATATTGCCTCGCCTCTGGATGTCTGTATCTCCACGCATCTGTAAGCCCGAGAGCCTCTATAAACCCCTCTAGACGTGCAGTGCCTGTCTTGTTCTGCCTGGGGGGGTGCCTATCTCTGGTTCCATCAATAACAGCATTGAAGTCCCCACCAATCATTATCATACCCTCTGGAAGACCTAATAGAAATGTGCTAAGCACCGGGAGAGCCACTGAGTGAAGGGCTGGGGGGATGCATACGGACACGATATTGAACAGTTTCCCTTCCCATTGACAGGAAATTGCCGCAAAGCGACCCTGATCATCCGTTTGAGTATGTTGTATGATCAGCGGGAACTGTTTACGCACTAAAATACCCACACCTCTTGAGCCCAAAGAGAACGCAAAGTGCACCACCATTTTGTACCCCCATCGATCCATAGCCCTGCAAGCTGAGCCCACCAAGTGCGTTTCCTGCAGCAGGGCCACCGCCGGTGCGCATCTCTTTAGATATTGTAGAACGAGACCTCTCTTTATTTTATCCCCCAGCCCATGCACATTCCACGTAAGCAGCGTTAAGGGTGTAACCGGGGACACCGAAGGTATCTGCGAATCCGACTCAATCCGTGTCTGTGTCATCCCTTTTCATCACGCACAGTCTGCCCTCTTTTTCTAATCACATACTGGAAGTGTGCCATGCCTGCCTTTATACAAATCTGAACCAAGAACAGCAAATACCAACACATTATTTCCATGTAGCAACTGCCCCCTTTATTTTGATGAAGCTGTATGCCATCTTACTATGAAGATGTGACCCAGGTCCTTCCACACGCCACCACCCCTCGAGCCAGTCATGGGCCTCCTCCGGGCTCTCAAAAAACCAGTTTTTGCCATCCGCCGCGACACGCAGCTTCGCCGGAAACAGCATGGAGTATGATAGTTCCCTGTGTCTAAGTTCTTTCTTTATTTCAAAAAAGCTCCTGCGACGCTTGGTTACTGCTGCCGTGTAGTCTGGGAAGAAGGACACCACTGAGTTTTGGATACGCAGGGGCAGAGCCACCCTCGCCGTTTGCAGTATAGCATCCCTAAAAATCACGAAAATTGAAAATGAGAGCTAGGACTGGTCTAGGGGGCACTCTGTGTGCCCTTTCCACAGAGAAGAAATCCGAAAGTCCTCTGGGTTGAAGTCTGTGTTTTATGAGATCCTCAATGTACAGATCCATGGCTGGACTCCCTTCGCTTTTGGGAATACCTATGACACGGACGTTGTTGCGCCGAGAGCGCCCCTCCTGGTCGTCCAGCTTCTCCACCATAAGTCTGTTTTCTGCTTCCAAATGACCAACCCTTTGAAGCAGTGCAGTGGTGTTCTTTGACAAAGATTTTGTCACGTGCTCAACCTCCGTTACCCTGGCCGTCATCTTCTGAAAGTCTGCCCTCAGGAAGGAGACATCAGTGGGTATGGACCCCACCGTTGATTGCACTTTATCGAGAGCCGCCATAATATCTTCCAGCGTCACTTTCGTCGCTCCCTCCAGATCAGAGCTTTGGGCAGGTACATTTTTGCGCTCAGGCGGAGCGGGAAGGTCTTTATTGTAGGCGTATTTATCCAGTTTGCCCTGTGAGATCGTACGAGGGCCTCTGCCCCCCATTTTCGCCCAATTACGTACTGCGCCAGCCGGTAGTCGCCGCCGCCTGCCGCGGGAGCACACTCCGCGCGCGGGCTGTTGGGTTTCCCGCCGCGCTGGTAGTTGAAATTAGGCGGAGCCTTGGACTGTTGAAGCGTCGTCAGTAAATGCGCACCGATGCCTCAGAGCCTATTCTAGGTCAGCAGGCGCAGCCACGGCCACGGGTCATGCCAGCCTTACAGGCAATAGTGCTGCAGACGCCGTCATTGGTATTAGCTGGGTCCAGGAGTAAAGTTTGTGGGCTAGTTGAACACCTCCCCTCAGCAAGGGCGATTTAGAGTGTCAACGTGCGCCCCAGATCACTTAGCACAGCAGGGATATTGCCAACCGCCACCTGCACCAGCAAGCCCCCTTGATTCCATGTGTACCAGCACACAGGCGTACTTTGCAGGCAAAGTTTTCAGCCGTCTCTCGGTGCCCAGGCCCCTCTTCGCACCTGCGCTCCCCCACCTGCGCTCGCCAGCACGGGTCGCGCTTTTCTCTGTGTGCGCACCTCGATCTCTTTGCCTCCGGCAATAGTGCTGCAGATGCCGTCAATGGTATCAACTGGGGTCCAGGGGCAAAGTTTGTGGGCTAGTGAAACACCTTCCCTCTGCAAGGGCCTTATAGAGTGTTACCATGCGCCCCTGATCACTTAGCACAGCAGGGATAGTACCAGCCGCCACTTTCACCTGGCCTGCACCAGCAAGCCCCCTTGATTCCTTATGTACCAGCACACAGGCGTATTTTGCAGGCGAAATTTCAGCCGTCTTTTGGTGCCCAGGCCCCTCTCCGCACCAGCGTTCACCCACCTGCGCTCGCCAGCACAGGTCGCGCTTTTCTCCGTGTGCATACCTCGATCTTTTTGCCTCCGGCCAGTCGGGTGCCCCCTCCGTTATGCTTGTTCCTTCGTGCTTCACGTTTGGACTCGAAGGCCGAAGCAGCCCCGTATGCGTTCTGTGAGTGGGGGGGGCGATGGGGTGGAGAGAAGGAATCTCCTGATGTGCCCGGTAGTTGCGAGCGTGCACTATTTCCTGCAGCTGCCGTCCGCCAGTGCGTCACTCGTTTTCCGCGCAGCCCCGCTGCTCTCGTTCACCTCCGACGGCCTTAAGTTTACTCCAGTCCCCGGCTGCCTTCGCGTGTCCAGGCCTCAATCTTTGGCGCGCACCCGTCAGTGTGTTTGCAGTCCGTTCCGACCGGGAAGCAGCACGATCGATGCCCCTCACCTCCGGCTTTCGAGAAATGGCTGTTGAGGTAGGATTAGTGTCCGGATTTTATGTCGGATTGATCGGGGAACCGGTGTTTCCCTCGGAGCTCCTCTAGGTAGCAGCCATCATGATCGGCTGCAGGCCACGCCCCCCCCCATGGTGTGCATTTTTAATATAGTTCTGATGAATTCAGGGCCTACACTTTGTATTCTTTTGAAAACATGTTCTTGTGGTTTATCCTTCATTTAAGTCCTCTGGAACTATGGGCCCGATTCACAGAACAAACTTAAGACAAAATCCTAAACTTAGTACCATTTTGGTATTCACAGAATCCACTTACTACTTCTGGTATTCACAGAATTAACTTACTACTTTTGCGATTCACAGAATAAACGTACTACTTTTGCTATTCACAGAATGGATTTACGACTACTAACTTTACGTCCGCACTCGGGCCGGAAATTCCGGCCCGGAGGCGGAGCTTCCGGCCCGGAGGCGGAGTATCCGGGCCGAAGGCGGGGCTTCCGGGCCGGAGGCGGAGCTTCCGGCCCAGAGGTGGAGATTTTGGCCATGGCTAAATCTCCGCCACTGACCGGAATCCCCACCTCCGGGCCGGAAGCTCCGCCTCCGGGCCGGAAGCCCCACCTCTGGGTCGGAAGCTCCGCCTCTGGGCCGGAAGCTCCGCCTCCGGGCCGGAAGCTCCACATTTGTATTATATGTTCTTTACGTTATGGAAAATTGTGTGAGTAAACTCAGCTTTTATGGTGTATTCTTTGGAAGACTCGAGTTAGTTGCCTTCTCCTCTGTGGAGGGGATATGTGATTAATTTGTTCATTCCTAGAACATAAGAGTGTGAACTTTGTATCTTATGCTGTGTGATAGGTAGTGTCGGAAACAATCTGATGGAGACTTCTAGCTGCAGTTTCCCTACCTGTTTTCGGTCATACAATTTATGTTTGGAGTTTTTAAACTTTATAGGAAGCTGTTCTTGTTATTCTACCACAATGCCTTTTGCATCTGTCTGGAGGAGATATATGAACTGTCTTTTTGGTTATGTGTCTATTTTCTCTGTGTTTTGCAAGTATTTGGGGAATCATGGCTGTTACTTTTTGAGGCGGTCTTGTGATCAAATTGTGTTTCTTATCACAAGTGTTATTGCATGTGCTTGTAGCTAACAAGGATTCAGTTTATATAATATTTCCTTTTAATGTTTCATTTTTACCTTATTTCATATTTTGAAACTGTCTAATAGGTGCGTTCCCTTTTCGTCTTTTGCTTGCCTTGGTATTTTGAGCATGGCCACGGCTCAGAGTCATGTTCAGCCTTTAGGGCCATGACAATAAAGGCCATGGAGGCGCAGGCTTTGTAGATACCTGCGGTCCTGCAGTAAATGTGGGTCAGTGATGCTCTATGTGTTGTCAGACCACTCGGAGTCTATTGTGACGCAATTTGATATATATTTTGCATATGTCCAGGTGATACACCTTTGTGGCAAAAAAATAATAATACATTACAACAGGCATTATTGATGAATATCAATATTACATTCAAACCTATTAGTGTCATTATTGTCTCTTTACCGTGCATTATGTCATTTTGGGTGGTCATTTTGTTCTAACAAATTCTCTATACCATGGAAGTATTATTGTTCATCTTTCTTTTGGTGTTCATTCATCTTGATATAATGGAATGTGTTCTGAGAGTTCTTCTTTCGGATTTTATCAGGACAGTTCTTTCTCTGATATTTTTTTATTGTTGTGAAGAATGCTGATTACATGACTTTTGTCTTGCTCTCTGCCCTTTAGGTCAACAAGTTCTCTTTCCTCTTTGGGGATATGAGATAATGTACGTTAACTAGCAGGTGGTTCTTTAGGGTTTTCTTTTTTCCCTTTTCCTTCAAATGCCGATTCTCTCAGACCTATAGGGTTGACTTTTATTTATATATTCTGTGACAGTGATCATGGATTCTATTAAGAACCAAGCTCTTGTTCTACTATTCCTACATACTTTTGGTTGGTTGTTAGTTATGACTGGCTGGTTCTCTTTGAGAACTTTTGTATGATTTTGTAGGATTAGTTCGCAGACCCTCCTCCAGTGGGGTATAGTTATGGTATTTAATTCAAAAGTTGAGGAACCCCGCACGGAATGTCAGACCGGTGCATGGTATTTTCCCAGCAGACAGGGGCCTTCGGTGTCAGCAGAAGTGCCTCCTCTACCAATCTATTGGGATGCCTATCGATGTGCGCACTAGATTAGTGATGTTATGGATATGTGGAAAGCGCTGTCACCCCGCGGATGAAAATAGGACGACTTTTGTACCTAGTGCATAGAGAGACCTAGTACATGATGTTCGGAGCATCGTGACAATGTTGTGCGAAGCTGGCTGTATAAATAAAGTAGTTTCAGAGAAACTAATCCAACATTGTCGTGCATGCAAATGTGTGCAAAAGGTCACAGCTGAAATTTTATTTTCACGGACAATGTAAAGAATAAGCTGCCTTGATACACAAGCCTAACTGGGGAATATAATACCCACTCCTCATCCTAAGGGCCGATATACAACAGGTATCTAAAAAGCCAGTGTAAAAATGGAATACTACTCTTAACATTGTCTAAAGGTAAATTTCCTCTTTTAAATTATTCTTAAAAGCCTTAAAGTCATCATACTGTTTGACATCCTAAGCACACCAAAATCCATGATTCCTAGAAAAAAAAAAGAAAAAAAAAATATTTGGTCGAATTTAGTTTATAAAACAAGCAAATTGTTCCCACACGGAAAAGGCAAATTATGTCATGTGTTTCGAGTGGCAGACACAACATTGTTGTTGTCCATAACCGCAGATGACGATCCCAGAGGGGCACTTCGAAGCAGATTAATAGAGAAAAGGTTATTCCATCCAATTCCCACAGCAGCTACAGAGGGAGGGACTGCATATTGTATGTGTATTGTGGAACTGTTGTCCAAGTCAGTAGGAGCCGAAGCACCTCAGGGTGGCTCAAGAAATCCATTCATCAGTAACGGGGACAATATCCATGGGACATTAACGGGTCCAGTAGTTCATCAATTTCCAATGGCACAACCAGTTGTGATCCTAGGCATATGTCGCATTTTGCATTTTACCCCGCAAACCAGACCTAGGCGTCTGAATGTGTCTCTCTCCAAACCATGGTTCTCGCCCTCACTAAAAGTGCAAAAACAGCATTGCAAAAGGCTAGAAAGTAAATGGAGACTGAACTATTGTATTGAGGCCAAAGTTGCCCTTAAAACGGCCCAAAAATCTTATTACCCTGCTATTGTGCAAGCTAAACGCTTGCACCATGCTGAACATATTGCCTTATCTGGCAACAATGCTGTGACACCTAAAACATGACCAATGCCCATGCTCCATTGCTTTATGGTGTGAAGAACTCTCTAATTTTTGTATTAATAAAGTTAAAGCCCTTCAATCTCACTTTTGCACATTGGTCACCCAGGCCAATGCGGCCCCCCATTCCAACCAACCTCATCTCCTTCAGAGGCCAGCCTTTCCACTTTTGATGTAATCCCTTTGGTGGATTCCATGGCTGCTCTGTCCGCTCTCAAATGAGGTTCACCTAGTTACCTGTGTCCTGCCAAACATTTAGCGAGCACGGCCACTGTAGTTAACCCTCTCCCGAATCAGTTGATTAACACCTCCATGGCATCGGCCACTGTCCCTCCCGCCTGGAAGCAGGCTCTGATCATTCCCCTTATAAAAAAGGCATCCCTTGACCCTAACCTCCCAGCTAGCTACTGCCCGATCTCGCTTCTCCCAGCCATTGCTAAAGTCTGTTAGATGGTCAACAAGCAATTGACCGCCTTTGTTGAACTGCACGGTCTCCTCCACTTGGCACAATCTGGCTTTAGAGCCTCATATAGTACGGAGTCAGCCCTGGTGGAAATTGCTGAAGCTATTCGTGAAACTTTTAATATAGGGGCAGGGCAGTATTGGTCCTTTTGGACCTGTCTGCTGCTTTTGATACGGTCCCCCACTCACTGCTCCTTGCCCGTCTGCAACAGCTAGGCATCACGGCGTCCGCTAGTAAGTGGCTCAAATCCTTTTTGGAAGGCAGAACTCAGAGAGTCTGGATCCCCCCTTTCACATCCACTTTTCAAGAACGTCAGACCGGGGTACCACAGGGATCCGCTTTTGTTCAATATTTATATGTCTCCTCTCTTTCAGCTGGCGGACGAGTTAGGCGCCAAAGTTGGCGCTTATGCTGACGATACTCAGCTTTTGTTCACCTGGAAGAAGCATGAGTCTTCTACGGCCCATGTTAAAACTTGTCTTACAGCTGTGATAAATAGGCTCACTTCCACGCAGCTCACGTGTAATGAAGATAAAATTGAGCTCTTATTCTTTGGCGCTCTTCCCCCTTTGTTCTGGCACACTTTTTGGCCAGATGAGACCCCAAAGCCTTCTCCACAGGGCCTTCCGGTTAAGAATCTTGGGATCTGGTTAGATGAAAAGCTTAGCCAAATCAGGCAGCCAAATCAGTAAATTGACAGGTACCTGTTTCGGTATTCTGAAGTTACTTAAAAAGTTTCTGCCTCTTCTCCCCTTGGTAGCAAAGGAAACAGTTACTCGTGCGCTTGCCACCTCCCGTTTTGACTACGCTAATGCACTTTATGTAGGTTTACCTGGCTTCCTCCTGGACAGACTACAAGTGGTCCAAAATGCCGCTGCCAGATTGCTCCTTGGCCTCCCCAAAAGAATTAGTGTCAGGCACCATCTGCGTAGTCTTTACTTGCTCCTGGTGAGAGCAAGGGTTAAGTTTGAGGTCCTAGGAATGGCCCATGCTGCCCTGTATTAGTATGGTCCGGTCTCTCTCAGGAAGCGCTTTCAGTTTTATGTCCCCAGTAGGCACCTGCGCTCCTCAAATATGCTAAGGGCAATTATGCCCAGATTCCGTCTGAAAAGGAAAGGCGGCAGCTCTCTGGCTAATCTGGCCACGATGGCCTGGAATTCTCTCCTGTTTGATCTACGCTGCCTGCAGGACCCCATTCAATTTAGAAAGAAACTGAAAACTTTCCTTTTTCAACTGAAATGTTCTCTGTTTTTTTTTTACAATCTCTCTGTTCTACTTTGGGTGGGCGCCAGGACACTCTTCTAAGTAGCTGTGCGCGTTATAAACTCGGTTAACATAACACATGTCTAACACGCATTCCTGGCCTCACAGCAGGTAGTAGAATACAGATGGTTTGCAGTTAAGCCAAACAGGCTGAAAGGATAAGAACCTGTGTTCATCCAGTTCTCGAAGTTGAAGTGTGCTAAATGTGTGAAACATTTGGTCATTGCATCGTAGCACCAGCAGTGCTGTCTCCATTCCGAATCGAACTGGAGCGTTCATTATGGATTAGGAAAAATAAAATCAGTATTCCCAACAAAAGTAGCAGGACAAGCAGGAGCCCTCCAAAAATGCTTCCCTGCACAGAGTGTATGAATGATGGAGTAACTCTGAAGATAGTCTGAAAGGTGCTAACCAGTTCAGAGCTGACGTATTTTAAACAAGCATTTGCAATGCAATCGGTCTTGCCTTTGGGACCTTATATGTATTTTGCTATGCAGCACATTAGCCTGGGTGCTGAAACATTTACTGTTCTTTAACATGGATGAAAAGTAAGCACCAAACTGCGTGACATGCCAGGTATGGGAAAACATGGAAATAAATATGGCCTTTCAGCGGGAAATGGTTTAGCTCAAAGCTCTGTTTTTAATAAAAAATCAGGGCCTTCGGTGGTCATATCACTGAAAATGCAAGATTTAAAAAAATTATTGTTGTCTACGGGTGCTCGTGGAAGACAATTTTTATGGGCTGGTATCTAGAGAATGCTAAAGTGATTCTGGTATTTTACTGACCTCTGCTGGTCGTTTTCTATCAAGACAGTTAAAAAGAGGCAGTTGAACAGAAAAAAAAAGTCCCTAAGCGGAAGGAGACAAGTCCTAGGGCTGATCTCCAGAGTCCAAAAAGTACATACACATAAGTATATACTAAAGTATATACAAGAGGTCTGGAAAGCTCAACCTAAAAATAGGTACTTGTCCCCAGTTAGTCTACACCTCTGTCAACACACAGAACGGTTTCATAATCTGTGCTGGGAACTTGAAGATTACAATTAGCCTCTTTGCACAGGAAATCAGGTTTGAGACAAAGGGGTGATCTGAAGTTCAAAGTTATTTCAATCCCTGGCATCTCCTTGGTGAAAGCACTTCTACTGGTGCAAACATACGGAGAAACCCATATGCACAAGGCATAAAAACCAGAGAAAACAGGTGTGACCGATTTCTATATAATGCACAGATCCAATAAGTGAAAAAGTACAGCAACCGGGTAGCCTGCCAGACAGGAGGCTGACCTGGTCACTTTAATGTGATTCTTGCCTAAAACTGCCATTAATGTTTAACCGTGAGATGGTGGGGAAATCTGCGCACGGCCACGGAGGCACGAACTCTAGAATATTATTTTCTTTGCTCATCGCAGGTAAAGTCTAAATTGGCTCTGGAGCAGGCCTGTATTTTAGACTAGATCGTTAAATCAGTGGAACCAATCACTTGAAGGAACAGCCAAATGATGCAAATGGGTTCTGCTCCAGACTACAAAAGCTGCTGCTGTTAGTGTCCGCGGCGAGAGGGCAGTGCTGCATGCTATTCTAATGTATGCGCAATGCTTGACAGGAAGCTTATCCTCTGTTCTTACGGGAAATAACACATTTCCATACCTTGAATTCTGATCTGGCATGCTTACATAAATGAGACTGCGAAGTTTTGAGGAAGCTTTAAAAACTGGCTACTCTTCCAAGATGTAGAAATGATGCATTTTAAAGAAACACAGCAGACGAACTGGTGTGCCTTTTCCCAGTAACAAGCGGAAACAAAGCTGACTGGTAATTAACAGAGCTGTGATCAAATGGGTTTGTATATTTAATGTTAATATTACAGCAAGCATAGGCAGGGCTTTAAATGGGCAAAAACACTGGGGGTGCTCTAAAAGGGGTGGGGCAACCCTCTTAAGGGGGTGTGGCCTATCCAAGTAGGGGCGTGGTCTAAATAAAGATATGTATGGATAACGTCATACACCCTCGCCAGAGGCGCAAATAGAGCCAAATTTAGAGAGGGAGGGCTAAGAAGACATTTCGGGGGGGTGCTAATTCTTCAAGCAATAGGCAGAGTGGAGCTGTAGAAGCTCTACAAAGAGGTGAAATACAACAAAGCCTCATTAAAAAGCAAATGGTCTTTTAAAGACCTGTGAAGTACTCTGGTGCGGCTGTGTGTGTGCCCGTGAAGCTGTCTCAGCTGGGGGCTGCCACACTCGATGGGGGGGGGCTGAAGCCCTCTTGAGCCCAATGGGCGTCGCGCGCCTGATCTAGAGGCTCTCTTCCTGCTGTTCCACACACTCCTATCAGCGCACCCCAGCTTTGTCTCACAAGATCCAAGGCAAGATATCGTCCAATATCGGAACTTCTATAAAATACAAAATAAAAAAAAGTCTTAAAATCCATGTTCAGCTCCTTCGTGGTTGCAAGACTCCCCGCCTCCTCCTCTCTTCTGGTATCCCAGTACTACAATGAACGCAGTCTGCTATAGTGCCCCAACGCTGCCCGACAATACCACCCGTGTCAGATGGGCGACGCACCTCAATGCTAAGCTACCTAACCAGCATGTAACCGGGAAGTGATCCCCAAACAGCTCTGCCAATGAACCGCAGGCCTGACATGGGGCACTTGGTGCAATTCAGGTAACGGGACCACGCTTAGCTCCACCAATTCATCTCAGGCAGAAAGCACTGCCCGCCTTCTGGCAAGCTTAAGTCCACTGTGAGGGAGTCTCTCTCATATAGCAAGATACCCATCGTGAAAGGCCCGTAACATGAACCTCTCAAGGAATGAGAGCAGAACATGGCAAATCTATAAACCCTCTGTGCTTTCCATTGCCTTCTAAACGGGGAGAGACCCGCGGGAGGGCGGGCGAGTGTATCCTGCTCCCGGTGCCAGACAGACACGGAGAAGCATGTGCTGGAAACTCCAGGGCCGTCCACGCGTGACAACCACGGTACACTCCCGCACAGAGGGTCTCTGGCCACTGATACCAGCTCACTTCAGTCAGCAGACTGTTTATAGCAAGCGCTGGTGCTCCGAGTGGGACCACTGGAAAAACAATCAGAGCTGAAAGCCTGAGGCCCAGAAGTACTTCAGAGACTTCCCCCACACTTCCCTCGCGCTGCTCCCCGTAGTAAAACACTCCTCGCTTCCTCCGCCACAGCTAGTTTCCTTCAAATTATATAAGTGTTTGCCCAACTGTTCACCATGAAAGGATCTACAGCGTGCACAAAGGTCAGCGACCTCAGGATCCAGCCTGGCAATTCCAGCTAGAGCAAAATAAGTTTGGTGCAATTAAAAAAAAAAGAAAACGGACTACCTCTTCGAGGCTCGAAAATAGAGCCCGATACAGACCCGTTTCGAGGCCCCCTGAAAATAACTGCCTGTGCTCAGACCCAAACAGACCCGGCCCACTTAAAGCCCTGAGCGTAGGTTAAACCAGTTTTACTATTTAGTTTTCTGGTGAGGGATAATGTCTGATTAGCTTGCGCAGATGGTCCCTGCGCAGGAAGTGATTCAGACCTTGCTCCGATATTCCAAAAGTACAGAAAGAGCCAACCTCCAATCCCCTTCCTTACAAACACACTAGACATCTCAATGCCTGCCTAAATCTACCCCATTAATAAAAGTCACCAACGATTTAAATAAACTGTGGGGCACAGTGGAGGCTCAACTGGGATTGTTTGTGTAGGGGCCAATGTTTTATAATCACTTTATTACGGATGCCAACTATGAGCACGCAGTGCTGGAGAGGCGGAACTAAACACTGAAAACTTATGGAACTCAGCGTGTCTCATGTGTCAGGCTCAGGTGGATCAGAATATATGGGAGGAGAGGTCAACCTGCTACGCCAATAAAAGAAGTCTGTGAAGGAGGTATTTGCCTAGGGCTGAAAGTGAGGCGTGGTGCACAATGCGTTCCAAGCCTTGTGTAAAAATAAATTAAAGAAAATTAAAACGGAGCAGATTTGAACGTCTGAAATGCGTGCAGCCAGGAGAGAATAGGTACTTGCGCTGTACTATCTTGCTGTATAATGGAAACCGTTTCCGCCTAGTTTGGTATGTTTTTTTTGTTTTCTGAAGGACATCAGCGCTAAGGCATGCGCATCGCTTTAGTGCTGATTTCGAGTGATGTCACCATTTATGCATGCGGCTACAGTGAATGACACAGTAAGGTTCCCTTTAGTATCCGCATACTTACCACAAAACCAAAGCCTCGTTTCAAATCTATATCCCTTATTCGTCCATATCCTTTGAAAAAATGTTCGACGTACTTTTCTCTGGCAGCTGGATCAGGCAATATGCATATCCTCAGGCCAAAGTGGGGTAAAAGGCCGCTTTATTGGACAGGTGAGCATTTTCATTTAATACATATATCTGAATCAGGCCTCACTAATATATGTTCAATCCTATCACCCCCCGCCCGTAAAACAGAGCCCCACCCAAACTTCCTCAACATTGTTCTGACTAATCCTACTCCCCAACCCCAATCTACGTCTCTTGCCTACCTCTTGCCTCTTACCTCGCTCCCCTGTTTCCCTCTGTCCAAATCTATTCAGAATGGCCCCAACCCATCTTGATCTCCTCCGATTCTGCCACCAGGAAAAACCCAGACCCAGGCGTTTTTCCTGTCCCACCCCTTATTGTAAGCAAGAAACTTTGTTCAAATATCTTTGTTATAAACCACACGCACACTGTCGCCAAACAGATGAAAATACTTTATTGATTTAGATCTACAACATATCCTCAACTTTTGATGGAAACAAGGGCATTCGCAGATAATACATTGGAACCATAACATTTTTTCTTAAAAATGCTGTGATAACAAAACCGTGGTAAGGGGAGGAGGGGGGGTGAGGGGAGGCAGTGAGGGAGGTGGGAGGGGGGAGAGGGATAGGCAATGAGCAGATAGCAAAACACTGCATGAAGATGGAAGAAAACAGAACCAATTTTCAGTAATATAAGTGAAGCTGTCACCAAACAGCTTATCCTCAACACCAGGTCTTTACCTGCAGATTTCTTGTAATCATTTCTTTTATATTCAAGATGTAGATCTCATTGCCAATGAAAGATAGGTGTACACCATCATGCCTAAAAAAATGATAGTCTTCTTTTGTAATTTCACTATGTGCTAACCAATGAAAACCATTAATGGAGCAAAAGCGATGTAAATCCCTCTTCACTTTTCTCCTCGCTCTTACAACTGCAGTGAACCTCTCTGCCCCCCTCCAGACTCGTTTTCTCCGAGGTGAATCAAAATGACATCTGGTTTATTTTTAAAAGACAGTTCACTCATCAAAGGCATTAACTCGCCCCATTTCATGCCACTTTTCTCAAACCAAACCAAAGAAACCTCATCTGAACGAAAACCCAAATTCTTTCCGAAATGTCTCTTCTCAGCTTGCTTTGCAGCCCACTTAACGAAGGAATGTCCAATTATCCAAACACGTTTTTGCGACAATGAGAAAACTACATCCGAACCTAAAAAGAAATAACAATTAATATACTAGGTCTTGAATTTCAGTATCTAACTCTCTAAAATATCTCAGGCAACAGTCCGAAGACCAACGTCCCAGTTTCTTAACATCACTGATCGAAAACCCCCACCTGGCAGCTTCTGAAGCCGCACCAATACGAAATGAGTGTGTACCGAAATTGAAAGGGTTTTCACCCAAACTGATGAGTCTTCCTTAAGATGGACAGTAATTGCAAAGCTTTGAGAGGTGAGCCATCTTAATGTCTGTGAAGCAGCACCTCCCACTTCTATGAATTTTAACCAAGCTTTTATAGGGCATAAATGCCCTTTAATTCTTTGCAACATTACTCTGGAACCCTTACCAACTTGATCCGTTTTGAAACGTTCGACAAAAATACATATATAATCTTTAGCAATAGAAACATGGTTAGCTTTGAGGTCCTACCTAATGGTGATATCAAAATTTATTTTTATATATTTTGCTTTTTGAATGGTAAATAATGGAGCAGTGCCTCATGAAATGTCATGAAAGACACTAAGTGTTTTTAAAATACCCCTCACACACTATGAATTCCATGGATTCCATGGTGTCATGCTTCATCATAGGGGTCTTCCCGTCCCTCTACAGGGCGGGGCGTGCTACGACCAATAACTATATGGGAGCACTGTTGTTAAGTGAAGGAATTGACTATGTGTAGACTATGTGTTAAGTGAGTGTGATAGGGTTAGTGAGTGAATACAAAAATAAAAAATCCTCTGGCTAGTGGAAAAAACAGACTTTATTCAATTCCCTAGCTGAGAATGTTAAAAAATGGGGTTGCGTAGGGGGTGTATATCAATTAAATACTCCCTACTGGGTCAACATGTTTCGTAAGCAGTCCCCACTGCTTTACTCATCAGGACCTAAATATGTCCCTACTACACTCGAAATTTAATTGTATGCCTATTTGCTTGAATTCAAGACCTCCAAGATTAGTGGAAGGTGATTATTAAAAGTCTGACAGGAGGAAGGTTCTACAGAGAATCCTCTTCACTCCCTCTCTTTGTTAATTTTCTGGTAAATGACAGCGTACAGCTGTGGGAGTTTTCTCTCTCTAAATCTAGAAGACCTTTTTCGAGGAGTTCAAATCGAAACTCCCCCTGAATATATCGTTTTTGAACAATAGTTGCCACACCACAAACACTAACTAACACTAACAAACATGGCAGACAGTGCTGGACTAACCTTTACCGACGAAGACATAGAAAACATTCTATCATCATTAGGAAACTTTGAGGGACTGAATACCACCGAACCCTCCACCAGTAACAACGATTGGAATGAAATGGAAGAACTGAGACGCACCCAGATAAAGACTGCTTTACATGGCCTACTTATGTCAGAATACCTCAAAGCAAATGCAGCACCACAAGGCCTAATTGTCCGAAAGGAACCATATATCTTTCAACAAGATATGAGATTCAAAAAAGACTGGTCACTAATATCGTGGCACTGCACGAGAGACTGGATCGTACTAATAATAAAAACAGCGAGCAGGCTGGCACAAGAACTGAAAATAGAAATTCAGGCTATAGAAGTAAGACTAAAAAGCTATGAATCACCAAGCAGTATGAAAAAAACATCTGGATGAATTAAATAAAACCCAGAATGATTTTGAAGCGACACTGAAGCAAAGTAAATATAACAAACTTTAAAAAGATACCAGCCGGTTCAGTCATGAGAAAATGTATCCCTATATCAAAGAGGATTACAAAACAAATCAACTGGATACAACAGATGAAGATTCTTCTGACACTGGTTCCAACAGTTCGGGATCAAGTAAAGGTAAAAACCCAAGATTCCAAGGACCAAGAAACAATTACAGATATCCCAACCAACAAGGAGCAAGAGGATGGGGACATTTCCAAGGGCCACAAATGTATCCACCACAGTTTTTTGGACAACCTCCTTTTCCCCTACCACAGGGAACATATCCCCCATGGAGTTATCCACCTCAAGATTTTCCTTATTTTGAACAGCCTCATTTTTTAGGATCACATCAAGGAAGAAACAGAGGAAGGAATCGGAGAGGAAGCAACGTCCATTGGACCCCGAGAGAAGAAGATCAAGTGAGAGTCTCAACCAGGAGCATGACAAGAGCAACAACAAGCAAGAAATTAACCTTGTCGTGAATCTAACTGATATGGAATTAACCTCAGAACAAATCTCAGTTTTGGAAAAAGGTTTAGGATTTGTGCCAATATCAAATATGGACAAATTCTTATTATGCAAAGAAATACAAGAGTTTATGAGGAGATTGAAATTACAAATCTTCTTCAAAGACAAAGAGACTTCTTCCATACAAGAAGGAGATACAGGCCTAAAGCCAAAATCAAGCTTCACACCATCAAACTGTACCCTTCCGATTGAATTTCTTGCCTTTGAAAAGGCAGTCATGAAGGATTTGGAAAATCTCGATACTACCGCAAACAAAACCTTTCAAAACATAACAAGAAAGGAAAGACAAGCAATACGAGAACTGAGTAACAACCACAATTTGGTGATAAAATCTGCTGATAAAGGAGAAGCAATTGTCATACAAACAACGGAACAATATGACAAGGAATGCAGACGACTCCTTCAAGATAGGAGAAACTATGAGGTTTTAAACCAAGATCCTACGGAAAAGATCAAGACCAAAATAATGAACATGGTAGAAGAAGCTCTTGCTCATGAATGGATAACAAAAAAAGAGGGAGACTTTTTAGTCCAACAATCCCCCATAACACCGTACCTGTATACCATCCCAAAGATACACAAAAAATTGGAAAATCCCCCAGGTCGTCCTATTGTATCAGGAATCGGATCAATTTTAGAACCTGTCTCAAAATTTGCTGATGCATATCTAAGACCAATGGTGCAAAAAACATCCACCTACCTGAGAGACACTAAAGATGTGCTGGTATTATTAGAAGACCTTAATTTTGATCCACAACAACAACTATTAATTAGTTGCGATGTGGAAAGTTTGTACACCAGTCTCCCCCACACCGAGACGCTGAACATCATTGAAGAAGTCCTTTTTGATGTAGATTGGGAATATCAAACTCCTAGAAATGTCGTCATGGAGTGCTGTAATTTAGCTTCTCCAGAAGCACGGGACCAGCATGGGGAGCACATTTGCTCCTAGCATAGCTGGTCTCTATGTGCACCATCTCGAGACCACCAAGATCTTACATCAAAGTAATCCTTTTTTCAAACAAATCAATACTTGGAAACGATATATCGACGACATTTTGATCATTTGGGATGGTGACGAAAGCACCGCCAAAAGCTTCATCACGTGGCTAAATTTCCAAGATGATTTCTTGAAGTTCACCAGCACTATCTCTAATAAAGAACTGGTATTTCTTGACCTCAACATATCACCAAAGGATGGCAGACTCATGACCACAACACATTTCAAAACCACATCAAAGAATTGTCTCCTCCTTGCGACTATTGGAATAACCGAATATTGACGTTCCTCTCCCGTGACCCCCCCCCGACCTATCAGTACTCCTTCCTCTTGATAGCTATTTGAAGGTCTGAATTAGAGTCCCCCGGATGTAGCCTGACCCACACTTTTTGCCCTTATGCCTCGCCTTTTGTTTTTAGTTGTTAGTTATGTTAAATCTATGTATCCTGCTTCCCTAGGACTATCCGGAGCCATGTACGGGGCTGGGCCCCGGGAGTCGACTACTGCCTTAACAACTGTATGATCCTTTCTGAATCTAGCGGCCGGCCCTGGTGGTTGTAGGCCCATGCTTGTAATTGATTTATTGTTCAATAAAATTTCATTAAAAAAAAAAAAAAAGAATTGTCTCCTTTTGTACCAAAGTTTTCACCCAAGACATTTGCGTGACAACCTTCCTTACGGACAATTCCTACGACGGAATTGCACAGAAGTCAATGACTTCAAAACACAATCAAAAGACATCACTGAAAAACTCGAGAAAAGACAATATCCAAAAAGAATCATAGAAAAGGCCTACAAAAGAGCACGAAACAACTGCAGGGAAAGCCTTCTTGAACCCACCAATCCAAAACCTGATGAGAAAAGACCATTCTGTATCACAACATACAATACCAATTCCAATCAGGTCACCAAGATCATCAATAAGTATTGGCGTATCTTGAACAGTGCAGATCTGAATCTACCAAAACCAGTCTTCTCACATAGAAGAGGAAAGAGCATTCGAGATATGATCATACACACAAGACCCCGTAAAATCGAGTATACACACCAATCAACAGCAATGGCAAACATACATGGACATCATCCATGTGGGAAATGTAAAGTGTGCCCACTCACCAAAAAAAGTAAAGAAATCATTTTCCAAAATGGAATGAAATGGGAACAGAGAAAATTCACTTCATGCAATAGCAACAATGTAGTGTACCTCATTTCCTGTCCATGTCTACCGAGAATCCTCTTCACTCCCTCTCTTTGTTAATTTTCTAGCTTTGAGGTCATCATTGAGTGCTTTCCCTAACAATTCAGAAATTCTAAAAGCACCAAAAAAGAGCCAAATCATACATAACTTGAACAAACGATATTCAAATTCAGAAAAACAGATGAATTGTAAACCTTTTGTTATTTTATATAGCAATTTTAAAGAGATAGTTTCTCGTCTAAATTGTCCTCTCTTTTTCATTTTTGCCCATCCTTGAAGAATTTTCCTGACCATTTCCCCTGCTGATGGTTCGTATCCCCAAAAGAACTTCCCATAAAAAGACACTCCTGCTAATTTCCCTGCCACTCCTGTAGAAGAAATGCTCCTTTCTCAATCAATCAATCAATCATGGAATTAGTAAAGCACACTACCTACCCGCGAGGGTCTCAAGGCGCTGGGGGGTGAGGGGGGGAAGTGTGAGAAGTTGGCCTGATATATAGTGCTCACTATTCTAGTGATCACTGTGTATCATACCAAACGACCCTTATTGATGATTGGTTGTAAGTCAACCTTATAGACCAGCTATCCTAGTAGCATGGACAAGAGCAGTCTTTAGGCTAAACTCTAGAGGGCGTGTTAAGCCAGCTGTTTTACCACCACATTTACCCCTTGAACACCAAGTGAAAGGACACCACACAAGTTGTTATGAAAATAAAGGATATTTATTTATAACAAGACTACCCTGGCTCTTTATGAGTCAGGGAGCTAAGCACAATACAAAACTCTTATGAAAATACTTCAAGTTGCACAATTTACACAAATGCCCGAGGGGCACGAAAAACCATATACACTAAAAGTGGAATGCGAATTGCTAGCAGGTAAGTAACCCGATCCAGAGGCTTCAGGATCGCTAGGACTACACTACTGGACTCTAAGGTCAGGAGCAGGAGGCCTAGGGAGATCGGGTGCAGAGTGTGCACTCTCACGCGGGATGCGGGAAGAAGTCTATGGATGCTAGCGTTTCTCAAAGTTACGGTTTCCGGACAAATCCGACCAGCTAGACTAAAAACGAAAAAGGATCTGGACACTTAGAGAGTGAACCTACGTTGGAGCACCGGAATGCTCGGTTTACCTACCCAGGGGCTGCGGCTGCATAGGGTTCAAAAGACGTCGGGAATCCTCGTTGAAGTTTATGGAGCCTGAAAGAAGGCGTTGCTGGCAGGCGACCAGTGTCGATATTCGGAGAGATCCAAGCCTGGATCGGTGATGGAGATGACCTGAAAGCAGAGGGGTCTCAGTTCTCAATCACTAGCCAGTGATTGGGTTGGCACCAGGATGGCACCGGAGGTAGTCACCGCGATCAGGTGAGTGGGTGACGCTGGACTCTGCTGTCCCTCGGTGCAGGAGGCGTTGTCGGCGACCAGGCAGAAGGGGCGAGCTGTCCCACGAAGGTGTCTGCTGTCGGCGATGCTGGACCCAGGATTGGGGCAACAACCCTTGGCAAAGGCAAGCCCACGCGGTGGAGTCAAGATGGCGTCTGGAGTGGACCAGGAGGGTCCGGGGCGCTCCTCGGTTGGAGGGGAGCCAGGGCCAGTCTGGAGCAACTAGACCAGCGGCGAAAATGTCGTGGTGCATCGTTAGGAGGGCCACTAGCCAACGGGCAAGTGACCGAACAACGCTGTGAGCGGCAAAGAGCAGAAGGGCCCCCACGCAGATCTCGGGGATGCTGGGAGGCTGGTCTTCGGTGCTTGAGCTGCTCAGGGTTAGGGCTTCTCAAACCCCAGGAGCACTCACTCGAGGGTCCCTCGGTGGTCGTGCTAGGCAAGCGTCGTGCAGGTTTTGAAGATGGCCGGTCCCGCAGGTCTCGTCACACCCACGAATCTCAGCTGGGCTGATGATGCAGGTAGAGGTCAGAGATGGCAGGGAATCCGGGTCTCGTCGAGCTGGTCAGTCTGGATCCGGAGGATGGACGTGCAGCAAACCGCAAGCGCTTAGGTGGTGCCTGCTGGTGCAGGGTGGCTACTCCTTAGCCACAAGGGAGAGTCTTCAGAAAAAGTCAAGAGTTCCTTTCGTGGAAAGTAGTTCAAGATTCAGAATTATCCAATTTGGGAAGGGGGCCCGCTCCTACCTTTATCCTAAGAAAAGGGGCTGGCCCGTGACTAGGTCCTGCCTATGGGTGGGACCAGGGGGGGGGGGGTGGTTACACCCCTCTCCTTTGTCCGGACTCTCTCCAGCTCAGGGGCTGGGGTGCCCCTGGAACTGGTTTGAGCAGGCCTATGCACAGTGAGCACCGGGGTGCCACTTGCAGTCACCTTCCTCTCAGCCCTGCCTACCTGGGATACACAAAATCCTGTCTGGGATGGTGCGGGCACCGCCCCTGACAGGAAACCCTTTGTCCAAGCTCTCCTCGCTGGAAGGACTCCCAGCAGCAGGAGGTCAGACTTGTGTCTGTGGTGGCAGCATCCATTTTGTGATGCTGAGGCTCGAGTCAACTTTAACCGGGGTTCACAGTTACATACATGTCGTGTCCCTCTAGAAGGGTGGAATGCTAACCCCGTCGCCAGAATTGGCGAGGGGTTAGTATTCCAATTCGTATGACACCTTACTCGACATGTTTGGATAATGCGAGACCAAAGTTAGCAAATAACCGCGAGGATTATAATGCACTTTAAGAGTATATGGTACGCGTTATCCTGGAACAGCTATTAGGACTTGGTTCCGCAAGCTGCAGACGGGCTCAGCTCATGCCAGAGCACCATCTCACATGATTCCAAGCACTCTGCCTTCAGGATTGATAAGGCCTGCCATAGGAGTGACTGATAGGAATACATGTGTCCATTTTAGGGTTAGATATAGGAATACTATACCTAAAGCAAAGGGTGATTACACCACCTTGCCCCAGCCGTCGTGCAGCCAGTTGTGTCAGATTTGGGTGGCCATCCAGGGGTGGCATAATACATGCTGCAGCCCCTGGTAGGCCCTGGGTACACCTATGCCCTGGATACCTAAGGTATGCTGGTACAGGGACTGATAAGGTGGCCCAGTACCAATTGGTAAATGCACCTAAGGTACACGTGCGTCAACTTTAGAGAGAGAACAGCTAGGCTGTGGGTCTGATTAGCAGGCCCAGAGCCAGGGAAAGTCGTAAACCAATAAAGCAAAAATCTGGGGTGATCATAGGATTGCAGACCCTACTCTCCTACATGACCCCCCCCCCCAAACTTTGGGACAATAAGCTAACCTTGACCAGGTGAGTCTTCTTGCTCTAAGTGGAAGTACCTGGAGAGCCCATCTGCATTGCCATGATCAGTGCCAGGTCTATGCTCCACTGTAAAATCCATCTCCTGTAGGGAAATGGACCACCTAAGTAGTTTGGGGTTTTCACCCTTCATCTGATTTAGCCACAAGAGGGGCTTATGGTCGGTCTGAATCTTGAAGTGAGTGCCAAACAAGTATGGCCTCAACTTCTTCAGGGCCCAAACCACAGCAAAGGCCTCCCTCTCAATGGCTGACCAATTCTTCTCTCTGGGGGTCAGCCTCCTGCTAATGAAAGCAATGGGCTGGTCATGACCATCAAAATTCAGCTGAGATAGAACAGCTCCCACACCCAACTCAGAAGCATCTGTTTGGACAATGAATGTTTTGGAGTAGTCTGGACTCTTTAGGATAGGTGCTGTGCACATGGCCTGCTTTAGGTCATCGAATGCCTTTTGACAGCTTGCTGTCCACTGAACTTTCTTTGGCATTTTTTTACTTGTCAGGTCGTTAAGTGGGGTCACAATGGATCCATAATTTCTGACAAATTTCCTGTAATATCCAGTCAGGCCCAAGAAAGCTCGAACCTGAGTCTGGGTGGTTGGAGGAGCCCAGTCCTGGATGGCCTGTATCTTGCTCTCCAATGGCTGAACCTGGCCTCCACCTACAAGGTGGCCCAGGTATAACACCTGTGTCTGCCCTATCTGGCACTTAGTGGCCTTGATAGTGAGACCTGCCTACTGCAGTGCCTCTAACACTTTCCTCAGGTGGACCAGGTGATCCTCCCAGGTGGAGCTAAAGACAGCTATATCGTCAAGGTATGCTGCACAGAAGTCATCCAACCCAGTGAGAACTTGATTCACCAGCCTGTGGAAGGTGGCAGGTGCATTCTTCAAACCAAAGGGCATCACCACAAACTGATAATGCCCACCAGGGGTAGAAAATGCTGTTTTGGGCTTGGCATACTCAGCTAACCTCATTTGCCAATACCCAGCTGTCAGGTCAAATGTACTTAAGTAGTTGGCAGAAGCCAATCTGTCTATAAGTTCATCTGCTCTTGGTATTGGGTGGGCATCAGTCTTAGTGACTGCATTGAGGCCTCTGTAGTCTACGCAAAACCTCATCTCTTTCTTACCACCCTGGGTGTGAGGCTTTGGCACTAGAACTACTGGACTAGCCCAGGGGCTATCTGAGGGCTCAATAACTCCCAGCTCCAACATTTTCTGCACTTCTGTCTTGATGCAGTCTCTGACATGATCAGGCTGTCTGTAGATTTTACTCTTGACTGGCAGACTGTCTCCAGTGTCAACCTCATGGGTACACCGATTGGTTTGACTGGGTGTCAGAGAGAACATATGTCTAAAGGATTGAAGAACTTGTTTGCAATCCTTTTGCTGATGTTCAGAGAGGCTGCCACAAAAGACAACACCATCTACTGACCCATCATCAGGGTTCTGAGTGAGCAGGTCTGGGAGAGGGTCACTCTCCTCCTCCTGTCCCTCATCTGTGCCATGAGCAAGCCCATGTCCTTCCTGTCGACATATGCCTTGTGCCTGTTCACATGGAGCACCCTGAGGGGGCTCCTGGGAGTTCCAAGGTCCACCAGGTAGGTGACCTCTCCCTTTTGCTCAATGATTGTGTGGGGCCCAGACCATTTGTCTTTGAGTGCTGCTGGGGCCACTGGCTCCAGCACCCACACCTTCTGTCCAGGCCTGTACACAGTCAGGACAGCCTTTTGGTCATGCCAAGCTTTTTGTAATTCTTGGCTGGCCTCAAGGTTTTTGGATGCCTTTTCCATGTACTCGGCCATCCGGGAGCGGAGACCAAGTACATAGTCCACAATGTTTGATGCAGGCTTTTTGAGAGGCCTCTCCCATCCTTCCTTCACCAAACAAAGGGGTCCTCTTGCAGGATGCCCAAACAGAAGCTCAAAAGGGCTGTAGCCAACCCCCTTCTGTGGGACCTCTCTGTAAGCAAACAAGAGGCAGGGTATCAGGACATCCCATCTACGCCTGAGCTTTTCAGGTAGTCCATGAATCATCCCTTTGAGGGTCCTGTTGAATCTCTCAACAAGCCCATTGCACTGTGGGTGATAGGGTGTGGTGAACTTGTAGTTGACACCACATTCCTTCCACATTGCAGTCAGATATCCTGACATGAAGTTGGCACCTCTGTCAGAGACCACCTCCTTAGGGAAGCCCACTCTGGAGAACACTCCAACTAGGGCTCTTGCCACAACAGGTGCTGTAGTGGTCCTAAGGGGAATAGCTTCAGGATACCTGGTGGCATGGTCCACCACCACCAGTATAAACTTGTGCCCTGATGCTGTCTGGGGTTCCATTGGACCAACAATGTCAATCCCCACTCTTTCAAAGGGCACCCCCACCACCGGTAGTGGTATAAGGGGGGCCTTTGTTGTGCCACCTGACTTACCACTGGCTTGGCAAGTGACACAGGAGCGACAAAACTCCTTGGTATCTTCATTCATGTGAGGCCAGTGAAAGTGTGTGACAAGTCTGTCCCACGTTTTATTCTGGCCTAAGTGTCCTGCAAGGGGAATCTCATGGGCCAAGGTAAGAAGGAAACCCCTCTGAGACAAGGGAATGACCAGCCTCCTGGTTGCACCAGGCTTGGGGTCTCTTGATTCAGAGTACAGGAGTCCATCATCCCAGTATACCCTGTGGGCACCTGTGGCGTTCCCTGCAGCCTCAGCAGCAGCCTGCTGTCTGAGGGGTTCAAGTGAGGGGCAGTCTAACTGTGCCTTCCCCAGGTCTTCCCTGGAGGGTCCCCCTGAGCCCAGAAACTCAACCTGATCAGGTTCAAGCTCTTTAGGCTCAGTTTCCCTCAGTTCTTTAAGGTCAGCCTCCTCTGAGACTTGATCCACAACCTGGGGCAAGGGGGAAGGCGATGCCTTACCCTTACTGCTCCTTTTCTTGGAAGGTGTCTGGTCCATTATTCCAGGATCCAGCACCTGTTCAGCGGGGCATCTTTTGGCCTGTGACCTAGTCACAGCAAGGACATGTGCTGGCAAGCCTAACATTTCCATGTGAGTCCTTTGCTCCACTTCTGACCATTGTGATGTTTCCAAATCATTGCCCAACAAACATTCTACTGGGAGGTCTGAACTAACCACAACTTTCTTTTGGCCACTTACCCCTCCCCAGGAGAAATCAACAATTGCCATACTATGGTGGGTAGTGACATTGCTAGCATTGGTCACCAGGTAATCTGTACCTAGCATGATCTGTCCAGGGTCCACAAAGTTAGGTGTCACCATTGTGACACTGGCACAAGTGTCCCTGTAGGCCTGAGCCACTTTTCCATTGATCAAAGGTGTCTGCCTGTATTTGCCCAAAGTATTGGGACTGGCATCAGGGGATATATCCATATCCCCTGTACAGACAAGGACAGCTTGAGTGAGTGTGCCAACTAAGTCGTCACACCCCTCCGTTCCCAAGGTTAACCCAACTATACCCTTGGGAGGTGCACTACCACTGCTGGCTGTACTAGGGGGTGCAGGTGCCTTAGGGGCTGCAGTGGCAGGAGTTTGCCCTCCTTTCTTGGTGCACTCACTAAACCAGTGAGTCTTACTTTTACAGTATTGGCACCACCTTTTTGACTGGCCTTCTGGAGTCTTCTTTTTCTGCTGTGAAGCCTGACCCCCACCCTCTTTGGTTTGTTGGGGACCTGTCGAAGACTTCTGGTCATTTTTTTCACTCTTGTTACTACCCTTTTGGTCTGCTTTCTTCTGACCACCCTGGTTCTGAGTCTGGTTCTGCTTGACCCTTGTTCTGACCCATCTGTCTGCCTTCTTTCCCAATTCTTGGGGAGAGGTCAGATCCGAGTCAACAAGGTGCTGATGCAACAATTGGTTCTGACAGTTGTTTAAAATCTGTTCTCTCATGATAAGATTGTACAATCCTGTGTAATCAGTAACCTTGCTACCCATCAACCAGCCTTCCAAAGCCTTAGTGGCACAATCGACAAAGTCAGCCCAATCCTGAGACTGAATCTTCTGGGTGTCCCTGAACAGCAACCTGTACTGCTCAGTTGTTAAGCCAAACCCATCAATCAGTGTATTCTTCAGGACTTGGTAGTTGTTAGCATCCTCAGCTCTAGTAGTGAGGAGCTTGTCTCTACCTTTTCCCTCAAAGGAGAGCCACAGTATAGCTGCCCACTGACTTGGGGGGACGCACTGGACAGTGCAGGCCCTCTCCAAAGCAGTCATCCATTTGTGGATGTCATCCCCTTGTTTAAAGGGGGCACTATTTTACTCAGGTGTCTAGTGTCTAAACCCCTGTCTTTCTCTCTAATGATAATGCTGCCACCAGTAGGGTCTGCCCCACTCAATTTCTGCTCTCTGGCAAAGGCAAGTCTTTCTTTGGCAAGGGCAAGTTCTTCCCTCTCAATCCTCAGATTGACTTCCCTCATCTTAGCTTCATGCTCCCTTCTCTGACGGGATGTCATTCCTCCCAGAGAAGATGCCTGAGAGACATGGGTTCGAACAGATCTGTTAGAGCCTCTGGAGAGAGACCTGACTCGTCCATTCCCAATGTTACGCCTGCCTGAGAGTGGGCCTTGGGCTCCCCCAGTCCCATTCTCATGCCTGCTTAAGTTGGCCCTTGTGAGCCTACTGACTACTACTGGACCTTTGTCTGCCTCGTCCCCTGCTAACTCCTCTTCCTCTTCCTCCTCACCATCGAGGCCAAGGTCAGGGTCACCAAGGGTTCCCTCTAAGGGGGGCATGTTCCCATCAGGATTAGGGGGGCCTGTGTTAGAGGCCCTCCTAGCATCATAAGTCTCTAAGAGACCTATCAGAAATGTGATGGTAGGGTTAGAACCCTGGTTTAGCTTCCTGGTGTGACACAGTTGTCTCATCTGCTGGAAGCTAAGAGCTGCATATCTTGACGTGACCTGTGGAGGGTCAATGACCACTAGGGGAGTCTCTGAAGTGAAGACTCTCCGTGGTTAGACATGCTTTCTAGTGAGGTGTAAGTGATGCACCTACCTACACTATGTGTTTACCTACTGATCCCTTGCTAAGAGCTGTAGTCAGGGTGTGCTAGGCCCTGTTACACTACAACAGCTGGTTCAGTAGAACTCAGAGTATTCTAAGTTAAGTTATATGTAACTGGGTACTTATGTGATCTTTCAACTGATGTTCTTAGGATACGTGGGTGGCAAAACACAGCAAGCTCAAATCCCAACCGCTGCTCACCAATGTGAGAAGTTGGCCTGATATATAGTGCTCACTATTCTAGTGATCACTGTGTATCATACCAAACGACCCTTATTGATGATTGGTTGTAAGTCAACCTTATAGACCAGCTATCCTAGTAGCATGGACAAGAGCAGTCTTTAGGCTAAACTCTAGAGGGCGTGTTAAGCCAGCTGTTTTACCACCACATTTACCCCTTGAACACCAAGTGAAAGGACACCACACAAGTTGTTATGAAAATAAAGGATATTTATTTATAACAAGACTACCCTGGCTCTTTATGAGTCAGGGAGCTAAGCACAATACAAAACTCTTATGAAAATACTTCAAGTTGCACAATTTACACAAATGCCCGAGGGGCACGAAAAACCATATACACTAAAAGTGGAATGCGAATTGCTAGCAGGTAAGTAACCCGATGCAGAGGCTTCAGGATCGCTAGGACTACACTACTGGACTCTAAGGTCAGGAGCAGGAGGCCTAGGGAGATCGGGTGCAGAGTGTGCACTCTCACGCGGGATGCGGGAAGAAGTCTATGGATGCTAGCGTTTCTCAAAGTTACGGTTTCCGGACGAATCCGACCAGCTAGACTAAAAACGAAAAAGGATCTGGACACTTAGAGAGTGAACCTACGTTGGAGCACCGGAATGCTCGGTTTACCTAGCCCAGGGGCTGCGGCTGCATAGGGTTCAAAAGACGTCGGGAATCCTCGTTGAAGTCTATGGAGCCTGAAAGAAGGCGTTGCTGGCAGGCGACCAGTGTCGATATTCGGAGGGATCCAAGCCTGGATCGGTGATGGAGATGACCTGAAAGCAGAGGGGACTCAGTTCTCAATCACTAGCCAGTGATTGGGTTGGCACAAGGATGGCACCGGAGGTAGTCACCGCGATCAGGTGAGTGGGTGACGCTGGACTCTGCTGTCCCTCGGTGCAGGAGGCGTTGTCTGCGACCAGGCAGAAGGGGCGAGCTGTCCCACGAAGGTGTCTGCTGTCGGCGATGCTGGACCCAGGATTGGGGCAACAACCCTTGGCAAAGGCAAGCCCACGCGGTGGAGTCAAGATGGCGTCTGGAGTGGACCAGGAGGGTCCGTGGCGCTCCTCGGTTGGAGGGGAGCCAGGGCCAGTCTGGAGCAACCAGACCAGCGGCGAAAATGTCGTGGTGCGTCGTTAGGAGGGCCACTAGCCAACGAGCAAGTGACCGAACAACGCTGTGAGCAACAAAGAGCAGAAGGGCCCCCACGCAGATCTCGGGGATGCTGGGAGGCTGGCCTTCGGTGCTTGAGCTGCTCAGGGTTAGGGCTTCTCAAACCCCAGGAGCACTCACTCGAGGGTCCCTCGGTGGTCGTGCTAGGCAAGCGTCGTGCAGGTTTTGAAGATGGCCGGTCCCACAGGTCTCGTCACACCCACGAATCTCAGCTGGGCTGATGATGCAGGTAGAGGTCAGAGATGGCAGGGAATCCGGGTCTCGTCGAGCTGGTCAGTCTGGATCCGGAGGATGGACGTGCAGCAAACCGCAAGCGCTTAGGTGGTGCCTGCTGGTGCAGGGTGGCTACTCCTTAGCCACAAGGGAGAGTCTTCAGAAAAAGTCAAGAGTTCCTTTCGTGGAAAGTAGTTCAAGATTCAGAATTATCCAATTTGGGAAGGGGGCCCGCTCCTACCTTTATCCTAAGAAAAGGGGCTGGCCCGTGACTAGGTCCTGCCTATGGGTGGGACCAGGGGGGGGTGGTTACACCCCTCTCCTTTGTCCGGACTCTCTCCAGCTCAGGGGCTGGGGTGCCCCTGGAACTGGTTTGAGCCGGCCTATGCACAGTGAGCACCGGGGTGCCACTTGCAGTCACCTTCCTCTCAGCCCTGCCTACCTGGGATACACAAAATCCTGTCTGGGATGGTGCGGGCACCGCCCCTGACAGGAAACCCTTTGTCCAAGCTCTCCTCGCTGGAAGGACTCCCAGCAGCAGGAGGTCAGACTTGTGTCTGTGGTGGCAGCATCCATTTTGTGATGCTGAGGCTCGAGTCAACTTTAACCGGGGTTCACAGTTACATACATGTCGTGTCCCTCTAGAAGGGTGGAATGCTAACCCCGTCGCCAGAATTGGCGAGGGGTTAGTATTCCAATTCGTATGACACCTTACTCGACATGTTTGGATAATGCGAGACCAAAGTTAGCAAATAACCGCGAGGATTATAATGCACTTTAAGAGTATATGGTACGCGTTATCCTGGAACAGCTATTAGGACTTGGTTCCGCAAGCTGCAGACGGGCTCAGCTCATGCCAGAGCACCATCTCACATGATTCCAAGCACTCTGCCTTCAGGATTGATAAGGCCTGCCATAGGAGTGACTGATAGGAATACATGTGTCCATTTTAGGGTTAGATATAGGAATACTATACCTAAAGCAAAGGGTGATTACACCACCTTGCCCCAGCCGTCGTGCAGCCAGTTGTGTCAGATTTGGGTGGCCATCCAGGGGTGGCATAATACATGCTGCAGCCCCTGGTAGGCCCTGGGTACACCTATGCCCTGGATACCTAAGGTATGCTGGTACAGGGACTGATAAGGTGGCCCAGTTCCAATTGGTAAATGCACCTAAGGTACACGTGCGTCAACTTTAGAGAGAGAACAGCTAGGCTGTGGGTCTGATTAGCAGGCCCACAGCCACGGAAAGTCGTAAACCAATGAAGCAAAAAGCAAAAATCTGGGGTGATCATAGGATTGCAGACCCTACTCTCCTACAGGAAGCTGCTGCTGTTTGAAGAGCCAGGTCTTGAGAAGCCTTCTGAAGATCAGAAGATCTGCCGCAGGCGGATGGGGAGGGTGTTTCATGTCTTGGCGGCGAGGTAGGAGAATGATCTGCCGCCGGCGGTCACTCTTCGGATGCGGGGGACGGTGGTGAGGGCGCGGTCTGCGGAGCTGGCGGGTGGGGGTGTAGAGGCTGAGTCGGCTGTTGAGGTATGTTGGTCAGGTGTTGTGGAGTGCCTTGTGTGCGTGGGTGAGGAGTTTGAAGGTTATCCTCTTGTTGACAGGGAGCCAGTGTAGGTCTCTCAGGTGTGGTGTGATGTGGCTGCGGTGAGGGATGTCGAGGATCAGGCGTGCGGAGGTGTTCTGGATGCGTTGAAGCCATTTCAGGAGTTTGGCCGGGGCTCCTGCGTAGAGTGCGTTTCCGTAGTCCAGTCTACTGCTCACGAGGTCCTGGGTGACCGTCCTTCTTGTTTCGGTGGGGATCCATTTGAAGATCCTGCGAAGCATGCGGAGGGTGTTGAAGCAGGAGGAGGTGACGGCGTTGACCTGCTTCTTCATGGAGAGGGTAGAGTCGAGGATGACCCCTAGGTTGCATGCGTGGTCGGTGGGTGTTGGGGGTGTTCCTAGTGCAGTCGGCCACCAGGAGTCGTCCCAGGCCGAGGGGGTGGATCCGAGGATGAGGACCTCCGTCTTGTCCGAGTTCAGCTTCAGTCGGCTGTTCCTCATCCAGTCGGCGACAGCCTTCATTCCTTCGTGGAGGTTGGTTTTGGCGGTGTGGAGGTCCTTGGTGAGGGAGAGGATCAGCTGGGTGTCGTCAGCGTAGGAGATGATGTTGAGGTCGTGCCGTCGTGCGATGTGGACGAGTGGTGCCATGCTGACGTTGAACAACGTTGGGCTGAGGGATGAGCCTTGGGGTACGCTGCAGATGATCTCAGTGGCTTTGGAGCGGAAGAGGGGGAGGTGGACGCTCTGTGTTCTGCCAGAGAGGAAGGAGGTGGTCCAGTCCAGGGCTTTCTCTTGGATTCCGGTGTCGTAGAGGCGTGTTCGTAGTGTGCGGTGGCAGACCGTGTCGGAGGCGGCTGACAGGTCCAGGAGGATGAGGGCCACGGTTTCTCCATTGTCTAGCAGGGTCCTTATGTCATCGGTGGCGGCGATGAGGGTAGTTTTGGTGCTGTGGTTGCTGCGGAACCCGGACTAGGACGGGTCCAGGATGCTGTTTGCCTTGAGGAAGCTGGTCAGTTGTTTGTTTTCGATGATCTTCACCGGGAACGGGAGCAGGGAGATGGGTCGGAAGTTCTTGAGGTCCTTGGGGTCCGCCTTGGGTTTTTTGAGTAAGGCGTTGATCTCTGCGAGCTTCCAGCTCTCCGGGAAGGTCGCTGTCTCGAAGGGGATGTTGATGGCTTTCCAGAGATGGGGTGCGATGGTGCAGCTGGCTTTGTTGAAGATGTGGTGTGGACAGCGGTCTACCGGGGATCCGGAGTGGATGGTGTTCATGATCTTGATGGTGTCGTTGATGTTGGTCCAGGAGGTCAGGCGGTTGGTGCGGGTGGTGGTCATGGGAGCGGGGGTCTCAGTGGTTGCCGGGGTGGTGACGGCGTTGAAGCTGTCGTGGATGTCTACGATCTTGCGATGGAAGAAGGTGGCCAGCGAGTCGCACAGGTCTTGTGAAGGTGAGATGTCGTTGGTGTTGGAGCTGGGGTTGCAGAGTTCCTTCACGATGCTGAAGAACTCTTTGCTGTTGTGTGCGTTGTTGTCTAGGCGGTCTTTGAAGGAGGTCCTTTTGGCGGATCTGATGAGGTGGTAGTGTCTGCGGGTGGTGTTCCTGTGGGCGGTGTAGCTTTCCAGTGTTCATTCACGGATCCAGTTTTTTTCGAGTTTTCGGCAGGTTCGCTTGGAGGCTGGAGGTCTTCGGTGAACCAGCTGGCTTTCTTGCTAGTGTGGGTGTTGGAGGGCTTCTTGAGGGGGGCGAGGGTGTTGGCGCAGTCGTTGATCCACTGTTTGAGGTTGCGAGCGGCGGTGTCGGGGTCGGTCGGATCTGCGGGTGGGCTCCGGGCGAGGGAGGTGGAAAGCTGGTCTTAGGTGACTTTGCTCCAGCAGCGGCGCGGCATCTGTTGGCTGAGGTGGTGCGTGGTGGGTTTCCGGAAGGTGAAGTGGATGCAGCGGTGATCGGACCAGTGGAGCTCGGTGGTGTGGTTAAAGGAGATGTGGGAGCTTGCGGAGAAGATGGGGTCAAGCATGTGGCCGGCGGAGTGGGTGGGTATATTGACGAGTTGTCTGAGTCTGAGATTGTTGATCCGGGTGGACGAGTTGGTGTCGTTGTTGTTTTCGAGGTGGAAGTTCAGGTCCCCAAGGAGGATGTAGTCCGTGGAGGTGAGGGCGTGTGTGCTGACTAGGTCGGTGATGGAGTCGCTTAACTGTGCTCGTGGTCCGGGGGGTCTGTAGCTAAGGGTTCCTCTGAGGATGGTGTTGGGATCTGTGTGGATCTTGAAGTGCAGGTGTTCGGCGGTGCTGAGGGTGTCGTCAGTGTTGGTTGAGACCTTGAGAGAGTTCCTGTGGACGATGGCAATTCCTCCTTCTACTCCATTGGTGCGGTTCCTGCGGGTGATTGTATAGCCTTCCGGGATGGCTATGCGATTTCGGGTGCCGAGGAGGGGTTCAGCCAGGTCTCCATCAGGAAAGCGACGTCTGGGGTGTTGGAGTCCAGTAGGTCCCGGAGTTCCACGGCGTGTTTGCGTGCGGAGCGGGTGTTGAGAAATATGCTTCTGAGGTGGTTGGGTTCTTTGGTAGGTGGGTTGGCAGGCCAGATGCTGGTGAAGCTGTAGTTCCGGCAGGAGAAGGGTCCTTGGGTGCGCTTCGGGGCGGCCAGGCAGCAGGTGCGTGATCGGCCAGCGTTGAGTGCGTGGAGGGTGCTGGAGTCTTAGCAGAGGCATGCGTCGTGGCGTTCGCGGGGGCCAGGGGTCCTGGCGCTGGGCGTGGTCCAGGCGCGGATGGGCGCAGACGGGCTTGCCTTAGGCGTGCCTTTGGCGGATATGGGATCCATGGGGATATGGGAGGGAGGAGCAGCTGGGGGGTGGGAGGTAGGGGCAGCAAATGAACAGTCAGGGGGGCGGGCCGCAGGGGACGCAGCGGCGGGAGTGGGAGCGGTGGATGGCACAGAGGGCAAGGGCACAGATCACGGGTCACGGAAAGGAAAACAGGGGCACAGATCACAGGGTCACAGAAAGGAAAACCAGGGCACAGATCACGGGGTCACAGAAAGGAAAAACAGGGCACAGCTCTTCGGGGGCACAGAAAGGAAAAACAGGGCACAGATCACGGGGTCACAGAAAGGAAAAACGGGGCACAGAAAGGTAAAATGGGGCACAGATCACGGGGTCACAGAAGGAAAACCAGGGAACAGATCACGGGGGCACAGAAAGGAAAAACGGGGCACAGATCACGGGGGCACAGAAAGGAAAAACGGGGCATAGATCACGGGGGCACAGAAAGGAAAAACGGGGCATAGATCACGGGGGCACAGAAAGGAAAAACGGGGCACAGATCATGGGGGTACAGAAAGGAAAAACCGGGGCACAGATCACGGGGGCACAGAAAGGAAAAACGGGGCACAGATCACGGGGTCACAGAAGGAAAACAGGGGCACAGATCACCGGGGCACAGAAAGGAAAATGGGGCACAGATCACGGGGGCACAGAAAGGAAAAACGGGGCCCAGATCATGGGGGCACAGAAGGAAAACCGGGGCACAGATCACGGGGGCACAGAAAGGAAAAACGGGGCACAGATCACAGGGGCACAGAAAGGAAAAATGGGGCACAGATCACTGGGGCACATATCACGGGGGCACAGAAAGGAAAAACGGGGCACAGATCACGGGGCACAGAAAGGAGAACCGGGGCACAGATCACGGAGGCACAGAAAGGAAAAACGGGGCACAGATCATGGGGGCACAGAAAGGAAAATCGGGGCACAGATCACGGGGTCAGAGAAGGAAAACCGGGGCACAGATCATGGGGGCACAGAAAGGAAAAACGGGACACAGATCACGGGGGCACAGAAAGGAGAACCGGGGCACAGATCATGGGGGCACAGAAAGGAAAAATGGGGCACAGATCACGGGGGCACAGAAGGAAAAAGAGGGCACAGATCACGGGGGCACAGAAGGAAAAGAGGGCACAGATCAAGGGGGTGATGATGGCAACAGAAGGAAAGAAGGGTACAGGAGAGAATACATGCACGGGGGTAAGACAGACAACAGCAGTCACAGACGGCAAAGAGAAAGCGAAACGGGCAGTGCAATGAACAATCGAACTGACCTAAGGCCTACCACTGGCCGTAGGAGGGCCTCAACTTACTTCAGCAGCGGCAGCTGGGGCAGGGACAGGACGCACAGGCGGTGCTGTGCGGAGGGGGAGCGACCTACCTAACAAGGTTTCTATGTTGTTCATGATGAATTTAACTGTGTCATCCCTACGTTTCTTCAAACCTTCAGTTGTAGGAGCTCTGTAAGAGGCACCTGAATCTAAAAACTCTAGCCATGCTCTCCTGTAGGCTAATGTGGTGCTTTTTGCACGAGAGTTTTCAATAAGTTGATGCGTTTATATTGTGCAAAATCCCATACCTCGCTGGGTACCTGAGTCTTCCGCAGATCTGCTCCGGGCGCCAAACCATGGAATCTCTGCCACTGAAAACGAGATAGGGCATCTGCAATGTTATTTTCAACCCCCGGTATGTGTCTGACTTTGAAAACTATGTTATACATTAAACACTCCAACATGCATCTTTGTAATAGCTTCAGTAACTGTTTGTCCTTAGCTCTCTGACCATTTACCAAGTCCACTACTGTTCTATTATCAACGTGAAATAACACTGTCCTGTTCGCTAACTGCTTACCCCAAACAGCCAAAGCAACTATTAATGGAAACAATTCCAAGAAAGCAATGCTTTTCTTCTCTGCAACCCAGTTGGCTGGCCACTGTTCTGTGCACCATTTCCCATCCAAAAATAGGCCGAAACCATTGGCACAGAAGCATCTGAAAATAGTTGCATGTGCCAAACAAAGTCTTCTTCTAAGGACCAGATTGTGACGCCATTAAATTTTTTCAAAAACATTAGCCACACTTCAAAGTCCGCTCTCAAGCTAGCAGAGATCCTAATTATGTGGTGTAGTAGCCTAACGCCTGACATGGTGAAATGAAGACGTCAATAAAATGTTCTACCCGCCTTCACTACTCTGCACGCAAAGTTTAGGTGGCCCAACAAACCTTGCACTTCAAACAATGTCAATTTATCAGCTGCCTTTGCGTGTTCGAGCAAACTTGTCAGTTCTAGTATTTTCTTGTGCGGAAGTCTAGATTCCATTTTTTTTTAATCTATTTCAATACCTAGGTATGTTAAACGACAACTAGGGCCTTCAGATTTGTCCTCAGCTAGTGGTACCCCCAACTCTTTCGCTACCACTTCAAATTCTCTTAATGCCAGCTCGCACTGTTGAGAGCCCTCTGCCCCCATAAATAGAAAATCATCTAGATAATGTGTCACTGCTGTGTGTCCAGTACGAAAAGAGAAGCACCTCTGTAAAAAAGTGCTAAAAGATTCAAATAGCTTGCAAGATATTGCACAACCCATGGGAAGAGCTTTATCTACGTAAAAATTTCCTTCAAAACAGATAGCCAGCAATGAGAAATCTGATGGGTGTTCTGGTAAAAGCCGAAAGGCCGATTGTATGTCACATTTGGCCAGTTCTGTCTTTGTACCCATCCATCTTATCATGCTTAATGCTGTATCAACTGAAGCAAATTTGACCATGGTATCCTCTTTGGCTATAACATCATTAACAGATAGACCTTGAGGCCATGATAAATGCTGAATCATTCTAAATTCCCCTGCTGTTTTCTTGGGAATTACACCTAAGTGGAAAACAATGAGATCTGGCAGCGGCCATTATGAAAACGGACCTGCCATCCTCCCTTCACTTACCTCTGTGAAAAGTTTATTTCTCACAATGTGAGGGAATTCATTTGCAGATTTTAAGTTCTTAGCAAATTTACGGCATCTGAGCCCCTGATAACCTAGCCTGAACCCCTCTCTGACTCCCCATTCCAACATTGTTGCTTCATTTGTTTCAGAATAAAACTTTAACCAATGGCATAAAGCATCTACATTAATTGGTGTAAAACCCCTTGTTCCCAGGTTGAATTGCATAGCCTCTTACTCTGTTGTGGATAATACCCCCTCAATTGGGCTGATCTCCGAAGCATTGCAGGATGACATGTATCCCACCGCACCTGGAACACTCGTGTTTATATTTGCAGGGGTTTGTCTGACAGTAACCCTTATTAAAGTTCCAACAGGCACCGGAGACAAATATTTGGGATTTATTCCACATGCCCCCCCACCACTCCCTCCCCCCCCCCCCCCCCCCCCCCCAAGGTGGGTCTGTTCTGAAAGGGCCGATTAGGAACTGCCAAGCCGCTTGCTGTATACATTGAAGATGGAGGTCGCTGAGGGTACATCCTTTGGACACAGAGTTCATTGTCTACCTCCCCACAAGGTTTTTCTGGGATTAAAACTAATCTAGCCCGAAACCCCTCATCGTAATGGAGCCAAGCTTAACCTCTAAACTCCGTATAAGCTTTCCTTATGGTATCTATATATTTGAATAACGCCACTGATCTATCAGGGAATTTTTCGCAAATGAGGAAGGCTGATGTCCATGAATAAATGTTGGTTGGTACCCTTGGCCTTTTTGCCACTCCCACGCTTCCTCCCTTGAACCTTCTTTTGACTGTATTTCCCAATGAAGGAGCTTGAAAACGTCTATAAATTCCCCTTTCCAAATCTTTTCCTTGGTAGCCTTAGTTAAATGCGAACCCAAAGGCATTGATAACCCCATGTATGGCAAACGTCTTAAGCTCGATGTACCTGAAGTGTCACTGTCTGTTTTATTGACCTTGTCAGAGCTCCCTATAAACTTAACTTTAGCATCACCATTCTCACCTTCTTTAGAAGCCTGATTAGCTGTATCATTAACAGAGTTCATATTCTTATTACCTCCATCTGTGCCCACATTCTTGTCAACGCACAACTTTTTATTAGCTATCCCAATTTTGACCTCACCTATTCCCTTCAAAGTGTTCGCTTGTCTGCCATGAGAGTATTTGTTTTCTTTATCGTGTGAAAAATAATCTCTGGAGAATTTTTTAGTAAACCCCCCCTTCACCCCAGACCACCCTTGGGCCATTTTGTATTGCACGCCCTCTTCTTCAATTTCCCCCTCTTCCAAAGACTCAGAATCCTCATCACCTTGAACATCACTTACCACCCCAATACTCTGCTCCCTTCCCCCTCTCCTACTGCTACTCAGACGTTCCCCATCACCTATTCCCCCCATCGAATAGTTTCCAATGTATCGCTCTAGCATAATATGCCGCTCTTTTTTTATCCTTCGGCTTGGGAAATTCGCTTGTAAATTCTCCCCTTCTTTGCTTCTTATGTTGCAGGATGCTAGAGACCTGGTCACAACTTCTTTACTGCCCTTTATTGTGCTTGGCAGCACCTCTCCCACGTTGAACTGCAAAACACTAGATTTTGTAGCCTCCGGAAACCTCTCTGTCTTGAAACTTGCTAATCTTGCTTCATTGCTCATTTCTTTAAGTACCCAGACCCAATTCTCTTCTGTTTCTGTGACATAGTCTGTGGTAGCAGGAGCGCTGATTTTATTGTTTGGTCTGGTAATTAAAACTTCTTCGTCTTTATCTATTTCACCACACCCTACGTTCGAAGTAAAAACAGCAGACTGCTGTGTAAATATTTTACCTTGATTTTTTTTCATTGGTTGATGTGTGCCCTATCTGTAGTAAAATGTCACCTGTTTCACTGGAGACCATAGGTGACAGGCACCTTTCATTTGTATTTGTAAAATGTATACTTGCTGAATTCTGCTGTTTTCTGCCAAAAATAAAAATGTCTTTTTTGGTTTCCAAGAGCTCTGAGTTTTGTTGTCTGTCTATCGTCTTCCTCCTCAAAACGGCAACTAGGGGGAGAAGTTGTGCTATTTTTAGGCTCTGTTCTCTCTTTTTAGGTCTCGCGAGCCAAAGGCTCGAAGAGACATTTTATAACTGGGCTTTTCAAAGTGCTGCCGTGGCCTAAAGCTACAGTGCACGTGAACGTGCACGCGCGCAGCGCCATGTGTCTTTCCTCCGTAGCGATCGTAATCACGATCACTTTCACTTTCGCGGGCTCCTCTGTTGCTGGCATTCCCCCCTCCCTTCTCGTTGTTCCACCCACAGGGGCACTGCACAGCGTGCATGCGCAGCGGCTACCACAGCCCTTTGCTGCTTCTCCAACTCCTCTCCCCTCCCTTCATCTGGGTGTGTCTCCAAACTAGCAGACAGCCAGGCACATCTTTTCCCAAGGCAAAGTTACATCAAGGCGCATAACTCTGAAGAAGTATATTCCTGGGTGCAGCGCCTTCTCATCCATCGATAAATAATAGCTTCTGATCTGCCAAAATCGGGCACCCACGCACCTAACAAAGTACTTTGGGGGCTTTTGGGGTACTTTCAGGGCTCTTGTGTTTCTCCCGCCATATGTTTTTGTTGGGAGCTTGGATTTCGAGGGTCAAATAACATTGCAGCGATCCTGCTGGATTACAGCAGGACGAGACCTGCATCTTTATGAGCACTGTTTACTTGCCTCTTTATTCCTACTCCAGCGCTGCTGTTATTACTCAGTGTAGTGACACTGATGGATGCTCCCCCTACCCGTCCACGAGGCTAGATAATTACATTAGGCCGTAGATGAGTGTGTACTCAACCATTGTGAGCAGTAGCTAAAGTGATGCACAGGGTTCAACCATCTTGCCATGCATTCAAACCAGGTGTGATGGGGTACCCCAGACTGCAGCAGCGATGACATGACGCGGCCATCATTGAGCACGTCATAGGTACTATTTCTCGAGAAAAAACACAAATCACTGCATTAGTATTCGAGCAGATGACGGCCTGCGGAGGGACACCGATCAAGCATAATTAATCTGGGCTTGGTCCGCGCACCACAGAAAGAAATGGAAGTGACGCATTGAAAATGTTGCCCAATTAGCCCATTAACGTGGTTAAGAGGTGAACACTTTTATCAGTCTATTGGCCTGCATGCAAAAATTGTATTGTCCAGCCGAACAAAATTTGCGTGCAGGCTATTACAAAACCAGGTACTTTTTCTGCGGCCTACAAAGAGCTGATTTGCTTTTTTTTCTGTAGGTCTAATCTAGCCCACAGCCAACGGAGCTATTTACAACAGCGCAAAACGACGCTACACTTTTTAAAAATATTTTTTTAGGCACAGGGAGATTGAGAGATTAACAGGCCGTTGCGATGACGTGGAGATCCCTGTGTTCCGACGTCAGCAGTTCTAGCCCTTAGGCCACATCTCCCCATAGCCGGCCGCACCTACACGTTTGCAAATCTCTCGTGCGCAGCTATGGGGACAATATTTGAACATCTGCACACACTCGAACCGGCAGAGTAGAGAGGGGGCTTGCGGATTTTCATAAACAAAGTGAGGCCACTGCCTCCGCTGAAGCAGCCCTGCCGCGCTGGTACCGCCGCAGCATTGACGCAGCATCGCCTCAGCTGTGACTCAGCACAAACTCAATCGAACAAAATGTTACCAGGGATACGTCACTGGGAACCCACACTGGGTACAACAGAGAGCAATCCCCCCTCCCCCCACACCCTCGCCAGGCACGTGCTGGCACAATCAAGATCAATGCCACACAGTCCCCCTGCCAGGCTGGTGCTGGGCACAATCAAGAACAATGCCACATAGCCCCCTCGCCCACCCCTGCCAGGCATGGTCTGGGCACAATCATGAACAACGCCACACACTCCCCCCTCCCCACCCCGCGAGGCACGTGCTGGGCACAATCAAGACAAACATTGGAAATGCAATAGGTCTTGCATTTGCTCGAGTTCGGGCTATTGGAGTTGTAAAGGACAATGTATTTTACCCATGTGTTATTGAGTGTATGTATGTGGTGTATAGTGGAATTATGGGATTTGGATTGTAATTGTTAGTTGTAGAATTGTATGGCGTGGTGTAGTGGAATTATGTGGCATGGTGAGGAGTGGAATTATGTGGATAACATTTATGTGGTTTTGAAAATCTATGGAGATGATAATTTCTTAGGCCTTGGTTGTTGGTTTTCCTTGATTTAAAGTAAATTAGACGTGTCACTGCGGACTAATACTCGTTTGTTCTACACAGAACATAAAAATATGATGATTAACAGAAAAAAACGGCATGCTTATTACAGCTCCCACTACACTGCTGTACCTGTTAGCCTGCATAGTGGGACTTTAATTTGTAAAGTATTTTAAGGATATTGAAGTACATTTCCATAAAATAAGTTACAGAATGCAAAGCTAGCAAACACGACAGGCAGAAAGAAATAAGTGGACTGATAACAATATGTAAATTCATCTTGGTTCAGTAAGTTAACCACTAACTGATGATATCTATTGTGACCTGCATGCCACAATTTCAAATGGTGGCTCCAGCGACTCAGCCTTTCATCTTTCTGAAGTAAAAAAAATAAGTACCATTCGATTGGGTAATAACTGTACTTTAAAATTAACACATTACCCTTGGCATATTCATATATGCGGTTTGTGCAATGCTAATTTTCGCGTGTATACATCAGAACAAGAACGAGATGGGTTAAATCTGTGCATTCGTTACACTTATGGGACCAGTCGTTTTGCTATGTACAGCAGTGCTTGAAATGGAAAAATAAAAGTGCTGGCACGCTATGCCAGAGTACTTTCTTGCTTCTGATAAGTGCTGGTACTCTCCAATTAAAAGCATTATACCTCTGCTGAAAAGTGCAGGAACTCTCCCTCGCAAAATAAATAAATCAAACAGCATTTGTAAAGCGCAGCACTGTCAGCCTTTGGGGTATCTGGTCGCTGTGTCTCCGTCGAAGAGCCTCTCAGTTGACGAGAAGTGCAGGTACTCAGTACCTGACCATCTAAAGCACTGATATACAATGATTGTATGTAACACACAATCTATGATGCAGTAGACACTGAACTTTCCCCTACAGTAATAAACGTGTGAATGTAGTGTCATTGAGTAAATGTGTAGGGTAGCAGGGTTTTTTTCACTAGCATCGCAATACTCTGTTTTAATTAATAGTAGCTTACCGCAGGGATGTATCCCCTTGTGCTCCAGCTGTGGCCTACCACACCCTAGTTAAAATCTTCTGCACATGAAAAATACATCATGGCATGGATTAAATCGATCGGGAGACACGGGGCGAGGTAGATTACTGGGACAGATCTGCCCTGAGGAAATACCAACTAAAGAGAGACTCAAAGGTTCTGGCCGACCTAGACCGCAAACTAAAACCCTAAATCTATGGGATTAGGTGCGTCACCAACCCAGGAGCCAAAAGTCAGAATTAACTAACCCGGCACACCCACTCAAGCAGAAAGTAAAGTCATACTCATAGAGTCTACCTAGACTTCAAACAGACAAAGTGACGCAACTCTATGGGTTAGTTGCAGGAACAGAGGACATGGACCTCACTGCATACATTGTGGACAAACAACACTGAAAATACTCCACCCTCACACGGCTATGGCTAATGTCACAATGGCGCACCCACCTCATGGACTCAACCAAAGGGAAATATTAAAGTCCAACACAACACCACTTTTATCTCTATCTCTTGGCCATGGTGGGTCCAAGGACAGCCTCATGGACGACCCTTCAGAGTGTACCTACACCAGCACATGCGCCTGTAAGAGCAAACACTAAGGGGCCAAGTAATTGGTGCACATGCACTACATAAAGAATGCAAATGCTCAGAGTACTAAGTGCTAATTAGTCTCTTCAAGTCCGAATATGTGGTTTCTACCATGATGGGTCTCTTAGGTTTATACCATTCTGTTATTTTTTCATTTACAATGTTAAGAAAGTAGGGTCTAAAACTGGGGTGGAAGGCGTTCAATTTGTCCAGCAAGATAAAACCCAATTTAAACAAGCATTGGCATAGCCAATGGGTCTCGCCTTTGGGACCTTATCAGTATTTAGTTATGCAGCACAATATTATTGGTACAACAGCATCAACTGTTGCATGGCTAAACACTTATAAGGTCCCAAAGGCGAGACCTATTGGCTATGCCAATGCTTGTTTAATTAGCAGAGCCTTCTTTGTATTTCTTTTCTTTGATAAAACAGAACCCTGCACAGCACGTGTGCGAAGCCTGCCCCTCCTTCCTTTCGAAGAGCTGAGGAGCCTCGAAGCTGAAGAGGTATGTGGAGCCTGTCAGCTTACACTTTCGACTTCTGGCAATAAATCAACACCTTTGCCCTGAGCTGTGACAGGGGAGCAGTCATTTGACTCACAGGCAGTAACGGTGGCTGAAACGCCGCTTGCTGCCTTCCTTTATTGTCTTTCCAGGCGCACCCACGTTTGTGATAATACACCGGGGACAATTAAATCATCCCTCCCGGCTTCACAAATTACACGCAGGGCTTCTCTGACAGAAGCGCCAGCTTCTATCGTGTGAAGCGCGACGTTTCTTAAATAATATTAGCAAAAGTGCCACCAGTACCAAAACAATGTCCCCCTACCTCACGCCGCGCTTCTACTGTGACAGTAACGGCGATTTCGCGCTCCTACTGCTCGCGCTGGGCTCAGCCAATCAGGACTGCTCCCTGTCCAGGATTGTGCCAACCGCCCGAAGCTGCCCGGGGGTGGACATTCTACGAATGCCACCCCCAGGAGCCCTCATTGAGCCTACCGATGCAAACTCAACATCCACTCATGACTTCAGAACCGGGACCTGTGGAAATCCAAAGTGCAGATGTAGTCAAGCAACCTGGGACTCTATTATGGCATCAATGCTACATTTCATTAGCATTTAGCACAGATAGATACCCGCAATAGTTGTCGAGCGGTTATCGGACGCCACATTTCCCCACCTTACTGGTCAAAAAAATAAAAAGTGTCCATACCTTACTGGGGGAACGATTACAACCCATCGGCAGTCTATATGGCCTTTGTAAAGCGAGGAGTGTAAACGCTGTATATGTGCTGACCACCACAGGGAAGCCACGACGCTCACGTTAGAGCTGTGCAGAAATAATGCAGAATGGTGTATTAAAATGGGAGATTCGTCTATATAATCGGTTTATTCTGATATCGAGGATGCCTCAAAGTATGCGACCAGGGATTAAAAACTTCCCTCACGCTCGCTTCTTAAGAATTAGACTTACACACAACATCAACGTTTACAGAAAGTATACAGCACAAATTGGCAACCAGCGGTGCTTTGATCAAAAACAGAAAACGCTCCCCGAAATCCATCAACCGGAAGCTGCCCAGAAGGACAGCTCACGAGCACAGAAGGGGAACAACCACTTTGCTCGTACCAGTGGTGATATCGCAACAGCAGCTGGCTGGTGGGAAACCCGACAGGCCGCGTACATGGTGAAACGCTACGGGCAGGTGGCGGTGAGTACCATCGGCTAACAGCTCACAATTAAAGGCCCTGGTTCAACCTGACAGAACAGGACACAATGGAGGGTCGTGGCCAACGAGTGACCCACCAAAGTAAGCTAGAAAAATACGCCTAATCTGAAAGAAACACATTAGTTAGATTCCTTACCTTAGAATATCCCCAGGCGTCAGGCTGGATCCGGAAAGATTTTTCGTCAGCAGTACCCTTGCGCGTTGGTAGGCGTCGTCTGCGACTCCGCGTTCGGCGTCGTGATCGCCGGGATGACGTCGTCGGAGTACTTAGACGCCGCCCTCGCGCGCTGACGTCAGTTCTTCTTTTTTCCGTACCAGTAAGCACAGATCCGCGAAGAGCATACCCTTTAGGCACTTTTTGACTAACTTTTTGGACTTTTTTGGTCTATTCTTTCGAGTCGACCTCGACTCCTGGTGCCGGTAGGGATGCCGGGGTTCAAGCTGTGTGACGCCTGTCACCGACTGATGTCGGTTACCGACCCACACCGTGTCTCTACTGCCTTGGGGCCGACCATGATGACAAGTCGTGCCCCGACTGCCGGGCCTTGACCTCGAAGGCTAGGCGGGAGCGGTCCCTCAAGCTCCTCGAGATCCGGCAGTCGGCTCTGCGCCGCTCGAGGTCCCGGTCGAGGAGAAGGTCGAGGGATCGGTCGCGGAGCCTAAGTCATCACCGCTCGTCGTGTTCGAAGTCCTCGCATTCAGGTAAGTCGAGGCACAGTAAGAAGAAGTCGAAGAAGCAACACCCCTCTTCTGACTCCCCACGCCGGTCGCGCGACTCAGCTGAGGGTTCAGGTGGCACCACCCGCGCGGCTCCATCGGAGCCGCAGGAGACGCGTCCGGCCCCATACCCTCCAGTCCCTGGGCCTAATGCAACTCCGGGCGAGATTCAAGACTTCCTCGTGGCCATGAGGAGTCTCGCTCTGCCATCACGGCCTGCCGGCGCGCCTTCGGGCCCCGCAGATCCTACTGGGAGGTATAGCGAGCTGGCGGCTTCGGCCCTGGCGTCGACTTCGGTCCCGACGCCGCAGGTCCCCGTGAGATCCAGGCCTGGATCCCGGTCGATGCCGGTTGACCTTACGACCCCTCCGCCGGCGCCGACCCCTATGGTGCCACCCCCGGCGCCGTCTTCGGACGACGCCGTCCCCAGTTTCAGGCCCGGTACGGGTCCGGCGTCGGAAGGGCGCCACCCGGCGCGGTCTCCGGCACAGATGGATGAGCATTTCATCTACCACTCGGCTCCGTCCTTTCTACCTGTATACCAGGAGACGGATGAAAGGGAGGACTGGGAGGGGTCTGAGGACTTAACTGGCACAGCAGTGCCAGTTAAGTCAGGACTGGGCAGACGAGCTGGGGGATGCCAGTGGTCTCGACACTTCGCCTGACACTGGCTTCATCTCTCCTCCTTCCGTGGCTACGGAGGAGGGTGCAACTTATTCTGTGGTGCTGCGCAGGGCTACCGAGGCCGTTCACCTGGAGCTCTCTGCAGCGGCCGTGAGGACTAACCTCCTCACTGAGGTGCTTCAACCGTCAGTAAGCTCTTCGGAGCCTCTACTGCTGTTCAATGAGGCCCTCACTGACGTTCTGATGGGCACTTGGTCCAAGCCCTCCACAGTCACTCCTGTGGACCGGAACGTGACCCGGCGCCACCGCCCTGCTCCGGGGCACCCCAGCTTTCTGTCAGTCCACCCCACCCCTGAGAGTCTGGTTATCCAGGCCTCTACGTCCCAGACCGCCTTCCCGTCCGCTTCTCCGGATCGGGATTCCAAAAGGTTGGAGCAGTTTGGGAAGAAACGGGTTTCCTCCCTCAGTTTGGGGTTGCAGTCTATTAATACCGCGTGCCTTTTGGACCGTTATACCCACTCCTTGTGGGATACGGTGGCGGACGTGCTGCCCCAGTGTCCAGAGGAGGCCCGGTCACGGCTCGCCCAGGCTCTTGCTGAGGGCGGGATGCAGCATGGTACTCCATTCGGTGTGGACTTGACACCACGGACTCGCTAGGTAGAGCGATTGCGACGACTGTGGCGATTCGTCGTCACGCCTGGCTTAGGTCCACAAATTTTTCAGGGGATGTCCAGAGCAAACTCATGGACATGCCCTTCGATGGCCGTCGCCCTTTTGGCGACAAAGCGGGTAGTGCGCTGGAGCGCTTTAAGGACTCCAGGGCTACGGCCAAGTCCTTGGGCCTCTCGGCCCCGCGCCCGCAAACTTCCGCTTTTCGCCCTTTTCGTGGCCAAGGAAGGGGCGCCCCCGCACGTCCGTCTAGCCACAGACCGCAGAACCAGCCTCAACGCGGTCGCGGACGTGGATTCCGCCGTGGCGGAGCAGGGGGAAAGAGTGCCGGTCAGTCCACATCTGCTCCCGCAGCATCTGCCTCAAAGCCTTCCTAGTCCGACCTTTCAGGCCCATTCCACGCCAGTGGGAGGCAGAGTTCGCCATCACCTGCTCCACTGGCGTACCATCGCGTCGGACAGGTGGGTGCTGCAAATCGTCCGAAGGGGCTACTCCCTCCCCTTCGAGGCGACCCCTCCAGCCATGCCACCGCAGTACCACCGCATTTCAGGGGATCACTTGCAACTTCTGCAGGAGGAAGTTACGGCCCTCTTGGCCAAGGGGGCCATTGAGCGCGATCCGGGCCCAGAAGTAGGACAGGGTTGCTACTCCCACTACTTTCTGGTTCCCAAGAAGGCAAAGGGGGCCTACGCCCTATCTTGGACCTCAGGAGCGTCAACGCCTTCCTCCGGAAGGAGAAGTTCAAGATGCTCACTTTAGCTGAGGTTCTGGCTGCCCTAGACCCTGGAGACTGGATGGTAGCGTTGGATTTGCAGGAAACGTATTTCCTCATCCCCGTCCTGCCGGCCCACCGGCGTTACCTGCGGTTCACAGTAGGCCACGAGCACTTTCAGTTTACCGTGTTTCCCTTCGGCCTCACCAGTGCCCCTCGGATGTTCACGAAAGTGATGGCGGTGGTCGCAGCTCATATGCGCAGATTAGGGGTTCCAGTCTTCCCCTATCTCGACGACTGGTTGGTGAAGGCGGGCTCACCCCAGGCAGTCGTCTTCCACCTCCAGACTACGGCCGACCTCCTGCATTTGCTGGGGTTCTCCATCAACGTGCCGAAGTCACATCTGAGTCCCTCCCAGAAGCTCCTTTTCATCGGAGCGGTTCTGGACTCGGCACAGTTTCGGGTCTATCCTCCTGAACAGTGGGTTCAGGATATTCAGGCTCTGATTCCGCTCTTTCAGCCTTTATCCTGAGTTTCGGTCAGGATGGTCCTGCGGCTGCTGGGTCTGATGGCCTCCTGCATCCTGCTGGTACATCACGCCAGGTGGCGGATGCGGGCTCTGCAGTGGGACCTGAAGTTCCAGTGGGCTCAACATCGGGGCAACCTGTCCGACCACGTACTAATCTCGGAGGGCACTGCAAGACAGTTGCAGTGGTGGCTCACGGACCGCGATTGGGTCAGTGGCAGATCCCTCTCCCTACCCCAACCGGAGCTCGTAGTGGTGACGCATGCGTCCCTCATGGGATGGGGGGGGCACATGGGAGAGGCGGAGATCAGTGGCCTCTGGTCTCCGGCGGAGTCCCGGCTCCATATCAACCTATTGGAGCTGCGGGCGATCCGGCTTGCACTGTAGGCATTCCTTCCCTCTGTATGGGGAAGTGTAGTGTAGGTGTTCACGGACAACACCACCGCCATGTGGTATTGCAACAAACAGGGCGGGGTGGGGTGGGGTCGTGGACCCTTTGTCAGGAGGCTCTGCGCCTCTGGACATGGCTGGAACATCAGGGCATCAACCTGGTGGTTCAACACCTGGCGGGCTCTCTGAACGCCAGGGCGGACGAACTCAGCCGCCGGTGCATGATGGATCACGAATGGCGTCTGCACTCGTACGTGGCACAAGTCCTCTTTCAGCAATGGGGAGAGCCTTGGTTAGATCTATTCACCACCGAAGAGAACGCGCAATGTCATCAGTTCTGCGCGTTGGAGTTTCCAAGGCAGCACTCGCTCGGAGACGCTTTTTGTCGCGAGTGGAGTTGCGGTCTGTTATACGCCTTTCCGCCTATACCACTTCTGCCCAGAGTGCTGAAGAAGATCAGGCGCGACTGGGCCCAAGTCATCCTTGTGGCTCCGGATTGGGCTCGAAGATACTGGTATCCCGAGCTACTCAGTCTGTCAATCGATCCCCCGATTCGACTGCCTCTTCAGGAGGACCTTCTGTCACAGCAGCAGGGGACATTCCTCCACCCGAACCTGTCCAGCCTCCACCTCCATGCGTGGAGATTGAGCGGCGGCAGTTGATGCCATTTGACTTGCCTCCTGAAGTCTGTGATGTCGTTCTGGCAGCCAGGCATCCCTTCACTAAAACGGTATACGCCTGCAGGTGTAACAAATTTGTGGCATGGTGCACAGCAAATGCTGTGGATCCCCTTTCCGCCCCTCTTTCTGAGGTTCTCCTCTTTCTTCTTTCCCTGGCCCAGCAGGGCTGTGCTCTGGGCACCATCAAGGGATATCTTTCAGCTGTTTCTGCCTTCCTACGGCTTCCTGATCAGCCTTCTCTTTTCAAGTCCCCTGTTGTAAATAGATTCTTAAAAGGCTTTACTCACATGTTTCCTCCTGTCCCTTTCATAATGCCTCAGTGGGACTTGACCCTGGTGTTAACCTATCTGATGTACGCTCTTTTTGAGCCACTTCATAACTGCCCTCTTCGTCTTCTGACTCTCAAGACTGCTTTCCTGGTTGCCATCACCTCTGCCAGAAGAGTGAGTGAGCTCCAGGCTCTTTCTTCTAAACCTCCTTTCCTCTCTGTCCATCCGGACAAGTTTGTTCTAAGGACTCGTCCTTCCTTTCATCCTATGGTGGTTACTGCCTTTCACATCGGCCAGTCTGTTACATTGCCCACCTTCTTTCCGCCTCCGCATCTCTCGAAAGAGGAAGAGAGGCTCCACCGTCTGGACACAAAACGTGCACTCTCCTTCTATCTGGACCGCATGAAACAGTTCCAGGTGGACGACCAACTCTTTGTTAGCTACGTGGGTGCTAAGAAGGGGCGGGCAGTGCACAAGCGGACCATCTCTCGGTGGGTCGTTTTGTGCATTAAAGCCTGTTATTCCTTGGCTAAGAAGGATTCTCCTGTAGGGATGAGGGCCCATTCCACTCGGGCCACAGCGGCTACTACTGCCTTGGGACGGGGAGTCTCTCTGCAGGACATTTGTCAGGCAGCTACGTGGGCCTCGCTCCACACTTTTGCCAAACATTACTGCCTGGACAGCCAAGTTCGGAGAGACGGCTTCTTTGGCCGTTCCGTTCTCCAGGACTTCCTGGTGTGATCTTGGTTTGCAGACCCACCACCGGGGTTGGTATTGCTGGGGTATCTATTCTAAGGTAAGGAATCTAACTAACGTGTTTCTTTCAGATGAACAAGTTACTTACCTTTGGTAACGATATATCTGTAAGAAACATTAGTTAATTAGATTCCTTACCGCCCCACCCATCCTCCCCGTTCTGCGAACTGTTATCTAGGGTTAAGGTCATCCCTTTCAGTGCCCTAGTTTCATGGCACCAGTGTCGGTTTCTTGCATGGCTCTGCGTTCCTGGCGCGGAAAGCTATGTACAGAACTGACGTCAGCACGCGAGGGTGGCGTCTAAGTACTCTGACGACGTCATCCCGGCGATCACGACGCCGAGGACGAACGCGGTGTCGCAGACAACGCCTACCGACGTGCAAGGGTACTGCTGACGAAAAATCTTTCCGGTTCCAGCCTGACGCCTGGGGATATTCTAAGGTAAGGAATCTAACTAACTAATGTTTCTTACAGATATATCGTTACCGAAGGTAAGTAACTTGTTCTTCCAAACCGGAACAAGATCAACACTATCGTGTTGAAACTGAGGCTGCACACGGCATGGGCCCCTCTACGAGGAAGGAAGTTACACTAGGTGTTCTCATGTCCACGCTTAATAAGGTCCATGCATTATTGGAATCCCGCATTGACACTGTCACCACCAAACTTTCCCTGATTTGCGCCGATTTTAGAAACCTCAGCTCTCGAGTAACCGAGGTGGAAACCACGACCACAGAACTGAACTCAGACATGGTGGCCTTAAAAAAGCAAGTGAAACAGATGGAGACAGAAAGCAAGGTCATGGCGGCGAAGTTGGATGACTATTAAGGCCGCTTCCACCACAACAACGTTCGTATCGTGGGAGTGCCGGAAGGAGAAGGAGATCCTGTAATGGACCTTTTTGTAGAAGACCTGGTCAAAATTCATCTGCAACCCAGAGGACTTTCCAACTATTTTTCAATTGAGCGGGCACACCGGGTCCCTAGGATCACAATCACCAGGAACGTCGGAGCAGACGTCAGCGACGGAGACACAGCAAAATGAGGACTAACTGGACCTTGCAGGCACCTTTCTCGCCTAATATGGCATGACTCAAATCTACCCGATGGTTGTGACAAATTGTGAAATGGCAGATTATTGGACTGTACTACGGGCACCTGATCGGATGAAACTGCAGTTTCGTATGGTGCCCTGCTGCAGCAATGGGACATATGGACTTACTCCTGCTCTGTGGGACCGTGTTGATGGCCGAGCTTCACGGTATTGTCAGGGTATAATTTGATCGCTGAATGAATATAAGGTATCTATTGGATAGCCCCCAGGGGAACCACCATGAGAGTTCACCTCTCCCCCTACGAAGGTACCGGGTAATAGGATTTAGGCGCTCTGCAAAGTTGGGGTGGCAGGTAGTTCCAAATTCGTCTTGCAGGGAGGCAAGAAGGGGGGAGGGACTTAGTATTTTCTGGGATTTTTCTTTTGTGTTAATTGTAATGTTTATTGTCATTTGTTCACTGGCACACTATATACGTACACACACGGTTCAGCTACGACTGTAGAGATCTCCGCGACACGCAACACGCATCCCCCATGTTGTCCATGACCAGACCATCTGACCCCTCTGCTGTAGTAACGACACGTCTGCAGCACCTGCCTATAATCTCCTGGAATGTCAACGATCTCCGGGATAAGCTCAAGCGGGGGCTGGTCCTGCGATACTTAAAGCGTAAGGCGCCAGAGATAGCTCTGATACAAGAAACCCATTTAACAGGGACAACCTGTAAAGCTCTTGATAGATGGGGCTTCAGGCTAGCATTACATTCAGACTTTACATCTGGTTCCCGGGCGGTGGGGATCCTAGTTCGAAAACAACACCCGATAATTGTAAACCGCACTTACACAGACGATCAGGGCCGTTTCGCGGCCCTCTCATGCCAATTGGAGGGTCGGGTTGTCAATGTAGTCTCAGTGTACATCCCCCCGCGCTCCACTCACTGGTGCTTCCGGCGCTCAGCGCATTCCTGCTTCAGCTCCCGCAGGGTAATTTAATAATAGGCAGTGACCACAATGCGAAACTGGATGATACACTAGATCGCACACCTCCCCGGCAATAGCACCTAACGCATTCTGCCTTTGCAGATTCCCTGGACACCTTGGGCCTGATAGATATTTGCCGACTCTGTTTTCCACAGGCATGACAGTACACATACCACTCTGGAGCGCACAACAGTTTGTTCCGGATAGATCATATATTGATACTGGCGGGGGAAAACGGACACGTCCTTGATGTTGCGCACTTACAGAGAGACATCTCGGACCATTCCCCTCTCAGCGCCTTGTACACATGGCACACTATCACACAGCAACGCATGTTCCCTAGCTACCTGGGGTACCTCAAGAATGTCAAAATTGGAAAGGGGCTGACTGACGTTACCAAACTATACTTTACCGAGAATACGTCTTCGGTCACATCTCCACTAGTCCTATGGGAAGCCTGTAAAACACCATCCATTTGCAGTCAAATAGAAGGTCGCCCTTATATCGGGGACAGTTTTCTTTTAATCAAACAGATTATAATAGCTGGTTCACCCTTACTCCACTATACATTGGAAGTACTACTCACTGAAGTGCGATTGCACCGGTGAGATTAAAGCTATTCTTAAGGAGAAAATATCTCTACTTGTCCTGATGAAGGTGGTCCAATTGAGAATATACCACTGAAACGCGTCAACGCTCAGCTTTGTCGTTAAGTTTGGACAATTCAGCAGTGTAAAAGAGACAGGGAACCAAGACCCGTGCTATCTGCTGTGTACAACGGATCTGAATTAACGTGTATATGACAGAGTTTATTGTCTATGTTTATTCTCCATTAGGGATATTGTATTCACTGGGAATCGTGTCATTTGAAGTATGTGTTTTTAAAGTTTAAAAAATTTTTTGTCATGATATAAATTGTATAATTAGATAGGTTTTTATGATTAAAATTATATATATTTTGTATAATTTGGTTTTATAAGTGCTTTAATACGTTCAGAGTGAATATTGATGTGTATGGGTTGGTTGAGTATTATTGAGGTGTGAATGGTACAAAACTGACTTTGACCAAAGGGAAACCCTTTTTTTTAACTTTATAGACACTTAGGATACACAATCAATTGGACCAAATCCGTGATGTACGTCCTGAGGGGATCTCCACCTGCACTTCCGGTTGGATGTTCTATAACGCTGGAGGGGACACTTTTAAGTATTTGGGAATCCATATCACCCATGACCCAAGGATCTTTATGACTCTAAACCTCCAAGCTCCTCTCCGTAGACTACAAATGGACACAAAATACTGGCAAACACTCCCACTCACACTGTTAGGGAAGGCTGCCCTTTTTAAGATGATGGCATTACCAAGATTTTTATATGCCCTCCAAAACACCCCTTTCTTGGTCCCCCAATCCTACTTCCGTGCAATAGACGCAGATTTCACAAAAATCCTGTGGAATAATAAGCCACCGCATATAGCTATGGCAAAGTTGTTCCGTACCTGGTACGACGGCGGTATAGCACTCCCAAGTATCCAAATATATTACTGGGCGTGCCAATTGACGGTTACTAATCACTGGCTCCATGTCCCACATGCAGACCCGGCCTACGGCCTAGACAGATTAGAAATGGACGAGGAGGGCATGTACCGGGCACTTTATAACAAGACTCAGACCCTGACAAACCCGATGAACCACGTGCTCCAAGTATGGAATATTGTGCGCAAAAAATTAGGGTAGCATGATAAGATAACACAAGCAACACCCCTCTGGATATCCAAGGTAGGGGACCTCTGGGTGCGGGGAACAATGATCCCCTTTGAACAGCTTCCGAAACAGTACGAGATGGCGCCAACGGAACTGTTCCGCTACCATCAGATCAAACACGCACTAGAGGCAGCGATCCCCCCAGTACCACTCCGCCTGAGGCCTTGCCGTTGGAGGATAGACTACTAACGGATCATATGTCAACAAAGGCGATCTCCATGACATACCGTAAGATAATCAACGACATGCCTGACCCCATGCAAAGGCTGAGGGACAAATGGGGAGAGGAGGTGGAAGAACTGGATGACACCGACTGGCAGGAAGCGCTTGCATCGCCCAGAGAAGTGGCGATCACGTCTAAGCTGCGGTTAGTACAACTCAAAATACTCCATAGAATATACTATCCCAGAACCACACTACACAAAATAGGCTAAGAGAAACATTGCCCAACACTGGGGGGAGTGGGCCACCGCGCCGACACATACGAACAGGTGCAAAGACATGGACAGGGCCATGATGGCAGAAAGAACTGAATATCTGTGGAGGGGTTGCCCCAAAAAATTGATTACAGTGTGGGGTGGGTGGAACACTTACAGAGGAGGAATATGTGAAGTGCCAATGCTACCTCCTGCACCGGAACTGTCATAATGTTACTGATGCTAACGTATGTACTGGTATGCATGCTAATGCAACGTGTATTTACGGATTTGCTGATCATGGAACAAGATATCTGATATGTGGGGGCGCTAGAGGGCGCACAAGCAGTATGGCCGCACTCTCGTGAGGCTCCTGCAGCCTGGAATCATTATCCTTCATTTATCCTCCTTACCGGCCTGTCTTCCCGAAACAAATGGATTGTGGCTGTTGGTAACCCTCTCCTGCAGCTCCGGTGGCGATATGAGAGCGATGTGTGCAGCTGGACCGAAGCTAGAGGCGGAGCGGTGTTCCCCGAGCCCTGGGCGGACGTGAGGCGGAGCAGGCGGCCGGGGAGTGGCGCTACTCGAGGCCGGGGCGCCCCACGAGGCAGGTGGGCCTCGGATGGCGAATCGATGGTGCGGACCTCCCCTGCCTTGTGAACGAGGACTGGAAGCGGTGAGCGGGGGATGCGGCGCCGCTGTTGGTGCACGGCCTAAGACTGACGTCCTCTGCGAGGAGTAATGTGGCAGTCGGCTGGTGATCGGAGGGTGCTGGCGTCCTTGCCCGCCCCCGCCTCACCGCGCTGAGTCCGGAGCCTGGCGGCCGCGTCTGGTGCTGTATCTGGGGTGAGGTGCCTGACTCCCCCCCCCACCCCGCGCTGACAGCACGCGCGGTTCCGCCTGCTGCTGGCCTGCTAGCGCCTCGGTGCTCTACTAGACACCGCTTGCTGTGACTGGCCCATGGACACCGGTGTGCGGAGAGCGGGCTGGGCCTCGTGACCGAGGGGCCGACCTGCGGTGGACTGTTGGCGGGGGCGAGGCACCGAAGAACTCAGGTTGGTGATGCGAAGCGAGGGCCCCGACTAGAGATTTAGAGGGCGGGCATTCTGAGGTGACCAGTCCCTCTGTGGCCCCTGTTGTGGACTCCCCGGCCCTGCGGCTATGGCCTATTGCCCTTGCTGATGTCGTGTGGCGGGCAGCGCTGGTGCACTGGCCCGGAGTAGGACGGGCTGGCGATGAGCCTTGCCGGTGTTGCGTGCCTCGCCGCCTGTGCGATTGAACCTCCCTCTCTGGCGGCTATCCTGAGGTGCTGGTGAACGAGCGAGCTTTGAAGAGGGGGTCCTGCTCTCCCTCTCGGGGTGTGGTGGCTCTTGGTAGACTGCGGCGGCTAGCACTACTCTGGAGAGGCCGGTGGTGGCTGTCTCCCTCCCTACGGGTCCCTGTGTCTCGGACTGCTCTGTGTGCGGTTGCCGGCTGTGCGTGAGCGTGCTCTGACATACCTGGGGTCCGGCGCCTTTGTCTCGCCTCCTTGGCCTGGAGACACCCCCCCCCTCTTCGCGTACTTGGCAGTGGGCCCCCACTGAAGGCCCAAGATGGGCAAACAGGACAGTAAACAGCCTAAGCTGTCATTTGATGCCCCGGCGGCTAAGAAAGGGGTGCGGGGTACGCAGGAACCGGGGGGCTCGCGCGGCCCACCTGAGGCCGCCGCGGGCACTGGCCCTCCGCCGTCGGACCTGCAGCAGCTGATGCAAGAGATGAGGCAAGGCTTTGCTACCATCGTTGACAAGGTGGACCGCCTCTCCTCGCGTATGGATGCTATCGCGCAGAAAATGGATGTCCATGAGGAGCGTATCACGGAGGCGGAGAGACGGATCTCTGATAATGATGATACTACCGCCGCACACAGTGCGCAACTCTCGCGAATGGACAATGTCCTGAGAGTTATCGCCGCCAAGAATGAGGAGCTGGAGGCTCGTAGCCGGCGGAATAACATACGCGTGGTGGGCGTAGCGGAGTCCACCAACACTGGGCGCATGGAGGAATATGTGGAGAAGATGCTCCTGGCCAAGTTCTCTAACCAATTCATCGTTGAGAGGGCGCACCGCTCCCTGGGGCCGAGGCCTAGACCTGGAGCCCCTCCCAGACCCATCATTGCAAGGCTCCTTAACTACCGAGATCGGGATGCTGCACTGCGGGCCAAACGCTTGAACCACACGCTAACGTATGATGGTGTCAGCTTCACCGTGTATCCTGATTTCACGCCAGTCGTCCAGGAACAGAGGCGTAAATTCATTGATGTAAAGAAGAAACTCAGGGCTCTGCAAATTGACTACGCATTGCTGTATCCGGCGAGGCTGAGAGTCACTCATCAAGCTAAACAACACTTCTTTACGAACCCACAGCAGGTGGAAGACTTTTTGAAATCACTACGGACTGCACGAGCTGAACAACGAGTAGAGGTGGTGGCCGACAATGAGGACGAACAGTAACTACTGTTGGCTAGCTTCTGTGGCTGGGCCTCTGGCCATGGGGGCGGCTTGGCGGACGCTATCCTGATGGACCGCCGCTCGGGCCCAGCTGAGGGACGGCACTGAGGCTGATTATGATTTCCCTGGTCGGGTGCAGGCCGGGGGCTGGTAATGTATTCCAGGCACCACCCCCTCCCCCCCTTCTCCTGTCTTTGATGGGTGGCGGGACGAGAGGGGTGGAAATGTGTGTCCCTTTGATGACCCCCAAAGGGCGTACCCCAATGTACAAACAGACTCTGTTGCTCCTGTTGAGCGTTTTGGTGACACTTCTGGGAGGGGGGCGGGAGGTGATTTCTGGCATGTTGGGGCTGCTTCAGTGGGTGGGGGGTGGGATGGGCAGTTGCGTGATGCCCGTGGTGTCCTCTTTTCTCTTTCATAGTTCTGAGGTTCCACTACTTACGAGGAACAGACTGTTTAACTTGGGGATTACGATGCAGGCGTTTTTTGCTGGATTGCATATCGGGTCCGGGGAAGTATGCTGGGATGTGAATGGCTGGTGGTTGAGACGAGATCCTGTTCCTATTCCTTTTGGGTTTGTTACTGCTGTCTCACCAGATGGAATTATATGTGCAACTGGCGCAAAATGCATGTTTGGGGGATGTGTGGGGAGGGGCGGTGGGGTGTTTCTTAACATTGTTCTATTGTTGTGCACAGCTGTGTTTGGGGCGTTACCGCCGCGACGTTGCCAAATGTTTTTGCTATATGGTCGCGATGCAGCCCCCCAATGGGGCATGGAGTGAACGCACTTATTGGAGGTGGTTGCCGTCTGGGCTTTACTGATGCTATAGGCCGCAGAGCGATGGTATCTCCGCGTCAGATGAGTGGTGCGAATGGAGTGCTCGACTGGGGGGAGATGTATGTACGAATGCTCTTTCCCGGTGCACCTTGCTCCTGGTTCCCATCGACCTGTCTATGGGGGACACTGACTTGAACATCATCACATGGAACGTCAGAGGCCTGGGGGATCCCAGGAAACGTAGACACATCCTGTCCTATTTAGATCGCCATACAATACACATTGCGTTTCTTCAGGAGACCCACTTCAGGGCGCAATCTGCTCCTACCTTTGCTGGTAGATGGGCAAAGTACACCGCCTTTTCCTTCTACTCATCATATTCTCGTGGTGTTGCCATTCTGGTCAAGCGAGGAACAGCCTTCATTCTATCGGGTACGAAAAGTGATACCCAAGGCAGGTACTGCCTGATGTGGGGTAGACTGGGGCATAGAATGGTTACCATGGCCTTTCTCTACGGCCCCAATGTTGACGACCCTTCCGTCTTCGTAGACTTCGGCGCAGACATAGTGGGTGTGGGCACACAGCACCTTATATGGGGGGAGATTTCAATATCACGCTCGACCCGACGTTGGACAGATCCCACCCGGCCCCGCATCACTATACCCGGTCCCGGGGGGCGCTCTCAGAGATCATAGAAGAGCATAGACTGATTGACACGTGGAGACACCTTCACGCGGAGGTCCGTGAGGGCACACACTTCACGGCACAGGCACGCTCCTGGGCCCGGCTCGACTATGTCTTCCTGGCCCCACAGTTTCATGGGGTGCTGGTGGGGGCGTGCCACCTCCCGCGTACCTTCTCGGATCACGCGCCAGTACGAGTTACCCTGCGGGCTGCGGCCCTTGGCCCCCCGCTGACGGCTTGGCGCCTGCAGCCTATGATGCTCCTCGATGCCCCCTTCCAGGAGGAGCTGCGGGAGGATTGCCTGGATTTCTTTAAGCGTAACAAGGACTCCGTACAGGATGTTGAGACCATTTGGGATGCGTTTAAGGTTACCCTGCGTGGTCTGTGTATTGCCAAGGGGTCGGGGGTGCTGAAGGGTATTATGGCGCGTCTGCGCGCCTTGGAGACTGACCTTAGGGCGCTGGAGGCGTCGTTGGCTTCAGGCCCTGATGATGCCGCGCTGGCAAGCATTCGTGACAAAGTAACGGAGTATACTGCGGAGGCCGCTAGGGAAACGAAATTTAGAAGCAAATATTGGATCGCCCGGAGTTATGGTGAGGGCGAGAGTCCGGGGAAGGCCTTGGCTACAACAATGAGGCTAGTGCGACCGTCTAATACTATCATGGAGATTGTTGGGGCTGACGGCACATTGTACAGGGATACTGCGCAAATTCTCAACGCATTTGTGACACACTATCGCGGGCTGTATGCGTCAACTAGGACTGAGGAACTTCGACTTGACGAATATTTGGAGGATGTATCCCTGGGGTGGCTGAGTGACTCGCAAAGAGAGTTTCTGAGTTCCCCCTTTGAATTGGACGAGGTGCGGGAGGCCATCATGCACATGCGGTCAGGCAAGACCGCCGGACTGGATGGGATACCTATCGAATTCTACAAAACCTACATTGACTTTATGGCACCAGTCCTAAGGGAGGTGTATGAGGATGCGTTGGAGGTGGGCCATCTGCCCTCTTCGATGCGCATGGCCCTCATTACGTCGCTCCTAAAACCGGGGAAGGAGGCGGCTGACTGTGACTCCTATAGGCCTCTCTCCCTGCTCAATTGCGACGTGAAAATCCTGGCCAAGCTCATAGCCACTCGCATTAATTTGCTACTCCCTAACCTGATCCTGCCCGATCAGGCCGGGTTTGTGCCAGGCAGGGCCACGTCCCATAATCTTCTCACCTTCTTCTCGATCCTCAACTCTGTGCATGATGACCTGCCTATGGCCGCCGTGTTCCTTGACGCCACGAAGGCTTTTGACTCCCTCGAGTGGGACTACTTGTTCCAAGTTTTGGGGCGCATGGGCTTCCCGAGTATATTTATTTCATGGATCAGGTTGTTATACGTTGCTCCTGAGGCAAAGGTACTTGTGAACGGCCAGCTCTCCTCTGCATTTCTTATTACCAGAGGCACTAGACAGGGGTGTCCTCTTTCACCCCTGCTGTTTGCTTTGGCCATGGAGCCGCTGGCGGCCAAATTGCGGCAACATCATCGGGACAGGGCGTTGCGCTGTTTCCAGAGGCAGATATTAGTATCCATGTACGCTGATGATATCACCCTCTACGTGCGCGACCCGAAGAACAATCTCAACCCGATCCTCCGGGAATTCGTTCGATTTGGTATGATTTCCGGAATCCAGATCAACTGGAGCAAGTCCTGTCTGTTCCCCCTGACGGCTTCTACTGTGCGATTTGGTATGTACTTCCCCCTTGCCTGGTGTGAGGGGGACTTCAAATATCTTGGAATCCGTATAGAAAAAAACAGGGAAGAGCTCCTGAGGGCCAATTATGGGACAGCGATGTCCCGTATTACGGATTGCGTTACTCGGTGGATCTCTCTGCCCCTCTCCATGGCTGGCCGGTCGTCATTGATTAAGATGGTAGTCCTTCCGCAGCTTTTGTACCTCTTTCTGAATATTCCTTTCTATCCCGGTACCTTTTTCTTTCGACAACTCCGCTCGGAACTCATAAGACTCGTATGGGGTGGGAAGTCGCCCTGGCTCAAATGGGAGATCCTTATTAAGCCCTACAACCAGGGCGGATTCGGCATCCCCAACTTTGAGCTCTATTATCAGGCGGCCCAAGCGCATTACGCTTACTTCTGGATACGGCAGCCTCGATATATGCCGCAGCTTGCAGCTGAACACTGGCTGGCGCACCCCATTCCTATAGAGGGAGTGTTGTACATCCCTGTGCAGGGTAGAGACAAGACGCCCTCGGCGTTGATTAGTACGGTATCTGCGTGGAACCAGCTGGCGACGGCCCTGGGGCTTGACCTGGTGTACGCGCCACTTTTGCCTCTTGTTTACCACCCGAGTATGCCCCTGCTGCGGGAGGCGGGCTTCCGGAAATTGCTTCAGACTATCCATGTGGAGACATGGGGGGACCTATACCACAATGGCACGTTCCGATCGATGGAACACTTGTTTGACAACATACAGCCTACCCCCCTCGATGTTTTCCTATACCTCCGCCTCCGTCAGGGAGTGAGGGCACTCGTTCCCAGCTTCCCACAGGAGCCCCCGCATATGGCTCCACTGCACCGCATGCTTAGCGATGACATGCCAGCCAAGCTTGTTTCCAAAATATACCGTTCGGTACATTCCTCGACGCCTGCACCGCAGTTGGCAGTCAGGGAGAAATGGGACCGTGAGTTGCAGGCCCCATTGACGGATAAACAGTGGCTATTCTGCTTAATGCAGACGGACCGCGTCTCCTCTAGTAGCCGCCTCAGAATTATCCATTACAAATACATACATAGACTGTACTATACGCCGGTCCGACTTCACGGCTATCGACTCCGCGAGGATGATAGATGCGAGAGATGCCAGGCCCCTGGTGCGGATTTTCTTCACCTGGCATGGGCATGTGACTCAGTGCACCGCTTTTGGTGCCAGGTGTTTGAAGCACTCTCTAAAATGATCGACACAGTGTTGGTGCCCGCCCCCCTTCTGGCCCTCTTGGGCTATGTAGAGCCTATTCAGGCGACGCATCGTAAATTCATTGCGCTTGCTTTTTTACTTGCTAAGAGAAGGGTGGCGTGTCGCTGGGGCAGAGGCAGGGCCCCCAAATTTAAGGACTGGATGCGAGATCTTGTGTACTGTCAAGACCAGATTTGTACGTACTCTGAGCTTATGCCGCCAGCGTCGAGGCCCACAGACATTTGGGCTCCGCTGCGATGCTACCTCCTGGCCGGGGCGGCGGGTGCGGACGAAATGCTGATAACTGGGTGATCCTGAGCCTTTGACCTTCAGTGCTTGGAGGGGTGACTTCCCGGGGTTGTGGTCTGGGTGCTGTGGTGCTATGGGAGCTGAGGCTGTGGATCTCCGATCTCCCCCCCCCCCCCCCCCTCCCGGGATGAGTACACCATGATATGACTGATGTGGATATGTCCCCGGCTGTTGCTTTGCACTGGTCGCATAGTGTTGATATCGCCGGCCCTGCCCGACCTTTACTACCTTCTCCACCTCCATGTTTGCTCTGTATTCTCCATGATATTATGTGTACCTGATGTCGCTCTTTCGAATGCAGCTGTATGTTTCTTTTTGTTCTAAAATTGCCAAAAAAAAATTAAAAAAAAAAAAGATATCTGATATGTGTGATGATACGTATTATGAAGAACCTGAATGATGCAGATGCGCCATTTATGTTTAATAAACAGATTTTAAAAAAAGAAAATGCTGCATGACCTACAATCAGGGTTAGCACCATCTATACCCTAGCTCTATCTAAAAGTTAATCGTCATTTAAGTTGGAAAATAAAACGGGCAAATGATTAAATCAAAGGCCATGAAGCAATCGTAATCACCCCGCTAGAGTATGGTACATCCTTCCGATCGAAATAAAGAAAATATCGGAACCCTCCATACACAAACCTCCGCTCATTATAACAGACCTTGCACAGTTTAAAGATCCGTTCACCAACGCACCTTGCTTTTGGCTCCGACCATAGGTTGTATTATGGCCGCCCGGTGCCCTCGGGTACCATAAACACTCACCTTAAAATAAATGTTAATATTAACAACAGGGTTGTTTCGCAATCATAACCACAAAACCAGCACTGCCGTCCCAAGATCCCGTCCATCAAACGATAAGAGCAGCCACAACCCAATGGCTTTCTGTGAGTTCATGAAAGCGCAGTACTCTTCCAAACCTTTTCATGCCTTCAATCGTAGCTCTCTCCACCACATTTAAAAAAGTATTTGCAATGCAGCAAATTGAGAGAAGCCACGGGAAGAAAATAGTGCTGTGCAACACCGGAAGTAAAGGGGCCAGTAGCCTTGGAAGGATACAAATGACGACGTGGCCGTCATAAGGAGGGACTAACAAGCCTATAAACCAATCGGAAGGCAGCATTTAGGAACAACAAGGACACAAGCCAATGAAAAAGATGGGGTGGGGGAGTGGGCGTGGCTTCTCTCCCGTACTCAACTACCGCAGATCAACCCCAGAGCAGCGCTTGCGCGCTGGCTCAGGGCTCGACCTAAAAATGCACTTTTCCTCTAGTATCAGAAATGTTAAAGATACGATGGACTAGCTCCCCAAAATGCAGCGGGAAGTTAGTGCAGAGTTGGTTCTGTATCTCCAACAAGGACCTTGCAACCTGAAGATCAATCGTCTCTCTGCTTGCAGTTAAGGCTACATTCTGTTGAAAACGCATGGTTTTCAGTCTGCTAAGAGAATCAAAGAGTATGTTGGAAACTTTTATCCAAGTTCACAGTACTTTCTCCCTAATTTTGCGGGCAGGTGGAAAGAGTACTTGTATACAACAAGTGACTAGGGAATTAACCATCACCAGAAAATCGATGCCCAGTTCGGGCTGGACTGTTCCCATGAGGCACAGGGTCAAGACTGATTTGCATATAGCTGAGTCTGAACTGGGGTGGCGAAGTGAGCTAAAGAACGATGATGGATTCAACCCTGATCTGTGACTGGGGGGGGGGAGTGTTTGACAAGTTTTAGCACTCCATCCCTCATCTCCTTGTGTTTGCTTTGCTCACCCTAAGTAAGCAGGGTATGCCCAGACCTGGATCCCTTGCTGACTTTGCCACTGGATTCAAGCTAGCCTGGCTGATGAGGGGTGTTACCCCGAAACTAGTCCCAGGATGCTTGTTTGTGGTCCAGGGAAGACTTGGCTTGGCAGTTCGGGCTGGACTGTTCCCATGAGGCACAGGGTCAAGACTGATTTGCATATAGCTGAGTCTGAACTGGGGTGGCGAAGTGAGCTAAAGAACGACGATGGATTCAACCCTGATCTGTGACTGGGGGGGGGAGTGTTTGAAAAGTTTTAGCACTCCATCCCTCATCTCCTTGTGTTTGCTTTGCTCACCCTAAGTAGGCAGGGTATGCCCAGACGTGAATCCCTTGCTGACTTTGCCACTGGATTCAAGCTAGCCTGGCTGATGAGGGGTGTTACCCCGAAACTAGTCCCAGGATGCTTGTTTGTGGTCCAGGGAAGACTTGGCTTGGCAGTTTGGGCTGGACTGTTCCCATGAGGCACACGGTCAAGACTGATTTGCATATAGCTGAGTCTGAACTGGGGTGGCGAAGTGAGCTAAAGAACGATAATGGATTCAACCCAGATCTGTGACTGGGGGTGAGTGTTTGAAAAGTTTCAGCACTCCGTCCATCATCTCCTTGTGTTTGCTCTGTTCCATTCCACTGCAACATTGATCATTCAGCATCAAGTAGCTCCCATTCAGGAGCAATTTGAAAACCAGATGTATCACAGCAGCTGGGGAGCCCTTCAGATAACATGACAAGTTCGCAACAGAAACCTTCCATGATCCGTGAAGAGAAATGTCCTTGCAAACTAATGAACCGCTTAGGGCATTCTCACAGTCAGAACCACTAAGAAAAACGTCTGTTTCCCCTTTCCTGCACTTAAATGGAAGCTCCGAATGCTCATGCACATAGCCTTCCCCTAGCGCTTCATATCTGCCTACCTGTTGGTATTGGAAACAATATTGGAATTGGAAAGTCGTGACCGGTAGGGTGATATAACCATGGATAATCCAGTCTGTGGATTGTGTCTCTGCCACGGTAAAAGGTAATTGGTCTAATTTTTTAATCTGCAACATGGTGTATTTTACATCTCTGCATGCCATAGTTTTCTGAGAGAGACTATTGTTATAGATTCCTTACCTTAAAATTACTCCCAGGCGTCAGACTGGCTCGGGAGAATTTTTCTTCAGCAGTACCCCTGCGCGTCGGTAGGTGGCGTTAGTCCACTCCGTGTCTGTCGTTGGCGTTGTGATCACCGGAATGATGTCGCAGTATCTACTTAGACGCAGGTCCTGCGTGCTGACGTCAGTGCTTTCTTTTTTCGTGCCAGCCAGGGCACATCCGGACAGAGCGGTACCCTTAGTCACTTTTTGACAAACGTTTTTTCGACTTTTGTCAACGTTTTTCGAGTCGTTCGACTCCTGGTGCAGGTAGGGTTGTCCCATCAACGTACCGGCTTCAAACCTTGTGACTCCTGTCGCAAATTGATGTTGACACGGTACCACATCTCGTGTGCCTCTGGTGCCTGGAGCGCGACCAAGACCTGAAGTCGTGCTCCGACTGTTGGGCCATGAATATGAAGTCTTTGCGCGACAGTCCCAAAAGCTTCTGGAGGCCCGGTAGTCAGCTCTGCGCCACTCAAGGTCCCAATCGAGAGGGAGGTCGCGGTACCAGTCGCAGAGTCACGATCATCATTCATCTTTGAAGTCTTCGTCTTCAGGTAAGTTGAAGCACAAGAAGAAGGCGAAGAAGCACAGTCACTCTTCACCTTCTCCCCATCCGTCAGCTGGCGCAACGCAGGACACGGAAGGTCGTCGTCCATCGGCTCCACCCACGGACCCTACCGGGATGGCTCTAAGCTTCCCTCATTTCCTGGGGGCCGCAGCGTCCCCTACCCAGCTTTGTGCCTTTTATGAAGCCCACCACTCCATCTGTGGGCAGCCTGACTCCACCGGCACGCCTTTGGGCCCCGTGGATCTGGCTGGGGTTCTAGGCCTTCAATGCCAGCAGCTCTGGCCCCGACGTCGCAGGTCCACCAGGGATCCAGGCCTCGATCCGGATCGGTGCCGGTTGACCTCACGACACCTCCCCAGGCACAGATTCCGCTGATGACACCTTCGCCGCCTCCACCACTGGTTGTGTCCCCTGCCGGCATCGACCCCGGCCTCCCCCTCGATCTCAACACGGAGCCGGACTGGCCGGTACTTTTGTATCACTGTTCTATCCTGGCATTCCTTTTCGCCCTGAGTGGCAGCCAGAGGACGGTGAGGAGGACTGGGAGGGATCTGTGAACCCTCTGGCAGACCAGCTAGTAGATCCGGACTGGGGAGAGGAGTTGGGTGATGCCAGTGGTCTGGATACTTCCCCTGACTTTGGTATGCTTTCTTCCCCTACCGTGGCCACAGAGGAGGGAGCCTCCTACGCTGTGGTGTTGCATAGGGCGGCTGAGGCCTTGGGCCTTGAGCTTCCTATGGTGGCAGTCAGTACTAACCTCCTGACTGAGGGGCTTAAGCCGGCGGCGGCCTCCTCGGAGCCCCTGCTGCCTTTTAATGAAGCCCTCACTGACATCCTTCTGGGCACTTGGTCCAAGCCCAGTATAGAGTCTCCTGTTTATTTAATTATTTATTTATAAAGTTTTATATAGCGCGAACATGATCTCAAGGGATATCAAAGCGCTTTACAATCAGAGGGAGAGGAAGGTAAAAGTTGCAGTACATGTGTCAAATCGGGATACCAAACAGAGCACATATCAAAATAGAACTTACAGAACAAGAACGGATACAAATGCAAGGGGTCGACAAAGAGTAAGATAATAACTGGTACATAGCGGAATAGGAGGGGAGCGAATGATTTGAGAAGGATAAAACAAGAAAAGAAAAAAACAAGAATAACATCCAACGCAGGGCTTAAAGGTGTAAGTCCAATGCCTTAGAGCAGAACAATCCAGCGCCCTATTAAGGTAAGAACTTGTTCATAAGGAATCTTTTTACTTCCACTTTGAAAGCAACCTTGGAGGAGATTCTCCATATTTCTGGTGGGAGAGTATTCCTGTGGATAGGATGATTGACCAACACCACTGCCCGGCCCCGGGTTACCCCATTTTCCTCTCCCAACACCCTACCCCTGAGAGATTGGTGGTCCAAGCCTCAACCTCCAAAGGCGCGTTCTCTACTACTTCCCAAATAGGGAATCCAAGACGCTGGATCATCTTGGGAAGAAGGTGTTTGCTTCCTCCAGCTTAAGACTGCGGTCTGTGAACTCCGCATGTCTCTTGACCTGCTACACCCACTCTGTGTGGGACACAGTTGGGCAAGTGCTGCCACAGTGCCCGAAGGAGGCCCGGACTGTACTCACCTGTGCAGTTGCAGAGGGTAGAGAGGCAGCGAAGTTCGCCATTCGATGTGGGCTGGATACTGCCGCCACGCTAGGTAGAACGATTTCTACATCAGTAACCTTGAGACGCTACGCCTGGCTGAGGTCCACTGGCTTTTTCGGGGATGTCCAATCGACCCTTTTGGACATGCCCTTTGATGGCTGTTGCCTGTTTGGCAACAAGGCGTACAATCTGCTTGAGTGCTTCAATTACTCTCGGGCTACGGCCAGATCCTTTGGCCTCACTGCCACCTCTCGCCTCGTTCAGTCCAACTTTCGCCCCTTTCGTGGCTACGGAAGGAGTCCCCTACCACGTTCTACCCAGGGCCATAGGCCGGCGCAAGCTACTCAACCTCTGTGCAGCTGGGGACATGGGACCCAGCGCCGTGGGTCTGGGGGCCAGCAGGCAGGTCAGTCCACCAGTGCCCCCTCTGTATCGCCCTCCAAGCCTTCCTAGTCTGACCTTTCAGGACCACCAGTTGCCAGTGGGTGGCAGGATTCGCCATCATCTCCCCCCACTGGCACAAATTCACGTCAGATAGTTGGGTTTTGCAGATAGTCCCTTCTCTTCAAGACTACCCCTCCCTCCATGGCACCAACACTCCATCGCATGTTGGAGGATCATTTGGCCCCTCTCCATCAGAAATTTGAGGCTCTCTTGGTCAAGGGAGCCATCAAGCGAGTCCCTGTGCCAGAAGTAGGTCGTGGTTGTTATTCCCACTACTTCCTGGTGCCCAAGAAGGACAAAGGCCTGCGTCCTATCTTGAATCTCATGGACGTCAACCACTTCCTCTGGAAGGAGGAGTTCAAAATGTTGACATTGTCTCCAGTCTTGTCTGCCCTCGACCCTGGAGACTGGATGGTAGCGTTGGACTTGCAGGACGCTTATTTTCACTTCCCGTCCTGCCGGCCCACAAGCATTTCCTACAGTTCACGGTGGGCCACGAGCATTTTCAGTTTACCGTGCTGCCCATTGGCCTTAGCAGCGCCCCTTGGGTGTTTATGAAAGTGATGGTGGTGGTTGCAGCCCATCTACGCAGATCAGGGTTTCCAGTCTTCCCCTATCTTGATGACTCCTGCACTCGCTGGGGTTCACTATCAACGTGCCAAAGTCACACCTGATTCCCTCTCAGAAGCTCCTTTTCATCGGAACAGTTCTGGATACAGCGCAGTTTCGGGCCTATCCTTTTGAGCAGCGAGTCCGGGATATTCGGGCTATGATACCGATGTTTCAGCCTCCATTCTGGATTTCAGTGAGAATGACCCTGAGGCTGCTGGGCCTCATGGCCTCCTGCATCCTGCTGGTGGATCATGCCAGGTGTCATATGCGGGCTCCGAAGTGGGACCTGAAGTTCCAGTGGGCGCAGTATCAGGGGAATCTTTCCGATGTCGTCCAGATCTCGGAGGGCACTGCACACCAATTGCAGTGGTGGGTAACGAACCAGGATTGTGTAAACGGCAGATCCCTCTCCCTTCCCTAACCAGACTTCACAGTGGTGACAGATGCGTCACTTCTGGGATGAGGTGGCCACATGGGAGAGGCGGAGATCAGAGGCCTCTGGTCTCCGGCGGAATCCGGGCTCCACATCAACCTGCTAGAGCTCCGGGCGATCAATCTTGCACTGAAAGCATTCCTTCGTTCTTTCAAAGGAAGAGTAGTGCAGGTGTTCACAGACAAAACAACCGCCATGTGGTACTGCAACACACAGGGTGGGATCGGGTCATGGACCCTGTGTCAAGAGGCTCTTTGCCTCTGGACGTGGCTGGAACATCAGGGCATGTCCCTGGTGGTTCAACACCTGGCAGGTTCCCTAAACGCCAGGGCGGACAAGCTCAGTTGCTGGTGCATGATGGATCACGAATGGCGTCTTCACTCGGAGGTGGTGCGAGGTCTCTTTCAGTAGTGGGGAGAGCCTTGGTTAGATCTGTTCACCACCGAAGAGAACACGCAATGTCAGCAGTTCTGCGTGTTGCAATTTCCAAGGTGGCACTCGCTCGGCGATGCTTTTTGTCGCAAGTGGAATTGTGGTCTTCTATACGCCTTTCCACCTATACCACTTCAGCCCAGAGTGCTGAAGAAGATAAAACACGACCGGGCCCAAGTCATTCTTGTGGCTCCGGATTGGGCATAAAGAGTCTGGAATCCCAAGCTCTTGAACATGGCCATCGATCCTCTGATCAGAATGCCTTTTTGGGAGGATCTTCATTCGCAGAAGCAGGGGACGGTCCTCCACCCGAACCTGTCCAGCCTCCACCTCCTTGCATGGAGATTTAGCGGCGGCAGTTGACAGCTTTTGATTTTCCTCCCGAAGTCTGTAATGTTGTCTTGGCAGCCAGGCGTCCCTCCACTAAAACGATATACGACTGTAGATGGAACAAATTTGTGGCATGGTGCACAGCAAAGGCTGTGGATCCACTTGCTGCCCCTCTTTCAGAGGTTCTCTTCCTTCTTTCTTTTGCCCAGCAGGGCTCTGCTCTGGGCACCCTTAAAGGCTATCCTTTGGCCATTTCTGCCTTTCTTCGCCTTCCTGTTCAGCCTTCTCTTTTCAAGCCCCCTATTGTAAATAGATTTCTTAAGGGCATTACTCACCTCTTTCCTCCTATTCCTTTCGTAATGCCCGAGTGGGACTTGAATCTGGTGTTAACTTACCTCATGTGTGCACCTTTCAAGCCACTACATAATTGTCCTCTCAGACTCTTGACCTTAAAGACTGCTTTTCTGGTTGCTCGCAGGGTGAGTGAGCTTCAGGCTCTTTCTTCTAAACCTCCTTTCCTTGTTGTTCATCCGGACAAGGTTGTCCTTCGAACTTGACCTTCTTTTCTTCCCAAAGTGGTTACCTCTTTCCACATAGGAAAGACCATCAATTTGCACACCCTCTTCCCGTCCCCGTCTCCTTCTAAGAAGGAGAGGCTCCACCGTCTGGATCCAAAACGTGCGCTATCATTTTATCTGGATCGCACAAAGCAATTACGGTTGGATGATCAACTCTTTGTCGGCTATGTGGGCGCCAAGAAAGGTCAGGCCCCGCAAAATCGTTCTTTGCATTAAAATCTGTTATTCCTTGGCGAAAAAGGAGTCTCCAGTGGGGTTGCGCGCCCATTCCACCAGGGCGACGGCAGCCCCTACTGCTTTGGGAAGTGGAGTCCCCCTCAGTGACATCTGCCAGGCAGCCACGTGAGCATCATTGCACATGTTCACTATGCATTATTGCCTGGATAGTCAAGTCCGGAGAGACGGCTTCTTTGGTCGTTCAGTTCTCCAGGCCTTTCCGGGGTTGATATTGCTGGGGTATTTATTCTGAGGTAAGGAATCTATAACTAATAGTCGCTTTCAGATGAACAAGTTACTTACCTTCGGTAACTATATGCCTGTACGAGACATATATAATTTATAGATTCCTTACCACCCCACCCATCCTCCCCGTTCTGCGAACTGACTTCTAGAGTAAGGAACTCCATTACAGGGCCCTAGTTTTGTGCACCAGTGGTCAGTGTCTTGCATAGCTCTGTGCTTCTGGCGTGGAATGTCGTGTAAAGAACTGAGGTCAGCGTGCAGGGGCGGCTTCTAAGCAGATACCGCAACGTCATTCGGCAATCTCAATGGCAACGACGAACCCAGAGTCAACCGGCGTCACCTACTGATGCGCAGGGGTACTGCTGAAGAAAAATTCTCCTGATCCAGTCTGACGCCTGGGGGTAATTCTAAGATAAGGAGTCTATAACTAATATATGTCTCTTACAGATATATCGTTACCAAAGGTAAGTGACTTGTTCATCTCTCTTTCCGTCAGATCGTATTCAGAAAACGGACTAGTAGTGTTGATGTTACACCATGGCACGTGGCCGGAACGTAGCGTTTGCAACATCCAGTTAGCATTACGATGGAAAATAATAGTGACTGTCCATGTTGTAAAATAGACATGTACTGTTGTATTATGTCAATTGCAGAAGACACTATGTTGCAGAGTGAATACATTCTGAATGAGAAAGTGGTCATACTGTTGTCAACCACATGGTCATACTGTTGTCAACCACAGCCAAAGCCTTTTTCATATTTACCCTGTCGAGCTTCCACAATGTCTCTTCAGCTTCCTGCTGAAAAATCTTCCATAGCTCGTTGTATATTCCATACAAGGAGCGCTTTTGACATGGGTTTCTGGGACCTAGTAAAAAATCCCTGAGATCCAGATCATCGGACAGAAGGAACAAGTGTTGTTTCACCTGGGAAAGTGTTGAGGTCTTTAGCAAATCTAGGCATAACTTCCCATCACTACATGATGTCACTACCCCTGCGTGTTCTTTTTGTACACAGTGTAGGTCAGGCCTGTTGATCTTAAACCCTCCTATGTTACCCAGGAATCTAGACTGACATCTGTCCGTGTCTAGTAACCAAACCAAGAAACCCTGGTGATCGGGGACTGATGTATTGTGTGATCCATTGCTAAGCATGGCATCTAATGTATCCTCACTGTACTTTGTGTATTGTTGCCAATGTTCAAGGCAAATGTGGGAATGCACTGTAAGTTCAAATCTTTCGCCTTAGCTAAACCAAGGCATGAAGTCTGTTGCACTGTTTCATTCAGGATAATCATTTGATGTGGTATGAGGCATGCTCTAAATAGGGCCACTTTTCCCTGAACCAGCCAATCTTTTGTTCTGCAGACAGATATTGTTTCTCTTGTGTGTTTTCAAAAGTCAAAACCCTATATAGACAGTTGGGAAATAAAATCAACTTGGTATTTTTGAGCATAGTCTTTGCAGGTGTTGGTGCAAGCCTATAGTAATAAGAGGCTGGGTCTGAAGTGTCAAAACCAGAAAAGTATGCAAGCTTCTGTGCAAATGTTTTTGAACTACCTTTCTGCAGTTTTGGCAATGTTCCCATTGGGTGCAGTTGTAAACAGCACATGGGATACTAGCTTTGTGTAAAGAATGGTGACCATAATGTCATGACCATAATGGAGTTATGTTGATAACAAAACATAACTCAAAAAGTACTTGGGCCATTATACAATTAATCATTAGAAAATGCTGCTGATTGCTCTAGATCTGAAAGCAAATAATTCATAGTTTTAATGTCCCACTCATCAGATAATGTACTAGAGGTGATGATATCATTTCAAGAAATCTTAAACAAATATGGAATTGCAAAAGTTCAGTAGGACTATATACATCATACAATACCCTGTACCACAGTATTCCACCTGGAACTAGAACCCCTGTAATGTTCACCAGGGACAGGTCCATGAGGTCCATCAATTCACGGTACGATGATGCATGTGGTTTTAGAACCACTTTCACATGTTGGACTTCAAACCGTTCTGGGAGATAATGTCCTTTCAGAAGTAGAAAAACGACAGTCACCAAACCAGTCCAGAGTATCAAGAAAAGTAATCTAACTGTAACCCAGAGATGTATCCAGGGGGCAACAAGTTATGTCTTTTTCAACAAAGATAGAGAGAATAAACTCGTAGCTTGAAAGGGAGTGGTGGTGTTGGCAATTCAGGTTCACTGGGATCTGATGAAAAATCGCCATAATGCACGAAGTAGCCAGATGCAGTCCGGTTTATTTTTGGCAGCTCAGCAGGTTTTGTAGAACTGGAAGATGACTCGATCTATGGCATGTTGACATAGACGTCAAGTTTTTAATTGAAACTCTGTGCTGGATGACTGTACAGTTGTAGTTGTTTCAATGGGGAGAAGCATCATCACATTTTTGTTGACAGCCTCTCTTTGGAAAGTTGAGTCTTCAGTCGTTATTAAAGCTTCCATCTGAACTTCCTGTATGGTAGCGAGAGGAGATTGTCAGCTACCCAGGAGCCCACGTGGCCTACTGTTGAAAATTGACCACATAGTGTGGGTTTGATCAGATCGATGGAGACAAGCCGTTTGTCTCGGCGACCGGCAAGAGGCGGAAGAAGTACAGTTCTGGTACCTTCAACAGCCAGGACAGATAGAGGCCCAAATTCTTTCTTGTCCTAAATTATTTCTCTGACGAGGTCCCCAATCATCAGGACCCAAGCAGGTCTTGCCGCTTCTGCTTTCACTTCCACAGTGGCGGTGCGTTTTACTTGGACGTAGATTCTGGAAGCTGTAAATTCTTTCATGTCCTGTAAAACATCCCAATGAATATTGACGTCAAATGGATTTTCAGCTGCCACTTAACTGACACTATCGAGGTCTGGGACCCATATCCTCATCCCAAACAGGATCTCATAGGGTATATGACCCCCCTTGGATTTTCTTGGCATGTTGTTAAGTGCCCTGTGGATTCCGTATAGGTGATTGACCCAACTGCTACCCAAGCCTAGTACCCTAGCTGTTAAGGATTGCTTCCTTGCAACAACTAAATTTCCCTCGGGATGGTAGGGAGAGGAGTACCGCAAGGCCACACCCAAACTTCCCCTGGCTTCTTTGTAAGCTCTAGAGCTAAACGCCTGAGAGCTAAACGCCGGTCCCTGGTCGGAACGTAATGTGCCAATTGCTTATGTCTCGATAAAGACTCGCAAATTCTTTCAATTCGGGCATCAGTTGAGCACTGGGCCAAACCCACAGGAATCTAGAGCATGAATCTACTGCCACCAAGATGTACTTGTAAGCCCCGTCTGAGTGTAAGGGGCCGCAGTGATCCAAATAGACACAAGCAAGAGGCTTGTCTGAGATCAATAAAGGTGTTTTATGTGGACGTGCTACGGTGAAGCCATTCATCTGCTGGCAGATGTCGCATTTAAGGACAAAGTCCTTGGTCTGTTTAGTGAGACCTGGCCACCACTAACGCTGCTTCAGTAATAAAATTGTAGCTGAGATCCCTGCAAGTGCTGAACCCAGATCCTCATTTGCAGCTAGTAATAAACCCAATCTGCGATCAGTGTTTTGTATTATTCTAGCTTCCACTCCCTAGAATTTGAGCATACAGAATATTTTGTGCATCTAACTTGTAGGAGTACTTGAGTGGAAAGCCTTTCGGCAGTGCTGAGCTGTTGCGTGTGGCATTAACAGCTATCATAGTTGTTTCATCTATTCTCGTGCTAGAGCAAGTGATTGCAGCAGAGGCAGCAGTTGACACTGTTGCCTTGGCGGTTCCTCCGCCATTGAATTCCCTTCAATGTGAATGCCAACACGCTGATGACTCAATGCATGAATAACATGAGTTCGTGGCAGGCCTCCCTTCAGCTTCGCCACTTGTTCCCAAAGCATTTTGTGCTTGATTGTACAACCCTTCGAATCTCGAAACTCATTTTTGCCCACATAGTGAAGGTATTCATTGTAAGACTGGACGTAGTAAAATGAATCACACACAATAAGTGTGGGGGATTCGTTATCCGTATTTTGTAGTGCCAGTATCAGGGCTTTTAGTTCTGCCAACTGCGCTGTGCAGTCCCCTAGGGACTGTGGTGTTTGTTATTCTGTGAACAAATATCGCACCTTGCATGCAGCCTTTTACTATTTCACAATGCCTGCAGAATATTGCTGTGTCAATCCTACAGCAGGTTGGGCAGTTCCATCGGTATAAATGATACATTCATATTGATTTAGAGGATTAATTTCATTCGGCAGAGCATATTCTTGTTCGTACTGCAGGAATGCTTGTGTTTGTAATGCAGCGCCAAATTTGTAGTCTACATCTTTTGCAGTGAGAGAGTTAGCCAGTTGGATCCATCTTGGATGTAGAGCTTTAGTATTTAGAATGCTCGCTTTAGACACCGCCTCTAAGGTCGATACTGGGGTGACTACAATTCTAAAGTTTTCCCTGAGCCAGGGCTCGCTCTCTCATTACAGCAGTCTGTACAGCCATGAGTATTTTCTCAGTGGAGGCAAAACGCATTTCAGCATTTCTGTACAGTTTTGATTTGTAGGTACTGTATCAACTTCATTGAAAGCGATGTAGGTGTACCCGGTTGGTCGAGCGACTACGCAGATCACCAGGTTAGTTGTGTTGACACCTGTGTTTATATGCCTTGAAGCTAGTATGCCAGTTTGTACTGAGCGTAAAATATCTATGTTCCTGTGTCCAGTGCTGCACTGAAAAGCCAGGTCTAATTAAGTCGTAGAATGGTTTTACCCTTTCTGCGTAATTCACAATGTAAGTTCTGCCAACATTTTCAAATCACAAAATGGATTGTAGACTTTTCAGAGTTGTTGGAGGTTGGAGTAATGCACATTTTTCAAAAAACGTGTCGCCAGGCTTTTGCTTTCATTTGAAAACTTGTATCCCAGAAACAGGACACCGAGGTGGGCTATTTTAGATTTTTTTAAATAAAATTTGTAGTCCAGTTAAGCAAATCACACTATAATGTTGTGTACTCTAGCCAAATGTTCCATGAATTCATTGTCCGTCAGATAAATATTATCTACATAGGACACTGCCTTCTCATCAATACTTTGAAGTAACTCTGTTACTCTGACTGAAAACAGCCCAGGGCTATTCTTATACCCTTGTGGCAAATGACAACATTGATGCTGAGACCTTAGCACTGAAAATGTGGTCAAATATCTACTTCCAGGCACTGTATTCTGGCAGAAAAAAACATTTGAGATGTCTAGTGTAGTTTTTTGTATTTCTTCTGCACAATGTTATTCACCAGTGCAGCGCTATGTGCTTTCTGTACTGTAAATGTGCGTGTTGATGCATTCAAATGTCTGTAATCTAAGACTAAGCAATATGAATTGTTGGGTTTCATTACGGGAAACAAAGGATTATTCTTGGATGAGGTGTAAGTCTTGATTACAACCTGGTACTCAAGTTGGTCTAAGATCGCTCTGACTTGTTTCTTTGGTCCATGTTTAATTGGGTACTGTCTCTGAGGTTGAGGGATCTTTTTTAACAGGATCTCGTGATGAGGAGATTTATCATCCCACCCAACATGATTGCCGTATAGTGCAGGCACTAAAGCTGACGCCGACTCCTCCGCATATATATTTTTTACTGATTTTGCTTCGAGGTCGGAGAAAGCAGGTAAAATTACTTCTTCCCCCATTGGGCAATCTATTACAAACTCAGGTGGCAAACCCTTTTCAGCCAAAATAATGTCGTAACTATGTCTCCTGTCCTCCAAAAAGAGACTCTTCATTTCTCTATGAGTGTCTTCTTCTATTTGAAGTGTTATTCTGTGTAAACGATGTGGGACACTCACTCTCGTATCAGGTGTTTCCACTGTGATATACTCACTCAGCGCTACTACTTCCAGAAAGTCCATCATGTTCTGGTGAGCTATTGTGACTTCTGCTGCACTGTCCAACATCATTACAGCCCAGTCCCTGTTCAGAAGCCGAGTCCTCAGTAGTCTGGGCATCTTTGATCCTAATCCCTGATACTTCATTTTTAAATTGAGGTTTCCTAGATTTTTGTTTATCTTCTTGTTTGATGATGTAGTCTGAAGTGTGATGTGTCTGTTTGCTCTTCTGATCTTTGCTCTTACCGTCCTCCTCTCTCTGAGCGTTTCTCAGATTGATCTTGAAAGGAACAAGAGGAACGTGTATCATTATCCTGATATCTGTCAGGCTTTCTAATGTTATCACAGTTTCTGAGATTATATCAGTGTGCTCCTGTTGTGGAGACCCACTCGATGATTGTTGTTTATTTTGTTTATTATTTTTATGTTTATTATCTCATTTCTCTTTGGAAGAATTAGGTGCTTGCTTGGAGTTATCCTATTCGGAATTACCCTTAACCTCTGGCTCCCAGATTATGTCTTCCCAGGAAAGCGTATGTTTCTGCGATAATCTCTCGTAACTCGCTCTCCCGTTGTATAGGAGAGAGTTCCCTTAGGCGTTGGCGTATAGCCATCGCAGCTGCCTCCCCTTTTATGTTGCAATACATAATTGCAGAAACTTGGGGAAATTGCCTATTAGTTTCATCCCTAAGTCCAGGGCAGGTTCTGTCCTGTACTCATTCTGTATTTGTTACAATACATCTGGTATTAGCGCTATTGAAGGGGTACCATGAGTTCTGGTGTAAATAGCAGCAAAGACTGTACCCCAAGTGGCACAATCTTCTATCGGGGGAGCCATCCCCATCGGCAAGTAAATTGTTAAAATTCTGTGTTTTTCCTATGGGGCCGTATGGGGAAATAACACTTCAAGCTATGCTATCCAGACTGTACTTGTTCCCGACTGGTGGGAATTCTTCCCATCACGGCATTCACTGTTTGAGGGCTGATACCTTTGGTAGCCAATTGAGGTTGTGTGGCCTGAGCAGCCCTCACAGGTTGAACTATGAGTGTTCGCATTATGTATTGTGTAAGATTTCTGTAAATTTTCACTAAATCTTCGTATAGTGTGCGCATTTCTCCTGCTCCTAAACCTATGAATGTCGGGGTGTAGTGTATACGGAGCTAAGACCGACCAGGCCGCTCCTTCTTTACTGGGAGGTCTGAATCTCGCGTTTTGTGTAGTGTGGGGGAGGGTGCCTTTAAACCAATTCATGTTCTCTTGGTAAGTTAATGGAACTTCTATGTCTACGCATAGAATGTATTCCTCTGGTGTCTCATCTTCAATGTAAGTGTGAAACAATTTTGTGCATGGGTCTGCAGCTGGCAATTTATCCCACAAATAGAATACCTCTGTTCTGAATGCTTCGTGGTCCTCCACCACAAAGGTAGCTTCTCCACTTTTTGCCGGGAGGCCATGTTGTAACAGTTTCTTAGTAACTGCCTGTCTGCAAATATTTAGTCCTAATAACTGTTGTGCAATGTCATCATCTTGTTCTGTTATAGTCACAGTAGTATTGTTGAATTACATTTTTTATAGAGATATGCTGGACACAATGTGGGAATCTTCTAGTCCTCCAAGCTTGATTTAACCTACAGCCAATACATAGGGTATGCCTACTCAGCTGAGGCAGATTTGTTTCCCTTTCCCCTACGGGCATCTCCGGTTAAAATGTGAGTAGGGGTCTCTGAGAAAGCACAACTAAACTCCTCAGATTTGACCATTAAATAAGTGCCTAACCAATGTTGGGGGGCCATGTCGTGTAGTTCCTACTAATCCGTAGGGTCTGCGCATTGGTTGGACAACAAAAAACTAGGGGCTTGGTGCCTAGACTGACTCCGGACACCCCGCAGGGTATGTTTGAATATAGACCAGCTACCTCACAATACCACTGCAAGCCCCCCTAACTTACCAAGGAGCAAACAGTTTCTAGCAACCACTGAACATGATAACCCTGATTTCTCAGGAATCGTGGAAATGGTATAGAACCTTTCGCTTGGTCACTCATGTGCACTTGTTCTCAGAGAAATTTACTGAGAATACACAGTGGGACGTTTTCAATAATATTTATTGAACCAACATTATTCTTGCATAAAATATGTGTGTTGCAATGATTAGGAGACAGAAGCAAATAAAAGAGATCACAAGAGTGAAGGACCCCCTCTTGGTCTCCAGATGAACACCCTTCACGGAATGTCAGACCGGTGCGTGGTGATTTCTCAGCAGGCAGGGACCTTCGGTGTCAGCAGAAGTGCCTCCACTACCAATCTATCGGGATGCCTATTATTTGTAATAAAAGCAGCCTTCGCAATGTGCGCACTAGATTAGTGATGTTATGAGTATGTGAATAGCGCTGTCACCCCGTGGATGAAGATAGGACGACTTTTGTACCAAGGGCCAGATGTACGACCAGCAAAATTGTGCCTCGCAAATTGTGACTCATTTGCGAGGTGCAATTTGCCATGTACAACAGTGTGTTTTACACTGTTTGCGATTCCCAATGGGGTCGCAAATTGCAAAGCTCATTAATATTAATGAGCCTCTTGCAATTTGCAAGCCCATTGGGAATGACAGGCCCTTCTAGGTATGGTGGCCTGCTGGGCTCACCAGACCACCGTGTCTGGGACTGCTTTTAAATAAAGCAGTTTTTTTTTTCAAAGGAAAACGGGAGGCATTTAAAAAAAAAAGAAAAAAAAAAATGTTTTCGTTTAATTTTTTAAGGGCAGGTAGTGATCCCTGGGACCACTGCCTGCCCTTAAAAAATATATTTAGAGACAGTCACAAAGTGGAAGGGGTCCCCTGGGGACCCCTTCCTAATTGCGTCCGCATTTCCACCCCCTTGAAGAGGGTGGTAATTTGTGAGTGTTTTGCAACCACAATTGCAGTCACAAAACATTCATACATTGATTTGCGGACGCAACTAGGAAGGGAACGCCTCTTCCTAATTGCGACTCGCAATTCCTAAATAGCGAGTTGTAAATAAATTTGCGCTTGCAATTTAGGGTCGGGCCCTTAGTGCATAGAAAGGCCTAGTACATGATGTTCATGGCATCGTGACAGTGGTGTGCGAAGCTGGATGTATAAACAAAGCAGTTTCAGAGAAACAAATCCAAGATTGTCGTGCATGCAAATGTGTGCGAAAGGTCACAGCTGAAACTTCATTTTCTAGGGCAATGTAAGGAATTATCTGCCTTGCTACATAGGCCTGACTCGGGATATAACAGCAGATTCATGAACTCCCTGCCCATTCTCCCCATTCTTTGAATGACCTATGAGGTAAGGGTTATACCCTTTTTAGGTCGAGCCTAGGGCAGCACGCATGCACTACTCTAGGAGACGACCTTTAGGAATCGGTCTGCTCTTTTCAAGCACTTGTGCTTTTGGCGGCATCCACCTTGCAGAAGCGAGCAGCAGGGCGCAGGGGACATCTGTTTCCAATTAGCATGGCCGTGCTCGTGTCTGCACTTTTCAAGCACTTGTGCTTGTTTACAGTTCCTTCGAGGACTCCATAAGTTAGAAGCTTCCACTCATAGCATTCAGCCTGATATTTTGCTCTTACGAATTGGAAAAAGGTACACAAATAAATGTTTTTGTTTTATTTGTTACAAAGATTGGTGTTTATTTGTTTTGAGGGAACATGCAATACTCTGGTACAAAATATGAGGAAATACATGCATTACTCAACTTATTGCTCTCAGGGCTCATTTTTTCCTTCGTGAAATTATGAATAAGTCTCACTGCATTTAACTGAAATTTTCCCAGCGCGCTATGCTGCACTTTAACTTTTAAATAGGCGGCAGGCGCCTTGCTTTATATCCGGCACGGAGAGTGTGTTGCGCCCGATCTTAGCCCCTGAAGCATTATAATATTTCAGCTTGTTTCACTTTCTGCTCGGGAGGTATGAACAGCTCTCCAGACATCACGGGCCGGATTCTCTGCGACCGCTCTTCTTCTGTTGTTTGCTGGCCTGCTCGCTCTCCTCCCCTGCTCTCAGGCTCCCCATGTTTCCTCTTGATAATTGTCCCACATTTATTGTAGTACGGACCTTCTTTCAAGCCCCTACCATGACCTCCTCAGGTGTTGGAATGCTTAAAAGCACAACCTTCAGCGATCTGTGACTAGAAGCTAAGTTCAGCTACGGGTGCAGCCGTTGTTTTCAACCACGCGTTTTTTTAAAGAGAAACAAAGTGGTTGCTTTCATTGTCCTTGCTCAAAAACAAATGTCCAGCGCTGAGGGCTTTATTTTTTCCAAACACACACACGCAGCATTGCTTGGTGTTAAGAATAAATATGCAGGGCAGCCGATGCCGAAACCCCAACCATGCCCCACCCCGCCCCGTTACCATTGCCCAGGCATAGCAACCAGTGCAGCCAGAGCCCTAGGAGCAGCAGCGCCAGCCTTACCATGCGATCTGAATCACTATTATCAAGTTTAGGTACGGTGCTCGTTTCTCAGAAACTTTAGGAATGTGTTATTATTTTTTATTTAACTAAATACTTATAAGGTCCCAAAAGCAAGACCTATTGACTTTGCCAATGCTTGTTCAGTACTGGTATTATATCCCGGTGATCACTATCTCAACTTATGGTGGGAACCAGCAGACCACTTAGCCTGGGAACATAGGTTTTGTTTAGATGTGGCCATATCAACCATTTCCAAATGTGGGTGGTCGGTAGGTTGGGTAGTGTTTTCTCTTTCGCACTGGATTGCACACCAGTGGGCAGTATTGCTTTATTTGTTCTTCCTTTGAAAGTCTTTTTTTGGTATCATCATACCTTGTATTGGCACTATCAATAAGTCACGGAATGGTGTGATTCAACAAACAGCTTGGTGTTGTCTTTATAGGTTTAGTTTGCTGTTACCATGTCATTCCCATCCATTGATGAATGGTCTATAGAGTGTAAGGCTTTCTTCCTTAACATGATGGTTATTCACCAGGATGCAGGGTTTCACGTAGCCCTGTGCTTTTGTTGATTCATTTGGGGTTTTCTTTAAAATCCATGTCTGGTATTAGCATACCATTTGATGTGTCTTCTTATTAATGTTTCAAAGATTTGTATCTTTTTGGCACACTGTTTCTTCAACCACTTTCTATAGTGGCTCCGCGTTCCGATGCGAAAGGTTTCACAGAAAAAAATTGACGTTCGCACGCTGGAGGGGACTTATATGGCCCCACTGACGTCATGACCGGAGTCAATGTCATCGCGGAGCCGTACAATGCCGTCTCCCGGCACGCAGAGGTACTGCTGAAAAATGTCCAGATCCAGACTGGCACCTGGGGAGAATCCAAAAGTTAATGTATCTGCGGCTAGACTGTGTCTCTACCAGATATGACGTTACCGAAGGTAAGTAACTTGTACAATTCTTTGTCAAATTTGGTACGTATCAATGCAGTTACTTAGATTTACTTCAGGCAACCAACTCCAGCATCAAGCCAGTCAGGGGGACCAGCCAGATCCACAGAAACAGTTCCCTTATCCAAAAAAGCAGTCTTCAGTTCGGTTCCAGCATCACTGGCTTCTTGCCATTGACTTATATAGAGTGGTCCTGTTGTAAGGGATACAGGATGCTAAAGATGGTTTTTTTTGTTTTTTTTTTATTTATTTTTTTAGTTTTCAAAAACCTTTATTGACTTGTAAAAGTAGTACAGGACCGATCATCTACAATCAACATAGTCATGAGGGGGCTCTGCCCGACAGTTGGGCAGTCAGGTGAATGCATACACAGCCATTTAGCCGACACCCCGAAGGACCGGCGGCGTTACAATAATACTGCATATTGAAAAACACAATCGTGCACAGAGCATCAATAAGGATTGCACCAGTCCCCAGTCTATGACTCCGACTACGATTATGTATGCGAAGCTTAAAAGTAGCCTCCGATGCCTGCACTCCAGGCTTAAACCAGGAAGTTCTAGACTGAACCGTAACCCCAACCACCCAGCCCTCCCACCGTACGCTGACTATTTCCCCACGTCTCCCATCCCCATGCACATTGAGCCGCAGCCTGATAATCTATGCACAACCATCAGCGGCACCCTCCCGCACGCAGTCCGCATCCGACCCTACATTAGACATTCACCCCCCGAATCACCCTGCTTTAGCGTCCTGAACCAGTCTGCCAAGCACCCGTCCACACTCACTTTGTGCAAGCATCCATCCCAACAGTCACTCCAGAGTCCTTCCCAATCACATGCCCCCAGAGTCCTGACAGTGTCCCGTGCCACCCTCGTCGAAAGCGCGCACATTGGGTCCCTCGCTTCGCACCTCCCCCTGGCTAGCCGTCTCAGTGGCCCTGGAAGTCAGATACGTACTGTACAGCCCCCAGAAGTTCTTGGGGCGACTTTTCGGTGGCAGCAATTTGCTGTACGTCTCCGCCTGTGTGCTGCAGTACAGCATGTCGCTGGCCCAACGCTTCCTAGTAGGAAGAGGCCCCCTCATCCAGCATATCGCCACAACTCTCCGAGCCAGTAATAGCGCTATATCGGTCAGGCGCCGCAGTGCCGGTGGGAGCGGCCTGGAGTACCCCAGCAACGCCAACAATGGGTCGGGTAGTATCTCTGTTCCCAAAATCCGGCTCAGTTCCTGGAATACCTCCGTCCAGAACTTAGCAATTCCCGGACAGTACCAGGCCATATGTATGAAGTCCGCCACGAGGAAATGGTAACGTTCACACTCCGCTGTTTGGCGGAGCCCGTACCTGTGCAATCTCTCCGGGATGTAATAGACCCGTTGCAAGAACTTAAAGTGCACTAGTCTATGCCGGCCATTCAGCGACACCTTTCTGGTGCTGGTGCTGGTGCTGGCGCAGCAGTATTTCCACATCTCATCAGAAATGTCCAATTGCAGGTCAATCTGCCAGTCTTGCCTCGCCTTGGTGCACTGGCGCTCCGTGCGCTGGTCCCCCATCTTGGAAAGGGCCGAAACCAATTTGGACGGCGTCACCGTTTTAATGACATAGGTGAGCTCCGGGACTTCCGGGGGTTCCACCATGCCCGACCCCAACAGGACCGACAGAGCTCTACGGACCCTATGGAATTGAAAACGCTGTAGGAGTGTGGGAGCAGATCTTGCCACACCGATCTGCTCCCATGTTTTTGCCACCCCTTCCTGAAACAGATCCGCCATCCTGACGATGCCTAACTGTCCTAACGCCTGCAGCACCCCTTTCTCTCGCAGTGGGGGGAGCCAGACAGCCCACTCCACCAGCATCAGCGGGGAATACAGTAATGCACAGTCTTGGGCTTTCATTAACGCCTGCCAGGCGTGATTCGTGGCTTTGAGAGAGTCCAAACTGCCCACGCGGCGATCAACCGGCTGGAAGACCGTCGCCGGCAAGGGAAGTGGGTCTGCAAACAGGCGCTCCAGAAGCACGTGAGGAACTGCAGGGTCTGCCTGGATCCACGAGTGCAGGTGAGCCGCCTGAGCTACCCTGTAATATCTTTCCAGATCCGGAGCCCCCAACCCCCCCATCTCGTACGGCAGCGTCAACACCTCCCACCGAATTCTAGGCTGCTTACCACCCCACGCCAGCCTGACCAGGGTCTGGGACAGCTGCTTGAAAAAGACCTTGGATAGCACTATAGGGAGGTTATTGAAGAGGAATAGGAATCTCGGCAAGACCACCATTTTCATGATGGCTATCCTGCCAAGCAGTGACAGAGGAAGCCGATTCTAAACCTCCACGTCCTTTACTAGATTGGCGTATGCTACTCCGTAGTTTTCCCTAAGGAGATCCTCCGGATCCTTGTGAATCCGTATCCCCAAGTACCGAACCGAATCCGTCGTCCACTGTAGGGGATATTCCATCAGGAACGGTAGCGTAACCGGGGTCAGCGGGAACGCCAACGACATACCTTAAGGCCGGACAGGGCCCCATACTTGACCACCTCCCTGAGGACCGACGAGAGGTTCGCCTCCGGGTCCCGGATCTACAGGAGCGTGTCATCTGCATATGTTGATATACCGATCTTATAGGTAGGAAAGTTAATGCCCTCGAAGCTGTGGTATTCCCGTATCGCGCACGCCAAGGGTTCCGCCACTAACGCATATAGGAGGGGGGGAAAGGGGACAGCCCTGCCTGGTACCCCTGCCAACTTCGAAGGCCTCCGTAACCCGGTCCCCTAACCTCAGCCTGGCAGTAGGTCGGTAATACAATGCCCCGAGCATCTGTAAAAAGGGTTCACCCAGACCAAACTTCCTCAGCACCCGCACCATAAAGGGCCACTCCACAGAGTCGAATGCCTTTTCCATGTCCAGAAAAAGGGCCAAGGCTTTTGCACTCCGGGCGCACGTGCTGCATGGTGCCCAAGTACGGATATTATAGGTTAGGTTTCTGGCCGGGATGAATCCCGCCTGTTCCGGAGCCACAAGCTCCGGCGCCAGCAACGCAAGACGCGTAGCCAAACCCTTGGCGTACAGCTTGGCGTCAACATTGATCAGGGAGAGAGGTCTATAGGAGCCGCACAGATTAGGAGGCTTCCCAGGTTTCAATATAGTGACAAGCAGGGCCTCTCTCATAGAGGCTGGCATGCACCCTTCCTGACAAATATCGTCGAATAGCGTTAGCAGATGCGGGAGGAGCTTATCCTTAAAGGCCTTGTAAAAGGCCACTGTCAGTCCGTCAGCCCCTGGGGCGCTGCCTGACCTTATCCCCTCCAAGGCCTCCAGTATCTCATCCCCCTGCACCGGTACCATCAGGAATTCCCTCTGCGAGTTGGACAAAAAGGGCATTTTGATATAGCTGAGGTAGTCCTCTATTTCCTCTTCCATCTGAGAGGACTTAGATGTGTAAAGCCCAGCGTAGTACTCTCTGAATTCTTCTAGTATCTCCTCCTCTCCAGTAACCACTGTGCCTGTAGAGGTGACAGGCTCGTCGACGACCAGGGGCCTCCTAGAATTCCGTAGTACCCTCTCCAGTAAGGAACCTGGACGTTCACTCTCCCCATATGTTCGGGCCGTAGCATACTTGCCCATATGCTGCACTTCCCTATCCGCCTCCACATTGTATTCAGAGACCAACGCTTGAATCCGAGCTGCAACGTCGGAGTCCGCAGCCGCCCGATGTTGCTCTTCTAACTGCGCTAGTTGCGTCTCCAAAGTCTTCAGCCTCTGCCGTATGGACTTGAGAACACCAGAGTGCTTGGTCATAGCCATGCCTCGGATGTACGCTTTGAACGAATCCCACAGCGTCTGAAAACTCTGCACAGAGCCCAAATTCTTGTTAAAGAAGGTGTCAATATCCTCCGCCAATTCGCCCCTGAAGACCTCATCCAGCAGCGAGTAGGGCGGGAACCGCCATGTGATCGGCGGGATGCGTTTAGCCGGTGTGTCCAATATCAGGAGAAGAGGGGAGTGGTCAGACAGCGTATGCGGTAAGACCACGCACCCCTTAATCGCCGCTAGCAGCGACTGCGATGCCAGCCAGTAGTCGATTCTAGTGTGCACGTCATGGAACGCAGAGTAGTGCATGTATCCCCCTTTCCCGGGGTGTCCATGTCGCCAGACATCTACCATATCAAGCCTGGTCAGTTCCGCTTGCATGTGCAATGCGGCAGCCACCGGACCACGCAGCGGCCCCGAAGAACAGTCCATGGTCGGGTCAAATGTGAAATTGAAATCGCCCCCCCACACCATACTGGCGTGCGTGTATCGCCTGCAATGCGCGGCCAGAGTGGCATAGAACGCTGGGTTATCATAATTAGGTCCATACACGTTAACGACCACTAGGTCGCGACCGTTCCCGACGCATCTGACAATTAAATAGCGCCCCTCGGGGTCCAAATCCAGTGCTGTCAGAGTCAGATTTGATCGCGGATTCACCCATGTGACCACCCCTCTGGAATGCGTAGTAAAGCCAGCCGCAACGCTAGTGCCCGCCAATCCCCTCGCAGAGAGCATTTTACTCTTGAGAGGGAGATGTGTTTCATGCAGAAGCGCCAGATCGATGTGGTGCCTGCGGAGGTAATTTAGCACCTTCCTCAGTTTGCGAAAATCATTCAACCCTCTAACATTCCAGGTCAACGCTCTCAGAGTCAGGCCGTCGCCGTCAGCGATCGTATCGCTAGAGGCTGCCATCACCGCCATGTCGCACCATGTAAACAGCAAAGATGTAACCCCCGCGAAGGGCCACCCTGTAGAAGACACCTGGCAACTTAGTCAAGACTTGCATAGGCAAAGCAGAAGACGTACCGTTCAGCGTACAGTGCGTACCCCCAACCCCCCACCCAAACCATCCCTCAATTTTCCTGACCCCCCACCCACAGCCGACCACCCCCAACCTGGCCAGACAGAACCCCAACCCTACACCCCGCCCAGCCCAACAACAAACACCTGGAACTTTCCCCAAACCGGCCCCCATAGGGACCATGTGAGCCAACAGCACTGGGGCAGAGGTTACCTGGCCGGGTACAATCACAACCTGTCCACAGCCCATAGTTACGCAGCGCCCCCGCTTCCCCACCCCCAAATAGTCATACTGCGCGAGCTGCTCTCGTGTCACCCCCATTAGGGCCAGGTACATCCCCCATAGCCCCTTTACGGGTCCTAGCCCTACGCCCGGGGGAGCCCTCCCGGTGGACCCGAGAGGCCCGAGTTAGCCACCCCCCCCCATCTCCCCTAGTCCCAGGCACAGGCCAGCAAAGCGAATGTCAATAGCAGACCCATGTAGGGCCCTCCGGCCCCAGGGAGCTCGAAGCAATCAAGTTTTCTGCAGGTGAGAATCAACATAGCCGCCCCCAGGAGTTCCACGCTAGGAAGCCCACCAAGACTGTTCATGCTCAAAGAATCAGAAAGGTCTCACCAAATATCAGCAGCGTAGTCCTTATGCATAGCACCACCGTCCGCAATTGTCCGTTCAGTACTAGGCGTTCCGGTCACCTGCCTGGGCCGCGAACAACCCCCACCCAGACCACAGACCCAGACCGCAGGGCCACATGCCAATCCGGACCACCGGCAGCGGACTAGACCCGCCCCTCCATACCTGAGGACTCCGCCAAAGTGTTGTTTTGCCCCCGAGGACTGTTCCGCTGTTCCCTAGACCATTCCTTCAGGGATTTCTGCAGCTCCTTCGGATCCGTGAAGAAATGCGAGCGGCCCTGTCTGTTGATCCGAAGCCTCGCCGGGTACAGCATTGCATAATCCAGTCCGAGGTCACGAAGTTGTTGTTTGTACGGGGCATAGTGCTTCCGCTCTTCCTGCACTTTCGCCGTGAAGTCAGGGTAGAGGGAGATGTTCATCCCCTCAAATTGCAGCTTCCCTTTTTCTCTAGCCACCTGCAGGGCTGCATCCCTGTCCCTGTAATTGAGTAGCTTAGCTATTATCGGTCTCGGTGGCGCCCCCGGCCTTGGGCGAGGCCCCAGCGAGCGGTGGGCGCGCTCCACCACGAACATGGGAGAGAACACTTCCGCCCCAAGCAGGGAATGCAAGAGCTTTTCCACAAAGGGTTCCATCCGGCCGGTGTGCGTCGACTCCGCCACACCAGTTATACGAATGTTTGATCTCCGCGAGCGGGCCTCCAAATCCTCCGACTTGTCCTGGATGACCTGGAGCAGGCTGCTGAAGTGCTTACGGTCCGCATCCCACTCCGTCTGTGCCTCCTCCACGTGTGTGACCCGCCTCTCCGCCGAGTCCAGGCGCTCCGAGTTCTTGTCCACCCGCTCTGATATGCGGTCCATACGGTAGGTGAGAGCATCCAGCTTGGCGTCAATGGCAGTCAAACTGCCCTGCAGGCCCTTTTCCATCGCCGCCAGCATTTCTTTGATGTCCGCACACATTGAGTTCTCCGAGGCTGCGCCGCCGGCGGGCGACTCCGGCACCGCAACCGTAGACCCCTTCGCCTTCCGTGGGTCGAAGGATAGCTTAGGCTGAGTTTTGTCGCCCTTGCCCATGGCGATGCGATAGGCCAACCCCTCCGCCAGCCCAAGAACTCTAGGCGTCCACCGCGTCCCGTGGCCCCGGCGTCGCAGGAGACTGTACAATAAGCCGCTCAGCCTCGTGGAGCGAGAGCAGCCCCAACCTGCGGCAGGCCGGGACCTACCCCCACATCAGCCTCGGCAAACACCCCAGGACCGAGCCCAAGGGCCTATCCACAAATCCGGTAAGTCCAGCCGCGGGCTCCGCACCACCATGCGACTGCCCCCGAGTGACAGGGAAGGGGGCACCAACACAGGGGGCACCAGCAGGTCACGCCTCCACGCAGATCCAGGGCCACTTCGCCGAAGAGCACCACAGGCCCTGTCACTACGCCGTCGCCGCCAGTCTCCAAGGATCACTCTTCAGGCCGCAGTAGGGAGGCGGGCACGCCAAACACAGCTCCGCAAGGGCACACGGGGCACAAGGGGCCACTACTCCTTCACAGGCGCTCCAGGAAAGGGCCGATGCGGCAACGCCCACCTCGGGATGACCCTCTGCATGGGTAAGCTGCCATCGACAGGGCCTCCAGATCGTCTCGGGCCCAGGACGTCATCCACAGCAGCGCGCGGGCCAACTCCGCCGATCTCCTGGATCTCCTCGTCGGAGCCCCCATCTTGCACCGCGGGGGCGCCCTGGTCCGCACTGCACTCCAGGGGGGGGGCCGCGTCCCGGCCCCTCCGATCCACACAAAGGCTGCGACCAAGCACGACAGGGCGGGCCAGCGGCCGACAGCCAGGCCGCACGCCGCGCCACGCACTGCGGGTAGCGTCCCAGGAAAGTCCGGGGATGACGGCCCAGTCCGCCCGGAGCTCCGTCTCACGCCTTCCTCGCGCCGCACAGCTCAACCGCCGGGCCCCGGGGTCCGCACACCGCTCCAGCAGCTGCAGGGAGCACTCCCCCGTCTAATCCACTGTGTAGCTCCGCAGGGCAGGATCTTTGACAGGATCATGCGAGTGCTACGGTGGAGAGCGCTGTGCTCACGCGTCCGCCATCGCTGCCGGCAAGCTCCGCCCCCGACCAGGATGCTAAAGATGCTTAAGGATGCTGAAGATGCTGTGCAGTTAAAAGCACTCTTCCTGGATCTACTCCTCAGTCCACGGGCTTGGTGAGACGATTTTGACAAAAGGGCTCAAGGTCCCTCGAAGTCCTCTCAAGCTTGGCAGAAGTCCACTCACCACGGGGCTTCCAGTACATTGGTTTCAGTGGTTCTCTTCTATTTGCAATAACTTGCCTCTTGTATGACTTAGCTGCACTCCGATGACTCTCCTGGGTCCAGCAGACTTGGTGGTAACTTTTGAGCGTCGAGTCTTGGTCCCTTGGGCTGCATGGGGAGAGGAGTGGCGATTTGTAAATCTGGGTTACCATCGCTCCCCAGCAGGCTTCTTCAGCTGTTCTGGCCCAGTGCTTCGAACAGGAGGTCAGCTAACTGACCCTTGGAATCTTAAGCTTCCAATGGGCTCAGTAGTGGACTTCTGTATGATCAGGACATGGCAGGGACAGTCCCATCTACTTTCTAGCCATCAGGATCAGTAGGTCAGTCCGCATCTGTGCAGCCTCTTTTGGCCGGATCCTTGATGTAGTGGGTTGTCCTTTTTCGGTCCTCTTCTCCAGTCCAAAGATATTTGAGTTCTGAATGCCTTTTTTAGGCTCAGAAAAAGCCCACAGGGGAGGTTGTGGTCACTAGCCAATGGACTACTATGTTACCTCCCGCCTGATAACTTCCTGTGAAGTGGGGCATCTAGCTATCCCAGTGTGTTCTATTCCTCACACTCTCAAGATGGTAGAACTCCTATTTGGCTGTGCAGAGTTCCCTAGCCGAACACAGAGGTGTGGCTACCAAGGTGGCTACACTCCCCTGAAAAAACAGTTTCACAACTGGCTTCCCTTCTCTGTCCCTAGGGCCAGCCTGTCTCCATAAAAAATAGAGCAGCCCCTTTCCCAAATGTTTCCAATTTTCCCTTCAAAGACGGCTTCTCCAATGAAGCTCACACCTTTTGTGCTAACACCTGTGTGGCTTCTGGCCGGGAGAAGTAACACCTGTCTCTGTATCCTCTCCTGTGAGTCAGTCACATGTCTCCCCAGGACGGCAGGAGGTTGCCTGTAAGGACATCCCTTGTGTGCAACCGTAAACGGGCACTGGATACCTTGGGCAAAAGTTGCACTTTGCCCACCAGTAACATTAAATTCGGTTTACCCATTAAATCAGATTTAATGCACTGATTCTTTTGCTAACTTACAGTACCAACTTTAGTATTTCCAGTCAGAAGTAAGCATGGCTGTGGTGTCAGTCTGCAACTCTGCAATCGCCAATGAGATTACTAGCTTTTCCCACAGTAAAAACTAAAATTTTTAGTTTTTACTGCTGGAACATGTAAAAGTACATGTTGCACCTTTTAATATCGTATTACAAAACATGGGGACCCCAATTTTTTAACCTGGGGTGTGAGGTAAGTTTGCAAAAAGACAATGGTTCATATAAGGCTAATAGGTCATAAAAGAGATCTATTATCTGAAGAAAGTTTTAATCAATTAGCCTCTGGCATAAAGCACTTTACTAGTAAAATATAGGAAGGGACACAGGTAGACATTGAACGGTGTTTCATTTATTTAATAATATCAATATAACAAGTGGATTAAAGATCCAGTGCTCACAAAAAAGTGAAAAGGAACTTTATGTGGTGAGTGAAGGAAATATTTAAAAACATACATCGCATTGACAACATAAGCAAACCTCCTTAGTACAGATTTTTTAAGAATAAAGGAGTTTAGTTGTAAAAGGAGGTCAACAGCGTTTTGATCTCAGTAATGTGAGATCTTCATCAGGACAATGTTGTGAGCATGTAGTATCAATAAAGTAAAGATAATGCAAGGTTCAAATTTCATGAAATGGTCCCAAAATTAATATAAACTGACAATGTAGAACAACATTCTCAGTTCCTCAGTCGGAATATGCCAGCAATGTAGAAAAATGCCAGAGGAACAGAGTAGAAAAAATGCACATTTTTAAAGTATAGTAAAATTATATTAAAAGAATGAAGCACATGAGAAAGAGAGATAGGGAGAGATGAATGTCTGTAGGTTGCTAAGTGCCTAAGAAGTAGAGGCTGTAGCACCCGGGAGATCACAAGTAAAAAGGCGTGGATGAATCATGCTGGGTCATCAGGCCTTGGTATAGTGTCGGAATGCCCGTAGAATGTAAAAAAACTCACTTAGCTGACCCGTAGGCGGCCAATCAGTTCGTAGTCGGGCGTGCCAAAGGGAAATGTCAAGGCTTGAAAGGGATCAGTCCTGATACGGAGGAGAGGTGAAATTATTAAGGAGAAAAATGTCTGGTGCTATGCTGTTTCTGACTAGTCTGACTGGGATCCTGCTAACCAGGACCCCAGTCGCTATGCTTACTCCTCTAAATTGGTTATGGTAAGTACTTAGGTACATCTGGGAGGTGAGGCCACCTCCCAGACAGGGTTTAGTGTATTGGGGCAGGGTGAGGGCGCTTGCCAGCGCCATTGAGACTGCTTGAAGGGCACCCTTGGTGCCCTCCACGCATACTCCAATTCAAACCAGTTCAGGGAGCCGTTGGCTCCCCCTGTGGTGCGAAACTGGACAAAAGACATGGGAGCATCCTCCCCACTGTCCAGCCTCTCCTCTGGGAAGGACCCCTGAATCGTCCCAACCCTTTCCTTAGGGTACTTAAGGGCTTACCTGTGGGTGGGTCCCTAGATTCGTCGTGGGACAAGATTCAGATAAGACACCACTTCATCTTCGACTGTCTGGGCACTCTGGACTTCGCTGGACTTTGATCTGGGTACCAAGACTGCAACTGAGAAGACTCTTGCTGCTCCTTGTCTCGGCGTCCTGCTGGTTTGCTTCAACGTCTGTGCCTGTTCTCCATACAGGATCTTCAAAAGGCCTGTGGACATCCAAGACACCTGACGGAATCTCACTTGAAGGGAATGAGTCACTTCCCTGCATCTGCAGGCACCGCAACACAGGTGACTGGACTGCTGATCTTGGGCTCCCACAGATTCTGAAAGTCTCAGCAACACAGGTGGTGGTTCTGCAACAACCTCGAGGCCTGCACTGTCTTCTCACCGAGTTGGATGCCAGTATCTGTGGTGGGAACCCCTGGAACAGAACCCCTGTGCACCGCATCAACGTGCCGTTGCCAAGGCCTGTCGACTTTCTTCCTCAGAGATGTTCGTGTTCCAAGAAGCTCCAACCTCAAGCATCTCCTGCAGCCAAGATCGTTGCCCTCACCGCACCCCATGCACCGTGGGCCTGCATCTTTTGTGAGCTGCTCAAGGTTCTCTTGTGACTCCTGTGCCTCCGGGCTGTGGGTCCTCTCAAGCATCTTCTTTGACTTCAGTGGGCTCCCCTGATTGCTCAGGGCCTACTCCAACTGCCTTGCTTGTGTTGAGCCACTTGAACCTTGCTGGTCTCGACACTGCACCTTTTTCACTTGCCACATTGTTTGCAGTTGCCAAGGCTTGTTGGTTCTCCAAATAGACACCGACCCCTCAACTCTCGACATCCGACATCGGACAGCTCGTGAACTGCTCCTGCTCTTCCATAGCATTGCCTGGTCCACACAGCTGCAGCTCCAAGGTCATCGTCAACTCTCCTGCATCACCCGACATTGGTGGACATTCGTCTTCTGTGCCTCCTGGTTTGTCCTGAGTGGCATAGAGTCTGTCCCCTCTTCTTGCAGGTACTTCTCATCTTGAATCCACCTTGGGGTTCCCCTGGACACTTCAACCTTCTTCGCCAGTGGCATCTTCCTGAAGTCCTCTATTGAGTTTGACTGCAGTTTCTGACTCCACTTCGCATCTAAGCACTGGCTTCCTTGGTATTGGTATCCCGGTTCCTAGGGTATCCATGGATGGAGTGGCTCTCCAACCTTCTCTCTTTCACTCGGTTTCTTCAGGGTCCACTTGGAAGGGTCTTTCTGCTTTAAAATTGCAAACGCAACTTACCCATTGACTTGAATTGAACACGCAGTCGTGTTTCCACTGTGCACACGGCCAATGTGGGGTTCCTGTGTACTTACCTCGGGTGGTTCCTTGGGTCCCCAGCACTTCTATGTCTTCTGGGTACAGTCTTGACTTGAGTGGTGATTCACATCCCACTATTTTAGTATATGGTTTGGTCTCCCCCATGGAGACCATTATATACTTGTGCTACTTACCTGTTCTATTTGCAAAGTATTGTGTGCATTGTATTTATATCTCCGGGTAGGAGATATTTTTATGTGTTAATGAGTGTCTTATTATAAATACCTACTTTTATAAATAACCTGTGTGGTTCTCTTTCACTTAATCTATACCAATAAGATTACCTTCTGGTAAAACAAGCTGATTTACACTCCTTCTGGACTAAGCCTGAAAAAACTGCTCTCCACAGGTACCACTGAGAGAGCTTTCTAAGGTTGTCTAAGACCACTAAAATCACCATAAGGGTTGTCTGGATTAGTGCAGGGTGCTACACTTATAGCAGGGGAGACATCCATTACAACGCACTCTTTACACCGCGATATGTTTACAAACGTGGCCATTACAAAGCAAGTCGTTAAAACGCCTTGCGCTGGATGGCGCTATACACTAAAGAATAGTATGATTTACTATTCCAACACCTTCCCTAATGTTAAGTAGCCTGGAGTTGGAGCAGTAAATCATACTATTCCCAAGTCCAGCGCCTCTAGCGCAAGTCGTTGTAATGACTTGCGTTGTAATGACTGCGTTGTAAACGTATTGCAGTGTAAAGACCTTGTTGTAACGTCATACATTCTTATATAAGTGAGCACCATATACTACGCTAGCCTCCTATAATGGTGTACAGCGCCTGGGATTCAAGCCTGCATTGTTTTACCAGCTAATCTTGGTGTGGATTAATTGAAAAACCATCACTGACATTAGGCACATATAATACAGTTTAGAACAAATAAGTTCTACTGAACTTGGGGTTGGGTAGTTAAGGGTCTAGCACAACCCTTTCTCCAACCTTAGAGAGTTTAGTTTCCACTAGGTTAGGCAGGTACAACACCACACTACACCTAGAGCCATGTATTTAGTTGGGAAACCAGTGTACCCCAGTCTTTTTAGTACAGTGATCTGAAGTTCCAGGAACTATGGACCCTGTGTAGCCTTAGTAGGATAAAGACAGGTGGCAACCCCATCATTAAGCTGCTCTTAGAGCTGCTTCATCAGGATGATAAGACTCCTAGAGGGGCCGAAGAACAGGACAATGTAGGTGGGGATACTCCTGAAGAGGAGGCACCAGGGGTTCCCCCTAGTGACCTCTATTCAGAGTATGGGTAGGAGGAATCAAATGAGTCCACCCTGCCAAACTCGGACCCCTCAGGAAATAGTGTGGATGGCACAGAGGACATTCCCTTTGTTTCCCCTGGGAGGCTCCAGAGCAGACCTAGGAGGTCTAGGTCCTTCTCTATAGAATCCGATGCTTTAGGCATTGTAGGAAGGTGAATATCTGACTATGGTTACCCCCAACTTTTTGCCTAGTGTCTAGCTGGTTTTTCGACTTAGTTGGCCTGAGATCCTGCCATTCAGGGTCTCAGGCTGTCTGCTCTCTCTTTAAAATGGACCCCATGTACCCTAGGTACATACCCAATTGGTAAGGATCACCTTATTGGACCCTGTACAGTGTACCCTAGGTACCCAGGGCATAGGTGTACCCTAGGCCTCCCAGGGGCTGCAGCATGTATTATGCCACCCCTGGTCTGGCCTTCCAATCAGACACAACTGGCTGATCACTCAGCTGGGGCAAGGTCGTGTAATCACCCCTTGCTTAGATATAGTATACCTATATCTACCCTTATATATAGACACATGTGTACCTATCAGCCACTCCTATGGCAGGCCTTAACAATCCTGGAGGCAGAATGCTTGGTAACATGTGAGATGGTGCTCTAGCATGAGCTGAGCCTGTCTGCAGCTTTTGGAACCATGTCCTTATAGCTGTTCTATGATATAGCCTACCATATACTCTTAAAGTACCTTATAATCTTAAACGGTTATGGTAACTATGGTTTGGCTTTATCAAAATATGTCGTGTAAGATGTCTAACACTTTGGAATAATACCCCCATACCATTTCTGGTGATGAGGATATTATTCCTGCCTTCTAGAGGGAGAGACATGTTAAAATCCTACTTTGCTGTTTAACTCTCACCAAAGCCTCAGCATCACAAAATGGATGCTGCTGCCACAGACACGAGTCTGACCTCCTGCCGCTGGGAGCCCTCCCAGCCAGGGAGGCCTGGACAATAGGTTTCCTGCTTGGGGAGGTGCTAGCACCTCCCCAGACAGACTTTAGTGTATTGAGGCAGGGAGGGCTGAAAGGAATGAGACATGCCTGGGGCACACAAGGTGCTCCATGCATAGTCCAGTTCAAACCGGTGCTGGGGCACTCCAGCCCCAGCCCTGGCGCGAAACTGGACAAAGGAAAGGGGGTGTAGCCACTCCCCTTCCTGGTCCCACCCATAGGAGGGAACTTGCAGGTAGCCCAGCCCACTAGCCCAGTATATTAGTAGCTAGGTGGGCCCTGCTAAATTAGATTATCCTGAACCTGCAACTTGAACAGAAACTCTGGACCTTCGACATTCGACGAAAGAAGAAGACTGAAGAATCTCCCTTGTGGCCAAGGAGTGGTCACCCTGTGCGAACAGGCACCATCAAGAGACTTACCCTTTGCTTTGCTGAAGTTCTACAAGGGACCGACTGCAGAGCCTGACCAGAGCCTTGACTTCCAGACTTCTCCGACTCTGATCCACATCCACAGCCGAGCTGAGATCCGTGGAGGCGACGAGAGACGTGGGACCGGCTACCTGGGAAAAGTGGCGAGTATCTTCCAGCGCAGCTTCTGAGGCACCCTCGAGGTTGTGCACCGGGGATTGAGAAGCCCCAACCCCAAGCACCATCTGCACCGAAGATCAGCCCCCCACACTCCACGAGTCCTGCGTGGGGCCCTTCTGCATTTTCCTGCTTGCCGCGTCTGTCCGGTTGCTTGCCCGTTGGCTAGTAACCTTTGCGAAGACACACCTTCAATTTTCCACAGCTGGTTTGACTCCTCCAGACTGGCTCCTACTCCTCTGTAAAAGAGAAGCACCCAGACCTTCCTGGTCTGCACCAGAAGCAAGTCCTTCATTCTTCGTGGGTTCCGCTTGCCAAGGCTTGGTGTGTCCTAGTTCGACTTCGACGCCGCCGACAGCACGAGCCTTCGTGGGACAGCTCGCCTCCTGGTCCTGGTCGTCCTCGACGTCTCCTGGTACCCGTGGCTGCTGCGACAAGCTTCACCTCTTCACCTGCAATCTCCCGACATCGCCTGGTTCCTTCCTGGTTCCACGTGGTCACTGGCTAGTGACCCAGACTCTGTCCCTTCTGCTTGCAGGTATCCTTCCTTCTTGATCCCGGCCTTAGGATCCACCGGACACTCTTCACTGACTGCCTGTCAGCATCTTTCCTTCAGGCATCCATAGGAGTCGACGACGAAACCCGACGCAAGTTCACACCTATGCACCTGCAGCCCGTGGGCTAGGTAACTTGGGTACTCCGGTGCTCATCAGGGTATTGACTATCCTAGTGTCTAGTTCTCAAGTCTCGACTTCCTAGCTACTCCAGAAGTGTCCTAAATCTTACTAATTCTAAACTGTACTATTTCTATCGATTATACGCATTACGCGTGAGTGTTTCCACTCTGAACCTGAATCCCGTGGGCCTCCCACTTCCTAACTGTTGGTAGGGTAGTGTAGCCCCAGCGATTCCCTAGGCCTAGGCCTATCCCATTTCCGTGCCAGTGGTCCTTATACCACTTAGTATATGGTTTGCGTGGCCCCTAGGGCCTAACTGTATTACTTACCTGTGTGACTTAATGTATGCTTAAATAAGACTGTTGTACTTACCTCGAATCTCATAAAGAGTGCTGAGGGTTTGACTAGAATAAATACACTTTATTTTATATATATATCTGTTGTGGTGTCCTTTCATTTGGTATTCAAGGGATTACATATGGTATAACAGCTGGCTTCACATGCCATTCAGAGTTTAGCCTAAGACTGCTCTTGTCCATGCTACCACTAGGATAGCTGGTCTATAAGGTTGACTTTGCAACCAATCACCATAAGGGTTGTTTGGACTGATACAAGGTGTACACTAGAATTAGTGACATCATATATCAGGCCAACTTCTCACATTGGTGAGCAGCGGTTGGGATCTGAGCTTGCTGTTGTAATACCATTGTAATCTTGAGATACTAAATTGAAAGATCACTCAGATATTGTTTAGGTACATATAACATAGATTATAAATACTTAAGTCCTACTGGACATAGTTGTTGTAGGTTGAAGGGCCTAGCACACCCTGACTACAACTACTAGAGAGGTTTAGTAGATACAACTAGTTTAGGTAGGTGCACACACCACACCCTCACTAGAATCATGTGCCTGAATGGAGATCACACTGATACTCCCCCAGGAGAGGAGAATCCTGGACAGATTCCCTCTAGATATGATGCATTCACTTTCCAGGAGACGAGACAACTGTGTCCCTCCAGGAGATTAAAACAGGGTTCCAACCCTACCCTTAGACAGCTAGTGGAGCTTCTGGAGGCCTATGATGCTGAAAGAGCTGCCAAGAATGGTGCCATAGCTGTAGATAAGGGCCTCCCCTCCACAGAAGAGACCCCTGACTTAACTGATACAGATGAGTTAGAAGAGACCTCAGAGGAAGAGGGAGGTAGCAAGATCCCAGTCAGAAGACTTAGTCTGGCTAACTTAAGCTTGCATGGGAGCTTGCATGGGAGCTTCCCTTACAGGCCCCCAAGTAATCTTAAAAAGAGAGATAGGAGGGGTAGATCTCCCTCAGGGGACTCTCCACTCCTATCACTCAAGAAGCTCCAATGCTTCATCCCACAGGGGGATGACTTCCCCCCAAAGGAGAGAGCATGAGGCCAGAATGAAGGTAGCCAAACTGAGGATTGAAAGGGAAGAACTTGCCCTTGCCAAAGAGAAGCTTGCTCTGGCCAGAGAGCAAAAATTGTGTGGGTCAGAACCCACTGGTGGCAGCAACATTCCTAGAGATAGGGATAGGTCTTATGACCATAGAAACCTAAGCAAGATAGTCCCCCCCATATCAGAATGGGGATGACATCCACAAGTGGATGGCTGCTTTGGAGAGAGCCTGCAAAGTACAGCAGGTACCCCAGAGTCAGTGGGCAAATATCTTGTGGCTCTCCTTTTCTGACAAAGGTAGAGACAAGCTCCTCACAGTCAGTAATGAGGATGCTAACAATTACAAAGTCCTGAAGAGTGCTCTGATAGATGGGTTTGGCTTAACCACTAAGCAATATAGGTTGTTGTTCAGAGACACCCAGAAGACACAGACACAGGACTGGTCTGATTTTGTGGATTGTGCCACTAAGGCTTTGGAGGGTTGGTTAACTGGCAGCAAGGTGCAGGACTAAACAGGATTGCACAACTTGATTATAAGGGAGCAGATCCTTGGTAATTGTCAGAACCAGCTTCTCCATCAACACCTGGTAGACTCAGATTTGACCTCTCCCCAATAATTGGGAAAGAGGGCAGATAAATGGGTCAGGACCAGGATTAGGCCTAAAAATCAGGGTGGTGACCAAAAGAAAGATACCACCAAGCCTCAAGAGAAGGGTGGGGATAAAACAAAAGAGAAATATTCCTCAGGGCCCCAAAACTCCACACAGGGTGGTGGGTCCCAAGCTCCCTCCTCTACCACAGTTAAAAAGCCTTACTTCCATGAATGTAAAATTCCTGGGCATTGGAAAGCTGACAGCAGTTGCCCAAAGGCTAATAACAAAACTGTTCCTCCAATTACTCCTGTCACACCACCTATTACTGTCAGCAGTAATCCCCCAGGTGGTGGGAGTGCCCCCCAAAATTTGGTTGGGTTTTCTTGGGGAACACAGGTGGACCCTGGCTTAGCCAAGTCCCCTACAGCAGCTACTCTTGTCTGTGATGGTGGCATGGGGTTTGCCAACTTCACTGCCTGTCCCAACACTTTGGGTAGGTACAGACAGGAGCCCTACATCAATGGTAGAAAAGCTGAGGCCTACAGAGACACTGGAGCTAGCATCACTACGGTGACTCACAGACTAGTTCCCTCTGAGCAGCTTTTGCCTGGTTTCTCATACCAGGTAACTAACATTGATGGCAAACAGAACAGTCATCCCATGGCAGAGGTATGTCTCAGCTGGGGAGGTGTCACTGGCCCTAAGAGGGTGGCAGTGTCTCCAACCTTGCCTGTAGACTGCTTACTGGGGAATGACTTAGAACTCTCAGCTTGGGCTGGAGTTGAACAAGACACCCATTCTAAAATGGTAGGCCTTTCACGAAAGGGTAGTGGGGTTGTGCCAGCCACAACCCCTGTCCAAGTAGATTTCCTCCCTGAAAAGGTTGGAAGGGCAGTGGTAGCCACAGCCCAGGCAAAGACAGACTTCCCTGTAGAGATTGGCAGCTCAAACCCAAACTGAGTGCCTCCCTGGGAAGGTTGGCAAGGCTGTAATGGTCTCAGCCTATACTCAGACTGACATAGGTGTAGTGAAGCCTGAAACTATGGATCACTCCACACAAACAGAGAGTAAAAGTCTCCCTCTCACCATACATTAGGAAAAGGTCCGCCTCCTCAGGGATCTGACCTCACCCCTTGTGAAGGAACTGCCCCAGAGGTAGCCAGGCCTGGCCTGGCAGAGCCTCTGATGTCAGTGGACCCTTCCTAGGTGGGACCCGGTCTGGTGCAGGTAGCCTGCCTCTCTCTACCCTGCCTCAGTCAGCCCAGGGCTGCAGAGGTCAGGGAGGCCAGTGGACCCCAAGAGGGCCCCTGTCCACAAGAACCCCCCCATCAAAAGAATGAGGATTGCCTGGCTAGTAGCCCTAGCCAGGTGATGGTTAAAAAAATTCCTGAGGGATCCCCTTTACAGGTAGTTAGGGACCTCCCCCAGAGGGATTCTGTTGGGCACAGGCAAACATGGGACCTTAGGGCCCCAAACCTGACCTGTCCCTCCAGTAAGCCCACAAAAGGGACCCAGCCTCCAGCTTTAGGTAGCCAGAGGCTGACCCTGAGAGCACAGTGCAACTCAGTTAAAGAAAGAAAGGCATCCATGGTGGAGGATGATTGGAGGAAGCTGAGGCCTCACTTTGAGGACACTCACTTCAGTACTCCATCTCAACACCAGCCTTTTACTTTGCAAAGACACACCAAAGGTAGAGATTCCCTATGGTGGAGACCCTATGATACCATTAGGGTGAGGGATTGCTTAGTGGACCATGAGCTAGGGGATAACCATGCCAGTGCTGGTTCTTCCTTATATGGCCACTTAGGCAATATAGGCTTACCTTGTCAAGGCCAGCCTTATCTCCTTTCGTTTGGGGGGGGGGTTGTGTAGGAAGGTGAATATCTGACTATGGTTACCCCCAACTTTTTGCCTCTTGTCTAGCTGGTTTTTCGACTTAGTTGGCCTGAGATCCTGCCATTCAGGGTCTCAGGCTGTCTGCTCTCTCTTTAAAATGGACCCCATGTACCCTAGGTACATACCCAATTGGTAAGGATCACCTTATTGGACCCTGTACAGTGTACCCTAGGTACCCAGGGCATAGGTGTACCCTAGGCCTCCCAGGGGCTGCAGCATGTATTATGCAACCCCTGGTCTGGCCTTCCAATCAGACACAACTGGCTGATCACTCAGCTGGGGCAAGGTCGTGTAATCACCCCTTGCTTAGATATAGTATACCTATATCTACCCTTATATATAGACACATGTGTACTTATCAGCCACTCCTATGGCAGGCCTTAACAATCCTGGAGGCAGAGTGCTTGGTAACATGTGAGATGGTGCTCTAGCATGAGCTGAGCCTGTCTGCAGCTTTTGGAACCATGTCCTTATAGCTGTTGATATAGCCTACCATATACTCTTAAAGTACCTTATAATCATAGGGGGGCGTGGCCAGCCGGGCAACATGGCGGACGCGAGCGACTGAGGCTCCGACCGTTACCTCCTGGATATCTTGCCATTTATCCTGTGAGGGGGCAGATCGTGGCAGCTGGACGCGGGCCCGGTGTGGGGCAATGAAGAGGAGTCGATGCAGCCCCGCGGGCGGCGATTGTGAGGCGCCGCGACCTGGCGAGGCTTGAGAGGAGAGGAAGCGCGCGGCGGCCTGTGAGGCGGGGCCGGCCGCGGGACCCTGCGATAGTGCCGGCAGACGGAGCGGGGGACGGCGCTGCACGAGAGGTCCCTTCCCCTCGCGGCCGAGGTGTCCTGAAGGCTGACGTCGCTGGCGGACACGGACTGGTAGGAGCCCTGCCGGGTGCTGCGGTGCTGCGGGGGACCCCCGCGACGTGGTGCGCAGCGAAGTGCGACGACCTGGTCTGCAAGCTGGGAGCCTGCTGCGCACTGTGGTGTGCTCGGCGGCGGAGCGCTGAGGAGCTGCGGCCCCGGGGGACGGCGTGCCCGGAGTGCAGGGGGAGTCTGCGGCCCCGAGTGGTGGGGGCCGCCGCCGAGGCCAAGACAGCACGGTGAGCTGCGACCTGGGGCCTGCTGTGGTGAGCCCGGAGTGACTGGGTGCGAGTCGTGTGGAGAGGAGGGCCCTGAGCTTGAGCGGCACGAGTAGTGGAACCTGGACTGGGGCGGCCAGGAGAGGCCAACTGTTGCATAGGAGGGGTGCAGAGGCGCGCCTGGAGTGCCCGGAGAGCCCGGAGGCCGAGGCGTGGACTGCCCGTTGTGGACACTGAGGCCCGGTACTGGCAGAGGCGGGCGCCATTTCATGGGAAGCGCCATTTTGTGCGAGGCCGTGGCGGAGGGTGGTGTACCGGACATTGTAGGGACCGCCAGGAGCCACGCACTGGAGAGGTGGGGGGCCTCCGCAAGTGACTGTGACCCGGGGTGCTGGGCGTAGAGTCCCTGGGAGCGGGGCCCCTGTTGTGAAGCTGGCCGACGGGGCTGCAGCGCCTGGATTGCCTAGCGCTCTAGTGGCTGTACAGCTGCAACAACGCAGAGCGAGCGAGCCTTGGCGCACAGCGGTCTGCTGGCGGGCACCGGTCGGGTGTACCTGGTAGGGCCAGAACGGGACTGGGCTGGACGTTGGCTGATCGACGCATCAGTGAGCAAGCACGGTGGTGCGATGCCCTAAGGGGAACGAGGCGCACGATTCTGGGAGCCCCTTGCGGCCTGGGGGAACACTGCCGGTGTGCTTCCCTTCTGGAGCCTGTTGCTGCTGCGGGCTGTGGGGTATCCCCGGTCCTCTTCCTGCTGTCTGCGGCTCAGCGGCTGGGCCCTGGGGAACGAGTATAGCTCCGGCGGCCGAGCGGAGCTGAGTGCCGGCGGGGATTGGAGGGCCCACGCCCGGTTGTGTACACGACGCCCGGGGACGAGCTGTGAATGCCGACTGCTCAACAGTACGCGATGGGCCGACTTCGCGACAAATCGCAGCAGGGTCAGCTGCGTGCTGGGAGCCTGGACCCCGGCAAGGGCCGGTTAGGGGGAGATACGGAGTCGCAAGCGGCGGCCCTCTCGACTAAAATGGACACCATGCTTGCGGCGGTGGAGAGACTTGGCACTACCCTGGATCAGACAAGGGCGTCCCTCGAAACGAGGATTGACAAGGTCACATCCGACTTCACCCTCCTTCACGCTGACCATCGCAAACTGGCCGAGAGAGTAGAGTCACATGGTCAGGCGCTTCAGGAGCTACAACCTGTTGTCCGGAGTCATAGCGCAGCGCTGCAGGGTGTGCTGGACCGGGTCCATGCGCTCGAAGACAGGGTTGATGATGCGGAAGGACGCTCACGGCGCAATAATATCCGCGCAGTGGGTCTCCCGGAAGGAGTGGAGGGTAGGCACCCGGAGCAATACGTGGAGAACTGGTTGCGGAACCTCCTGCCTCATGGGGTGCTATCTCAGCACTTTGTTGTGGAAAGGGCGCACAGGGTGCCGGCGCAGAGGCCCAAGCCGGGGGCCCGGCCCGACCGTTCCTGTTCAAGCTCCTCAACTACCGGGACAGGGATGCGGTTCTAAGCAAAACTAGAAAGTCTGGTGACCTGACCGTGGGCAGTAGCCGAGTCATGCTATTTCCGGACTACACGGCAGCCGTGCAGCGGCGCAGAAGTAACTACATGGCGGTGAAGCGCCAGCTTCGGGAGTTGGCTCTACCTTACTCCCTGCTGTTCCCGGCCCGCCTGCGAGTGGTAGCAAAAGAGGGTACCCGCTTCTTCGACTCCCCGGCGGACATGTGGGACTGGCTGGAGGAGTCGGGGCAGTGGACGGGGGCGAGGCCTGCTGGCTCGGATGTCGAAGGCCGCCCGGGGAGGCGATCCAGAAGGCGTGGGCGCCGGGGGGCACGGCAGCCGGCGCGGCCGGGACCGGTGGCACCTAGCCCGGAGAGAATCCGGATGGAGCGGCGTGAGGTGTTGGAGGCGGTGGCGACGCTTGGGACATCACCTGCCAGTGACCGAATGGAGGCCTGCACGCACAATGCTCCGGGAGCGAGTGGGGCGTCGTCCCCGTCCACGGTGGTCTCGGAAGACTTGCTTCTGCCAGTGGTGACCCCGCAGACTGCTGACCTGATTGTGTGATGAGATGTCATGATGTCGAAGTTTGGGCAGGGTCCACGTATGTTATTGTTAAACAGGGGCCGCGTGTATGCCGTGGCAATGTGTTGGGTGGTTCTGGGGCCCTGGGACCTCCTGGGGGGATGTAGGATCAGAACTGGGAGCGCCTGGCCTCGTGGGGGCGGGTTGCGCAAGGCGCGCGCCACCAGACGTTACACCTGCGGGCGCCTCCCGCCGGGGTTTGCATTGGGCCTGCGCAGCAGTTCAGCTCCGGACACGATGCTGCTCCTTCCTCTTCCAGTTGGGATAGGGGAGGGGTACAAGTGCCAGCAGGTCGCTACGATTACACGAACCCCATCAGTCACCACACTGCAATAGCCTAATACTACTTAGCGTTCCTGAGGTTTGGACGGATGCCCCGTTGGGAATACGCCCTACTTGTTAAACTGTTCATAATGGTTACATTGTTTACATGGCAGCGCATTAACATGCTCCCCCATGACTGTGGCCCGCCCCCCTTCCCTGGCGCGGACGCTCTGCCCCCAGCCCGGCTTGCTCACCTAGCTTTGCGATGACGCACACTAACATTGTGACCTGGAACATACGGGGCATGCACACGCCGTCCAAGTGCTACGCCATCTTCTCCTATCTGCAGCGACACTCCGTTGGGATTGCCCTCCTACAGGAGACGCACATGTCCCCGACGGAACTGGGCAGGCTCTCTAGGCACTGGAGAGGGCAAACGTACGGCACCGTTTACTCGGCGCACGCGCGGGGCACGCTGATCTGGGTGCGAGCAGGTGTCCCTTTCGATTGCAAAGAGGTGGTGGTGGATCGGGAGGGCAGGTATACATTAGTGCGGGGGAAGCTGAACGGCCGAGAGATGTTGCTGGGCTCGCTATATGCACCTAATGTGGATCAGGCCTCCTTTTTGGCGAGATTGACGCAGCTTCTACACCCTTATGCTGGGCTCCCCTGGATGCTGGGAGGGGACTTCAATATGGTGTTGGATGTCCAGTTGGACAGATCCTTCCCTCCCCTCCGTGCCACGGTGGTGAAGTCCAACGCCCGGGCGCTGGGAGACTGGCTCATGCACTGGTCGCTGCAGGACTTGTGGCGCACACTCCACCCGACGGATAGGATATACTCTTATTTTTCAGCGGTACACGACCTGCACGTACGTTTGGACAGGATAGTAGGCTCCCGGTCATTGCTCCCGCTTATCGAGCAGTCGGAATACCTGGGGCGGACGCACTGCGACCATAACCCCTTATGGCTTCGGATTGGCCGGGTGGCGGACCGCCCGCCGGTGCCCACCTGGCGACTTCAGCCGAGCGCGAGCGGTGCCTTGGTAGAATGGGACGCCCATAAGGTGGCCATTCGGGGGCACTGCCTGGGGGCCCAGTGGAACATACGTCAGGCCCTTTCGGACTCCCTGGCGCGCCTCGAGGATGACCTCCTGCAGTACGAGAGGGAAGGAGAAGGAGGGGGCAGACACCCACGTAGTCTAGAGGATCTCCGCGGGCAGCACGCGGAGCTCCTGGAGCGGCTCCGCTGTCACAATTATGCGGCGCACACAGCCAGAACACATGCCAGAGCAGATAGGGCGGGCCGTCTGCTGGCCTGGCTAATCCGACAGGAGGATCGCCGGGACCCGATCGGAGCAATCCGCAGGGAGGACGGAGTGGTGGTACACACGCAGCGCGAAATACATCGGGCCTTCGTGGACCACTACAAGCACTTGTACGCGGCTCAGGGGACGGGTTCACCTGCCTGTGGCCACCAGGGAGCAAAACGCAGCGCTCAGTGGGCCCCTTTCCCTAGAGGAAATTGGGGAGGCGATCCAATCAATGGCGACGCGCAAAACTCCGGGCCGGACGGATTGCCTGCGGAGTACTATAAGGCGTACCGTGAGTCCCTGGTGCCGCTGCTGCGTGCGCTATATAACAAAGCGCTGGAGGAGGGGTCACTCCCTCCCTCCATGCGGGAGGCGTTCCTGGTTTCCCTGCCTAAACCGGATCGCGACCGCACAGCCTTGGGCTCCTACCGTCCCCTGGCGATGCTCAACGTCGATTACAAAATCCTAGCGAAGACCCTAGCGGACCTATTGGTGCCAGTGGTCCCGCATGTGAGAAGTTGGCCTGATGTATGATGTCACTAGTTCTAGTGTACACCTTATATCAGTCCAAATACCGTTATGGTGATTGGTTGTAAAGTCAACCTTATAGACCAGCTATCCTAATGGTAGCATTGACAAGAGCAGTCTTAGGCTAAACTCTGAATGGCATGTGAAGCCGGCTGTGATACCATATATAATCCCTTGAATACCAAATGAAAGGACACCACAACAGATATATATATAAAATAAAGTGTATTTATTCTAGTCAAACCCTCAGCACTCTTTATGAGATTAGAGGTAAGTACAACACAGTCTTATTTAAGCATACATTAAGTCACACAGGTAAGTAATACAGTTAGGCCCTAGGGGCCACGCAAACCATATACTAAGTAAGTGGTATAAGGACCACTGTCACGGAAATAGGATAGGCCTAGGCCTAGGGAATCGCTGGGGCTACACTACACTAGCAACAGTTAGGAAGTGGGAGGCCCACGGGATTCAGGTGCAGAGTGGAAACACTCACGCGTAATGCGTAAAAGTCGATAGAAATAGTAGTGGTTAGAAATTAACAGTTTAAGGACACTTCTGAAGCAGCTAGAGAGTCGAGACTCGGAAACTAGACCCTAGGATAGTCACTACCCTTGTGAGCACCGAAGTACCCAAGTTACCTAGCCCACAGGCTGCGGGTGCATAGGTGGGAACTTGCGTCGGGTTTCGTCGTGGACTTCTATGGATGCCTGAAGGAAAGTTGCTGACAGGCAGTCAGTGAAGAGTGTCCGGTGGATCCCAAGGCTGGGATCAAGAAGAGAGGAGACCTGCAAGCAGAAGGGACAGAGTCAAGGTCACTAGCCAGTGACCACGTGGAACCAGGAAGGAACCAGGCGATGTCGTGAAGATTGCAGGTGAAGGTGAAGCTTGTCGCTGCAGCCACGAGGACCAGGGAACGTCGAGGACGACCAGGACCAGGAGGCGAGCTGTCCCACGAAGGCTCTTGCTGTCGGCGGCGTCGAAGTTGGACTAGGACTCACCAAGCCTTGGCAAGCGGAACCCACGAAGAACGGAGGACTTGCTTCTGGTGCAGACCAGGAAGGTCTGGGGTGCTTCTCTTTTTCAAAGAAGCAGGAGCCAGTCTGGAGGAGCCAAACCAGCGGTGAAGATTTCAGGATGCGTCGTCACAAAGGCCACTAGCCAGCGGGCAAGCAACCGGACAGACGCGGCAAGCAGGAAAATGCAGAAGGGCCCCACGCAGGACTCGTGGAGTGTGGGGGGCTGATCTTCGGTGCAGATGGTGCTTGGGGTTGGGGCTTCTCAATCCCCGGTGCACAACTTCGAGGGTGCCTCAGAAGCTGCGCTTGAAGATACTAGCCACTTTTCCCAGGTAGCCGGTCCCACGTCTCTCGTCGCCTCCACGGATCTCAGCTCGGCTGTGGATGTGGATCAGGGTCGGAGAAGTCTGGAAGTCAAAGCTCTGGTCGGGCTCTGCAGTCGGTCCCTCGTAGAACTTTAGCAAAGCAAAGGGTAGTCTCTTGATGGTGCCTGTTTGCACAGGTTAGCCACTCCTTGGCCACAAGGGAGATTCTTCAGTCTTCTTCTTTCGTCGAATGTCGAAGGTCCAGAGTTTCTGTTCAAGTTGCAGGTTCAGGATAATCTAAAGTCCTGGGGCCCAACTCCCACTCTTATACTAATCTGGGGGGCTGGGATACCTGCTAGGTCACGCCTTATGGGTGGGACCTGGGAGGGGGTGGTTACACCCACTTCCCTTTGTCCAGTTTCACGCCAGAGCTGGGGCTGGAGTGCCCCAGCTCCGGTTTGAACTGGACTATGCAAGGAACACCTTGTGTGCCCCAGGCATGTCTCATTCCTTTCAGCCCACCCTGCCCCAATACACTAAAGGCTGTCTGGGGAGGTGCTAGTACCTCCCCAAGCAGGAAACCTATTGTCCAGGCCTCCCTGGCTGGGATCACTCCCAGCAGCAGGAGGTCAGGCTTGTGTCGTGGCAGCAGCATCCATTTTGTGATGCTGAGGCTTTGGTCAGAGGCTAACAGTAAAGTATGATTTTAACATGTCTTTCCCTCTAGAAGGGGGGAATAATATCCTCATGTCCAGAAATGGTATGGGGGTATTATTCCACAGTGTTAGACACCGTACACGACATGTTTCGATAAAGCCAAACCATAGTTACCATAACCGTTTAAGATTATAAGGTACTTTAAGAGTATATGGTAGGCTATATCATAGAACAGCTATAAGGACATGGTTCCGAAAGCTGCAGACAGGCTCAGCTCATGCTAGAGCACCATCTCACATGTTACCAAGCACTCTGCCTCCAGGATTGTTAAGGCCTGCCATAGGAGTGGCTGATAGGTACACATGTGTCTATAGGTAAGTTAGGTATAGGAATACTACACCTAAGCAAGGGGTGATTACACGACCTTGCCCCAGCTGAGTGATCAGCCAGTTGTGTCATAATGGAAGGCCAGGCCAGGGGTGGCATAATATATGCTGCAGCCCCTGGTAGGCCTAGGGTACACCTATGCCCTGGATACCTAGGGTACACTGTACAGGGGCCAATAAGGTGATCCTATCCAAATGGGTTATGCACCTAAAGTACATAGTATCAATTTAGAGAGAGAACAGCAGGGCTGTGGGTCTGATTAGCAGGCCCACAGCCACATCTAAGTCGAAAACCAGTAAAGCAAAAGCAAAAAGTGGGGGTGAACATAGAAAGCAGACCCTACTCTCCTACACCGCATCTGGTGCATTCCGACCAGAACGGGTTTGTCCCTGCGAGGTCCACGTCGTTAAATCTTAGGAGATACTTCAGGGTGGCCGGTGAGGCCGTGCACAGATGGCCCAGAGCGGGGTGCCTCCTCCTAGATTTGGAGAAAGCGTTTGATTGCTTGGGATGGGGCTACCTGTCCACGGTGTTGTTACAATACGGGTTGAATGGGTATTTCGTCCGGATGGTCGACATGCTCTACAGGAACCCCACGGTCCGTGTTCGGCTGGGCCCCCATGTCTCGGAGGTGGTACCGGTGGGCCGGGGCACCCGGCAGGGGTGCCCCTTTTCCCCGTTGCTGTTCGCCCTGGCGATGGAGCCCCTGGCGGCGGCTGTGCGGACGACCCTGGGAGATGGTATACCGCTGGGAGACGCTGTTCACCAGGTGTCGCTCTATGCGGATGACCTGTTAGTGTATGTTAAGGATGTGGGATGTATGCCGGAGCGGCTGGCCCCGTTGTTGCGGTCCTTTGCCACTGTTTCGGGACTCCGCGTGAACGCGGGTAAATCTTGTCTGTACGCTTTTATCGCAGGGACTGCGGACCCGGGTTATCACCTGAATGGCACGCCGGTTCAATGGAGGGACGGCACCTTTCGATATCTGGGGATACAAGTCTACCGCTGCCCGACCGACTTATTCGATGGCAACCTGGGGAGGGCGGTCACGGCGCTCAGGTCGCAGGTGGCCTTTTGGAGTACGCTCCCGCTGACGGCCTCGGGCAGGGTGGCGCTCGCCAAAATGGTCATGCTCCCCCGCCTCCTGTACTACTTTGTCAATTTGCAGCTGTATGTCCCCCCCGCCTTTTTTGGTAGGCTCAATAGGATGCTGCGGGATTTTGTTTGGGGCACTGCCAGGCACAGGTTGGCGCTCGCAAAGCTCTTCCTCCCGACAGACAGGGGTGGTCTGGCGGCTCCATGTTTTGAGCACTACTACCTGGCAGCCCAGCTACAATGGGTTGCCCGCTGGTTGGCTGACAGAGGCAAGGATGATACAGCCACGGTGGCAGCCCCTTACTCGCTGGAACGTGTGACAGGTCTTTTTCATCCCTTGGCTGCGGTTGCGGGACCGCTGCCGCTCCTCCTGGCTTTGGCGCATAGGTGCTTTCGGAGGGCCTTGTACCTCACGCGCGCTGTTGTTCCATACGCGCCGGCAATACCTCTAGAGGGTTCCCCCGGAGGTGGGGGGGTACTTGCGGCCCCCGCACTGACGGGCTGGTGGGAGGCGGATGTGCACACACTGGGAGACCTATACAGGGACGGTGAGCTGATACCGTATGAGAACGGGCTCCCACCCGGCGGGTTCCTTACGCACCGCTCACTAGTGGCGAGCTTGACCGCCAAATGGGGAAGCATGGCTACGGAGCCTGGCCAGCACCTAACTATGCAATACCTGCACGTCATGGGGAGGGGCGGGCACCTGGTCCTCTGGTTCGCCGCCTCGTTACGGGAGCACACGGCGGTTGGTCTGGGCCCGCTCCGTGGCAAATGGGAGCTAGACCTGGGGAGGCCACTGGCAGACAAGGAGTGGGAGAGGGTCCTTAAAAGCCCAGTGCGTATCCCCCGAAATATGCGGTTCCGCCAAATCCAGCTGTTCATAGTTCACAGGGCCTACCTGAGTTGATTAATAGGTACTTTCACCGCAACGACGCGCTCTGCCCTCGGTGCCGAGAGCTGGGGGCGGGGTTTTTGCACATGCTGTGGAGCTGCCCTGAGTTGCGCACCTATTGGAGGGCGGTCAGTGGGCTGTTACAGGGGAGTGTGGGTCGTAGCATCCCCTTAGACTGGCCTGAACACATCTTACACCAATTTACAAGATCGCCCAAAGACAAGGCAGCGTCCTGATTCCTGGACCTGGGGCTCGTAGTAGCAAAGCGCCTCATCACCAGGAGATGGAAGGCGCATGACCCACCACACACACGGACCTGGAGCTCCTCATTCCAGGCCTGGGCCAGGGCGGAGGGGACTGCCATCCGTAGGGAGGACACTCTGGGGCTGCGGAGGGAGCCCATGGCGGACCGCTGGGAGCAGTTACTTGCTGAGCTCCGGCGCTTGGACGGGGAGGGTACCACGGGCTGCATAGGGGTGGTCAGACACGACAGCGCAAGCGGCGGCGCAGTGCAGGCAGCCTCGCTGACGGGATAGCATAGCCCCCATTATCTCTGGCCTAAGGACGGGGCGTCTGCGAACACTTGGGGATAGTTGCGTCCGTGGGAGTTGGGGGGGGCGATCCAGGGGGTGGGGGGGGAGTCGGGGTAGGAAGGGGGAAGGAGCAAACTATGTGTATCACTGTTCACGCTGCCACTGTTATGGGTTCTTCTTTTGCATTGTACGTAACTCCTCTGTTTTTGACGCCTAAGTTGTGTGGGCGATATAAGTTTCCATGTACGGCTCAGTGGCTGGTATGCAGTGGCGATGGCCCCTTCTCAAGTGACGACACCAGAACTGATAAGGACAATGTAGCCGGCTCCCAAGCGGGTGGTGGTTGGCGCATAACCCGACAGCAGGTTATATTCTCTTGACTGCAGGCACGGCTTACCAATCTGCATATGCTTATGAATCTCTGTGTGTAAAGTATGCTGCCGTAACATGTATTCTTTTACCAAAACTACAAAACAATAAAAACAGATTTGCAAAAAAAAGTACCTTATAATCTTAAACGGTTATGGTAACTATGGTTTGTCGTGTAAGGTGTCTAACACTTTGGAATAATACCCCCATACCATTTCTGGTGATGAGGATATTATTCCTCCCTTCTAGAGGGAGAGACATGTTAAAATCCTACTTTGCTGTTTAACTCTCAACAAAGCCTCAGCATCACAAAATGGATGCTGCTGCCACAGACATGAGTCTGACCTCCTGCTGCTGGGAGCCCTCCCAGCCAGGGAGGCCTGGACAATAGGTTTCCTGCTTGGGGAGGTGCTAGCACCTCCCCAGACAGACTTTAGTGTATTGGGGCAGGGAGGGCTGAAAGGAATGAGACATGCCTGGGGCACACAAGGCGCTCCATGCATAATCCAGTTCAAAACGGTGCTGGGGCACTCCAGCCCCAGCTCTGGCGCGAAACTGGACAAAGGAAAGGGGGTGTAGCCACTCCCCTTCCTGGTTCCACCCATAGGAGGGACCTTGCAGGTAGCCCAGCCCACTAGCCCAGTATATTAGTAGCTAGGTGGGCCCTGATAAATTAGATTATCCTGAACCTGCAACTTGAACAGAAACTCTGGACCTTCGACATTCGACGAAAGAAGAAGACTGAAGAATCTCCCTTGTAGCCAAGGAGTGGTAACCCTGTGCGAACAGGCACCATCAAGAGACTTACCCTTTGCTTTGCTGAAGTTCTACGAGGGACCGACTGCAGAACCTGACCAGAGCCTTGACTTCCAGACTTCTCTGACCCTGATCCACATCCACAGCCGAGCTGAGATCCGTGGAGGCGACGAGAGACGTGGGACCGGCTACCTGGGAAAAGTGGCGAGTATCTTCCAGCGCAGCTTCTGAGGCACCCTCGAGGTTGTGCACCGGGGATTGAGAAACCCCAACCCCAAGCACCATCTGCACCGAAGATCAGCCCCCCACACTCCACGAGTCCTGCGTGGGGCCCTTCTGCATTTTCCTGCTTGCCGCGTCTGTCCGGTTGCTTGCCCGTTGGCTAGTAACCTTTGCGACGACACACCTTCAATTTTCCACCGCTGGTTTCGCTCCTCCAGACTGGCTCCTACTCCTCTGTAAAAGAGAAGCACCCCAGACCTTCCTGGTCTGCACCAGAAGCAAGTCCTCCATTCTTCGTGGGTTCCGCTTGCCAAGGCTTGGTGAGTCCTAGTTCGACTTTGATGCCGCAGACAGCACGAGCCTTCGTGGGACAGCTCGCCTCCTGGTCCTGGTCGTCCTCGACGTCTCCTGGTACCCGTGGCTGCTGCGACAAGCTTCACCTCTTCACCTGCAATCTCTCGACATCGCCTGGTTCCTTCCTGGTTCCACGTGGTCACTGGCTAGTGACCCAGACTCTGTCCCTTCTGCTTGCAGATATCCTTCCTTCTTGATCCCGGCCTTGGGATCCACCGGACTCTCTACACTGACTGCCTGTAAGCATCTTTCCTTCAGGCATCCATAGGAGTCGACGACGAAACCCGACGCAAGTTCACACCTATGCACCCGCAGCCTGTGGGCTAGGTAACTTGGGTACTCCGGTGCTCATCAGGGTATTGACTATCCTAGTGTCTAGTTCTCAAGTCTCGACTTCCTAGCTACTCCAGAAGTGTCCTAAATCTTATTAATTCTAAACTGTACTATTTCTATCGATTACACGCATTACGCGTGAGTGTTTCCACTCTGCACCTGAATCCCGTGGGCCTCCCACTTCCTAACTGTTGGTAGGGTAGTGTAGCCCCAGCGATTCCCTAGGCCTATCCCATTTCCGTGCCAGTGGTCCTTATACCACTTACTTAGTATATGGTTTGCGTGGCCCCTAGGGCCTAACTGTATTACTTACCAGTGTGAATTAATGTATGCTTAAATAAGACTGTGTTGTACTTACCTCGAATCTCATAAAGAGTGCTGAGGGTTTGACTAGAATAAATACACTTTATTTTATATATATATCTGTTGTGGTGTCCTTTCATTTGGTATTCAAGGGATTACATATGGTATAACAGCTGGCTTCACATGCCATTCAGAGTTTAGCCTAAGACTGCTCTTGTCCATGCTACCACTAGGATAGCTGGTCTATAAGGTTGACTTTACAACCAATCACCATAAGGGTTGTTTGGACTGATACAAGGTGTACACTAGAATTAGTGACATCATATATCAGACCAACTTCTCACAGGCATTTCCATAGGGACCTCCATATCTAGTAAGAGGGACAACTCCTTGGAAACGGAATACCAAATGATCAAACTTGAGAAAGTAACACTTAGGCTCAGGAGAGATCAGTTGGCCCTTTACAAAGAGTAGCAGGAAGTACAGAGAGCTAGGAAGAAATTGAGACTAGAGTCCCATGGTGGCAGCAACAGTGCCCCTAGAATCAGGGAAACATCCTTTGACCATAGGAATCTGAGCAGGATAGTCCCTACTTACTAGGAGGGGATACATCCATAAATGGATCACTGCTTTGGAGAGGGCCTACAAAGTTTAAAGGGTCCCTCAAAAGCAGTAGGCAGCTATCCTGTGACTCTCCTTTGCTAACAAAGGTAGAGATAAGCTCCTCACTGTTAGAGAAGGGGATGCTGACAATGATTCAGTCCTGAAGAGTGCACTGATAGATGGTTTGGCTTAAACACTGAACAGTACAGGATTAAGTTCAGAGACACCCAGACGGCACACACCCAGGACTGGGTAGACTTTGTGGACAGTGCTATTGAGGCTCTGGAAGGCTGGCTTCATAGAAGCAAGGTACAGGACTATAAAGGATTGTACAATTTGATAATAAAGGAGCACATGCTTAATAAGTGTCAGAAGCAACTTTTGCACCAGTACCTGGTGGACTCTGATCTGACCTCTCCCCAAGAATTGGGAAAGAAGGCAGACAAATGGGTCCGCACCAGGGTCAAAGAGAAACACCATGTTGGTGGAGGTGACCAGAAGAAGCAAGATTCTTCTAAAACCCAGGAGAAGGGTGGGGAGAAGGGCAAATAATTAATTAAAACGAGTCTTCTCAAGGGCCCCAAAAATCTGCATCTGGGGTGAGTCCCAAAACTCCAAGAAAGTCAAAAAGAAACCCTGGGGTTATTTATGTAACGTAAAGATCCATTGGACAAGGGATGCGGATTGGCCAAAGAGAAAGGAAACTACTACCACTGCCCCTAAGGCACCTGCTCCCCCTAGCACTAGTTCATGTGGTAGTACAGCAACCAAGGGATTGGTAGGGTTAACCTTGGGTTCTAAGATGGATTCTGGCTTAGTCAGAACTCCAGCTCAGGTTGTTCTAATCTGTGATGGTGGCATTGATCCTGCTACCTACTGGTAAGTCCCACTAACTTGGGCAAGTACAGACAGCAGTCTTTGATCAATGGAAAAGAAGCAATGGCTTACAGGGACACAGGGGTTAGTGTCACTATGGTGACAGAGAAACTTGTGTCCCCTGAAAAGATCATACTTGGATAAATGTATTTAGTCACCAACACTAGCAATGTCAGGACTGACCATTCCGAGGCAGTTGTGAATCTCAGCTGGGGAGGGGTAACTGGACCTAAGAGTGTTGTGGTATCTCCAGACCTAGAAACTTCAGCCTGGTCTGAGGTAGAGTTCAGGTCTCATGCAGAAATTATGGGCATTTCTGCCAGTGTCTTTGCTGTCACCAGGGCTCAGGCCAAACCAACTCAGCACTGAAGGAGCACTGGATCCTGGAAAAATGATCCAGGTGCCTCTGAAGAGAAGGAGTAGGAGGAGTAAAGAATTATCCTCTTCCCAAACTCCTAGTGAGGATCAGGCTCCTGAGGGAGATGATCTCAATCCCTGTGATGGAACTGCCCCAGAGGAACTTGGGCCTGACCAGACAGAGTTTTTTTTGGGGGGGGGGGGGGCATTTCAGGGCAGACTTGAGTTTGGAGCAGCAGACCTGCCCCTCTTTTTAACCCCTCAAGCAGCAGGCCACTGTTAAGGACCCAGGGAATATCAGTGGGTCAAATGGGATCTATTGAGAAGATGGGCTTCTATATTCTGAAGGTAGAGACCCCAAGGGTGGTGCCACCAGGAGGTTGGTAAAACCCCAGAAGTTCAGAGGCTTTCTCCTCTCCCTAGCACATGATATTCCTCTTGCAGGACATCTTGAGCAAAATGAGATTTGGGACAGACTTGTTTTGTTGCTCCTGTGTCACTTGCCAAGCCAATGGTAAGTCAGGTGGCACTACAAAACCCCCACTAATTCCACTTCCAGTGGTTGGCTTTACCTTTGAGCGGGTAGTGATTGATAACGTTGGTCCTTTGAATCCTCCAACTGTATCTGGACACAGTTAAATCCTAGTGGTGATGGAACATCCCACTAGGTATCCAGAGGCAATTCCCTTAGAACCACTACTGCTCCTGTAGTGCTCATGGCCCTCCTGGGAATCTTTTCTGGGTGGGCTTCCCTAAGGAGGTCTTAACAGACAGAAGTACCAATGTCTTGTTTAGTTACATCAGTGCAATGTGGAAAGAGTGTGGAGTAAACTATAAGTTTATCATGCCCTACCATCCACAGTACATTGGGCTTGTTGAAAGACTCAACAAGACCCTAAAGGGTATGATTATTGGACTCCCAGAAACGCTTAGGCGAAAATGGGATGTCTTACTACCCTGCCTTCTCTTTGACTACAGAGAGGTACCTCAGAAAGGGGTGGGCTACATCCCATTTGAGCTTCTGTTTGGACATCTAGTTAGGGGCCCATTGTGTCTAGTTAAGGAGGACTGGGAGCAACCTCTCAAACCTCCTAAACAGGACATTGTGGACTATGTCCTTGGCCTGCGTTCACGCATGGATGAGTACATTAAGAAGGCCAGCAAGACACTGAAGGCCAGCCATGAACTTCAAAAAGCTAGGCATGACCAAAAGGCTGTCCTAACTGTTTACCAGCCAGGACAGAAGGTGTGGGTGTTGGAGCCTGTAGCCCCAGGAGCTCTCCAGGACAAATGGAGTGCCCCCCACACTACCCTTGAACAGAAAGGGAAGGTCACCTACTTGGTGGACCTAGGCAACCCAAAAAGTCCCCACAGGGTACTTCATGTGAACCGCCTGAAACCTTTTGTGGACAGGAATGACATGAACTTTCTCATGGCAACTGATGAGGGACAGGAGGAAGAGAGTCATAACCCTGTTGATTGGTCAGTAGATGGAGTAGCCGTGGCAGGCTGTTGTGTGTAGATTTAGATACCATATATAGTGTTCCTGATTTAGGTCCTTATATAGGCACAATTCACATTGCCCATATGTTGGCATAGAAATCCTACCCTTATTTGGGCATTATCCATGCTAACCAAATAAAGGCATGGCCACCTACATCCGTTCATCTACGTCACAACGAGTTCTTGGAAAACCAGACTCTTAAGCCTTTAGGACTTTCCCTTGCTTGGATATTGATTTCTCCAATAGCTCAGTTATTATGCATGAACATCTATTCCTTAGGGGTCATTCATGACGTTCTTCTGCCCGACTTTTACGTTAATACTGGCATTCCTAAACACCTTCAAGGTATAAATATACCTTCACTTACCATGGCAAACCACGGTTCGGCTGCCTACTTGTATGATGCGGCTTGCCACGGCAAGTTCAGAAGGAAGTCAAGTCTCCGCCTGACGCACTGACCAGACGCTGTCATCCTCCTCGCAGAGAATCCAGCTCCAGTGTTTTTGACTCTCCTTGCGGGGTGTTAGAGATCGAGACTCGGAAAGAGATTCCAACCTCACTCATTCTAAGGTATGGGGCGGACTAGAACCTGGAGGGACTTTTGGCAAATCATGGCAACTATAGCTAAACTAGACTATAGACAAACAGCACCTACTTCTCACCTCGTACTACACTTAGGTTAGGTACACTGGGGTAGAACTAGCTAGAAGCCTCAGATGAGTATTAACATTTTAGCCTGTGTTATTTATGTATGTATTTTTATGAATATCTGTCATAGCTATAAACCATGCTATTGCAGTATTATTTTATCTTACTGCTAACGCTGTACGTGTTATACATCGCATTCTGTCTTACGATTGTAGCAGTTCATATCTCTTGCACGAGAAATAAGACTGTTCAATAAACCCCTTTTATTGAAACGCCCATCTATCTATTTCTGTGTAACTCTGTAGAACCGAAGCATGCACGATTGACTTCGTGAAACTGTTATCTATTGTTTCCACGATTCTGGGATTGTTCCGATTCTAAGGGAAACAAAGTTGTCAAGTTTATGCGGTTGTCAGAATCTAATTCCTTCTTGTTTATTCGAGAAGTTTCTAGTGACCTCTGAGTTAGCTGGCACACACAAGTAATTAAGTTTAATGTACTCGATAGAGACATACTGATCTCAGTCCTATGTCAAAACTATAGTGTATATTATTCCAATGCGTAGAGCCTATCAGGGATATAGGAACTACACTACAAGGCAGCTTCACTGACCAACAGCAAGCTAATTGCAGAAGGGTCCTCAATCAGTACAAGCATATGTTCTCCCTGACACCTAGTCCGACCACCTGGTGTACCCATAAAATGGACACAGGTGACAGCCTGCCTGTAAAAAACTAAATATACAGACAGCCTGACCATGTCAGAGATTAAATCAAGACAGAGGTTCAAAAGATGCTGAAATTGGGGTTCATTGAGCTTACAGAAAGCCCCAGGGCTAGTCCAGTAGTCCTTGTCCCAAGACCTCACACCAAGGGTGGAAAAAGAGAGATGAGGTTTTGTGTGGACGACAGAGGCCTCAATGCAATGACTAGGAGTGATGCCCATCCTATTCCTTGGGCAGATGAGCTTATAGATACTTTAGCCTCAGCCAAATATCTGAGCACATGTGACCTGACAGCAGGCTACTGGCAAATCAGACTAGCGGAGGATGCCTAGCAAAACACAGCATTTCCAACCCCAGTGGGCACTATCAATTTGTGGTAATGCTCGTTGGTCTGAAAAATGCACCTGCCACATTTCAGAGGTCTGGAAGCCTATAGTGCAGCATATCTAGATTATATTTTTGTCTTTAGCTCCACCAAGGAGTATCACCTGGTCCACCTCAGGGATGCTCTGGAGGCCCTGCAGAAGGCAGGACTCACTATCAAAGCCACAAAGTGCCAGATGGGGCAGAGCAAGGTTGTGTACTTGGGCCACCTGGTAGGTGGAGGCAAGGTTCAACCACTACAGAGCAACATCCAGACGATTATGGACTGGGTTGTTCCCACTACCCAGACTCAGGACAGGGCTTTCTTTTGCCTGACTGGGTACTACAGAAGATTTGTCAAGGGATACGGGTCCATTGTAGCTCCACTTAATGATCTCACATCCCAGAAAATGTCATAGAAGGTTCAGTGGACAGTTTGCTGTCAGAAGGCATTTGATGACCTCAAACATGCCATATGCACTGCTCCCAACCTGCAGAGTCCTAACTACTCTAAAACTTTCATTGTCCAGACAGATGCATCTGAGACAGGGGTAGGGGCTGTGTTATCACAACTAAATGCAGAGGGCCAGGATCAACCAGTAGCTTTTTTCAGCAGGAGGATGACACGAGAAACGTTGGTCAGCCATTGAGAGGGAGGCCTTTGCTCTGGTCTGGGCCTTGAAGATGCTGAGGCCATACCTGTTTGGCAATCACTTCATTGTTAAGTCAGACCACAAGCCCCGCTTATGGCTTAAACAGATTAAGAGTGAAAACCCCAAACATTTGAGGTGGTCCATTTCCCTACAGGGGATGGACTTTTCAGTGGAACATAGACCTGTGAGTAACCATGCCAAAACAGATGGACTCTCCAGCTATGTCCACTGAGAACATGATGACTAATCTGGGCATGGTTAGTCTCATCTCATTTCGTTTGGGGTGGTTGTGTAGGATAGTAGGATCTGCTTTTATGGTTACCCCTCACTTTCTGCGTGGTGTTATTCTGTTTCTGACTAGTCTGACTGAGATCCTGCTAATCAGGACCCCAGTCTCTGTGCTTTCTCCCCTAAATTGGATATGGTGAGTACTTAGGTACCCCCCAGATTGGCCACTGGGGTACACTTATAAGTCCTTAGTATATGGTACCATGGTACCCAGGGCATAGGTACACCAGGGGTCTCCCATAGGATGAAGCATGTATTGTTCCACCCAAGGGAGATCACTTAAAGTGTAACTACAGGCCTGCCATTGCAGCCTTTGCAAGCTATTGGTATTACCACTTACGACAGATAGAGGTTTCCTTATATCTGAGGTCACTGCATTTAAAACCTATAAGACTCTCCTAAGGCAGGCCCTCCAGCCCTGAAGGCAGGGTGCTCGGTTCTAAGTGTAAGGGTGCCCGTGCATGAGCGCGACACTCCTACAACCTTCGAAGTCCATTCTCCCTGGTTGTAAGTGCATCAGCCATTACGATATATAGAGTGGCCATGAGTCATTACGCGAGGACCATCTCTCCATCTCTAAACTGGCTGTAACGAACCCTAACATGTTTGGTGTCAAACATGTTGAAATCATACCCCCACACCGTAAACAGTGTTGAAGGTATGATTCCTGCACCGTAAAGCTCCTCTGCGAGGCCCTCAGTACTCCCGGAACCAGTCTTTCCGAACCTGACAGCAAGCATGGGCTGCTGCCGACTCGGGACACGTTTCTGCCCTCCTGCTGCTGAGCCAAGCTCGAGCAGGGAAAGGCAGAACAATAGATATCCTGTCACAGGGGCGAAACTGGAGAAAAGACATTGTATCCTCCCCACTGTCCAGCCCCTTTTCTGGGAGGGACTCCTGAATGGTCCCAACCCTTTCCTTAGGGTCCTTAAAGGCTTACTTGAGGGTGGGTCTTTAGGTTTGTTATTGGGACAAGACTCAATCCTGAAACTATATTGCTCTTCGACCCTCTGAACACTTGGACTTCGTTGGACTTTGATTGGAGCCGAGACTGCACCAAGGAAGACTCCTGCTGCTTCTGGTCTCGCTATTCAAGTCTTCTTTGTTTTCTGTGTCTGTGCTTCTTCCAGGTTCTTCAACAGACCTGTAGGCATCAAAGACACCAGAAGAAATCTCCCTTGGAGTGAGAAGTCACTCCTCTGCATCTGCAGGCACCTCAACGAAGCTGACCGATTTGCTGCTTCTGTCATTCTACGGACTTCCTGAGGCTGAGCAACACAGGTGGTGGTTCTGCAACTCTTCAGATTGCTGATATTTGCATATCAGTCCCAGGATGCAAACCACCACTTGTTAGATGAAAAACATCGTAAGCCAAAAAATGTCATCCATTTTAGTCCGTTTTAATCAATTTCCTTGTAAAGTTTATTGTCCGTTTAGATAAATAGGTGAAACATGGTTCTTCCGATGTTCAAATGCGTGTATAATGCCACAGCCTTTAATACAGCATGTCGGATTCGCACATTTCATTATAATATTTAACCCAATGCATTTCGGCCTTTCGGCCTTCGTCAGGGGTAACTCTAGAGTAAAGAAAAAATATATCGTATCATGAACAGTTTCACAAAATCTAAAAAACAATTTTTCTCATAAATGAAATTAAAAAACACTCTCCAATGATTAGTCCCCCGTTTCTTGTGCACAATTAATTCCGCTGTTTGCTCAAAACCCATAACTTTAAAAAGAAACAACCACATTGAGCTCAAAATCATCATATATTATTAAACCCCTATGTTACTCAGCGAGGTGCGCTACATTGTATCTAGACAGAAATAATATAATTCCCTGTACTGTTTATTTTGAAAGGAGTAGGACTAATATTTGTTTGGTGAAATGTATAGTTTTTGGCGCATGTTAGTATCAACATGTTTTATGTTTGTAAATTGCGCAGATGGTTGTCTATTGTAAATATGGTCTAAATGTACAAATGTTTTGTTGTTTATATGTCACATAAAAAACACAGCAAGAAGGTTAATGTTTAGCTGGTTCTGCATAAGGGCAATGTGTTTTGGGAAAATAAAATAAAAATCACTCCATATATTTAAATATAACCCAGGGATAAATAAAAAAATCAGACTGGAGTAAAAGTATATCAGACTGGACTAAAAGTATATGGTGTCAGAGGTTTTTTGTTTTTGAATATAGTTTGATTCCCACCTCTGTACTCCTTAACAGAATCATTCCCGTGTTTTATCTGCGGTACCTAACTCCTGTGCACCACGTTGAGTTGTCGTTGCGTAGGCTTGGTGGCTCTGCACTCCAGATATCTTTGGGCTGCAAGAAGCTCCAGCCTTAAGCATCTCTTCCCTCCAAGATCAGCGTCCTCACGGTATCCTCTGCACCATGGGCTTTAATCTTTGGTGAGCTGTTCGAGGTCCTCTTACAACATCTGTGTCTATGGTCTGTGGGTCCTCCTGAGGGTCTTCAATTGCTTCAGTGGGCAACCCTGCTTGCTCAGCATCTGCCCTGACTCTCCTCCTGCTGTTGGTGAGTCCCTTGGACCTTGCTAATCTTAACGTTGCTCCTTCTTTGTTCTCCAAGCCAGTTGCGGCTACTAAGGCTTGTTGATGCTCCTGCCGGACACAGACAACCTAGTCACCAACATCTGACGTGGGAGAGCTTGTGCACACTCCTGGTCTTACTCAGCGCCGCATTGTCCTCACAGCAGCAACAACATCATGTGCATTGTCGCTTTGTGCCTCCTGGTCACTCCTGAGTGGCATAGACTCCGTCTTCTGTGCTTGCAGGTTCTTCACTTCCAGAGTCCACCCTTGGATTCCACCGGACTTCTTCACCGTCTTCTTCAGAGGCATTTTTTTCAATGTATTCCATTGTCGTCTAAGGAGGTTTCCAACATCTCCTCACCCCAATGCACCTGGCTTCCCTGGTGTAAGTAACCTGGTTCTTGGGACATCCACAGGTGGGGTTGCTCTCCAACCTTCTGTCCTCCAAGGGAATTCTTCGGGGTCCTCTGGGAAGGGTAATTTTTCTGCAAAAATGCAACTGTGACTTCTCCATTGACTTCCATTGGGCATGCAGATGTGTTCCCACTCTGCACACAGCCTCCGTGGGTTCCTGGGTACTTACATTGGGTGGTTCCTTGTTTTCCCAGCTCCTATGGGTTTTCTGGTCTAAGTCCCGTCCTCCTTTGTAGTTCGCATTCCACTTTTTTAGTATATGGTTTGGTCTCCCCCTGGAGAACACTGTATTTTGTGCTACTTATCTGATTGCGTCTGGATTATTCTTGTGTATTGTGTTGATATCTCCAGACAGTAGATATACCAATGTGATAGTGATATTGTGTTGTAATAAATAGACTTATTTTTGCTAAACACTGTGTGGTTTCTTTTAATCTAATTTACACTACAGATTAAACTGGTTAAACAAGCTGCTTAACACTCCTTCAAGATAAGCCTTAAGGCTGCTCTCAAACAGCTACCACTTTGAGAGCTTTCTATGGTTATCAAGGACCACTAAAATCACCATAAGGATTGCCTGGATTAGTGCAAGGTGCACCACTTGAATAGTGTGCACTATATTCTAAGCCAGCCTCCTACACCTCATAACAAACGGTAAGGTTCTTGTCATGGTTTGAATGTATTAACTTTAATCTATTTCCCTGAGTCTGAGGGCCTAATTTAGATCTCGGCAGATGGATTACTCTGTCACAACGGTGACTGAGATCCCGCCCACCAAAATATGATCCCATTAGGTACTATAGGATTTATATTTCTGAAGGTGGGCTGTCCGTCAATGTTGTAACTAACCCGTCTCCTGAGATCTAAATCAGTCCCTGAGTTTATGAATTTTAAAGACTAAAAGTCCTACTGTGTTTTTAAAAAACAAGAAGACTGGATGGACAGTGACAGAATTTAGTATTCATGTGCTTACTGCATTTGCGTTTCTACCCCACAATGACTTTCAAGAGTAAGCAGTAGATGTATGCCCTCGCCACACCCCTGCATATCAAAGCCAAAAAAAATCCTTGAAAATTCAGTGAGATTGCAGGAGTATCTTTATCCTGTACCTACTGGAATAACAAACCTTACTCGCCAAAAGTAATTCCCAGTTGCCCTTGCGGTCATTGAGCTCCAAAGAACTTTAAGTCTCGAATCCAAGCCCTACACTCATTTGGAACGGTGAAGAATCAGTACCTTCCCTACATCCCACCTCCAGGTTTAGGGGTTGTTATGACTAGAAGCTTTTGTTAGCTACTTTAGAACTCTAGAAATAGCCTCCCCTAAAACCATCCGTAACCTGCCTTCTTTCAGAAAGGCCCTAAATAACCCATTTTGACCACTCTGCCTATCTTAATGTATGCACTGAAAAGGCATCTGAAGGTGGCTGAGTTTATGGCTTGCCCTAGTATGTGTGTTATAAATGATGTAAATGATTTGTAAAGCAGGTAATCAGTAATGGGGAAGGAGAGCTTCTCGACAGCAATAATGGATAGAGCAGCTACAATGGTAATGTGGGTCAAGGCAGGTAACCAGTAATGATACATAGGTCTGCACCATGAAAGTAGTAGTGCAGTGCATAGCTGACATTTCTATGGGCATTCTTTAGTCTGAAGTGCGGGATTCAGTGCCAACCAGGCAGGGCAAGCCCTAAGCATGGGCGAGCTGGGCCCAGGCCAGGGGCGCCAATATTCCGAGGGGCGCAGCAGAGAGATGCCTGACTTAATGTCATTCAAACAACAGCTCGTCCATCCCACTTGGTCTCAATCGGCCCCGTTAAAGACTTTGTAAACAGCCCTTAATGCACCCTCAGCTTAATTGTTAGTACCTCCTCAGCCTCTGGCCCTCCTTAATTGCTAGTACCTCCTCAGCCTCTGGCCCTCCTTAATTGTTAGTATCCCCCTCAGCCTCTAGCCCTCTGCCCATCTTCCTCAAAACTCTTGCCGACACACCACAACGACCCCCAGTCCCCACATCAAACAACATATTTTCTTTCCACCTAGGGCGCTGTCCCGGTCAATTCGAATTAGGGCCGGCCCTGCTACCAGGACTTTGTGGCTTGTTGGCGATGTTTTGTGTAGTAACATGGCTTCATAACATGCATAATAGACATTCTTTTATTTTACTAATGTAACTGTTGTTCATCTCTCCTTTTCAGGGTAAACTTCAGATGTGGGTGGATATTTTTCCGAAATTTCTAGGCCCTCCGGGTCCACCTTTCAACATTTCACCAAGGACTCCTGAAAAGTAAGCAGTATGGAAACTGACCACTCAATTTAGTTTTTTGTAGCATTGCGTGCCACTGGTGATTTCACCCATCTAATCATGACAACCACCACTACAGTTATTGCCAGGAATTAAGAACCATTGTGTAATTCTACTGTAGACAGTTACATAGAACCCTCCCAAACAATGAACATGCCCCAACTCCTACACCATATTTTTTTGGGGGGAGGGCTTCGCTGTTAGATTGCTGTTCATCATAAACAGGATATTTGTACATAACAACATCTTGTTTGCAGTTATATCTTGCTGGAGAGTTGCAGTTGGATCTTGCAGTTGGATCTAGGCTTGGCTATTCCCCCCATCTTCAAGCTGGGATAAGCTACGGCCGGTTCACATCCTTTGTTTATTTCCAGTCTTCGCCAAAGAATTAGTAGCCTTAAGTGCTACTTCAGAAGCCACTTCTATAAATTCTTTATCGCTTGTCCAGTGAGACAGTACTTGGATAAGCTCTTGGTTTAATTCCATTTCAATATGTGGGCAACATTCTCTATCCGCGTGCCACTTAATGAGAGACTTCTACTACCCTTCTTAACACCTGTGACTACCAAAACATTTTCTGAGGTCTGACAGCTTTTAGGTACAGCCACAATTCTTTAAGTTTGGCAAACTGTATCTTTTGCTTTTTCTCGTCTTTAAAGCTTCCTTCATTTTATTTAGAGTTCCTTTCACAGCCTCCAAACCATTTTACTTTCTCCTTGCTGTCTCTCTTTCGATTCTTGGCACAACTTTGCTGGGCATAAGGGCATAAGGGAACAGGAATTTCATCCATGAACCTCTGCAGACAGCACAGACATTTCTTAATGAGAGTTTTGAGAATTAGGATGCATCTCTAACTCTAAATGTAGCATTAGAGGAAATGGGCTAAAATAGTGTCTAAGGCCAGAGCCTCCCTGCTTCTTGGTCCCCAACCGGACCAGTCCACGTCCAGAGCAGTACTGGCGTCGTGGACTGCCTGCTAGATAAGTCTCCCAAGCATTGCTACTGGTGGTTGGGAGGAGGGTATTTATGATACCGCCTTGGCAACACATTTCCTGTACCTTTTCTGTTTATTATTGTTGAGCTGCTCTTAGATGCATTGCGTGATCTGTAGACCATGCACTTAGGACTTTGTTGACAACAGGCCTAGGTACCTGCATGTTTTGCCATTCATAGTGTTGTAGATAGTAGGGCCAAAGAGAGTCTTAAGCTGCTACATTGTAAGCACAAAGGAGTATTATTTTTTGTTTGAATTTGTTTTTATTGATTTTCATTTAACAATGCAGACATACACAGTGCAAATTACATTTTATTTTAGCTATTTTTTGCTGATTATGTAGTAGATAACATACGTTAGTAAAGGGGTGACCGCTGGCAGCGGCGACTGCTTGTGCATACTGAAGTTATGTACACATTTCATGCTGGCCTCTGTTACTATTTGCAGTTACTTAGTCTCCAGGTGCATCCCATCTCTCTTCTCACTAAGTGCTCGCTGTGAGGTGATCTGCTAACAGGGGAGGTGGGAAATAATGAAACGGGACAAAGTCAAAACAAAACAGGTAGGTGTGTATCTAACTGGAGCATTTCCCGGTCCCTCCCTTCAATGCATCTTCTCTGCTCTTGTTAGTTGCATAAAGTTGATGCTTGCCGTGAAACCCATGTCGGGCACCAGCAGTGCCCCTCGATTATATATGTATCTGAAAGAGACCGTAGTTATAGGTTCCTTATCTTAGAATTACCCTCAGGCGTCAGACTGGATCCGGAGAAATGTTTTCGTAGCAGTACCCTTGCACGTCGATGGGTGATGTCGGTCGACTCTGCGTCCGTCGTCGGCATCGTGGTCGCCGGGATGATGTTGCGGTGCCTACTTAGATGCCCCTGTGTGCTGACGTCAGTTCTTTCTTTTTCCGCACCAGCCAGCGCAGATCCGGATAGATCGTGCCCCCTAATCACTTTTTGACTAACCCTTTTTCAACTTTTTTCGATAGCTTTTTGAGTCTTCGACTTCTGGTGCAGAGGGATGTCCACCCGTCGGCCAGGTTTCAAGCACTGTGACTCCTGTCACAAGTTGATGTTGGTCACTGATCCGCACCTCATGTGTCTCTGGTGCCTGGAGCGCAACCATGACCCAAAGTCGTGCTCAAACTGCAGGGCCCTGAACCCGAAGTCTTTACAGGAGAGGGAACGCCACACTATCGGGATTATCCTTGGACCTCGCTCAGAGTGCACAGACTGATTTGGGATATCTTCTACTTTGGATGTTATTACACGTTATTCTGAAGCAAACTGGAATTTACCATTGTTGTCTTTTGAATTTATGAATATTTAACACCATGATTAGCCTTGAGAAAGCCCTGGCTAAACTTGCCACATAGGGCGAAACACGTGTAGGCTGTTCTCCTTTAAAAAAAAAAATTACACTCTAAAAAAGAGCCCAAAAAAGAGTGAAACTATATACAATGGATCTACAAAGCAGTGAATTCAAATAAAATGACTATCTCTATTCAAACCAATGTGGACTATTGTGTATTATAAAAAGGAATTATCCATTTGGTTAAAATAGATTCCCTGGGAGGGAGGAACGTACGCTCACACCCCTGTCTATACCTGTCAATATGAGGCTGAAAAGGTCCAGAGCCTCGAGCAAAGTTTCTCCAGCATTGTTGGTATTAATATCCAGAATCAGGATCTCTGGACCTTTCCTCACTGCCCTGAACTGGGCGTTGGAGTTTCCACGGCGGTACGCGCTTGGCGACGCCTTTCATTGCGAGTGGAATTGTTTCCTCCTACATGCCTTTCAGTCTGTACCACTTCTACCCAGAGTGCTGAAGAAGCTCAAGCGCAACCTGGCCCAAGTAATTCTTGTGGCTCCGGACTGGTCGCGAAGAGTCTGGTACCCCGAGCTCTTGAGCATGGCCATTGATCCTCCGATCAGACTGCCTCTTCGGGAGGATCTTCTGTCTCGGCAGGAGATGGTTCTCTACCCAAACCTGTCCGGTCTCCACCTCTTTTTTTTTTTTTTGTCCTCATTCGCCATCAGATCAATTCAGATCTTGTTCGATTTGCTCCTGTGGTCCCCCTCTCAGTTAGCACCAACTGGAGAGCTCTGTATCTGGATGGATATGCTTTACACAGAGCCTCTCTATAACGTTGTTCTGTATCACTCGGGCGCCTCACAGAAACCAGACAGATAAAGTAAGTTAGTGTAAAGGCTTAATCATTGGACCAATTTCATTTTATTGATCTAGACTGCTTAGCCATTTCTCACACGGTTCCCAAAAATCTGTTTTTTTTATTTTTATCTTTTTCCAATCTAACTTCATTGTATACTTAATAGAGATCACCCAATCCAATAGGGTTGGAGAAGTATTCTTGACTCATTTTTTACAGATTTCTCTTCGTGCAAGTAACATCAGATATAAACATAGCTGATTTTCCCACCATGTTAAAGACTTATAATGTGAGAACAATCCAAAAACAACTAAGGTTAAAGTTATGCTTACCTGAGTGCTTGCACCAAAAATACCTTCTATACCTCTATTTACCTCCGCCCAAAAATGGCTTAGCTTTGGACAAGTTAAAAACATATGGACATCATCCGCATTGATTTGGAAACACTTTGGTGGTGGACCATTCGAAAATTTAGAGAGCTTTAAAGCAGACCAGTACACCCTGTGAATACAACAAATATGATTTCTTCTTAAATTTTCAGGTTTCACTGTAGTGTATAGAATGTCAAGAGATACTTGCCATAAATCTTCAAGGTTGCTGCCCAGCAAGATCTCTCCCCCACAGCTCCGTTGGTAGTTTAAATTCACCCTCTTCCAGGTCGAGCAGTAACCAGTATAGAGTTGCCACTTCTTTCTTCTTTGCAATTTTTCCCGATAGTGTAGTTTCCAGTTCATTGGACATGCCCACATCCGTCCCAACGGTTTGATATCAACTTTTTATTTGCCAGTACTTAAATTTGGACAGTTTATTATCTGTAAGTAAGTTAATCTCCTCCCAAGATAACAGAGATCCTTTCAGTATCAATTGTTCCCATTGCAGAATTCCAGCCTCAATTAAGGGAGTTGACAAAACGTCTCTGGTCCATCCTGGTGATCCTGGGGCATTCCAAATTGGTGCAAGAGCACTAAAATAACGAATGTTGGGGGGCGTGTCTTGGTGAGCCAAGATGGCGGACGCATCTTAAGCCGGCTCCCGCCCGCCCGTAACGATTATCCGCCGATTTATCCTTGCCCCCGGAGCTGAGGCGCCCTGCCAGCAGGCAGAGACAGCGGACGAGCAGCGGTGGCGATTGAAGCGCTCCCGGCGGCTTGGGTCCCAAGTGAGCCGCGGGGTGGTCGAGAGACGATTGCGGCCTAGTGCGGTGCCAGGAGCCGCGGCCTCGCGTGAGTGAGGAGGCCGGGCCGGACCTGCCCCGGTTGCAGCGGAGCGGCGCCCTGCGGAGGTGGCGGCCAGGCTGTGAGGTTGTGAGGCTGGCGGTGGAGTGATGACTTGGCCCCGACCGCGGAGATCCTGTGGAGGCAGCCTGGGGTGTCCCGGCCTGGAGGGGCCGGCGAGATAGTGAGGCGAGCTGCGCGTTCTGGCCCTGAGGTGAGGTGGCGCCCTGGTCCCCGGTGTGCTGTGACTGGTCTTCCCCCTGCCCCCCCTGGATGAGCCGGTGTTCCCTGGGGTTCGCGGCCGGTTCGGGTCGCGGGGGGTGAGGTGCCTGGTTGGGAGCTGCGAGGACTGCTGAGCGGCCGCCTGGCCCGGCTGGAGAGGGGCTGCGGCCTGTTGGTTCCTGGTGGCGATGGGGCACGGCTGACCTGGCCGGCTGGGATGTAGTGGACGTCGTGTCTGCCCCGAGCCATAGTTGGAGAAGCAGCGTCGGGGGGCCCCTCCGCCCCCTTTATCTAGCAGAGACTGGGCCTGGTCCGACGCGGGCTAGGTACCGGAGGACCGGCTGGGCCCCGGCCACGTGGTTTCCCCTGGAGGATTGGGGCGGAGGACAGGTGACAGGGGCATTATCCTGGAGGTGGCCTCGTAGGGGGGAGAGAGGATCTGCAGTCGGGCCTGGGGGACTTTGCGCGGAGGTGGCTTTGGAGCATTAATATGCAACGATCACCAGGGACAAACCTGGTGGAGGGGCGGCGAAGCAGGGGCCTATCGATAAATTCACAGGTCCGGGCCTGGCGGGGCCGGTGGCTGGGGGCCCCTCAGGGGCGGTGCCGGATAATGCCGCCCTCCTAGCAGCCATAACGCAGTCCCGGGATATGCTGGATGCCAAGATTGGGGCAGTTGGCTCGGACGTAATGCTGCTGCGTCAAGACCTGCATTACAGAGACTGAAACCAGGGTGTCGAGCGTGGAGGATGAGGTTGCGACGCTGAGGAAGCAGGTAGCGACCCTAGAATCAACCCAGCGGGGCCTGGCAGGCAGGGTCGAGGATGCAGAAGGGCGGGCCCGCAGGAATAACCTGCGCTTTGTGGGGTTTCCGGAGGGCTGCGAGGGGAACAACATGGAGCGCTTCCTCTCCCAGTGGCTGGAGGGCTGGCTCCCGGCTGAAGCGCTGTCCCGCTGCTTTGTAGTGGAGCGGGTGCACCGGGCTCTGGTCCAGAGGCCGCCGGTGGGGGCCCGTCCCCGGCCGATTATCGCTAAACTCCTGAACTACCACGATAGGGATGTCATCCTCCGCCAGGCCAGAGAGAGGGAGCCGCTTCAGTTCGAAAATTCCTGCATACTTAAATTCCCGGACTATACACGTATGGTCCAACAGCAGCATCAGTCCTTCCTAGCGGCCAAGGCCAGGTTGCGAGAGCTCCACTTATCCTATGCTCTTCTCTATCCAGCGCGCTTGAGGGTCGTATATGAGTCCCGAACACTGTTCATCGAATCGCCAGAGGAAGTCTTTAAATGAACAGATGAGACTGTAAAGCTGCGTCCTCATACACCCCTGGTCGAGAATCGGACTCTTCCCAAAATGAGGTGGCAGGGATTATCGCTAAGAAGCAGCGGCGTTCCAGATCCTGCCGCCGGCATAAGTCAGGGGGAGCCCGGCGGGGGGCTGGCCCGGAGGCAGGTCATCCGCCGATTGGACATTGAGGGCCCGGAGGTTCCTTGGGTGCGAGCCTTCTTGGTCTTCGCGTCATGGACATGCCCCCGGCTGCTTTACTCTCCTAGATGCAGGGGGCTGCCTTGGTCCGGGGGACAGAAGTGGGGGGCGACCACCGCCGTAGCTAGGTGCGGGCGGGGTCTTTGGGAATTGGTGGTGGAGGGCATGTTGGGGATCCATTGGTTGAGGACTACTGAGGTTCACGGTTTGGGCCTGGGGAAGTTTCTCACCGCGACAGGTACTTCCATGTTTGTGAGGCATGGGGTGGGGGGAGCGGGGTTGGGGGGATTGTTGGGATGTTGGGGTTTTAGATTAGGGGTTGACCGCTGTAGGAGAGTAGGGTCTGCTTTCTATGTTCACCCCCACTTTTTGCTTTTGCTTCACTGGTTTTCGACTTAGATGTGGCTGTGGGCCTGCTAATCAGACCCACAGCCCAGCTGTTCTCTCTCTAAATTCATACTATGTACTTTAGGTACATAACCCAATTGGTAAGGATCACCTTCTAGGGCCCTGTACAGTGTACCTTAGGTACCCAGGGCATAGGTGTACCCTAGGCCTACCAGGGCCTGAAGCATGTATTATGCCACCCCTGGCTGGCCTTCCATTATGACACAACTGGCTGATCACTCAGCTGGGGCAAGGTCATGTAATCACCTCTTGCTTAGGTGTAGTATTCCTATGCCTACCTTGTATATAGACACATGGGTAACCTATCAGTCACTCCTATGGCAGGCCGTAACAATCCTGAAGGCAGAGTGCTTGGTAACATGTGAGATGGTTCTCTAGCATGAGCTGAGCCTGTCTGCAGCTTTCGGAACCATGTCCTTATAGCTGTTCTATGATATCGCCTACCATATACTCTTAAAGTGCCTTATAATCCTCGCGGTTATGGTAACTATGGTTTGGCTTTATCGAAACATGTTGTGTAAGGTGTCTAACACTTTGGAATACTACCCCCACACCATTTCTGGCGATGAGGATAGTATTCCTCCCTTCTAGAGGGAGAAGACATGTTGAAGACCTACTACCCGGTTAAAGTTAACCAGAGCCCCAGCATCACAAAATGGATGCTGCTGCCACAGACACAAGTCTGACCTCCTGCTGCTGGGAGTCCTTCCAGCGAGGGAGGCTTGGACAATAGGTTTCCTGCCTTGGGAGGTGCTAGCACCACCCTAGACAGGACTTAGTGTATTGGGGCAGGGAGGGATGAATGAAACGAGACACTGCCTGGGGCACACAAGGTGTCCCATGCATAGTCCGGTTCAAACTGGTGCTGGGGCACTCCAGCCCCAGTCCTGGCGCGAAACTGGACAAAGGGAAGGGGGTGTAACCACCCCCCTCCCTGGTCCCACCCATAGGAGGGACCTAGCAGGTAACCCAGCCCCCCAGATTAGTATAAGAGTGGGAGCTGAGTCCCTAGGACTTTGGATTATCCTGACAACTGAAACTTGAACAGAAACTCTGGACCTTCGACATTCGACTACGGAAGAAGACTGAAGAATCATCCTTGTGGCCAAGGAGTGGCCACCCTGTGTAAACAGGCACCATCAAGCGACCTGCCGTTTGCTTTGCTTGAAGTTCTACGAGGAATCAACTGCAGAGCCTGACCAGCGCCTTGACTTCCAGACTTCTCCGACCCTGATCCACACCCACAGAAAAGCTGAGATCCGTGGAGGCGACGAGAGACGTGCGACCGGCTACCTGGGAAAATTGGCTACTAGCTTCCAGCACAGTTTCTGAGGCATCCTCGAAGTTGTGCTCTGGGGATTGAGAAGCCCCAACCCCGGGCACCATCTGCACCGAAGATCAGCCCTCCACACTCTACGAGTTCTGCGTGGGGCCCTTCTGCATTTTCCTGCTCGACACTCTGTCCGGTTGCTTGCCCGTTGGCTAGCAACCTCTGCGACGACGAACCCTTGACTTTTCACTGCTGGTTTGGCTCCTTCAGACTGGCCCTTGCTTCCCTGTGAAAGAGAAGCACCTCAGGCCTTCCTGGTCTGCCACAGAATTGAATCCTTCATTCTGCGTGGGTTGCGCTTGCCAAGGCTTGTTGGGTCCAAACTCGACATCGACGCCGCTGACAGCAAGAGCCCTCGTGGGACAGCTCGCCTCCTGGTTCTGGTCGTCCTCGACGCCTCCTGGTACCCGTGGCAGCTGCGACAAGCTTCATCTCTTCACCTGCATCTTCACGACATCGCCTGGTTCCTTCCTGGTTCCTTCCCGGCTCCTGGCTGGTGACCTAGACTCTGTCCCCTCTGCTTGCAGGTATCCTCATTCTCGATTCCATCCTTGGAATCCACCGGACACTCTTCACTGACGGCCCGTCAGCAGCTTTTCTTCAGGCATCCATAGGAGTCGACGACGATACCCGACGCAAGTTCACACCTATGCACCCGCATCCCGTGGGCTAGGTAACTTGAGTACTCCAGTGCTCACAAGGGTATTGACTATCCTAGTGTCTAGTTTCCAAGTCTCTAACTCCTAGTTCCTTCCGAAGTGTCCTAAAACTCTTGATTTCTAAACATTACTATTTCTATTGACTTTAACCCATTACGCGTGAGTGTTTCCGCTCTGCACCTGAATCCCGTGGGCCTCCCACTGCCTAGCAACTGATAGGATAGTGTAGTCCCAGCGATTCCCTAGGCCTAGGCCTAACCTGTATTCGTGACAGTGGTTCTTATACCACTTACTTAGTATATGGTTTGCGTGTATTACTTACCTGTGTGACATATGTATGCTTAAATAAGACTGTGTTGTACTTACCTCGAATCTCATAAAGAGTGCTGAGGGTATTTTGACTAGAATAAATACATTCTATTTTTAATAATATATCTGTTGTGGTGTCCTTTCATTTGGTATTCAAGGGATTGCAAATGGTATAACAGCTGGCTTCACATGCCATACAGAGTTTAGCCTAAGACTGCTCTTGTCCATGCTATCACTTGGATAGCTGGTCTATAAGGTTGACTTTACAACCAATCACCATAAGGGTTGTTTGGACTGATACAAGGTGTACACTAGAACTAGTGATATCTTATATCAGGCCAACTTCTCACATTGGTGAGCAGCGGTTGGGATCTGAGCTTGCTGTTGTTATACCATTGCAATCTTGAGATATCAAATTGAAAGATCACAAGGATATTTGTAAGGTACATATAACATAGCTTATAAATACTTAAGTTCTACTGAACTTAGTTGTTGTAGGTTGAAGGGCCTAGCACACCCTGACTACAACTACTAGAGAGATTTTAGTAGATACAACTAGTGTAGGTAGGTGCACACACCACACCCTCACTAGATCATGTCTCTGAGAGGAGATCAAGTTGATTCTCTCTCAGGAGGGGGATATCCTAGAAAGATACCCTCTAGATATGATACCCTAACTTTTCCGGAGATGAGACAATTGTGTACCTCCAGAAAGTTAAAACAGGGTTCCAACCCTACCCTCATTTATCTAGTGGAGATCTTAGAAGAGTATGCTGCTCAGAGAGCCTCCCAGGATGGTGCCTTAGGTACCAATGAGGGTCTACCCTCCACAGAAGACTCCCCTCACAATACTGATCAAGATGAGTCAGCAGGAACTTCAGAAGATGAGGTAGACAGCCAGGTCCAAGTTAGGAGACTTAGCCAGGCTAACTTAAGCCTACATGGGAGTCTGAATGGGGTCCCCCCATACAGACCCTCAAGTGGACTTAACCAGAGAAGCAGGAGAGGAAGATCCCCTTCAAGGGAATCTATCCACTCCCATGTTTCTAATAGCTCCAATGCCTCTTCTCACAGGGGGATGACTTCTCCACAGAGAAAAGAGCATCAGGCCAGAATGAGGGAAGTCAATCTGAGGATTGAAAGGGAAGAACTTGCCCTTGCCAAACAGAGCCTTGCTCTGGCCAGAGAGCAAAAGTTAAGTGGGTTAGGACCCACTGGTGGCAGCACTATCCCTAAAGATATAGACAGGTCCTATGACAATAGAAACCTGAGCAAGATTGTCCCTCCCTACAAGTGTGGGGATGACATCCACAAATGGATAACTTCTTTGGAGAGGGCTTGCAAAGTACAGCAGGTACCCCAAAGTCAGTGGGCAGCTATCTTGTGGCTCTCCTTCTCTGAGAAAGGTAGAGACAAACTCCTCACAGTTAGCGATGAGGTTGCTGACAATTACACTGTCCCGAAGAGTGCTCTGATTGATGGGTTTGGCCTAACCACTGAACAATACAGGTTGTTGTTCAGGGATACCCAGAAGGCACAGACTCGGGACTGGACTGACTTTGTAGATTGTGCCACCAAGGCTTTGGAAGGGTGGTTATTGGGTAGTAAGGTTAAGGACTATACAGGATTGTATAATTTGATCATGAGAGAACAAATCCTTAACAACTGTCAAAACCAGCTGCTGCATCAACACTTGATTGACTCTGACCTAACTTCTCCCCAGGAATTGGGAAAGAAGGCAGATAGGTGGGTCAGGACTAGAGTTAAGCAGAAAAACTAGAACCAGGGTGGTGATCAGAAAAAGGCAGACCAGAAGGGTAATGAGCAGAAATCAAAAGACCAGAAGCCTTCACCAGGCCCCCAAAAGGCTCAGGGGGAGGGTGGTCCCAAAAAGGATAAAAAGAAAGATGGCCAAAAGAAACCTTGGTGTAACTATTGTAAGTCCAATTCCCATTGGTTTAGTGAGTGCACCAAAAAGGACAAGCCCCCAGCCACCATTGCCCCTAAGGCAACTGTATCCCCTAGTCCAGCTGTAAGTGGTGGTTCCCAGAAAAAGGGTGTAATAGGGTTAACCCTGAGAACTGAAGTGGATTCTGGCCTAGTCAGAATACCCACTCAGGCTGTTCTGATCTGTGATGGGGAAATAACTTTGTCCTCTACTGTGGTTCCCAGTAACCTGGGCAAGTACAGACAGACTCCTTTGATCAACAATAGAATTGCTCAGGCCTACAGGGACACTGGTGCTAGGGTCACAATGGTGACACCTGCCTTTGTGGACCCTGGACAGATCATGCTAGGTGAGAATTACCTAGTGACCAACGCTAGCAATGCCCCTACCTCCCATAGTGTGGCAATTGTTAACTTCTCCTGGGGAGGGGTAACTGGCCTCAAGAAAGTTGTGGTGAGTTCAGACCTTCCTGTAGAGTGTCTGTTGGGAAATGACCTTGAAACTTCAGTGTGGGCTGAAGTGGAGTATAGGACCCATGCAGAAATGCTGGGAATAGATGCACATGTCCTTGCTGTGACTAGGTCACATGCCAAAAAGTGCAACACTGAATAAGTGCTGGATCCTGGGACAATGGACCAGACACAACCCAAGAGAAAGAGCAGTAGGGTTAAGGCTGTGCCTTCCCCCCTGCCTCAGGTAGAGAATCAGCCCTCACAGGAGGATGATTCTGAGAGCCCTGAAGGAACTGTCCTAGAAGAACTGGAACCTGACCAGGTTGAGTTTCTTGGGACAGGGGGACCTTCAAGGGCAGATCTGAGGCAGGCCCAATTAGACTGTCCTTCTCTTGAACCCCTCAGACAGCAGGCTGCTGCTGAGGTTGCAGGGAATGCTCAAGGTACCCATAGAGTGTATTGGGATGAAGGGCTGCTGTACTCAGAGGCTAGAGACCCCAAGCCTGGTGCGTCCAGGAGGTTGGTCATACCCTTGAGTTTCAGAGGCTTCCTTCTAACCTTGGCCCATGATATTCCCCTTGTAGGACACTTAGGCCAGAATAAGACCTGGGACAGACTTGTCCCTCACTTTCACTGGCCTCACATGTCAGAAGATACCAAGGAGTTTTGTCGCTCCTGTGTCACCTGCCAAGCCAGTGGCAAATCAGGTGGCACCACAAAGGCCCCCCTCATACCACTACCTGTGGTGGGGGTTCCCTTTGAGAGAGTGGGGATAGACATTGTTGGACCAATGGACCCCCAAACAGCATCTGGGCACAGATTCATACTGGTGATAGTGGACCATGCCACCAGGTAACCAGAAGCTATACCCCTAAGGACCACAACAGCTCCTGTTGTGGCAAGGGCCCTACTTGGAGTATTCTCCAGAGTGGGTTTTCCAAAGGAGGTTGTCTCTGACAGAGGTGCCAACTTCATGTCAGGATATGTGACTGCAATATGGAAGGAGTGTGGTGTTAACTACAAATTCACTACACCCCATCACCCACAATACAATGGGCTTGTGGAAAGATTCAACAAGACCCTAAAAGGGATGATGAAAGGTTTACCAGACAAGCTTAGGCGAAGATGGGACATCCTTTTACCCTGCCTTCTGTTTGCTTACAGAGAGGTCCCACAAAAGGGGGTTGGCAACAGCCCTTTTGAGCTTTTGTTTGGGCATCCTGTAAGGGGACCCCTGTGTCTAGTAAGGGAAGGATGGAAGAGACCTCTCAGACAACCCAAACTGGACATAGTGGATTATGTACTTGGCCTCCGCTCCAGGATGGCAGAGTATATGAAGAAGGCTTCTAAAAATCTTGAGGCAAGCCAAGAACTCCAAAAAGCTTTGCATGACCAAAAGGCTGTGCTGACTGTGTACCAGCCAGGGCAGAAAGTGTGGGTGTTGGAGCCAGTGGCCCCAGCAGCACTCCAGGACAAAGGGTCTGGACCCCACTCTATTGTTGAACAGAAGGGAGAAGTCACCTACTTGGTGGACCTTGGGACTCCCAGATGCCCCCACAGGGTGCTTCATGTCAACAGGTTAAAGGCATATGTTGACAGGGCAGACATGGGCTTACTCATGGCTACAGATGAGGGACAGGAGGAAGAGAGTGACCCTCTCCCAGACCTGCTGACTCAGAACCCTGATGATGGTTCAGTTGATGGTGTGGTCTTTTCTGACAGCCTCACTGACCATCAGCAACAGGACTGCAGACAAGTTCTACAGGCCTACAGGCATGTTCTCTCTGACCCCAAGTCAGACAAACTGGTGCACCCATGAGGTGGACACTCTTGACAGTCTGCCTGTGAAGAGTAAAATCTACAGGCAACCTGACCATGTCAGGGACTGCATAAAGATTGAGGTACAAAAGATGTTGGAGCTGGGAGTCATTGAACCTTCAGAGAGCCCTTGGGCTAGTCCTGTAGTTCGTGTGCCAAAACCTCACACCCAAGATGGTAAGAGAGAGATGAGGTTTTGCGTGGATTACAGAGGTCTCAATGCTGTCACTAGGGCAGATGCCCACCCAATACCTAGGGCAGATGAGCTCATTGACAGATTGGCAGCTGCCAAGTTTTTTAGCACATTTGACCTGACAGCAGGCTACTGGCAAATCAGACTAGCTGAGAGTGCAAAGGCCAAAACTGCTTTCTCAACCCCAGGAGAACATTATCAATTTGTGGTAATGCCCTTTGGCTTGAAGAATGCACCTGACACTTTCCAAAGGTTGGTGAATCAAGTCCTTACAGGCCTGGATGACTACTGTGCAGCTTATCTTGATGATATTGCTGTCTTTAGTTCCACCTGGGAGGATCACCTGGTCCACCTGAGGAATGTTTTAGAGGCCCTGCAAAAGGCAGGCCTCACTATCAAGGCCACTAAGTGCCAGATAGGGCAGAGCAAGATTGTGTACCTGGGCCACCTAGTAGGTGGGGGTCAGGTTCAACCACTGGAGAGCAAGATCCAGACCATAAGAACTGGACTCCTCCAATTACCCAGACTCAGGTCAGAGCTTTCTTGGGCCTGACTGGGTACTACAGAAAGTTTGTTAAGAACTATGGGTCCATTGTGACACCACTTAATGACTTGACCTCTAAGAAGATGCCAAAGAAAGTTCAGTGGACAGTAAGCTGTCAGAAGGCATTTGATGACCTGAAGCAGGCCATGTGCACTGCACCTATTCTGAAAAGTCCAGACTACTCCAAAGAGTTCATTGTCCAGACAGATGCTTCTGAGTTGGGTGTGGGAGCTGTTCTTTCACAACTGAATATAGATGGTCAAGACCAGCCCATTGCTTTTATTAGTAGAAGGCTGACCCCTAGAGAGAAACGTTGGTCAGCTATTGAGAGGGAGGCCTTTGTTGTGGTTTGGGCCCTGAAGAAGCTGAGGCAATACCTGTTTGGCACTCACTTCAAGATTCAGACAGACCATAAGCCCCTCTTGTGGCTAAATCAGATGAAGGGTGAAAATCCCAAACTTCTTAGGTGGTCCATTTCCCTACAGGGGATGGACTTCACAGTGGAACATAGACCTGGGACTGACCATGCCAATGCAGATGGACTCTCCAGATATTTCCACTTAGAACATGAAGACTCAACTGGTCAAGGTTAGTTTAATGTCCCTAAGTTTGGGGGGGGGGGGGTTGTGTAGGAGAGTAGGGTCTGCTTTCTATGTTCACCCCCACATTTTGCTTTTGCTTCACTGGTTTTCGACTTAGATGTGGCTGTGGGCCTGCTAATCAGACCCACAGCCCAGCTGCTCTCTCTCTAAATTCATACTATGTACTTTAGGTACATAACCCAATTGGTAAGGATCACCTTCTAGGGCCCTGTACAGTGTAACTTAGGTACCCAGGGCATAGGTGTACCCTAGGCCTACCAGGGGCTGCAGCATGTATTATGCCCCCCCTGGCTGGCCTTCTATTATGACACAACTGGCTGATCACTCAGCTGGGGCAAGGTCGTGTAATCACCCCTTGCTTAGGTGTAGTATTCCTATGCCTACCTTATATATAGACACATGGGTAACCTATCAGTCACTCCTATGGCAGGCCTTAACAATCCTGAAGGCAGAGTGCTTGATAACATGTGAGATGGTGCTCTAGCATGAGCTGAGCCTGTCTGCAGCTTTCGGAACCATGTCCTTATAGCTGTTCTATGATATCGCCTACCATATACTCTTAAAGTGCCTTATAATCCTCGCGGTTATGGTAACTATGGTTTGGCTTTATCGAAACATGTTGTGTAAGGTGTCTAACACTTTGGAATACTACCCCCACACCATTTCTGGCGATGAGGATAGTATTCCTCCCTTCTAGAGGGAGAAGACATGTTGAAGACCTACTACCCGGTTAAAGTTAACCAGAGCCCCAGCATCACAAAATGGATGCTGCTTCCACAGACACAAGTCTGACCTCCTGCTGCTGGGAGTCCTTCCAGCGAGGGAGGCTTGGACAATAGGTTTCCTGCCTTGGGAGGTGCTAGCACCACCCTAGACAGGACTTAGTGTATTGGGGCAGGAAGGGATGAATGAAACAAGACACTGCCTGGGGCACACAAGGTGTCCCATGCATAGTCCGGTTCAAACCGGTGCTGGGGCACTCCAGCCCCAGTCCTGGCGCAAAGCTGGACAAAGGGAAGGGGGTGTAACCACCCCCCTCCCTGGTCACACCCATAGGAGGGACCTAGCAGGTAACCCAGCCCCCCAGATTAGTATAAGAGTGGGAGCTGAGTCCCTAGGACTTTGGATTATCCTGACAACTGAAACTTGAACAGAAACTCTGGACCTTCGACATTCGACTACGGAAGAAGACTGAAGAATCTCCCTTGTGGCCAAGGAGTGGCCACCCTGTGTAAACAGGCACCATCAAGCGACCTGCCGTTTGCTTTGCCCGAAGTTCTACGAGGAATCGACTGCAGAGCCCGACCAGCGCCTTGACTTCCAGACTTCTCCGACCCTGATCCACATCCACAGCAAAGCTGAGATCCGTGGAGGCGACGAGAGACGTGGGACCGGCTACCTGGGAAAATTGGCTACTAGCTTCCAGCGCAGCTTCTGAGGCATCCTCGAAGTTGTGCTCTGGGGATTTAGAAGCCCCAACCCCGAGCACCATCTGCATCGAAGATCAGCCCTCCACACTCCACGAGTTCTGTGTGGGGCCCTTCTGCATTTTCCTGCTCGACGCATCTGTCCGGTTGCTTGCCCGTTGGCTAGTAACCTCTGCGACGACGAACCCTTGACTTTTCAACGCTGGTTTGGCTCCTCCAGACTGGCCCTTGCTTCCCTGTGAAAGAGAAGCACCTCAGGCCTTCCTGGTCTGCCACAGAAGCGAATCCTTCATTCTGCGTGGGTTGCGCTTGCCAAGGCTTGTTGGGTCCAAACTCAACATCGATGCTGCCGACAGCAAGATCCCTCATGGGACAGCTCATCTCCTGGTTCTGGTCGTCCTCGCCGCCTCCTGGTACCCGTGGCTGCTGCGACAAGCTTCACCTCTTCACCTGCATCTTCACGACATCGCCTGGTTCCTTCCTGGTTCCTTCCCGGCTCCTGGCTGGTGACCTAGACTCTGTCCCCTCTGCTTGCAGGTATCCTCATTCTTGATTCCATCCTTGGAATCCACCGGACACTCTTCACTGACGGTCTGTCAGCATCTTTTCTTCAGGCATCCATAGGAGTCGATGACGAAACCCGACGCAAGTTCACACCTATGCACCCGCAGCCCGTGGGCTAGGTAACTTGAGTACTCCGGTGCTCACAAGGGTATTGACTATCCTAGTGTCTAGTTTCCAAGTCTCTAACTCCTAGTTCCTTCCGAAGTGTCCTAAAACTCTTAATTTCTAAACATTACTATTTCTATCGACTTTAACGCATTACGCGTGAGTGTTTCCACTCTGCACCTGAATCCCGTGGGCCTCCCACTGCCTAGCAACTGATAGGATAGTGTAGCCCCAGCGATTCCCTAGGCCTAGGCCTAACCTGTGTTCGTGACAGTGGTTCTTATACCACTTACTTAGTATATGGTTTGCGTGGCCCCTAGTGCCTAACTGTATTACTTACCTGTGTGACTTATGTATGCTTAAATAAGACTGTGTTGTACTTACCTCGAATCTCATAAAGAGTGCTGAGGGTATTTTGACTAGAATAAATACATTCTATTTTTAATAATATATCTGTTGTGGTGTCCTTTCATTTGGTATTCAAGGGATTGCAAATGGTATAACAGCTGGCTTCACACGCCATACAGAGTTTAGCCTAAGACTGCTCTTGTCCATGCTACCACTAGGATAGCTGGTCTATAAGGTTGACTTTACAACCAATCACCATAAGGGTTGTTTGGACTGATACAAGGTGTACACTAGAACTAGTGACATCATATATCAGGCCAACTTCTCACAACCGCACCTTAGTACAGTACTGGGCATGGGCGGGGGCGGACGTCGGAGTCCCTGAGTGGCTACTATGTTTTGGATATGATTTCTATGGCGACAGGCTCCCCGGGGACTAGTGGGCGATTAGCTACAATTAAAGTGCTGAGCTGGAATGTTCCGGGTGCCCTTGATAAGATCAAGAGAGGGGCGATCCTGCATTATGCGAAGAGGGCATCGGCAGACGTGTTACTCCTACAGGAGACACACCTATTGGGGACGAGGGTGCTATGCCTACAACGCTACGGATACACACAGGTGTTTCATGCAGGGTTTGTTCAGGGTTCCAGGGGTGTGGGTATCATGGTTCACAAGCGGGTCTCTTTTGTGCATTCCCAGACATGGGCAGACACATATGGGAGGTATGTCTTTGTTTTGGGCCGGATTGGATTGGAGCGGGTGGTGTTCGGTAGTGTGTACGTCGTCCCCCCCCCCCCCCCCCCCCCTGTCCTGGTCATTTGCGGAGCAGCTCATGGCGCGCTGGGCGGACATCCCGGACGTCCCGGGGATCATAGGAGGGGACTGGAATGCTGGAATGATGTGATGGATCTACATGGGGACCGGCTGTCATGGGGGCGGGAGAGAGGGGGAGGGGGACAAACGAAACTTCATGCGATGGTGGGTGGCCTGGCGTGGGTGGATGCCTGGAGGCGGTGTCATGGTGCGGCCAGGGCTTACACGTATTTGTCGGCGGTGCATGGCTCCTTCTCCCGGCTAGACTACATATTCTTATCCGGGGCCGCGGTGTCCCGGTTGGATGCGGCAGAGATCCTACCGCGCGGGCTCTCAGATCACTCCCCGGTGTCTGCCATTTTGCGGATGGGGGGGTTGGGGGGTCGTTTCGTTGGCGACTTTCGGTGTGGCGCCTGCAACAGAACGACTATAGAGTGCATATGACTGAGGCGGTAGATCAGTATCTGTCGCGGAATATGGGTTCCGTGGCCGGGGCGGATATGTTGTGGGAAGCGCTGAAGCCGACACTCCGTGGCGCGGATATCTCCTTCTGTGCGGCAGCCCGCCGTGAGCGTCGAGCGGGGCTAGCCCGAGCGGAGGCTGAGGTTCTGGAGCTGGAGCGTAGGGGCCGGGAGGAGGGACGTGTGGTGCACTGTCGGCAGTTACTTTACGCGCAGCAGCTATATGGTTCCCTGCTGCTTGACGAGGCACGTCAGGTGTGGCTAGCCACTAGGAGTCGAGTGTACCAGTGGGGAGACAAGTCGGGTGCAATGCTACACAGGTTGTGTCAGGGTATGTATCATGCTCAGGACCTCCTAGGGATAGTGGATCATGGGGGAGCACCCATAGTGGACCCGGGGGCGCTGGCCAATAGTTTTGCTACCTACTACGCGGGGCTATATAGCCCCTGTGAGAGCCTTACGGCAACGGCGGTGGAGCGATTCCTAAGTGATCACCCGGTCACGGTGTTGTCCGACATGGCACAGACAGCCTTGGACCGTCCGCTAACGGCGGAGGAATTGGGGGAGGCTCTGGGTGGCCTGAACCCGGGCAAGGCTCTGGGCCCGAACGGGTTCCCGAGCGAGTTTTTTAAGAAGTACTTTCTACCATTAAGCCCACATTATACGGCAGTAGTGGAGGAGGCCCGAGAGTGTGGGTTGTTGCCCCGGGACTGGAGGCATGCTGAGATTGTAGTGTTCCACAAACCGGGTAGGCCCCCGGAGGAGCACGCCTTGTATCGTCCGATCTCCCTCCTCAATGTGGAGGCTAAAATTCTGGCGAAGGCTTTGGCCAATCGCCTCCTGCCATATATCGCCTCGCTGGTCCATCCGGACCAGGCGGGGTTCATGCCCTCCCGTGCCACGCGACATAACATCCGGCGGGCCCATGTGGCGATTGCTGAAGTGCAGCGGCTAGGGGTCCCGGCAGCCTTATTGTTGGCAGATATGGACAGGGCGTTTGATTCCCTTAGTTGGCGCTATTTGTTCCTGCTGCTGCAGCGCTTGAATTTCGGGCCGCGGTTCCTGTCCTATGTGCGGCTTCTCTATACGGAGATTACGGCCTCGGTTAGGGTGGCGGGGGCGTCCTCGTTGCCGTTCCCCATACGGCGTGGAAGGCGCCAGGGGTGTCCCGACCCCGTACCTGTTTGCCCTGGCCATGGAGCCGTTGGCGGTATGGGTGCGAATGGACGCGCAGATCTCCGGATTCGAGTGGGAAACTGGCCTGGCCGATCGAATAGCCCTTTACGCGGATGATGTCCTCTTTTTTCTGACGAACCTTGATCGTACGGAGCCCTGGCTGCTCCGGATCATGCAAATATTCGGTGAGACGTCGGGTCTCTTTATGAATCCCCGGAAGTCCACGCTGTGGGTACTTGGGGGTCTGACTCCGGTGCAAGAGTGGGCGTCCTCGGTGCGGATCGCGGAGGGGGGGCTTCAGTATCTGGGGGTATTTTTATAACCTACCCCGGCGATCTCTTGGGGGCGAAACGGGGTGCCCGTGTGGGAACAGGTTTGTCGGGACATCAAATTGTGGACTCGCATGCCACTCACTATCTTTGGCCGGTCTGCGATTTTTAAGATGGTGGCTCTACCCCGCCTTCTGTATCAGCTGCAGAATCACCCCTATATGATCCTACCGGAGTGGTTTCGTCGGGCGAACTCAACTCTGGGTCAGTTTTTGTGGGAAAGCGAGGTGGTGCGAGTAGCCTTGCAGACGTGCTTCCTTTCAACATATACTGGGGGTATGGCAACGTCGGATCTGCTCTCATATTATCATGCCTCCCACCTGCTGGTGCTGAACGAGTGGTGGTATGGGAGGGGGGGGACCCGGCTTATGTGGTGGAGCGGCGGCTCATGGCCCCACACACACTTCACACCTTGCTCTATTCCGCTGTCCATCGGGCGCGGTTGCCACCGGTGACGCAAGTGGTTTTCCAACTTTGGCGTCAGGCGCTGACGCGCATTGGGTGGTGGGGCGTGCTCACGCGGGCGACCCCACTGTGGCACAATGGGCGACTACCGCAGTTGGCAGCCCTGTCAGGGTTTGAGGCGTGGGATCGGATTGGCATCTCCACCATAGGTGATGTGGTGCGTGGGTGTGTTCTGAAGTCCTTCCAGGACCTTCAACAGGAGTTCAGCATGCCCCAGACGCAGTTCTATAGATATCTACAATTTCGCCACGCACTCTCCCCCAGCCTGGTGGGGTTAGACTCCATAGCTGACTTCAGCCCAGTGGAAGCGAAGCTTTTTATGGGGGACCTACATGACAAGAAAATCTCCAAGATATATCGATCGCTTGTTATCCACAGCGCCCCGTCGCTCCAGCAGCTCAAAGGGAAATGGGAGGACGATGTTGGGCCCCTCAATGAGACGGATTGGACAGATGCACTGGCCTCGCCATGGGGAGCAGCCATAGCTATCCGACTCCGTCTTATACAATTTAAATATCTGCATTGGGCTTACTTTACCCGGCGGAGGCTGTGGCGGGCGGGATTGATCGCCTCTCCGGAGTGTCTCCGCTGTAGTCGGGAGGAGGGTTCCTTCTTTCACACCATGTGGCTCTGTGGGTCATTGTCTCGGTTTTGGAGAGGGGTGTTGGCTTGTCTATCCGAGGTGTTGGGTTGGGATCTTCCCGCGGACCCCAAGCTGACACTCCTGCACATCATGGAGGATATTGGTGGTAACATATACAAGCGGCATCTATTGTTGCTGGGTCTCAGACTGGCCAAGAGGGATATCGCCAGGGCATGGAAAGCGCCGACTGCCCCCTCGCTGAATGTGTGAAAGAGGGGCTTGGACTTCAATATGGGCCTGGAGCTCCCTATCTTTGCAACTAGGGGGTGCCCCTGTAAACACAATAAGATATGGAAGAGGTGGGCAGACTATAGGGGTCTCACCCTGGAGCCAGTTCCAGAGGAGCGGGAGGAGGGGTGCATCTAGTTTCCCCCGGAAGGGGGGGTACACACAGGGATTGGGAATGGATCGGTCCGGCTTATGCTCAATACATGCTGTTGTTGGTTGGGTGCAATATGGTGCGGTCGGGGGGAGGGAGTTGGGAGGGTGGGGGGGATGAGAGCTGGGGAAGTTGGCTTTCATCTGCAATGCATTCCAAGTATCCTATTATGATAAAACTGTCAATGTCATGAGTGTGTTGCTTGGGCCGATACCTCTGGGTTACAGGGTCCGGCAATATATGTGTTTGTTGACGAATAAAAACAATTTTCAAAAAAAAAAATAACGAATGTTTAGAGTTTTTTTTAATCTTAGCCCAAGTACTGACTAGGCCATTTAGTACTTTCAGGCAGACTTTCTTAAAAAATCTCGGATCTCCATATTTATATAAGACACCCTGACTACCTCTTTCCACATCCAGGAGCATCTCCTTGAACATTACACCAATATCTGAGCCGTCTGGCAAGTCCATGAGCATTTTGCCTGCCTTCAAAGAGAATACCCTTGCATACAAAAATAGATCTGGAAGGCATAGCCCTCCTTTGGGTTTTTTTTCTTCGCAGCTTTTTCCACGATATTCGAATACCTTTTGAAGCCCAAATGAAGGTATTTAGTTTCGACTGAAGAGATTTCAAACTACTTTCGTTAAATGCAAGCGGGATATTTTGTAATAAAAAAATTATTTTGGGCAACAGCATCATTTTTATTAAGTTGACTCTACCAATTAGAGTCAAAGGTAAGTATGCCCACCCCATTAAGGAATTGTTTATTTCTCTTCTAACTATTTGAAGATTTGTTTCTGCAATCTTATCAATATTTTGGGTAATCAATATTCCCAAGTACCTTATCTCTTTTTTTATTGAATAGGCACAAGCATCCATATTCCATGCCATACATTCAGTTTTGGCTGCATTTATTTCATATCCCGAAACCCTCCCAAAATTCTGTGCTTCTTTATATATTAACGGGATTGTGGTAATCTGAAAGAAACACGTTAGTTAGATTCCTCACCTTAGAATATCCCCAGGCGTCAGGCTGGATCCGGAAAGATTTTTCGTCAGCAATACCCTTGCGTGTTGCTAGGCGCCGTCTGTGGCTCCGCGTCCGTCGTCGGCGTCGTGCGCCGGGATGACGTCGTCGGAGTACTTAAACGCCGCCCTCGCGCGCTGACATCAGTTCTTCTTTTTTCCGCGCCAGACAGCGCCGATCCGGGAAGAACGTACCCTTTTAGTCATTTTTTGACTAAACTTTTTGACTCTTTTGGTCTATTCTGTAGACTCGACTCTGGTGCCGGTAGGATGCCTGGTTTCAAACCCAGTGACTCCTGTCACCGACTGATGTCGGTTACAGACCACCACCGCCGGTGGCTCTACTGCCTTGGGGCCGACCACGATTCCGAGTCGTGCCTCGACTGCCAGGCCCTGACTTCGAAGGCTAGGCGGGAGAGGTCCCGCAAGCTACTGGAGTTCCGGCAGTCGGCTCCGTGCCCCTGTAAACACTATAAGATATGGAAGAGGTGGGCAGACTATAGGGGTCTCACCCTGGAGCCAGTTCCAGAGGAGCGGGAGGAGGGGTGCATCTAGTTTCCCCCGGAAGGGGGGGTACACACAGGGATTGGGAATGGATCGGTCCGGCTTATGCTCAATACATGCTGCCGTTGGTTGGGTACAATATGGTGCGGTCGGGGGGAGGGAGTTGGGAGGGTGGGGGGGATGAGAGCTGGGGAAGTTGGCTTTCATCTGCAATGCATTCCAAGTATCCTATTATGATAAAACTGTCAATGTCATGATCAGTGTGTTGCTTGGGCCGATACCTCTGGGTTACAGGGTCCGGCAATATATGTGTTTGTTGACGAATAAAAACAATTTTCAAAAAAAAAAATAACGAATGTTTAGAGTTTTTTTTAATCTTAGCCCAAGTACTGACTAGGCCTTTTAGTACTTTCAGGCAGACTTTCTTAAAAAATCTCGGATCTCCATATTTATATAAGACACCCTGACTCCCTCTTTCCACATCCAGGAGCATCTCCTTGAACATTACACCAATATCTGAGCCGTCTGGCAAGTCCATGAGCATTTTGCCTGCCTTCAAAGAGAATACCCTTGCATACAAAAATAGATCTGGAAGGCATAGCCCTCCTTTGGTTTTTTTTTCTTCGCAGCTTTTTCCACGATATTCGAATACCTTTTGAAGCCCAAATGAAGGTATTTAGTTTCGACTGAAGAGATTTCAAACTACTTTAGTTAAATGCAAGCGGGATATTTTGTAATAAAAAAATTATTTTGGGCAACAGCATCATTTTTATTAAGTTGACTCTACCAATTAGAGTCAAAGGTAAGTATGCCCACCCCATTAAGGAATTGTTTATTTCTCTTCTAACTATTTGAAGATTTGTTTCTGCAATCTTATCAATATTTTGGGTAATCAATATTCCCAAGTACCTTATCTCTTTTTTTATTGAATAGGCACAAGCATCCATATTCCATGCCATACATTCAGTTTTGGCTGCATTTATTTCATATCCCGAAACCCTCCCAAAATTCTGTGCTTCTTTATATATTAACGGGATTGTGGTAATCTGAAAGAAACACGTTAGTTAGATTCCTCACCTTAGAATATCCCCAGGCGTCAGGCTGGATCCGGAAAGATTTTTCGTCAGCAATACCCTTGCGTGTCGCTAGGCGCCGTCTGTGGCTCCGCGTCCGTCGTCGGCGTCGTGCGCCGGGAGGATGTCGTCGGAGTACTTAAACGCCGCCCTTGCGCGCTGACGTCAGTTCTTCTTTTTTCCGCGCCAGACAGCGCCGATCCGGGAAGAACGTACCCTTTTAGTCATTTTTTGACTAAACTTTTTGACTCTTTTGGTCTATTCTGTAGACTCGACTCTGGTGCCGGTAGGATGCCTGGTTTCAAACCCTGTGACTCCTGTCACCGACTGATGTCGGTTACAGACCACCACCGCCGGTGGCTCTACTGCCTTGGGGCCGACCACGATTCCGAGTCGTGCCTCGACTGCCAGGCCCTGACTTCGAAGGCTAGGCGGGAGAGGTCCCGCAAGCTACTGGAGTTCCGGCAGTCGGCTCCGTGCCGTTCACGGTCCCGGTCGAGGAGGAGGTCGAGGGACCGGTCGCGGAGCCGCAGTCACCACCACCACTCGTCTGGTTCCAAGTCTTCGGGTAAGTCGAAGCATAGTAAGAAGTCCAAGAGGCGACATCGCTCTTCGGGCTTCCCTCGCCGGTTGCGCGACTCGGCTGAGGGTTCGGGTGGTACCCTCCGTTGGAGCCGTACCACCCGAACCCATCCCCGCCGGGTATCCCTGGGACCGACGCGACTCCGGCAGAGTTCAGTGCCTTCCTCTCGGCCATGACGGGCCTGGCTCCGCCGTCGACACCTGTCGGCGTGCCTTCGGGCCCCGCGGGCTCGACGGGGAGGCCTAGCGAGCTGGCGGCTCTGGCCCCGGTCGCGGCGCTGCAGGTCCCCGTGGGATCCAGGCCTGGATCCCAGTCGGCGCCGGTCGACCTCACGACCCCTCCGCCAGCGCCGACTCCGGTACCACCTCCGGCGCCGCCTTCGGACGACGCCGTTCCCCGGTTCAGTCCCGGTCCGGGCCCGGCGTCGGAGCGGCGCCGCCCGGCGCCGCGTCCGACGCCGATGGGTGGCAATTTCATCTTCCGCCCGGCTCCGATCATCCCACCTGTCTACCAGGAATCGGATGACGGTGACGACTGGGAGGGGTCTGAGGACCGGACTGGGCAGATGAGCTGGGGGATGCAAGTGGTCTTGATACCTCCCCTGACACTGGCTTCATCTCTCTTCCAACCGTGGCTTCGGAGGAAGGTGCTGCTTTTTCTGTGGTGCTGCGCAAGGCGGCCGAAGCCCTTGGGCTAGAGCTGCCTGCTGTGGCTGTGAGGACTAACCTCCTCACCGAGGTGCTCCAACAGTCAGCAAGCTCATCGGAGCCTCTGCTGCAGATTAATGAAGCACTCCTGGACGTTCTGAAGGGCACCTGGTCCAAGCCCTCCACAGTACCTCCTGTGGTCCGGAACGTAGCCCGGCGCCACCGCACTGCACCGGGCAACCCCAGTTTTCTGTCCCTGCACCCCACGCCCGAGAGCCTGGTTATCCAGGCCTTGACTTCCCAGACCTCCTTCCCGTCCGCTCCCCTGGATCGGGAATCCAAGAGACTTGAGCACTTTGGTAAGAAGGTGTTCTCCTCCCTTAGTTTGGGACTGCGGTCTGTTAACACCGCTTGTCTCTTGGACCGTTACTCCCACTCCCTGTGGGATACGGTGGAGGATGTGCTGCCCCAGTGTCTGGAGGAGGCCCGGACACGGCTTGCCCAGGCTCTTGCCGAGGGGCGGGATGCAGCGCGGCCCGCTATCAGATGTGGACTGGACACCACGGACTCGCTGGGTAGGGCGATGTCGACCACAGTGGCGCTCCGCCGCCACGCCTGGCTGCGGTCCACGAGTTTTTCAGGGGATGTCCAGAGCACCCTCATGGACATGCCCTTCGATGGCAGTCGCCTTTTTGGCGACAAGGCGGATAGTGCGCTGGAGCGCTTTAAGGACTCTCGGGCTACGGCCAAGTCCTTGGGCCTCTCGGCCCGCGCCCGCAAACTTCCGCTTTTCGCCCCTTTCATGGCCAAGGAAGGGGCGCCCCCTCACGTCCGCCTAGCCACAGGCCGCAGAACCAACCTCCATGCGGACGTGGATTCCTCCGAGGTGGTACAGGGGGACAACGTGCCGGTCAGTCCACATCTACCCCGGCAGCATCCGCCTCAAAGCCCTCCTAGTCTGTGCTTTCAGGCCCATTCCACGCCAGTGGGAGGCAGAGTTCGCCATCACCTGCTCCACTGGCGTTCCATCACATCGGACAGGTGGGTGCTGCAAATCGTTCGAAGGGGCTACTCCCTCCCCTTCAAGGCGACCCCTCCAGCCATGCCACCGCAGTACCACCGCATGTCGGGGGATCACTTGAAACTTCTACAGGAGGAAGTTACGGCCCTCTTGGCCAAGGGGGCCATCGAGCGCGTTCCTGGTCCAGAAGTAGGTCGTGGTTGTTATTCCCACTACTTTCTGGTTCCAAAGAAGGGCAAAGGGGGCCTATGCCCTATCTTGGACCTCTGGAGCGTCAACGCCTTCCTCCGCAAGGAGAAGTTCAAGATGCTCACCTTAGCTCAGGTTCTGGCTGCCCTAGACCCTGGAGACTGGATGGTAGTGTTGGACTTGCAGGACACTTATTTCCACATCCCCGTCCTGCCAGCCCACCGGCGTTACCTGCAGTTCACAGTGGGCCAGGAGCATTTTCAGTTTACCATGCTCCCCTTCGGCCTCACCAGTGCCCTTCGGGTGTTCACGAAAGTGATGACGGTGGTCGCAGCTCATCTGTGCAGATTGGGGGTTCCAGTCTTCCCCTATCTCGACGACTGGTTTTTGAAGGCGGGCTCGCCCCAGGCAGTCGTCTCCCACCTCCAGACTACGTCCGACCTCCTGCATTTGCTGGGGTTCTCCATCAATGTGCCGAAGTCGCATCTGAGTCCCTCCCAGAAGCTCCTCTTTATCGGAGTGGTTCTGGACTCGGTGCAGTTCCGGGATTATCCTCCGGAACAGCGGGTCTGGGATATTCAGGCTCTGATTCCCATCTTTCGGCCTCTATCCCGGGTTTCGGTCAGGTTGGTGCTGCGGCTTCTGGGTCTGATGGCCTACTGCATCCTGTTGGTGCATCATGCCAGATGGCGAATGCGGGCTCTGCAGTGGGACCTGAAGTTTCAGTGGGCCCAGCATCGAGGCAACCTGTCCGACCACGTCCTGATCTCAGAGGGCACTGCAAGACAGTTGCAGTGGTGGCTTACGGACCGTGATTGGGTCAGGGCAGATCCCTCTCCCTACCCCAACCGGAGCATGTAGTGGTGATGGATGCGTCCCTCCTGGGATGGGGGGGTCACATGGGAGAGGCGGAGATCAGAGGCCTCTGGTCTCCGGCGGAGTCCCGGCTCCATATCAACCTTCTGGAGCTGCGGGCGATCCGACTTGCACTGAAGGCATTCCTTCCCTCTGTCCGGGGAAGTGTGGTGCAGGTGTTCACGGACAACACCACCGCCATGTGGTATTGCAACAAACAGGGCGGGGTGGGGTCGTGGACCCTCTGTCAGGAGGCTCTGCGCCTCTGGACATGGCTGGAACATCAGGGCATCACCCTGGTGGTTCAACATCTGGCGGGCTCTCTGAACGCCAGAGCAGACAAACTCAGCCGCCGGTGCATGATGGATCACGAATGGCGTCTAAACTTGGACGTGGCGCAAGGCCTCTTTCGGCAGTGGGGAGCGCCTTGGTTAGATCTATTCGCCACCGAAGAGAACGTGCAATGTCAGCAGTTCTGCACGTTGGAGTTTCCAAGGCGGCACTCGCTCGGGACGCCTTTTGTCGCGAGTGGAGTTGCGGTCTGTTGTACGCCTTTCCGCCTATACCACTTCTGCCCAGAGTGCTGAAGAAGATCAGGCGCGACCGGGCCCAAGTCATCTTAGTGGCTCCGGATTGGGCACGAAGGTACTGGGATCCCGAGCTACTCAGTCTGTCAATCGATCCCCCGATACGACTGCCTCTTCAGGAGGACCTTCTGTCACAGCAGCAGGAGACGGTCCTCCACCCGAACCTGTCCAGTCTCCACCTCCATCCATGGAGATTGAGCGGCCACAGTTGATGCCATTTGACTTGCCTCCTGAAGACTGTGATTTGATTCTGGCAGCCAGGCGTCCCTCCACAAAATTCGGTATACGCCTGCAGGTGGTACAAATTTGTGTCATGGTGCACAGCAAAGGCTGTGGATCCCCTTTCCGCTCCTCTTTCTGAGGTTCTCCTCTTTCTTCTTTCTTTGGCCCAGCAGGGCTCTGCTCTGGGCACCCTAAAAGGTTATCTCTCTGCTATTTCTGCTTTCTTACGGCTTCCTGATCAGCCTTCTCTTTTAAAATCACCTGTTGTTTCTCGCTTCTTTAAGGGCATTACTCACAAGTTTCCTCCTGTCCCTTTCGTAATGCCTCAGTGGGATTTGAATCTGGTCTTGACGTTTCTGATCTGCGCTCCCTTTGAGCCACTTCATAATTGTCCCCTTCGTCTATTGACGCTTAAGACTGCTTTCCTGGTAGCCATCACCTCTGCTAGAAGGGTGAGTGAGCTCCAGGCTCTTTCTTCTAAGCCTCCTTTTCTTTCTATCCATCCGGACAAAGTTGTTCTCAGGACTCGTCCTTCCTTTCTCCCTAAAGTGGTAACTACCTTTCACATCGGGCAGTCTGTTACGTTGCCCACCTTCTTTCCGCCTCCGCATCTTTCGAAAGAGGAATAGAGGCTCCACTGTCTGGACCCAAAACGGGCGCTGTCCTTTTATTTGGACCCCACCAAGCAGTTCCGGGTGGACGACCAACTCTTTGTTGGCCACGTGGGCGCTTAGAAGGGACGGGCGGTGCACAAGCAGACCATCTCTCGGTGGGTCGTTTTGTGTATCAAAGCTTTTTACTCCTTGGCTAAAAAGGAACCTCCTGTAGGGCTGAGGGCGCATTCCACTCGGGCCACAGCGGCGACAACTGCCCTGGGCAGGGAAGTCCCCTTGCAGGACATCTGTCAGGCAGCAACGTGGGCCTCGCTGCACATGTTTGCTAAACATTATTGCCTGGACAGCCAAGTCCGGAGAGACGGCTTCTTTGGCCGTTCTGTTCTCCAGGACTTTCTGGTGTGATCTTGGTTCGCAGACCCACCACTGGGGTTGGTATTGCTGGGGTATCTATTCTAAGGTGAGGAATCTAACTAACGTGTTTCTTTCAGATGAACAAGTTACTTACCTTCGGTAACGATATATCTGTAAGAAACATTAGTTAGTTAGATTCCTCACGACCCACCGATCCTCCCCGTTCTGCGAACCGATATCTAGGGTTGAGGTTATCCCTTTCAGGGCCCTAGAATTTTTTGGCACCAGTGTCAGTCTTTTGCATGGCTCTGCGTTCCTGGCGCGGAAAGCTATGTACAAGAACTGACGTCAGTGCGCGAGGGCGGCGTCTAAGTACTCCGACGACGACGTCCCGGCGCACGATGCCGACGACGGACGCGGAGCCGCAGACGACGCCTAGCGACGCGCAAGGGTATTGCTGACGAAAAATCTTTCCGGATCCAGCCTGACGCCTGGGGATATTCTAAGGTGAGGATACACAGATATATCGTTACCGAAGGTAAGTAACTTGTTCATCAAGTCCGAGGTAAATATCATTAAATCATCGGTGTATAACGCCACCTTCTTGTCCCAGTATCTGAATTTAAAGGAGGGTATATTTGGATGTATTCTAATCTTTTCAGCCAACGGCTCGATATATAAATTAAATAACATTGGATATAGCGGACAACCCTGGCGGGTACCTCTCTGAATTTTAACTGGGGCAGATAGGTTGCCGTTCACTGAAATTCTAGCTGTAGGAGCTTTATAAATCAAAGAGATTGACCTACAATTTTTTTTCTCCTAGAGTACTATCTTTTAATATATATTTTAAATAGGCCCAGTTTACTCTATCAAATGCCTTCATGGCATCTATTGTTATTATGGCTAGGGGGATTTTGTATAGAGTTGCTACATCAATTGCTCCAATCAAATTGCAAGTAAGATTACTTATTCCTCTCCCTCTAACAAAACCCTTTTGATCTCTGTGAAGTAAACCCTCTGCTACTCCATTCAGCCTCTCTGCCAATATTTTTGTAAAGATCTTATCATCAATATTGAGCAGCGAAATAGGCCGATATGAGTCACATGAGCGTTGTGATTTAGAAGGTTTGAGGATTAACGCTACCGTTGCTTTATTCCAGGAGGGTGGTATATCTCCCCCTTCTTCAGAAATATGGGAGAATAGTGTCAACATGACAGGAATAAGAGCTTCTCTTAAAGCTTTATATAATTACGCAGGCAGTCCATCTGGGCCTGCGGCTTTCCCAGGTTTACCTGACACTATAGCTTTCCTAATCTCAACACTTGATATTGGCATGTCCATATTCCGAGATTTATCTTCAGAAATTCTATTCGGGGACGTCTGACCCAACCAATTTTTTATTTCCCCTTCTTGGACAGTTATGTCTTCATGGTAGACTTTTTCAAAGTGTGACTGAAAGGCTTTTTCAATATTCTCTGGGTTCTTAAGTATATTCCCCGTAACAGCCGAGTTTAACTCATTAATGGTGCTTCTTGCCAGATCTTGTTTAGTCTTCTGTGCCAGAAGCTTCCCGCAGCTCTCCCCGTATTCAAAATGAGCTAACTTACTGGCTTGCCATTTCTTTTTCAGCCTTGAATCGAGGACAGCCGCCAAGTCTGATTTAAGGGACTCTAGCTTTGCTGACATGTCTCCGTCCAAAGGATTACTCTGATGTGTAATGAGGTATTTCTCTTTTTCCTGTATTTCTCTTTCTATTCCCTCAACCTCTTTTTTATACCTTTTATGTCTAGCAGATTGTATAGAGGTTATTAGACCCCTTAGATAAGCTTTGTACGCGTCCCAAACCTCTTGTATCGGGGCGGTACCCAAGTTCATTTGAAAAAAGGCCTCTGATTCCATTACTAATTTCTCAGTTATGTCTTCCTCCAAAAGAATGGCATGCTCTAGTGTCCATCTCCTGGATGTCGGTCTAATCGGAAACTCGAGTGTTAATGTCACTGCTAAATGGTCAGAAAGATGTTCCCCCACATGTTTAACATCCTGAACCCAATTTTTAAAAATGGCACTCAACAGGAAGTAGTCTAATCTAGACTTATGCCCGTATTTTTATTGTGGAAGGTATAGCCTCTTCTATTACCCATTTTAGTCCTCCACACATTATACCAGGCTAGCTGTTTCATCGCATTTTTGACTAGTGCTCTCATTTTAGGGTTTCAAATGGATCTACTCCTTTGTAATTTATCTAATGTGTGATCTAACACCCCATTAAAATCTCCGGCCAATATTAACGGGTCCGGATAATTTAACAATTCAGACAATAAATTCTTAAAAGGGGCTGTATCGTCTATGTTTGGGCCATAGTAACCTGCTACTGTGAACTTGAACCCATGACATTTGATTTTGGCTATGACCCATCTCCCCATCCTATCCACCGTGCTAGCCTCTAAGGAGATAGCTGAGTTTAAAAAAAATAATTATTGCAACTCCCTTAGTTGAGAGTAGTTGTGTTGTACAAATCACGTCTTGAATTCACTTCATGGGTTTACATAAAGATTTTAACTCATTTTCTGAAAGATGTGTCTCCTGTAATATAAGAACCTTTTCCGAAGTGTCTCTTAAGTATTGAAAGATTTTTTGTCTCCTGTAATTTGTTCTTTGACCATTTAAGTTCCAAGAAAGCACCTTTAATCTAAAATTCTGATTCTCTATTGAACAAATCATCTCTCCGTTATCATCTCTAAATAAAGCATTCTACTCCGGCGATTCGGACATTTTGTTTTATTTTTTCCCACTGCTCCCCACCCTGTGCTCCCCCCCCTCACCTCCCCTAGTGAAACCTTCCCTTGAGGACCCTTCTTTTTCCTTTCCATGGCCCCTACCTAGGCCTATGGGACTTCCCCCTCAGGTCAGGAGCTTAATACTGATTTACAAACTATTCATACCCCGGGAGATACTATTTTTTGGTTCCTGTTCCCTCTGGCCCCCCTGATATGGACTGTAAAAAATTCTCAGCATCTTCCACTCGTCTAAATACCTGCATTTTGTTGTTGTGCATTACCTTCAATGATGCTGGCAATTTTAGTTGTGCTGTGGCCCCCATTTCTTTAGGGGATCAAGTAGTTTCCCCAACTCCCATTGCCTAGAAGCTGTGGTCGTAGAAACGTCTGATCGTATTTGGAACGCTTCATCCTCTGCAAGTAGAGAATTTAATTTAAGTGCTTTGTTGAGAATTCCCTCTTTTAAACTGTATGTTAAAAAATGCACTGAGATTTTTCTGGGTCTCGTTTTGTTGGGGTTGAGTCTAAAACGGTCTCTATGTACTCTTTGTATATCGGCCACAAGTACCTCCTCTGACCATTCAATACTAGTGGCCTGCTTTATTAACTTCACTGCAAACTCTTTTAGTTTGTTCCCCTCCACCCCTTCCAGGAACCTTGAGTAAGCAGATGTTGGTCCTCCTCTGTGAGTTCTCTAAAGACTCTCGTTTATCTTGCATCTCCAACCCTTTCTCTTTCAGTGTAGCTATATGCCTTGTGTTATCTTTCGTCTCTGATGCTAGTTCAGCTACAGTAAATTCAAGTGCCCTAGTTCTAACAGCAAGTGAGTGCAACTTAACTTCTAGTTTTTCACATGAGCTTTTAATATCCATTTGGCTACCTTCTGAAACCAAAAACCTACCTCTCACTTCCTCAGCTAGTGCTTGTAGTAAATCACACATTGAATGTGACTGCGAGTCTTTAGTAGTATCTCCGGCCTGCCCTTGCAGCGCATCAGGCTCCTCTAAGATGTCCCTGGTGGTTTTAGCTTGCTTTTTAGCTGAGGATGTCTGCAGTTCTACTACCTTTCCAAGACTGCCTTGGACTCTCTGTTCCAATGTTACTAATGCTTTATCTGTCATTTCTGAACATTGTAAGGTATTTTTTTCCTGCGATCCTCCTTTATCCATAAGTAAATCAAACCTATTAGATGTGGGAATGCTGTTCAAGGAGTTTAGAGACTCACTAGCATCGTGCATAGAGGTCTCAGTTACTGGTTTTAGTATTAGTGTGGTAGGAGAAATTTTAAAATAGTTTCTTAGAGAAGGCGTTAATTTAGGGGTCTGTTAAAACGATGGTGCACTCTTTTTTTTGCAAGACACCCTATGTTTGAACGCCCCTGAATCTTTTTTATTTGATTTATTTTGTAGTGGGGGCTTCTTTAGATTTTTGAGTTGCACTACCCCTCTGTTTTGTATAGCTTCACTGTCCTGTGAGCCCAGCATATGCAAACTCGACTTTGAACTCCTTAAAGAATATCTGGACTGTACCCACCCTGTATCTGGTAACCTACAATCGAGGTTTACTCTTGTAGCGCTCTGCTCCTCTGCCTTTCCTCTCCTTCTCACATGAGAGGTCTCTTACAGACTTTCCAGCTCTCTCTCCTTACCCTCCTCCTGCTGCCGCTGCCTCCACTGACTTCTATTCAGGCTCTGGGACAAACTCTGTGATTGCAACCCCTCCAACGCCATGACTCAGCTGGTTCTGTCTCTACCTCCACCTCTCCCGCTCTGGAAGCTCTGGAAGGGGAGCCTTGCCACAGCTCTCCGCCCGCGGCGCAGTTCGTTTGCTGCGCGGGACCAAAGCGGTTCCCAACCCGCATGAACGTCCCGCGGCCTCTCCAAAGACCTTCCGCTTCGAACTTCCCGAAACGCCCAGAGCCGCTGACTCCGCCACTCTACGTCGAGTCCCCACACAGTCTCCACCATGCTACCGCCAGGCAGCCAGAACAACCACGTCAGGAGGCATGCAAAATCACGCAGGTAACGCGAGTAACATCGTGAGTGATAATTAAACAAACAGTCCCGGATTTTAATTGTGCAGCATATTCTACTTTAGTCCATACCTTCCGGGGGGATTATAACTTCATTTATCTCCGGATGTATATTTTTAGCGCATTTTTACTCCCGACCTGCGGGAGCCTCCGCTACTCCCCGGCCGCCATGTTCTACAAGCGCCTCCAGTCTCCACCTCCTTGCATGGAGATTGAGCTGCAGCAGTTGACAGCTTTCGACCTTCTTCCCGAAGTCTGTAACATCATCTTGGCAGCCAGGCGTCCCTCCACTAAAACTGTATACGCCTGTAGATGGAACACATTTGTGGCACGGTGCACAGCTCTTCGTTCGATCTTTGGCCCAGCAGGGCTCTGCTCTGGGCATCCTTAAAGGTTATCTTTTGGCCATTTCGGACTTTCTTCAACTTCCTGATCAGCCTTCTTTTTTCAAGTCCCCTATTGTAAACAGATTTCTAAAGGGCATTACTCATCTCTTTCCTCCTTCTCCTTTCGTAATGCCTCAGTGGGCCTTGAATCTTGACCTCACTTATCTTATTTGTGCTCCCTTTGAGCCATTACATAATTGTCCTCTTCGTCTCCTTACTTTAAATACTGCTTTCCTACTTGCCATCACATCGGCACGCAGGGTGAGTGAGCTTCAGGCTCTTTCTTCTAAACCTCCCTTTCTTGATGTCCATCTGGACAAAAGTGGTCCTTCATACTAGGCCTTCTTTTCTGCCCAAAGTGGTTACCTCTTTCCACATAGGCCAGACCATCACATTGTCCACTTTCTTACTGCCTCTGCACCCTTTCAAAGAGGAGGAGAGACCGTCTGGACCCAAAACGTGCACTGTCCTTCAACCTTGACCACACTAAAGACTTCCGGGTGGATGATCAACTCTTCGTGGGTTATATGGGCGCCAAGAAAGGTCGGGCAGTGCCCCAAAGTACCATCTCTCAATGGGTTGTCTTATGCATTTAGATCTGTTATTCTTTTCCAAAAAAGGAAACTGGTAGGACTGCATACCCACTCTACCAGGGCGACGGCATTCTCTACTGCTTTGGGACATGGAGTTCTGTTAGTTGACATCTGCCAGGCAGCCACGTGTGCCTCCCTGCACACGTTCACAAAACATTACTGCCTGGACAGCTTTTTCATCCGTTCTGTTCTTCAGGACTTCCTGGTGTGAACTTAGTTCGCAGACCCACCACCGGGGTTGGCATTGCTGGGCGATCTATTCTAAGGTATGGAACCTATTACTATTGTCTCTTTCAGATGAACATGTTACTTACCTTCGGTAACGATGTATCTGTAAGAGACGTATGTAGTTATAGATTCCTTACTGCCCCACCCATCATCCCCGTTCCGCGAAGTGACTTCTAGGGACATGTCTAAGTAGGCATCGCAATATCATCCCCGCGACCACGACACCGACGATGGATGCGGAGTCGACCGACGCCACCTACCGACGCGCAGGGGTAATGCTATGAGAAAATTTCTCCAGATCCAGTCTGACGCCTGGATGTAAATCTAAGGTAAGGAATCTATAACTACATATGTCTCTTATACATACATCATTACCCAAGGTAAGTAACTTGTTTTCAAGGGCCTGTGTGCCTGCTCTAATGCATGCTCAGATGTGTTGGCGTCATTAGGGGTCGGCGTGTCCACCACTGTGTTATGGTCGCTTTGCAGCTCACTCAGAATCGCAACCCAGTTTTTTGCTATTGGGGTCCTACGAATGCCCACTGTGTCCTCCCGATGTAGTGCAATGCTTTCTGCTTTAGCCCATGTCAGCAGCCACCACCTCCAAGCCAGTTTCTGAGGGGGTTCAGGAGACTTCCATCTTTTAGTGATCAGCTGCTTTGCTACTGCCATTCCAAGATCTATGAAGCAGGAAGTCACCCTGTGCTTTTTGCTTCTTCGGTAGAGGTGTAGGCTATAGGTCTCCCATTCAAAGGGAACGGTGCGCTCCATTCAACGAGAGAGGGTGTCTGCCACTGTACTCCAGTATCCCCGGAGGCATGGACATCCCTACAAAATGTGCATCAGGTCTGCATCTGTAAGGTGGCAGCGAAGGCAAGTGGCGTCTACACAATTGAATCAGAGTTTGAATTTGGCTGGGGTGAGATATGCTTTCTGCGAGACGTAGTACTGTATCTGGTGGAAGCACACATTCCTGGGCCCATTCAGTGTCTGTGAGTGGGCAGTTAAGGTCCCCCTCACAGTGATGCATCAATGGTGCCAGTGTGATTGCTGTATACTATCTAAGGGAAACAGCAAGCCACCGCTTGAGGTGTCTCGCTCCATCACGTGCAAGTACTGGATTGCGAGATGTGTTGGGGCTCGTTGGTCATGTCTCCCCATTTGATGGCTAGGGTTGCTAAAAGTAAACAATGCAGCAGGATTGGCCTGGGTGCAACCCGTCTTCCTCGATTAGTGTGGCATATGGTATTAGGATGCCCTCCCGATACAGATCTCTCATGTCATGATTGATTGATTTCCTGATTGCCCGCATCCTGCCAGCTGCACAGTTCAGTTGTCCTAGTAATCGCGGGCCCCCTAGGCGTGCCCTGCAGCGGCAGAGCTGTCGCATATGGTTTCATGCGCCAGGCTCCTTCGATAACATCTGTACGCCTTAATGAGCAGTAGGGGTGCTGTTGGCTTCATCTTCGCACAAGGGTGGAACAGGTTAACCAGGGCAGTGAGTGACGAGGACGGCGAGGTGGTAGCTATGTCATGTAGATGGCAGTTGGCCAGCCACCTGGCCACTCATTGCAGCTGCGCCGCGAGATGATATTGCTCCATATTTGGTGTGGCTATCCCTCTTTGATCTGTCTGCAGGTAGAGTTTTTTGATAGCTACCCAGCATCTGTGCTTTCTCCCCAAAATTGACATGGTAAGTACTTGGGTACTTCCACAATTAGCTACCGGTGTACCCTTATAGGTCCCTAGTATATGGTACTAAGGTACCCAGGCATAGGTACACCAGGGGTCGTCCATGGGCTGCAGCATATATTGTGTCACCCATGAGAGTCCACTTAAACTGTGACTATAGGCGTGCCATTGTAGCCTGTGTGAGTTGGTGCTTGCACCTCTCCCAACAGATATCAGTTTCCTTATATCTGAGGTCACCGCACTTAAAACCTATGGCAGGTTCTTCAGTCTTGAAGGCAGGGTGCTTCGTTTCAAGTTCAGGGTGCTCTTGCATGAGCAGGACACCCCTACAAACCCCGGAGTCGATTTGCCAGGCTTTGCAAATGCGGTCAGCCAGTTTAAGACATATAGTGGACTTCAGTCATTATGAGATGTCTAACTATATATTGGCTGCACCGAACCCAGTCATGTTTGGTATCATACCCCAAAACCGATTCCAGTGTTGTGAAATAGGATCCCATGTACTGGAATTGCTTTCCTTCTTTCCTTTTGCATGTCCAAACTCCCAGCATCCTAGAAAGTTGTCAGTGTGTTTTGCTTTCCTCCAGATGTTACCCTTCTTACTTTTACTCACCTCTAGTGTCTGTCTTTTTTTCCTGCAGCTATGAGCTACGTGTCATTGTCTGGAACACAGAGGATGTAGTTCTACAGGACACGAACATCTCTGGAACTAAGATGAGCGACATCTATGTGAAAGGGTAAATAGAAATCCAGTTCAGACAGGAAATGTCTCTAAAATAATAAGCTGTACTTAAAAGTCATGCACTACTGCACAGTGTTGTTAATACACCACAATCCTGACATTTGGTATCCACTGCTATTTCTTAGCTGGGGTGCACACGCAGCAGTGCATGAGACGTGCACAGATATGTAAGGTACCTGAATACTGCCCTGAAGTGACCCCACTACTCCATAACTGGGACCCGCACACAGCTCTAAAATATGACCTTTGGTAACCCCGTCAATTGCAGTCTGGGATCGACATGCGGCCACGCTGACGGTCCATGATTATCACCTGCAGCGCCTGCTATCCCAGCACTGGTAGTACCCAGATCAGCACAAGGCCTACCAATGCACCACGGTCCTGATCTGCAGCTACCGATATATGCCGTTACTGGGACCTACTCACCGCCCTGTCAGTGCACCCCAGTCCCGACCTACCCCACCCATGCTGTTTGTTCCAGTACTGGCGCTACCACAACATCTGCGCCTCAGTCTTGACATGCAGCAGAAGCACTCCTTGCCATTCCAGTACTTAAACCCAAATAATATCGGCCAATCTACCGCCGTTCTATCACTGAAGTACATTCAACTCATTTTTACAACATCGAGTTCTCCTGCTTAAACGTGCAGTCATCCTATACATTAAAACGTATAATGAATTTCATTGGGGGAATTCCAACTCATTCAATATTTAAGAAGTGATTAGGAAGCCATACTAAATGCTAAATAATGTGAGCCTTTAATCAGTGTGACAAGTGGATAAATGCAGGGCATTATTTTTACAAACATGTTTTGTCTTTCTGCCAAATTAAAAGTTTAAAAATAGTTGCCCGATTCTGGACAAATGCCTGTGTGCCTTGTATCAAACAGATGTGTAGAGTAAATATGTAAAAAGTAATTGTAAATTGTACTGCCTAGCACTGTCCCAATTACATGTTCCAGTCTACGCCTGAGCATATTTACAAGGGGATAGCACCACCAGATATTACTTTTAGCGACGTTCTTGTGGCGATATACCCCTCTCTCTATGTACAAAGCGGCGTTAAGCCACTTTTTGTGGCTTAATGCAACTTTGTAAATAAGGCCCCTTTGCACGCATCTCTTAGCTTGAAAGGGGTGTGCAATGAGTGTTGCTGTGGGTGTTTCGCCTTAACACCCATTGCTTTTGAAGTTGCCCCAGATTTACAAGGAGATGTAAATTTGAGGCAGGGGCAAAAACTAACAGCATGCAAGAGCAATGCAATTTGATCTGGGGTTGCTGAGCAGGCTGCCACAATCCTTTCAGGTCTCAGTACCTCCACAGGCGCACAGGTGCATCTCCACAAGCTCGTCAGCTCAATGGAGCCTTTTCAAACAGGAAGGGGTGGGAGCACACTGCTTCACCTCCCAGCACAGTTCGCCTCTTAGCATTATGGTAAATGCAGTTTATGTTACATGCTTACTTGAATATTCCCTAGAGTATTCCACCAAAGTTGGTGCCGGTTAGTGCTGTAAATCTCTAGACACGTGTTTCTGGATATCATCCGTCATCAGAAGAGATAAAAACAAATTTAATCTGGGGTTGCTGAGCAGGCTGCCACAATCCTTTCAGGTCTCAGTACCTCCACAGGCTCACAGGTGCATCTCCACCAGCTCGTCAGCTCAATGGCTCATGGGAGCCTTTTCAAACACTAAGGGGTGGAAGCACACTGCTTCACCTCCCAGCACAGTTCGCCCCTTGGCATTATGGTAAATGAAGTTCGTGTTACATGCTTACTTGAATATTCCCTGGAGTATTCCACCAAAGTTGGTGCAGGTTAGTGCTGTAAATCTCTAGACACGTGTTTCTGGATATCATCCGTCATAAGTAGAGATAAATTATAAATAAATTATCCCACCAACTCCCTACATCTCTGAAATGGACCGACAGTGAAACAGTTGCCAATCGTGTGCTTTTGATACATATCGTGCATGTAGTCAAAGTGGGTTAAAGTTAACTGCTTCAGGATAGTTGATATGCCCATTGGTGAGAGGGTAGATGTGTCAGTATAACTGAATGGATTTACTGTTGAAGTGGTAGAGTATAAATCTGTGTTGTGCTCATGATGGTGCCAGGAGAGGCCAATGGAATTTCCACAGTTAAATAACCAGATCCCACACCATCCTACTGGTTGGGTCTACGATATCAACAAATATCGAAAAAGCAAACTTGACACCATCAGCCCCTTGGCCAAGATGCATTCAAGTCAAGCAGCCTGCTTGGCCTACCTGCCGGCCGGGGGTGGTCAAGACTTCTTACCTGCCGGAAGCTTAGAGACACCCCAGCTACCCATCTCTCTCATCCCGACTGGCATCGGCCATCGTCCAAGAAGGCACAATGATGATATACACAAAGACTCTAGATTCACAGGGCAAGATAGGAGTAACACCAAGATGTAAACCATATGTCAAGGTCTCAGGTAGCATTGAGACATTCTTGGAGGGTGACATGGCAGAGTTGGAGACCGAGGAACAGTGATACCTGATGCCACTTGTTGACGTCAGCTCTAGAGGGGACCACTGACTCTTCCTCACCGGCACTCTGGTTATATGGAGAAGTTTGCTCCAAAGAAACTGAAGAATCTCCTGCACAGCTGTCTGGAAGAACTGGCCGCTTGGAGAAGCATAAAGAGATTTACTCTGGTTCGAAGGAATGAGGGCGATGGAGAGCCTCCCCCAGTCACTTCACGTATATGTGAGAGCTACCAGAAAGGGGAGCCATACCAAATTCCCTCTCAACAAGGAGTTCATTCTAAGGCCAGAAATGAAACCCTAGCCCTTTAAGTACATAGGCGAATTTGCTCTTTGGGAGATTAAAAAAGTTTCTCACCATCACGGAACTTTATAGTAGAAAGGGGATAGTACCAAACACTCGTATGCTAAATGAACACAGGATTTTTAAGGGGAATATTACTTTTCTCATAGTTGTTAGTGGCGCAGAGGGAGGTCACTTAAGAGAAAACTAATTCTTCTATTAATCTAGTATTTTTTAACATAATGTTTTAACAAAGTAGAGGTAAATACAAAGAAATGAATAGTGTAGATGAGAAAGAGTCTGAGAGGGAAAAAGAAAGAAAAATGTACGTTTTGGGATTGGAGATTTTATTGTTGCTTTCTGTGTGTTTTATAGCTGATTTAATTTACAGATGTTTATGGATCTGAAGATGTCAGACCTTGTTTTATGGCCACAGAACAGACAAGGGCTACTGGCTCAAACTGTGGTACTTGAGGTCATTTATCATTCGTTTTGTGGGGCCCATTCTACTCTGGCTCTGCAAATTGGGTAAGAACAACTCTTTTCGCATTTGACTCTCTGGGTAGCGAGAGGAGGCACTTATAGGCTTCTAAGGTAGTTGGTGTTGGGGGACATGAGGCCAGAATTAAAAAATAAGCCAACAGATACAATAATTTCATTGTCCAGCCCAGTGCTTGTCTTTGAGAAAAAAAATACTTAAATGATAGAGACTTCTAGCTGCGGATTCCTTACCTTTGAATTACCGTGTGACTTTGTACTCTTCGTTTTTTCCATGTCAGAAGCGCAGAGCACAAATAAAATCAGTCCGTAAAGAGGGGAGGCATGGGTTGATCTATAAGGAATCTGCAGCTAGATAGAATGTATACCATATAATGCATTACTAAAGGTAAGTAACTTGTTCATCTGATAGAGACTTCTAGCTGCAGATTCCTTACCTTTGAATTAGATACCCAAGCCATACCATCCCAGTGGTGGGTTGCAGACCAATACCGGGATGGTATGGCTTTGCAGACTAATTTTGTTAAAGCTAGGTTACTCCCCTTTTCAGGGCCCTAGTTTTGCACACGATTACTTTAGTTACTTCATGGCTCTGTGCTTCTGGCGTGGAAAAAACAAAAAGTACTGACATCAGCACACCTGGGTGGTGCCTATATAGACACCGCAACATCATAACCAACACTACCAATGCCGCCGGCGTCACGCAGAGCTGAATGGAGCCACCCAACGGTGTGCGCAAGGGGTATTGCTCAGCAAAAGTTTCCGGATCCAGTCTGACGCCTGGGAAATTCAAAGGTAAGGAATCTGCAGCAAAATAGTCTCTACCAGATAATGCGTTACCGAAGGTAAGTAACTTGCTCTTTAATTGCACAGCACTACTCAATACTACACAATTCAGTCAAGCATACAGTGTGGTATGCTTGATCACGGTTCTCTCTAGGGTGACCCTAGTTGGATCTGTTCCCCAGCAAAACTAAGATAGAAGCATGAATAAGGCTCTGGGGCAGATTACGATTCCTCACCTGTCAAACGCACAATCAGTCACCATTTACTCAGGTTCTTATTCCCAGTCTTTAGTCCTTCACATTTCTTCAGCACAAGCTCAGTGGCTCAGTCCCATCCCAGGCAGAGTCCCACAGTGATCGTTTACAGCTTAATTGATGGCCGCCCAGTAAATTTGGCGTGCTCACCTGGTCTTCGAATTAAGCTGCCCTGGACGGTCTGGCATAGGTAGCCAGATTTGGGCCACATGGCAGGAACCCCAAACCTGGGCTTATACTCACAGCAAGGTCAATGCCACGCCATCCGGGGTTACTACACACAGCAATGCAGATGTAGCCCTGACCTTGGCTGATAAAAAGGGAAAGGCAGATACAACCCCAACCTGAAGGTACAGCTTGCCTCATGGCGATGAGCTGATGTATGCAAACTATAGCTGTTCTTGCCAAAAAGCGTGGTGGGACTGAGAGATCCTGTGCGGCTTGGGCTGATCCTGCCTTCCTTCTGTTAGGCAGTCTTCTAGCTGCATATTCCTTACCTTTGAATTTTCAAGGAAGAGATGGTCACTTGACCACTCCAGGAGCCCCAAGTCCTCTTCGTTGCACTCAAGGTCCTCGGGATACTCTGGAAAGAGATGCAAGAAGAGGAAGAAGTCTAAGTGGACTTCAACTACACCTTGTCTGTTGAGGACTGATGAGATGAGGGAGGAACATCGACGTTCCAGGCATGGTTCTTCGGAGCCAGGTTCAACTTCCCGCCTCCCCCCATTTCCAGGAACTGGAGCGATACCGATCAAATTAAAGAGTTTTATGAGGCCATACACTGAATATTTAGGCAGTCCGATACCTCTGGTGCACCTTTGGACCCCACTGAATCGAAGGAGGCCCCAATGGATTCTGCCCAACGGCTTTGGCCCCTGTGGGGTCTCATAGATTCGATTCCAGGTCAGCTCCAGTAGTCCCAATATGACCCTCCCCAGCACCGCCCCTGAAGTTGATGCTCCTAGTGCCGCCGGTTCTAGCCCCATTCTTATTCCCGATGACTTGGTGTTGGATTGACGTCAGTAAATGTCGACTACAGCGCAGACAAATCCCACAGGCTCGGGGTTGTTGCCTGTACATTTTGAAGAGGTTTAAGGCATGAGAGAAGAGTGGGAGGGGTCTTTGGACATTTTAGAGCCGCAGTTAGACAATGCTGGTGTGGACCTGGTCTGGTATGAGGAGCTTGCTATTGATCTGGGCGCCTCTCCAGATACTGGTATGTTCGTTCCATCTACTGTGGCAATAGAAGAGGGGGCTTCTTATGCTATGGTGGTATAGAGGGCGGCAGAGGTCCTTGGGCTGAAACTGACCTCAGTACAAGTACAAGACTAATCTATTTATTGAAGTGCTTCAACCTGGGGCTTCCTCCTCTGAACCCCTTTTGCCCTTTAATGAGGCGCTATCAGATGTCCTTCTAGGTTCATCATCCAAGCCTAGTACAGGGGCTCGTGTAAACTTGACTATGGCACACTGCCATTGCCCTGCACCTGGAGATCCAGGTTATCTCAGTCAACATCCTACTCCTGAGAGCCTGGTGGTCTAAGTCTCAACGTCCCACAGTGCTTTCCCTGCCACCCCCAACAGGGAATCCAAGAGGCGGGACGCACTTGGGAAAAATATATTTTCTTCCACCAACCTGGCATTGCGGTCAGGGAACAATGCATGCCTATCGGGTCGTTTCTCGGACACCCTTTTGGAAACAGCTGCACAAGTGCTGCCACAGGTTCCGGAGGAGGCCTAGGCTGTGCTCTGCCAGGCAGGAAAAGATGGGAGAAATGCAGCAAAGTTTACCAATAGGTGTGGTTGGATACGACTGACTCGCTGGGCAGAGCGGTTTTGTCGATGGTGGCCTGGTGGCACCACGCCTGGATGAGAACAACTGGTATCTGAAAGAAACATGTTAGTTATAGATTCCTTACCTTAGAATTACCCCCAGGCGTCAGACTGGATCCAGAACGTTTTTCCATCAGTAGTACCTCTACACGTCGAAAGGTGGCGTCGGTCGGCTCCGCGTCCGTCGTTGGCGTAGTGGTCGCCGGGATGACGTCACAGCAGCTACTTAGATGCCGCCCTCGCGCCCTGATGTCAGTTCTTTCTTTTTTTTGCGCCAACCAGCACAGATCCGGAGAGAGTAGTACCTCCAGTCACTTTTTGACTGAACTTTTTGAGCGACTTTTGTCGACGTCTTTTTTGAGTCTACGACTCCTGGTGCACATAGGGATGCCCGGCTTCAAGGCATGCGGTTCAGGTATCAGACTGATGTCGGTTATGGATCCGTGTGTGCCTCTTTTGCCTGGAGCACGATCACCACCCCAATTCGTACTCCGACTCCCAGTCCATGGCTCCGAAGGCTTTGCGGGAGCGGTCCCGAAAGCTTCTTGAGCACCGGCAGTCGGCTCCACGCCGTTCGAGGTCCCGGTTGTGAGGCAGGTCGAGGGACAGAGCCATCATCATTCTTCCAAGTCGTCGAAGTCTTCACACTCGGGGTCAGGTAAGTCGAAGCATAAGAAGAAGTCGAAGAAGCATCATCGCTCTTCGACTTCTCCCCATCCGTCGATTGACGTGATGAGGAATGCAGGCAGTGCCTCTCCCGCGGCTCCGCACACGGAACCCAAAGAGTCGACTCCGGGCTTCCCTCCCTTTCCGGGACCCGGAGCGACTCCTGCCCAGCTTTGTAAATTTTACGAGGTGATGCATACCATCTTTGGGCAGCCCGAACCCGCCGGCGCGCCTTCGGGCCCGCTGACTCGGTTGGGGGGCCTAGGCCTTCTCCGCCGACGGCTCCGGCCCGGCGCCGCAGGCCCCCCCTTGGATCCAGGCCTGGATCCCGATTGGTGCCGGTTGACCTTGTAACACCTCCACCGGCACCGCTTCCTCCGGCACTGCAACTGCCCCGACCTCCATCCTGATGTGGACCATGAGCCGGACCGGGGTCGACCGATGGCGGATCTTGCGCCGAGCAGGGTTTTTGTGCTCCTGTTCACTCCTGGTGTCCCTTTTTGGCCTGATTGGCACCCAGAGGATGAGGAGGGGGACTGGGAGGGGTCAGGTGACCCTCTGCCTGATCAGTTAGAATCTGAGCAGGACTGGAGAGAGGAACTGGGGGATGCCAGTGCTCTGGACACCTCCCCTGACCTTGGCATGTTGTCTCCTCCTGTGGTGGCTATGGGGAAGGGAACGTCATACTCAGTGGTGTTGCGTAGGGCGACCGAGGCTCTCAACCTCGAGGTTCCTATGGTGGCGGTCAGGACTAACCTCCTGACAGAAGTGCTTCAGCCATCTGCGAGCTCTTCGGAGCCCCTGCTGCATTTAATGAGGCCCTTACCGACGGTCCAGGCCCAACATGTGGGCTCCCATGGATAGGATCATTGCCCGACGCCACCGCCCGGCTCCGGGTGACCCAACTTTCCTCTCCCAACACCCCACCCCAGAGTGCTTGGTGGTCCAAGCCTCCACTTCCAAAAGCGCATTCCCTACAGCTCCACTGGAAAGGGAAGCCAAGAAGCTGGATCATCTTGGAAGGAAGATTTACTCTTCCGTCAGCTTGAGACTGCAGTCGGTAAATACTGCATGTCTATTGGGCCGTTATTCCCACTCTGTGGGGAACACAGTTGCGCAGGTGCTGCCTGTGAGAAGTTGGCCTGGTATATGTTATATGTTATATTATGTTATGTTATAGGGGTATTTGTTAAGCGCGCGGCTACTTCATGGAGTGTCCCGGCGCTATCCTGACCCCAGGACAGAAAAGATGAAGAACAGCCGGTAACAGCCAACAAGACTGCACTACTGTTGGAAAATCCAGGTCTTTAAGCTTTTTTTTAAGCTGAAGAGATCACATTCTTGTCTGAGGGTAAAAGGGAGACTATTCCATAATTAGAAAGGAGCGGCCTCCTTTGTAAGAGCGGCAACATTTAGGCACAATTGTCAACTGCTGAGATGATAATCGCAGTGTTCTGAGTGGTTTGTAGGGCTGAATTTTATTCCTAATATACGGGGCTCCAATGTTGTTGAGGGCCTTAAAAGTTAGGACCAAAGATTTAAAACAGATCATTTGTCTTACTGGTAACCAGTGCAAGGTTCTGAGATGAGGAGACATGTGTGACCTGGGTCCGACCAAAAGCACGGACCTTGTTGCCGCATTTTGTACTACCTGCAAGCGGTTCAGTAGGTAGTTCGGAAGACCCAGGTACAACACATTTACGTAGTCCAACCTTGATATAATCAGGGCCTGGACCACAGTTTTCCTATGCGAAATAGGGAGCAGAGGGAGGAAATTCCTCATCATTTTTAAAAGCCCGAAACAGGTGCCAGCAGTCGATTGAACCTGGGACTTCATGGTCATGTCGGAGTCCATCTTTCCTTCTAGATTTTTTACGGTGGAGACTGGTTTCTCTGGTGGAGATACATTTTTGGGCAACCATTGGCGCCACTCGCATCAGGAGTATGACCAAAAAAGATAATTTCCGACTTGTCGGAGTTGCAGAGCCACTGATTTTGCCTAAACCAGTCAAACACCTTAGTTAGGCAGACATTAACTTCATTACCATTAAACACCTCATCCTTCTCACAGGTGAATAGTAATTGTGTATCGTCTGTGTATGATATAATTTTTACCCCGTATTGTTCAGCTAAAGGAGCAAGAGGGGCCATATATCTATTAAACAGCGTCGGACTTAAAACGGAACCCTGTGGGACCCCTACATTCAGTGGTTGAATGGGGCTTGAGAAAGGAGGAGCCCAAACTGTTTGCTGGTGGTTGTCCAAAAAGGAAGTAAACCATCTGAGCACCGTGCCCCCAATGCCGCTCTCCCTCAATCTATGAAGGAGACGTTCATGTGGCACGGTGTCAAAGGCCGCCGACAGATCTGTTAATATCAGCACCGCCTTTCCTCCACTGTCTAGGGTGATTTTGACCGTCTCTGAAATTTCTAATAGAGCAGTTTCTGTACTGTAGTTTGCTCTAAAACCACACTGACTTGGGTGAAGTACCTGGTTGACCTCAATAAAATCAGTGATGATAGTATTTACATATTTCTCCAAAACCTTGGAGAGAAAAGGTAGAAGCGAACGTCATACCTCCTCTGTCTAGGGTGATTTTGACCGTCTCTGAAATTTCTAATAGAGCAGTTTCTGTACTGTAGTTTGCTCTAAAACCACACTGACTTGGGTGAAGTACCTGGTTGACCTCAATAAAATCAGTGATGATAGTATTTACATATTTCTCCAAAACCTTGGAGAGAAAAGGTAGAAGCGATATGGGTCGGTAATTGTTAGCTACCAAGGAATCTGCTAGTTGTTTTATATGCTGTCCACTAGTAATAGTGGGCACCTTGTACCAGTCCAAACGACCCTTATTGATGATTAGGTTAACGACAACCTTTATTGTAAGCTATCCTAGTGGTAGCTATGGAGAACAACCTTCAGGCTAAGTCTCGAAGGAATGTAAAGCAGCTTGGTTTACCAGATTATAACCTCTTGAATGACCAAATGAAAGGAGAACCACACAAGGTATATATAAAATATATGTATTTATTACTAAACACTCTCTACTAACCTCTTTATGAGATTAGAGAACAAGATACACAATATTAAAGCACTAGAACGACAGTAAATAGCACAATACACACTGGGCCCCAGGGGGAGACCAAACCATATATAAAGAAAGTAGTATAACAACCACAACTTGACTAGTCACAGTGCCTAGAGCACGTAGAATCGCTGGGACCCCAAGGAACCATCCAAGGTAGTGACACAGGGGACCCACGGGGGACGCGTGCAGTGTGAGAACACAGCCACGAGCTCCGTACAATCCTATGGGAAAGTCGCGGTTGGAATTTTAAAGATTAAGGACACTTAGGAGACGACTTTGAGCACACCCTTTCAAACTTACAAGGTTCTAAGACCAGCACCCATGTGAGCACCGGAGTAGTCGTGTTACCTAACCCAGGGAAGCCTGGTGCATAGATGTCAAATGGTGTTGGGAATCTTCGTTGTTTTCAATTTCGTAATGCTGCAAAGTGCTGCTGCCGTGAAGAGGAAAAGTGTCCGGTGTGATCCAAGCCTGGATCGGAGCTGAGAAGAACCTGAAAGCAGAGGGGACAGAGTGTGGGTCACTTGCCAGTGACCAGAGGCTCTGTAGACGAATGCCCACTGATGTCGGGTGTTTCAGGTGCGAAGAGGTGAAGCTTGACTCTGCAGCCACGGGGACCAGGAGACGTCGACGATGACCAAAGTCCACAGGCGAGCTGTCTCTCGAAGGATGTCGAGGGCTGGGGGGGTCAGTGTCCGGATTGGAGACCAACCAGCCTTGGCAACTGCAACCCACGCAGTCAGAGAAAAGATGCTTCGATGTGGACCAGCAAGGTCCTGTGGACTCCACAAGCAATGGAGAGTCAGGGCACGTCTGTAGCTACCAGGAAAGCCCACGGAAAGTTAAATTACCCTTCTCAGGGACCCACAAGTCGACAGGCCAGGGATCGCGAAGGGACCTCGAGAGGAAACACAAAATACCAGCCCACGGAACACTCGTGGAGTGTAGGCCAGTAATCTTCAGTGGAATCACTGCTCGGGTCTGGACTACAAGTAGCCCAAAGTACAGCCTCAGGGATCGCCAAAAAGCATATGCTGCTGCAAATGTGTACGATGTCCAGGGGTTCGGGTTGCACGGTCCCTACGAGGGCTGCGGGTCTCAGGTCTGCTGAGAGCACTGGTCGGCCTCAGGGAAGCTTAGGAACCTACATCCTGTGTGGCAAAATCTTTGGAGTCCTTCAGGAGCTGCGTAAACCGGTCAGATGCATCTTTGGTGCCTGCCTTGCAGGGAAGTACCTCCTTTACTCCAAGGGAGATTCTTCGGTCATTCAACGTAGTGTAGATAGTTGAAGTATTTGGTTTCTGTAGCAGAGTTTCGTCCAGGTAAATCTAAACTCCTGTAGCCAGGGGTTCCTACTTTATACCCAAGGAAGGGGTGGGACAAACTCTGGGAACCCACCTATGGGAGGGTCAGGACAGAGGGGTGGCTACACCCCTGTCCTTTGTCCAGTTTCACGCCAGAGCAGGGGCTGGTAGCCCCTGCAACCGGTTTGAGCTGGACTATGCACAGGGACACCAAATGTGCCCCCAGTGCAGACATCAAAGCACTCTCAGAGTGCACCCACCCAGCCCCAATACACTAAAGCCTGTCTGGGAGGTGGCCACACCTCCCTGTGACAGGAAACCTATTGTCCAGCCTCCCCTGCCGGAGTTTCGTCCAGCAGCAGGAGGGCAGACTTGTGTCTTTGTCTGGTAGCATCCATTTTGTGATGCCAGGGTTTTGCAAAGTTGGTATCGGGTGTACCGGTGTTGTCATATTTCTCACTCTAGTAGGGTGGAATCATACCTCCCACACCAATTACTGGTGTGAAGGTATGATTCCAAGGTGTTTGACACTAAACACGACATGTTTCCATGCAGCCATTTTAAAGTTAGCATTTACCGCAAGGTTATCATGCACTTAAGAGTATATGGCTGGCTGCATCACAAACAATCCCAGAATAAAGGTTCCCAAAGCTGCAGAGGGACTCTGCTCATGCATGGGCACCCTCTCCCATAAAACCCAGCACCCTGCCTTCAGGATTGATAAGGCATGTCATTGGGTGACTGATAGGTTTATATGTGCAGTGATATGGATAGATATAGTGAACCTATATCTAAGTAAGGGGTGCATGCACCACCTTACACAGGCTGCTGTAGCAGTCCTGTTGTGTCATTTTGAATAGTCTCCCAGGGGTGGCAGAATACATGCTGCAGCCCCTGAGAGGCCCCTGGGGTACCTATGCCCTGGGTATATAGGATACCATATACTAGGGACTTAGAGCGAAAGCAGCTAGGCTGGGGTGCTGGATAGCAGGATCCCAGCCAGACTAAGTCAAAAACAGTGTAACATCAGCAAAAAGTGGGGGTAACTATAAGAAGCAGATCCTACTCTCCTACACTGCCTCAGTGTCCGGCGGAGGCCCGGACAGTGCTGTCCCAGGCTATTGCCGCCGGGAGGGATGCGGCAAAGTTTACCATCTGTTGTGGGCTGGATACCGCCGACTCTCTGGGCAGGACGATTTCCACGTCAGTAGCCCTTCGACGCTACGCCTGAATGAGATCGACTGGCTTTTTGGGGAATGTCCAGAATACCCTCATGGACATGCCCTTTGATGGGCGTTGCCTTTTTGAGGACAAAGCGGTCAACACTCTAGAGGGTTTCAAGGACTCACGGGCCTGCAGCCAAGTCCTTGGGCCTCTCCAGCTGCCCTGAGCAGTCTGCTTTTTGCCCCTTTTGTGGCTACGGAAGGGGTGCTCCACTATGTCCCACCCAGAGCCACAGGCCGCAGCAAGTTTTACAATCTTCGTGCGGCCAGGGACGTGGGAACCACTGCAGAGGTTCAGGGGGCCAGCGGGTGGGCCAGTCCACCACCACTCCCCCTCTGCAGCAGCCGCCACGCCTTCCTAGTCCGCCTTTTCAGGCCCATCAAACGCCAGTGGGCGGCAGGATTCGCCATCGACTCCCCTACTGGCACACCATCACGTCGGACAGGTGGGTTTGGCAGATAGTCCGAAGGGGCTACTCCCTCCCCTTCAAGACTATTCCTCCAGCCATACCACCCCAATACCATCACATGTCGTGGATCATCTGGTCCTTCTCCAACAGGAAGTTGCAGCTCTCTTGGCCAAGGGAGCCATCAAGATCGTTCCTGCCCCAGAAGTAGGTCGTGGTTGTTATTCCCACTGCTTTCTTGTGCCCAAGAAGGACAAGGGCCTGCATCTAATCTTGGATCTCAGGGACGTCAACCGCTTCCTCCGGAAGGAGAAGTTCAAAATGTTGACTCTGGCTCAGCTCTTGTCTGGCTTTGACCCCAGAGACTGCCTGGTAGCGTTGGACTTGCAGGACAGCTATTTTCACATCCCCGTCCTGCCGGCCCACTGGCGTTACCTGCGGTTCACGGTAGGCCATGACCACTTTCAGTTCACTGTGCTCCCCTTTGGCCTTACCAGCGCCCCTTGGGTGTTCACGAAAGTGACGGCGGTGGTCGCAGCTCATCTGCGCAGATCAGGGGTTCCAGTCTTCTCCTATCTTGATGACTAGTTGTTGAAGGCGGGCTCACCCCAGGCAGTCAACTCCCACCTCCAGACTACGGTCGACCTCCTGCATTTGCTGGGGTTCTCCATCAATGTGCCAAAGTCGCACTTGACCCCCTCTCAGAAGCTCCTCTTCATCGGAGCGGTTCTGGACATGGCACAGTTTCCGTTTTTTCCTCCCGAACAGCAAGTCCAGGATATTCGGGCTATGATTCCAATCTTTCAGCATCTAGCCCGGGTTTTGGTCACGATGACTCTGAGGCCGCTGGGCCTCATGGCCTCCTGCATCCTGCTGGTCGATCATGCCAGGTGGCATATGCGGGCTCTGCAGTGGGACCTTAAGTTCCAGTGGGCGCAGCATCAGGGGAATCTGTCCTATTGCATCCAGATCTCGAAGGGCACTGCACAGCAATTGCAGTGGTGACTCACAAACCAGGATTGGGTCAACAATAGATCCCTCTCCCTCCCCCAACCAAATCACACGGTGGTGACGGACACATCCCTTCTGGGATGGGGCGGCCACATGGGAGAGGCGGAGATCAGAGACCTCTGGTCTCCGGAGGAGTCCGGGCTTCACATCAACCTTCTGGAGCTCCGGGCAATCCGTCTTGCACTAAAGGCATTTCTTCCCTCTCTCTGGGGAAGAGTAGTGCAGGTGTTCACAGACAACACCACCTACATGTGGTACTGCAACAAACAAGGCGGGGTGGGGTCGTGGACCCTATGTCAGGAGGCCCTACGCCTCTGGACATGGCTGGAACATCAGGGCATATTCCTGGTGGTTGAACACCTGGCAGGTTCACTGAACACCAGGGCGGACAAACTCAGCCGCAAGTGCATGATGGATCACGAATGGCGTCCTCACTGAGGTGGTGCAAGGTCTCTTTCTGCAGTGGGGAGAGCCTTGGTTAGATTTATTCGCCACTGAAGAAAACGCGCAATGTCAGCAGTTCTGCGCGTTGGAATTTCCAAGGCGGCACTCGCTCGGCGACGCTTTTCGTCACGAGTGGAGTTGCGGTCTATTGTACGCCTTTTCGCCTACACCACTTCTACCCAGAGTGCTGAAGATCAGGCGCCTCCGGGCCCAAGTCAAGTCAAGTCAAGTCAAATAACTTTATTCGATTGTAGGATAAAAAACAATCATAAAAGTGCATAAATAGCAAAAACATTACAATTCATTAAAAAAGTACATAAATAATATCATAACCTTTGAGAAGCACATGATCAGAATGAAATAGAGGAGACTACCATTTATACAGTTATTCTTTTCCTAATAGAGATCACTTTCTTTAAGTACAGTGTAATTATTGCAACGCAGAGGTGATTGTCCAAACGTTGGATATCATACATAGCCGGGCGGCATTGCTGATGCCCGAGCTCTCTTAAAAAAGGTAATAATTGCACAGACCTCATTTGATGATAACATTTACAGAATAGAACAACATGCATTGTGTTTTGGGGAGAACTTCCATCACAGGGACAGGGAGGTAGTACATGAGACCAGTTGTTAACTGATGGAAAGCTAACCAGTCTGTGGAACAGTCCCAACCTTAAACGGGTTAATAAAAATCTATCATAGTTACCCGGGACATGGGTCAAATAGGGTTGAATATTAAAAGATGTTAAAATTATTTCATGGTTTAAAACAGTCGGTTTTATAATCTCTGTAGTAATTCTTAAGGATTCTAGAAAGAGTAAACCCTCTTTTTTGAACTCTTTCCGGGAAATAGCAAGCATAGTTTGGGGTTTTAAAAAAATCATCCAATTTGCCAATATCACTTAGGAATTTACGTACATAATTCAGCCACGGTATCCTTAAGTGTCCGTCTAGTTTAAGAGCGTCAGCCAGTATGTCTCTGTTGAGTTTGGATTCTTCATTTATCCATACCCTATGCCAGAGTAATACCGGTTCCAACTTAATAAGATCGGATATAAAATGGAGTCCCAATTCCGAGTGGCAGATATGGTTTGAGGAACTCCTTGGAACTGCGAGTATAAATTTTAGGAAACAATTTTCAAGTACCTGGAGCTGAGAGGTATCAGCAAAGCCCCAGATCCCGCTACCGTACATTGCGCCAGAAACGCATTTAGCTTTATAGATCTTAATTAATTCAGTAGGAGGTCTGGTGCCTAATTTCCTCGTGAAGGATCTAAGGGCGGCAATTACACGATTCATTGACAGTTTTTTGGCTAATATAGCCTCACCCCAGACATCCTTCTCAGTAAATAAAATACCCAGGTAAGAGAATTGCTTCGTGCACAATAATTGCTGACCCTCAATGGATATAGGCTTTTTAATTTTGGGGCGTCTGCCACAGCGCATGATGAAAGTTTTGGCTATGTTAACTCGTAAGCCCAGATCTTTCATGAAGAGGGCAAAACTCTCCGCCACACGCTGTAAACCCACTTGAGTGCGAGACATTAAATCAGCGTCATCCGCATACATTAATAGCGGTATTAGACGACCAGCTGCGTATGGGGGGTCAAAACTTGAATTGCACAGGGCCTTCTCTAATCCATTAATATATAAATTAAAAAGGAGTGGTGCCAATACACAACCCTGCCTGACACCACTCCTGATTAGGATTTTTCCCGTGCGTTCTCCCTTTCGCCCATAGCGAACGCGGGCAAATGGCTCGCTATAAAAACATTTAAGAAAATAAATTATATTATCTTCAACCCCAATTTGATCCAAAAGTGTCCATAATTTAGAGTGAACCACACAATCAAAGGCGGCTGAGAGGTCAACAAAGGCCACAAACAGATTCTCCCTCTTAGCCCTGGTATACTTCCCAGTCAGCATCAAAAAATTAAGACCCTGTTCCACTGTACCTAAACCAGAACGAAATCCGTATTGTAGGTCGGATAGGACAGAATTATTCTCAACCCATGAAAGTAAGCGATCCAGGATTACACGTCCAACTATTTTAGTATAAGAGTCTAAAAGGGAAATGGGTCTGTAGCAACCCGGGTCATGTCTATCCCCCTTTTTATAAATTGGGACTATTATCGACTCCACCCAAGAGGGTAGTAAGTCCGTCCTGCAACTGGCGTTTAGCACCTGGACCAGAAGGGGGGCCCACAAAGACGGTAGAGTCTTGAACACATCTATAGGTACGCCGTCGGGACAAGGAGCCTTACCTCCCTTGCTCATAGATAAGGCTTTTTCAACCTCCTTTAGGGAGAACTGCATGTTGCCCAAAAGAGGGTGGTCCGTAGGTTTACATGGGGAATAGGACATAGCCTCTCCCTCATAGACTTTGGAAAAGTGATCAATCCATTTGTCCTCTGGTATGGCTATCTCAATAGAGGGGCAGACCTCTTCACTAAGAAAGGGATTTCTAATAATTTTCCAGAACCTTGCACAGTCATTGCCAACCGAAGCCTGGTGCAACGCTTCCCAAGATTCTTTCCTTAGCTCATCTTTCCTCTCTTTTAGGGCTGATTTATATGTTGACCTTGCTCTGCGTATATCCTCTATACACCTGGGGCGGCTAGCAAGCGTTTTCTTTAAATGTGAATATGCTCTAGTGCAACTAGAGTTAAACCAACCATCCCTCGGTGCTCTGTTACTTTTACATTTCCTCGTCAAGGAAGATTTAATTTGATCGCAGATTATGGAGAAAGAAGCAAGGATTTTATCAGGGGTAGCATCCTCCGATAAACAAATCAACAACTCAGGGGCACATTTATTTATTTATAACGGAAGTTAATACTTTAGGTTGTTCAACATTCTCCCATTTAAGGGAATAACCGTTGATACAACCAATGGTCAAATTCTCCCACAATATGTCCCTGTCGCTATCTTTTGAAATCGTCCTCTTGGGGATGGACATAGTTAGGCATAAAGGAAAATGATCGCTTAGCGCCATATTAGAGACGCTAAATTTAGTGATCCTTTCGGCATGCCGAATGGTGGAAAGTGCAAAGTCAATGGTCGAGGAACAACCACGTCCATTGAAAGTTGGTAGGAGAGGGAAGGGGTTACTAGAAGTTTCATTTAGGAAACCCAAATCAAATTGACCCAGGAATTCATTGTAAAGATCTCCTAAGTGGGAGTGATTAAAATGTAAAGAACTCACTCCATCTTCACGCCCCACGATACATCTCTTATCAATCGCCATAGAACACAGGGTACAGTTAAAGTCACCCAACAGGAGGATCATCATATTGTGTCCAAAGAATTTTTCTTGTTGGGACACTAATATAGCCAATTTATTAAGTATAGTAGAGGCGTCCTCCAAGGGAAAATTATTATAGAAATTGATAAGAGCAATCGGGGTAGCTGTGGTGAAAACCAAGATCAAGAGTTGGAAATAGGGATCTTTAACTGGCTCCAATATCTTTGATAAAAGCAGGGTATTGGATACATAGGTTATCAAGCCTCCTTTAGCTCTGCCATGTGCAGAGTTCACTGCTGGGGTATGGAGTGTTATGAACCCGTTGATATGAACTGGGTCCTCTGACCATGTTTCTTGGAAACAAATAAGTTCTTGCTGGTATATAAAATTTTGCCATAAAGGGTTACCAATTTTAGATTTAATTCCAGCAATATTCCAAGAACATATATTACAAAACAAGGTGTTACTCGCAGGACATATAGGGAGGTCCAGGGTAGGATCTAAAGTGGGATCTATCCTCAAAGGAGTTGAACCATTCCCTCTCGTGTCTTCAGTATAATCAGCCGGCATTTCATCCCCACTCAATATACCATCGGTTCCAGAGCACGAGCTAACTATACTGGTTTCACCATTAATAGTAACCAGGGGGTCAGGAAGCGGGATAATGGTCGATGCAGATATCCGAGTACTAGGTGGAACACTAGTTTGCTGTCAATCATTATTATCCAGACCACTGAGAATATCATATCGGTTAGAAATTGGGACAGCAAATCTCCCTTCCTCAAGGTACCCCTGGTTCGAAAATAAGGGACGAAAACCTCGCATCCTTTCCTGCCATGGAGAAGAGTAAAAATAAGCAAGTGGGACAATATTTACGTGATCAGTAAGAAGTTGGCCAGAATAACACCTCCCCAAGATATCATTAACCAGAGGGGGTGACCGGAATGAAAGTATCACACAGTTCCCTCTGAATGTTTTGGTAGATGAACCAATCCAACCAACTCTTCTGGCCATCTTAAAATTGGAGAACAATGCACCGTTTGACCCAAATTTAACTGATAAGAAATATAGGGCTTTATTTCTCAAGTTTGACCAATGCTCTTGAACGTTAAGGGGAAGGGGAGGGACATTAACTAACACCACAGTATATGGTAGAGCTTCTGGAGGCAAATTTATGGTAGGGAGCCTGGGTGTCGGAATAGAAATGGCCTCCCTAGCATCAACAGCTGCCCCTAAGACAGATGGAAAATTGTTTTGCACAGATAGAGAAGGTCCCAATACCTGTTGTCCCGTCGAATTGGAATCTTCCAATCTGGCAGGAGCCTGCTGTACACAAATTTCGTCCGGCTGTGGAATAATAGAAGGGTTACCTTTCACCACGGGCAGCTGATCGAGAGATACAAGATCATTTGGCCGCTTCGGAGGTAATTCTGCCTTAGTTAATCCCTCCATATGGGTAATCCTAGCTTCAATATTTGACAATTTCACCATAATGGGTTCCACAAAAGACACTATCAAATTCTCTATTTTCGCCCAGAAACCTTCCCCCGTTAGTGGGTCACTTGTATTAGTAGTATGGGGGATAACTAATGTGTTGTTAGTGACCTTTTTCACTTTTTCTGTAGGTTTGCTAGTAGTGTTACGTGGTTTAAGGGGACCCTTTCTCTTTGTGTTAATCAGAAATTTCCCTTCCTTGGTGCAGTGGTTTTGCTTCCGTTTCGCTTTCAACCCCCTAGTTGTCATACGTGGCGAGTCATTATTAATAGTCTGTTCACATCCAGAGATTACAATAGGGCTTATAGGTGGTACTACTCCCACATCAGCCATAGAGTTCTCAAAAGAATGGTCAGAAAGTTGTTCGCTAGGAAAAATAGCAGGGGACAAAGATAACCTGGATTCCGCGGGAATGAGCTCTGGTTGTGCCAGCGGGAGGGATTTTGAATTGTCCCCCGATATTTGCAAAGAGCGAACTTCGGGGAGCCCAATAAAAGATGGAATTAATACCAACTCCTGTAGATTAGATGTTAGCAGCGAGACGTTATTAGCAGAAAGAGGTGGGACCGTACCAGCTGGAAGCGACAGGCGCCTCTCGGTACTTTCAATGGCTGAGGAAACCACCCCAATAGTTTTTTGCAGCATCCGGTCGATAGCTGTCAAACTAGGAATGGGGGTATGAAAGGTACTATTGGATAGCGGGACATTATGTGCAGGGGCAGACTTGGGCTTGCCCATGATTTGTGACAACAATGGAAACGTTAAGAACAGGACAGAAGCAGTAGCATAGGAATAGACCAAGTCCTCAGAGTCACTTACTAATCACAGCTAGGCACACGGTTTCAAAGGTCCGACCAAGTGGTGTGGCCCTGCCCTGCCACCTCCTGCCCCGGACGGCCACAGACGGCCCGCCCTTTGCCCGGGCTTAGCCCGGCGCAGACCCGCGCGCGTCCCGCGTCGCGGGGGAAGACCTCCAATTTAAGCGCCTCCGGGCGCGCTACTGACGAAGGCGGGCTTCCGCCGCTGTGGAGCTTGGGGGCTGTAGTCCTCGCTGTGCCCCGCGACAGGTGAACGTTAGCTGCGGCGGCAATGGAGATGGAAGAAGGTGAGTGCCCCAATGATCACTGGCCAAATTGTAGGCGAGACTGATGCAGAGTAGCCCTGGAATCGGTCAGAGACACCCGCACTGCTGGGGAGGACCTCCAATTTAAGCGCCTCCGGGCGCGCTACTGACGAAGGCGGGCTTCCGCCGCTGTGGAGCTTGGGGGCTGTAGTCCTCGCTGTGCCCCGCGACAGGTGAACGTTAGCTGCAGCGGCAATGGAGATGGAAGAAGGTGAGTGCCCCAATGATCACTGGCCAAATTGTAGGCGAGACTGATGCAGAGTAGCCCTGGAATCGGTCAGAGACACCCGCTGTGCCGGGGAGGACCTACAATTTAAGCGCCTCCGGGCGCGCTACTGACGAAGGCGGGCTTCCGCCGCTGTGGAGCTTGGGGGCTGTAGTCCTCGCTGTGCCCCGCGACAGGTGAACGTTAGCTGCGGCGGCAATGGAGATGGAAGAAGGTGAGTGCCCCAATGATCACTGGCCAAATTGTAGGCGAGACTGATGCAGAGTAGCCCTGGAATCGGTCAGAGACACCCGCTCTGCCGGGGAGGACCTCCAATTTAAGCGCCTCCGGGCGCGCTACTGACGAAGGCGGGCTTCCGCCGCTGTGGAGCTTGGGGGCTGTAGTCCTCGCTGTGCCCCGCGACAGGTGAACGTTAGCTGCGGCGGCAATGGAGATGGAAGAAGGTGAGTGCCCCAATGATCACTGGCCAAATTGTAGGCGAGACTGATGCAGAGTAGCCCTGGAATCGGTCAGTCATTCTTGTGGCTCTGGATTCGGCACAAAGATTCTGGTATCTCGAGCTGCTCAACATGGCCATCAATCCTCTGATCCAACTGCCTGTTCGGGAGGATCTTCTGTCGCAGATGCAGGGAACGGTCCTCCACCCAAACCTGTCCAGGCTCCACCTCCTTGTGTGGAGATCAAGTGGCAGCAGTTGACGTCATCTGACTTGCCTCCCGAAGTTTGTGATGTAATCTTGGCAGCCAGGTGTCCCTCCACTAAGGTGGTATACACCTGCAGATAGAACAAATTTGTGGCATGGTGCACAGCAAAGGCTGTGGATCCCCTTTCTGCCCCTCTTTCTAAAATTCTTTTGTTCCTCTTGTAGCCCTCTTAAGGGCTACCTTTCAGCCATTTCAGCCTTCCTAAGGCTTCCTGATCAGCCTTTTCTTTTCAAGTCTCCTGTTGTAAATGGATTTCTTAAGGGCATTACTCATCTGTTTCCTCCTGTTCCCTTCGTAATACCTCAGTGGGACTTGAACTTAGTGTTAAGCTATCTTATGTGCGCTCTCTTTGAGCTGCTACATAACTGTCCTCTCAGATTCTTAACTCTCAAAACTGCTTTTCTGGTGGCCATCACCTCTGCATGTAGGGTGAATGAGCTACAGGCTCTGTCTTCCAAATCTCCCTTGCTGGCTGTTCGTACGTACAAGGTCGTCCTCAGAACTCGGCCTTCCTTTCTACCAAAGGTGATTCACATTGGCCAAACTATCACTTTGCGCACATTTGGGTGAAAAGTGTCAACAGGCGCTCATACAGATTTACACAAATGTATCCAGTACACAATTTTTACATCATATATCCTGCGGTGCATCCAAAATGGGGAACGTCCACCCTTGTTCCCAAGAAATCCAATCGAAGATTGAGCAAACAATTTAAAATTATTGAAGCACACGCAGATTGTAATAACCAGTCAGTACAATAATATAAAAGCAGCAAAAGAAAATATAGTAGATTGGGCTTTGTCTCTTCTTTTAATTTCACATAGTCTTCCACTCCCTTTAGCCAACGCGTTTCGTCGTCTATGGGTGTAAACCCACTGACTTCCTCAGGGCTTATAAAATGATCCAATCCAATATCTCACAGATAAGCTTTTCTTCCGAAATAAATATCCAATTACAGACTTGTAACCTTAGGTGTTCACACCTTTGAATACATATCAAACCAAAACCCAAAATATGTTGCTACATCCAATATATTCCCAAGCGTTATCCTCTCATAAGGTAATATCCAGACTCTGTATTGCAACAATATAATTACTAACTCCAGTAAAAATGACAATCCCTGAAGTACGGGACACCCGCTAACGTGAAGGAGCGGCAATTAAGTCCCCGATTGTCATAAGGGCGGCATCTAAGTAACTTCTGCGACATCCGCCCGGCAACCACGACACTGCCAATGGACACGGAGTCGACCGACGCCACCTTCCGATGCGCAGGGGTATTGCTGACGAAACAACTTTCTGGATCCAGTCTGACACCTGGGGGATATTCTATGGTAAGGAATCTGTAACTAACCTATGTTTCTTACAGATATATCGTTACCGAATGTAAGTAACTTGTTCATTTCATCCCTGAGTAAAAACGAAGTGCCTGCTTAATCTCCATCTACGTCCAAGTTTTTACATTACCAGAACCAGGGATATACATTTAGTTTGATTAACAAAACATGACTTTATAATGTTGGAATTAATAGTTGTAGTCCTACAAAGATATTTTGTCGGGTGCACTTCCATCACTGGTGAATAGAAATCTAGCCACTGTGTTTATTCAGCATTCTTTTTAGGTTTTCCGCAACAAACTTATTTGTAGTAAGCCACCTTAATTTTTCTTCTTATCAGCATGGTGTAAACGTTATGCATAAATTTCTGACAAATGCCCGTCCCCTCTGCTACTTTCTGGGCAACATTATTTTTTTTTTACCAAATAGGCAACAGCCGAGATTGGTGGAGGTATACTTGGATGTCTAGTAGCAACCTAATTGCTAAAAGCAGTGGGAGTTAGTTCAGGACCCCTAAGAGACTAATCCCGATAACGTTTATTTTGTTGCTTGATTGCTTTAGATTATTAGAACCAAATATGCATTCACATTTGTAGCAGAATCTAGTAAGAAAAAAAACAAGTTTCACTTTTTAAAGCATTAGTGGTATATTGCTGTATAGGAATGCTTCTAGGCCTCCACTTATCTGCCAAACATGAACACAGTTCCTATACAGCGATCCACCTTTCAAAAATTACAGAGAGGTTGGGGTATTGCCACCCCTTGGTAAATCTCATAGGAAGTTCCTATAATTATTCATCTTCTTGACCAACATTTAGGCTCTAACTTCTGAGTTTAAGTGCTAGGCCTTCTTACACAGCCCCATCCCATTGGTGATGTAATGAAAGATGTATTTCCACCCTGTTATGTATGGAAAGAGGACGCCATTCATGTGCCAACTCCTAAAATATACCTTTTAATAAACAGTAATATGCAATAATGTGCTGCATCACTAAATACTTATAAGGTCCCAAAGACGAGACCGATTGCATTGTAAATGCTGGTTTTCATTTACTAACACCCACCTCATCCCATTCATAACCAAAAATATATTAACACACTCACAGCAAAAGCACTCAACACATTTTCTACAAACTAACCCCACACACATTTCAATGTCTCAACACCTACTACAAAACCCCACAAACAACACTTACACATCCTCCTACCCCAACTGCCACACAATGACATCTTCACTCCCACACAAAACACCACTTTATTCTATACCACTAACCAATCCAGCATCGCCAACACAACCTGTATCAGCACCACGCTTAGCTATATCTCATCCAGGCACAAACTCCCTGCTCATGCAAAGCACTAGCTCTATCCTCTAAACAGACCCCTTTCTGTCACCACCAAATCTTTTTCCAACCTTCCATCTTTTCATCCACCTACACACTCCTCCTTTTTTTATCAAACAAACACAACCACACAACCCTTACACTCCACTTCACCAGACATATTACCTCTTTCAACAATCAAATCTAACAAAAACACTCCTAATTCTTGTCCATTTCCTCTCACACACCACATACACTATTTTTAAAATACATCCGCACCCCCTTTACCAACAATACTTTACATACAAATACCTCTCAGAAAACAAACACATCATCATCTCCTCTCACTACTCCTCAAAAACAAAACATAACACACACCAGCACAACAAGATCTCACACACACACACTGTAGGAAGGAAGGATCCTTCTAGCATGGTTACCCACACTTTTTCCTTGGTGTCAGTATTTTTTTGACTAGTCTGACTGAGATCCTTCTAATCAGGACCCCTGTCACTGTGCTTTCTCCCTAAATTGACCATGGTAAGTACGTTTGTTCATCCACAATTGGCTACTGGTGTACCCTTGTAGGTCCCTAGTATATGGCACTAAGGTACCCAGGGCATAGGTACAATAGGGGTCTCCCATGGGCTGCAGCATGTATTGTGCCCCCCATGGGAATCCACTTAAACTGTGAATACAGGCTTGCCATTGCAGCCTTTGTGAGTTGGTGCTTTCACCTCTCACAACCGATATGTTTACTTAAACCTGAGGTCACTCCACTTAAAACATATAAGTCACCCCTATTGCAGGGTCTTCAGTCCTGAGGGCTGAGTGCTTGGTTATAAGTTTGAGCATGCCTTCTTGAGCAGGACACCCCTACAAACCCCAGAGTCGATTGTCCAGGCTTTGTAAGTGTGGTCAGCCATTTTAATAGATATAGTGGACATCAGTTATTACGAGATGACTAACTCTATAGTCGCTGCACCAAACCCAGTAATGTTTGATGACAATCATGTTGGAATTATACCCAACATTGGAAGTATGATCCCATGGACTGAGGTGCTCCCTTGAGGTACACCTCTCTACTCCCAGTAACTGCCTTTCAGGATCTGACAGTAAGCTAGTGGTGCTGCCGACCACAGACATGATTCTGCCCTCCTGCTGCTGAGCCAACCTCGAGCAGGGAAAGGTAGAACAATAGGTTTCTGATGGATACATCTGCCTGTAGATTCCTCACCTTTTGAATTACCCCTTGCACAGCATTCCACAGAGCCTTTTCTTCATAGCTCTCCCACGTTGCCAAGGATGTCACAATGGAACGGCTCTGCGTGTGATTCCACATGACGTCATTGAAGCCATAAGAAGAGCTCATCGCATGCTGATGTCAGTGCCCTTTTTTCCGCGTGGCCAACGTGTAATGGTTTTTCTAGGACACTCCATTTCTTTGTAGTCTGCATTGTTACAGTTGTCTGTAAACTGTTTCTGTACGATGGCTACTCAGAAGAAGCCTGGTTTGAAACCCTCTAGGGAATGTAGGGGTCATATGTCCATCACGGACCCCCAAAAATATTTGCTTTGGTGCCCGTCCTCTGACCATGACGTCAAGGGATGTCGTCCGATAAATCCGAAGGCCTTCAAAGAGAGGGAAGCAAAGTTGTTCATGGCCTGGGTGAGGACGGAGAAGAGATTTCGGAAGAGGGCTAAGTCAAGGTCGAAGTCGCTGACTCCATACACCTCGAGGTCATCCAAAAAGCATAAGAAGAAGCAGCGTCATGGGTCCAATCGTCACACTCCGAAGGACAAGTCGCCAAAGTCGTGTCCCCGGTACTGCGGCATCATAGGAAGGATGACATCTCGCCGTCTCCTTCCCCGCAGGTGACTCAGGTGCATTCTCTGGCACCAAGGGACTTTCTTGCACCCAGGGAAGCGTCTCCTTCACCTGCGGCCACTCCCATCCCAGATCCAGGGTCTCCGGCGCCGCCGACAGAACACGCCTTACGACCTCAGCCTATTCCGGATCAGGCAATTCCGGATCCGTACCCGCCTTTCCCGACTCCAGGTGCGGATCCATCACATTTTGGGTGGCCCCATGGGAATGCTTTCCTCTAATATGGGCGTTCCCCATTAAGCCCAGGTACCCTTCATGCCTTTCATGCTGATTACTACGTCTTGGCCTCTCCCACCGCAGAGGTACTTGGCGCCGATCCCATCCCAGGAGGGTAGGATGGACTATTCTCCAGCACCGTCAGGCTCTGGTCCGGCGCCATCTCGACTTCGTGTGGTGCCGCCAGCCAGTCCTGAAGTGACTCCATCAACGCCGGCTCCAAGGTCACCAGCGCAGGGTCTGGTGCGCCGATGCATATTCCGAAGATACAATCGAGGAGGGAGACTCAGAGGCTTCTGGAAGAGGAGAAATTCCAGGAGCAGCAGGAGCAAGCTGAGGAAGGAGAGATACTGGATTCTATGGATGACTTTGAAGGGCTTTAAGAAGCCAGTGGGCTGGACACATCACCAGAGTGAGAGCTCTCTTCTCCCGAAGCTCTCCCTTCTCAGGAGGTGGCCTCATACCATTCAGTCATAAGAAAGGCAGCTGACCTTCTGGATTTACCGTTGCCCACTGCAGAGGTCAAGTCTAACATTCTAACTGAGGTATTGCACTTGCCTTCATCAGCAGTGGAACCTTTGCTTCCGTTCAATGAAGCCTTGACAGATCCAATTTTGGAGGTTTGGCAGAAGCCAATGTCAGCCCCTGCTGTATCCAGAACGGTGGCAAGGTGTTATAAGGTTGCGCCCGGGGATCCAGCATTTTTACCGTCTCACTCTTCACCTGAAAGCTCGGTGGTTCAAGCTTCATGCTCCTCTAAACAATTCACAGGATAGGGATTCCAAGAGGCTAGAATAGTCTGCTAAAAAGGTGTTTTCATCGGCCAGCATGGCTTTGAAGTCACCTAATGCCACATGCCTGTTGGGGCGTTACATCCATGCATTGATGGACTCAGCTAAGGAGGTGATACCTAAGCTGCCAGAAGATGTCCGGGGTCACTTTTCGGAGGTGCTGTCGGACACTCAGGCTGCAGCCCGTCAGGTGATCCAGTCCGGGCTCGATATGGATGACTCTGTTGCCAGGGTAATGGTCTCTTCGGTGGCAACTAGGAGGCATGCCTGGTTGAGAGGGTCAGAATTCTCTCCGGACGTCCAGGCCACGCTTCCCTTTGATGGCTCTAGACTCTTTGGTACCAAGGCAGACTCAGCTCTGCAACGATATAAGAATAGTAGACCTACTGCTAAATCCTTAGGCTTGCAATCTCACCCTAGGGGTTTTAGTTACCAGAGATTTTTGGGCTTTGGGAAGGCTGCTCCCTTTCGTGGCCTACAGCAGCATCAACAACAGAACCCACTGTATAGATCATACAGAGGGAAGGAAAGAGGTGTCTGCGAGGTTCTGCTCGACAACAGGTCTCCTCCTCCTCTCCCTGCGCCCCCCCCCCCCCACTGGTTCCGCAGGGAAGCAGCTCCAGATCCTCCATCTTGGAGCATGTTGGTCCAGTGGGAGGTCGGGTGTCCCATTTTCTACAAAATTGGAAATTTGTCACATCAGATGTTTGGATTTTAAATCTTGTAGAAAATGGGTTACTGTCTTCCTTTCCGGGAGTTTCCACCTCCTTCCCCTCTGTGTCAGGGTAGGTGTTCGGAGGACCATCTGTTGCTTCTTCAGCAGGAGGTTCTGTCTGGTGGTTTCGGAGCAGGAAAGGGTTCAGGGATGCTACTCCCGGTATTTCCTGATTCCCAAAAGGACCGCTGCTTGAGGCCAATCCTAAACCTCAGGATCTTGAACTTTTTCCTCAAACCGGAGAAGTTCAAGATGTCGACTCTAGCTCAGGTTCTTCTGCTGCTGCAGCAGAAAGACTGGATTGTGTTGATCGATTTACAGGATGCATATTTTTCACATTCCTATCCTGAAGTCGTATCAGAAGTATTTCCGTTGTACGGTGGGGTCTCAACATTATTAGTTGGTGGTCCTTCTCTTCGGTCTTACATCCGCATCACTGGTCTTCACAAAGGTGATGGTGGTGGTTGCAGCACATCTCAGTAGGTCGGGAATTCCTTCTTTTCCCTATCTGGATGACTGGCTGCTCAAGGCAAAGTCGCCAGGGATGGTGCTTCATCATCTGCAAGTAACAGCTCAGCTGTTGTTTGACTTGGATTTTTTGATAAATGTACCCAAATCTCACCTGGTGCCCTCTCAGCACAACCTGTTCATAGGGGCAGTACTGGACATTACAGTGAGTCTTGTCTTCCCACCTTCTCAGAAGATTCTGGACATACAGGCTATGATTCCACTGTTTCAAAATTGAGCGGCTGTCTTGAAGCTACTGCGTCTGCTCGGTCTGTTCGTTTTCTGCATACTGTTGGTCAACCATGCACGCCGGCACTTGAGGGCACTCCAGTGGTTCCTCAGCAGACTGGTTTCAACACAACGGAGATCTCAGGGAGGTGGTTAGACTCTCCAGAGACACTGCAGCGATCTGCCTTGGTGGAGTTTTCCAGACAACCTGTCTCAAGTGAAGCCTTTTCAACCTCCTTCTCCGGCGGCCACAGTGATAACGGATGCCTCTGCTCTACGGTGGGGAGCTCATTTGATGAATCTGGAGATCAAGGGCCTTTGGTCTCCAGAGCAAAGACTGCTTCACATCAATTTTCTGGAACTGCGGGCGATACGTTTGGCTATCAAGTCCTTTCTTCCCTCCCTTCACGGTCAGTCAGTTCAGGTACTGAAGGACAACACTACAGCGATGTGGTACAGCAACAAGCAGGGAGGAGTAGGGTCGTATTGTCTCTGCAGAGAGGCTCTGCGGCTCTGGTCCTGGGCTTAGGGCCACCAGATTTGCGTAATTGGAAATCATCTGGCAGGGGTGCTGAATGTGCATGTGGACAGTCTCAGTAGGCAATACTCGGCTGATCACGAGTGGCGTTTTCATCTGTAGGTGGTCCACCACATTTTCAGGATGTGGGGGTTTCCTCGGTTGGACCTGTTTGCCACTCACGAGAATGCTCTCTGCCCATCATTCTGCAGTTTGCAGTATCTGATGCGGGGAGCGTTGGGGGACGCGTTTCAGATAGATTGGAGCTTTCAGCTTCGTTACGCATTTCCTGCCATGCCCTTGATTCCTCGGGTTCTGAGGAAGATTCACCAAGGCCAGGCCCAAGTCAAATTGATCACCCTGGATAGGCCAAGAAAGGTGTGGTGTGGTACGCAGAACCTCTCATCGCACCCTTCGCTCCATCTCCCTCTCAGGGAAGACCTCCTCTGGCAATCGCAGGGGCAGGTTCCACACCCTCACCTCTAGAGCCAGCACCTTCATGCCTGGAGATTGAATGGGGCAACCTGAGTTCTTTCTCTCTCCCTCTGGATGTGGTGGATGTTATATTATCGGCCAGAAGACACTCCACCAAATCTGTTTATTCCAGTAGGTGGGCCAGGTTTATTAAATGGTGTGGAGAGAGATCAGTTGATCCTTTAAAGGCCCATTTGTCTGATATTCTTAGTTTTTCTCTTTCTTAGGCTCAGCAGGGTTGTGCTGTAGTGACTGTTAAGGGCTACTGGTCGGCCTTCTCAGCCTTTTTTTGTTTGCCAGACCAACCATCGTTGTTTAAGTCTACCCATAGTCATGAGATTCATTAAGGGTCTCACTAATAGATTTCCTCCCACTCCTTTTATTATGACTCAGTGGGATTTAAATGTTAGTTCTTGCTTTCCTAATGGGACCTCCTTTTGAGCCTCTGCATAGTTGTCCGTTGAGGCTTCTCTCATTCAAAACAAAATTCTAATTGCGATTACCACTGCCAGGGGTGCAAGTGAGCTGCAGGCTTTTAGTTCTAAGCCTTCTTTCACCTCTGTCGATGCAGATAAGATGGTTCTCAGGACCAGAGCTGCTTTCCTGCCTAAGGTGGTTACTCCTTTTCATCTAGGGTCGTCCATCACGTTACCCACTTTCCATCCTCACCCTTCTAAGGAGGAGGAGAGACTTCACCGCCTGGTCTCTTAAGAGGGCAGTCAGCTTCTACCTAGACAGAACCAAAGACTTCAGGCTGAACGACCAGCTCTTCATTGGTTACGTGGGAAAAATGAAGGGCAAGGCTGTCAACAAGCGAACGATGTCCAGGTGGTGTGATCCTGTGCATCAAGATCTGCTACGTCTTGGCCAAGAAGGAGCCGCCTAAAAGTATTAGAGCTCATTCCACTAGAGCTAAGTCTTCTTCTTTGGCTTTGGCTAGACGTGTCCCTGTTGACATCTGCAAGGTGATAAATTGGGCCTCCCTTCATACTTTTGTAAAGCATTACTGCTTGGACTCAGAGGTGAGGAGGGATGGCACCTTTGCACGGTCTGTGTTGCTTAATCTTTTGTTGTAGGTTGGCGGGCACCCTCCTCTGGGAGCGGGACTGCTTGGGGATTCAGTTCAAAATGTGAGGAATCCTCAGGCAGATGTATCCATCAGCAGAACAAGATACTTACCTTTAGTAACGCTTTTTTCTGCTGGATACAGTATGTGCCTGTGGATTCCTCACTGATCTACCCGCCTCCCCGTTGCCTGTCTACTGACACCAAAAAGATTATTGTTTATGAAGTTCTTATGTTTTATTGTCTTTCATGAGGTTGTGTTGGTTTTTGCTAGGAAATGTCTTTTCAATAGAATTTCCAGTTTTCTCTCTTCTCTATTTGGGAGTTTTATGTATACTTGATAGTTGTTGTATACGTTATATACATCTGCAAATGTTGTTGGTTCACCTGCTTGCCTCGAAGGCATGGAAAAAAATGGGTTGAACTGATATCAGCATGCCAACGAGGTCTTCTTATGGCTCCGATGATGTCACGCGGAGTCGCATGCAGAGCTGTTCAATTGTGTCATCCTCGTCGACATGGGAGAGCTATGAAGAAATGTTTCTGTGGAATGCTGCGCAAGGGTAATTAAAAAGGTGAGGAAACCACAGGCAGATACTGTATTCACTAGAAAAAGCGTTACCGAAGGTTCTTCCTGTCACATGGAGGTGTGACCACCTCCCAGACAGGACTTACTCTAGTCGGCTGGGGTGGGAGCAATTGCAACCGCCACCCGACTGCTTTGAATGGCACATTTGGTGCCCTCCTTGCACACTCCAGTTTGAGCCAGTGGCCTCTCATTGAACAAAGAGGATCTAGCATGCTGATTTGTTGGCACGCAGTATTCAGCCACCTCTCTTCCTCTTCCGCACATTCTGAACCCTTTCTTGCAGCAGGATGGTCCGGTCCTTCACCCAATCCATAAATACTGTAGCTGTAGTGCCAGCTAGAGTCCTCTTGCCTTCCTGATGAAGTTGCAGATGTGATCTTGCCTGCCAGGAAACTCTCTATGAAATCCAATTTTCTGAAAATACACTTCAATCTAAAGATTCTTCACCTTAGAATACTGAAAAGGCTGAATTCTTGAAATATTTTTGAGCCTTATTCCTGCTGCTAAATGGTGCTGAGTGGTTCCGCACTGGCTTCATGCTGCCCCTGAGGTGACAGCGCGGAGGCACATCTAAGCGCTACCCCTACATACTGACGTCAGTTTCCTACTTTCCAGGCCTTCTGGCGCAGATATGAAGCTCCGACTCCCAAATTTGACTCTAGTGTGATAGGTAATGATGTCCCCATCTAAAACTACAGGTTTCAAGCAATGCTGCGAATGCAGGAAACATTAGTTGGTCACGGGTCTTGCCAAGATGTGTGAGCTTGAGACATAATTCGAAGTTGTGTGATAAATGCATCCCTTATGCACCTGGTAGGGATCCATGATTGAGAAGCAAAATTGTACATCACGTAACATAAGAAGTTTCTGACGGTGTGTAAATCCCGTGCCCCCTGCACGGCATGGGTATGGATTCGGTTCACTCCCGAGGACGTTTCTGCAAGAGGCCCACTTTGCTGTAAGTCTTCTGGTAAGTCCAAAAAGTGACGTGGTATTTGAAAACATCCCACAACTTTGTATCTAAGGAGAAGATACAAGGGTGTCATGATTCCAATCAATCTCCTTCATGGTCCTTGAACGCGAAGCTGATTCCCCAACTGATCCTGGGGTGCCTCATGATCCCCCAGGACATTGGCAATTCACCTAAAAATCATGATAACCGCTTCCCAATAAAATAACTAGATCATATACATCTATCCCAATTATTCCAATCTTCTCAAAGGCTTTCTTTATTGAGGGCAGCCATATGGTGTGCAAACAAAAAAAATACCGCCTGGCTCTGTACAGCAGTCATCAATCCTTAAGGATGTTCTTCCACCCGAGTCCTTCTCAGTGATGTTACTGCAGTACCGAGGTATGCTACAATTATTGTTTAAAACACTATATTAATTTACAGTGTTGAGCAATTCATTTGATAAAATAATAACAATATCAATAATAAAACCAAATTATTCAAAAGGCCGGTCTATATGTCTAATGGGAAAAGGGCTGTGTGGAATAAACCAGAAAGCTGGAAATGGTAATGTCTATGTGGCATCCTACCTAAAGCCCCCAGCTGACACAATGTTAGGCAGGCGGGACGAGTGCTCCTTCTGAGAGACCGCAGAGGCACTGGCGGCTTGTCAATTCCCTCAATCTACTCACCTCTAGGAGGCCAGCCTGCCGGTTTACCTTCTGTCTGCAGTCTTCTTCTTGGGGCACCTTGGGAAGCTAGCCTCAACGTCTACATACTGCACTTCCTTCTTCGCAGAGTTCTCTGGTGATGCTGTTATGCTGCTGTATCCCAAATGGTGGCTCCTCCATTGCTCTCAATACGGAGCTTCCCAATCCAACATGGTAGTCTGATTTCCTGTGAGTTCTGTACCTATTTAAAAGTGATTTCTGTTCACTCCTTGCATCGCAACTCTTCCAGGTCTCCTGTGGTGTGTTCCAGTGCTCCTAGATGTTTCTTAGAGATTCGTCTTTCATCCTCTTTGTTCACTCTTTTTACCAGTCTTCTTTGTTTTTTTGCCCTTGCGCTTATTCCTCCTTTCAGGGGCCAATGCCCGAATGCACTTTCTGCTTAGGCACTTCTTGTGTTGGCAGCAACATGGCTACTGGAAGGGGTCACCCATATCTCTGGCAGTCAAGAACTGTGAAAACACTGGCTTGCAGTCAAGCCCGCAGTCAAAGACTCTCCGCCAGGTGTCAGCTCCGTGACAGTCTATTGAGGATTCACCGGAAAAGAAATTGGTTGACTAGATTTCCCTTCACCTGTCTTCATTATAGTCTTCGAACATTCTAGCACTCTGAAGGTACCTCAGGGAGGCACACAGGACAAAATATCGAAATAAGTAAATTGTTAGTCTCATTGATCACATTTTGTCTATAATTACATCTATTTGCATTGTATTTCATGCAGCTTTACTCACTGCCAAGAGAGGAAGTCATAATACTGCATAACACTTCGCACTAGGTGGATAAACAACAGCTTATTCTTCCAAGCCGAGGTTTCCTGAAATTGAAAATAACAATTCCTTCAAAACTAGTAACCAGTTTATAGGCTAGAAACAGCAGTATATGCTAGAAAGGGGCATGGATCTAGAGCCAAGGGGATGGGTATATGGGCTCCTTTGACAAGCTGGCTCGAAAATAACTAAGCGACGGGTCGGAGAAATTAGCCTATATGTGTGGCAGCCAGGGTATTAAGCTGCTGCCTTTAATAACAGCTTGCCCTCTACCCATTTCAGAGGTGGAAAATTTCACGGCAATATTACTTCTACTTTTTCTGTTTTGATTTTTCTTGTTATCTTTTCTTTTATCTCTGTTTTTCTTTTTTTTTCTGTTTTCTATCATAAGGACCATCCAGTGTGGGGTGGGTGGGATGGTCTTTGGGTGGGTGGGAATATATTGGATATACTGATATGTCGTAAAATGCTGTATACTTTTGGATATCAAAATCAATAAAGATTTAAAAATAAAAAACTAGTAACCAGCATTACAGCTGCTTACGGTTTACCTAACAGTTAATAGGTAGTATTCAGCAACACGCCTTGAAGCCATGCGGGAGCACTCACCACAAGAGGAAGTGGCTCTTCAAGTGCACTGTACTTACAACGCAGTCCCGTAAGCAAGGATACTGCTGATTTGTGCTTCTGATGAGATCCTACTTACTGCTGATTGGATATAGGGAAGGACTGGGGAAGAGTTTGTGAACCCACCCGTCCGATGGACTCCTCCCTATCCCCTCACAAAGCCCAGCCAACAGTGAGCAGAAAGTAAAAGGCGGATGGAGCCCATGAATTTCCTCCAAGCCTTCTCTACCAAATAATATATTTATTGTGCGTAAATGTCCTTGAATTAATTGAATTCTATGGCACTGAGTTGGTCCCACCGAGGGCCGCAAACATATTTCCCCAGGGCTGACCATACCACTGGCACTGAGATGAGGACACACCCCTTCCGTGACGCAAGAACTCTCACTTGTGACTGAGTGAGAAATTTGCACAGCACAGGCACACTAACATGCCCTGCAAAGAACAAAATACACACATTTCAGTCCTTGTACTGAGCTGCTCATGTGTTCCATCCTTCTCCTCTTCCTCTCCTCCTCTGAGTGGCAGAGCACTGCACCTTTCGCTCACATGGGCTCCCAGTCTGAAGGCCGTATGGTACCTTGAGGCGAAACTATAAGTTGCTAAGCATGGAAAGACTCCACACCATGACTGGCCAAAGTTGAAAGAAAGGTCCCATTCTCGAAGTCTTTCCCGGGGCAGATCCTCTAGACGGTTGAAGTTTTTGGGTAGGTCAAAGAAGAAAAACTAGAAATCCTAGCGAAAATCGACTCCTTCCCCCCCCCCACTCTCAAACACAGAGAGAGGGTGCAAGGGCATCAACGTGCCACCCGCTCTCACTCCTGGTCTCCTAAGGAGCCTATTCTGAGCCTGGTCTCGATGTCCTCCAGATTTCTTGAGAAATCTCCAAAGTTGCAGCAAGATGAGGCCTTCAGAGAGCCATATTGTTCATCTTCAGCACTTTACCATGCCCCTCTGGCCCGCCTTTAGTTCCCAAGGATCCACAGAGTCCTCCAGTCAGCCTACTACCAGTTTGTCTGCCCTCGCTGCCTCCTGTGCCCCTTCAACCAGCTTCAAGTTCCTCATTGGTTTCTCCACTCCCTGCTCTCCTTTCTCACCGGTCCCGGTGCTGTAGGAAGAGGAATCAAAAACCGTTGCACTCTACGACTCCAAGCCGAATACATCTCGCCTGAGGCAGCAGTTGAATCCCACTAAAACACAGCTCAGGCAGTACACCACATTTTTGGCCTTGCCTCTAATAACAGCAATTACTTTAATGAGGACAATGTATAAGAAGAACTGCAGGATGCCAATGGTCTTGATACTTCCTTAGACAGTGGCTTTGTACCTCCTCCCAGGCCTGCAGCAAATGAAATCTGCTCCTTTGCTGTTGTTATGCAGACATCAGCAGAAATTCTTGACCATCCACTTCCTACTATGGAAGTGAAGACTAATGTTCTTATAGAGGTCCTCCAGACTGGCCAGATACCCTCTTGGGCCTTGGACAAAGTCTAGTCTGGGCCTCAAGTCAACAGGCTGGTTTTCCACACAATATTCCACGATGGACAATTTGGTGGTTCATGTGTCTATCAGTAATGTGAATCCTAACACATTCCCTACCACTCGCCTGACTGTGAGTCAAAACGAATAGAGACTTTTGAACAGCATGTTCTCTTCTTCATGCCTTGCATTGCGCTCTGTCAATGCCAAATGTCTCCTAGATTGTTAGCCCCATGCATTGTGGGACACTGTGGCACAAATTCTAACAGCGGTTTTAGATGACCTATGGGTATAGCCAACCCAAACTATCCAGGATGGGTGTGACGCAGAAAATGTACTTCGCTCTGGCTTGGACAGTGATGTATCCAAATAATTATTCCAAGGGCCACACTTACCACTGGCCCGCAATCTTAAGTCAAATAAGGAGCAGTTGGCAACGTGGAAAGTTCAAGCGTTTATTGGCCACCACAGAACTCTATATAGAGTAGCCTCGTCGATCCTCACCCATCAGGTGCGCCGAGGAAGACTGCTGGCTCTTAGACAGTAACACACTTTTATACATTATCAGTTCAGCATACAAAACCTTATACGTGGAAAAGTACCAGTTAGTCCTGGCGCTCCTAATGAGCTCATGCCTATATCCAGTTTCGGTTACACATACAAAGGGTTACTATCTTTACAGAGAAGGTCGACGGGGTGACTCCCTTCTCGTCCCAGGTCCAGAGAAATTTGCTTGATACTCCCTTTTAGCAGATGTGACCTTGCTTCTCAGCAATTCAGCCTGTCTCCTAACAAATGTATGAAAGGGGAAGCAGATGGTGGGCGGAAGAGACCATGTGATTTCTAGACGAGAGAGTCACAATCCAAAATGGAGGCTGTTCTGTTCTCGGCCCTTTCTGTCGTATTAAGCATAACGGGAATTTCGGACCCTTGAATACACTATAACTAATCATACTATCATTAGATATACTGCGCTAATCATACCATATCAACTTGAACACCTCAGAACGGCCCTTTTAGCGCAGCATAGCTAATGACGGAGTCAATCTTCAAAAATACCCTCATCGATCTGCATTAATTCATGCATCTCCTTCTGGGCCCGCTGGGTATCTATCCTGGTTTGGTTGGGCTTGGGCCTAGGGATGGATCGGCGAACCTGAGTAGCACAATACGCACAGCAAGCGGGCCCGCACTGGAGGCAAAGGCAACAAGTGAAAATGAACCCTACTACTCCCAAAAGAATCATGAACAATTTCCATCCCCAGGTAGTCACCAGATCCCAAAACCACCCGGACAGGGACCAAGTACCAGTCTCAGTGTGAATTTCAGAAGCTAGCCGATGCAGTTTCTGAATGGCGAAATGGACGGAAGGGGCGGAGTCAGGTATATATACGCAACAGGAACTGCCGATGACTCTACAAGCTCCTCCACGATCGGCCAGGATGACATCTAAAACAAGACGATTTTGAAGGGTCACAAGCCGGGTCGCCTGGAGCTCCACCGTGATATTAGTCAATATCCCTGCAGTAGTATTAACCACCCCTTCCACTACTCTGGATAGCCTCCGAATTTCTTTACTAGTGAGGATGGGCCCCCATATGGGCAATACCCCTTTCATAATATCAACAAAGTGTTGAGCCGGAGTGTCAGTCTGGTCAGTGGCATCATTACTAGTGGCTCTAGCTCCCAGACTCCGCCGACTTAAGGAATGGGACCTATGATAATCAGAAGGGGCTATGTAAACCGGTGGGTAAAGGAAGGATAAGTAACATCTACCTGCCCATCCTCTGGGTAGCCAAGTGTATGCGTTTTCACCGCACACAAAATAAACATTGGGAGGGGTGAGTGTTGGGGGACTGCTGAACGTCTGTAGTCTATAAGTGTAATTGCATCTGCTATAACCTACGAATAAATGTCCAGTACCCTGCACGCAGAAGGAGGAGGATGTATTCAGCACCGGGACCGGAATGATTTTGTCATTTGAAACATTTCGCTCCTGAAAATATTTGAAATACTCAGTAAAGTTAAAAGTCACGAAATCCAATACTTCATCCCTCAACCAGGTGTCATTTTCATGATCAGTGTACACGTTCATGCAAGCAGTAGGATCAAGGGTACCATCAGTTCCCTCAGCATTAGGAGTAAAACCCTGGTGTTTCTCTATATAGGCTAGAATTAAGGCATAATCCTTCTCGGAGAACCGACGTTCATCTATAGTGTAGTGTTCATACAGCATGGATAACATTTTGAACCAGGCTTCGCAACTACCTAAATAAGATAAGGGCATTGATATAAACAAATCTTGCTTATGCATCACTGACGGGAGGAGACCACAGACCCAACAATCAGTAACATTTGTGGAACTATGAGTCTGGTGCAGCATCTCAATGAAGGCATTATGTACATACGTCTGTCGGTGCCTTTCCTTATGAGGGACAAAGGTCTGGAAATGATGCTCCTTAGGAGCAGGAGTAGACACTATCAAGGTGTGTACAGGATGACGGAACTCTAGATATATAAACAGTCCCAAGCACAATACAAATGATACAATCAATATAGAAATGAAAACAATTTTAACACGCAAACTCCATGAGGAGAACATTGGCAGATGCGGGGGTATGGTACGGGGTACTATGGGACGCCGTTCTTCAGGGACAAAACAAGCAAAAGGGTACATTTCTCACTAAAAGTCCAATATAATCTCGGGAAAAAGGGGTCTATAAGCAGTCCGACCTGCCGGAGGGTGCTTCTTTCCTGTGTCCGTATAGAGCCTCACAGGCAGACTCCTATTGTTCAGAAAAACAAAAAGTAAAAAGATAAAAACTTCTCGCGTGGGGGTCACACTTGACGCGACCCGTGCCGAAAGGGTACTCCACCTGGGCCCCACCAACTGATCTATGTCTCTATCTTCGTTCTGAACAGAGCTTCACTTAAAGTTCCATGCTCTCAACGAGTTCAGTCCAGTGTTCCAACAATCCTCAGGTCCTTTGCTGGAGCCTCCAACTTCCCTCACCGAGGCCAGACCTGGGATTCTTTATTTCCGGGGCCGCAGGTGATATCGGTCCCGACCAGGGGTTTCAGGATTAACAAACAAAGTGGGCACAGTGGGGTCAGACAAGGAGCTGGGCTCCCGACCGGATACTTTGCTTTGGGCGATTGAGTGGCCACAAAGAGGTGTTTCCAAACTCACAGTACTCTCCCCTCGCCCGTCAACCTCTTTGCGGGTGTCCAGGGAAAATGACTCTTCAGTACTGGGCTCGCCTTGAGTTGGCAGGCCTTCCTCCTGGTCGAGCTGCTCCCTTGGCAATGGGAGGGGAACTCGCTTAAGATGGGAGATATGGATCCAGTGCTGCTTCCCTTCGACTTTCACCGCCGTTCGCGTAGCCAGGAGCACCTGGTACGGCTGGGACCAGCGCGGATCCAAACTCGACTTCCGTTGGTAGTTCCGGACCAAGACCCACTGTCCAGGTTCTACGCTGTGTCCAAGACCCTCCGGCAGGGGCTGCAGTACGGCAGATATCTGTTGATGAATGGAACGAAGATCTTTAGTCAAAGCATACAAATAGTCAGTCAATATAGGATAGTCAATGTCCCTGAAAGATTTGGGCCGGGGCACTCCCCACACGTTGGCAGGTCTGCCAAAGATTAATTCATAAGGGGAGATACCGCTCCGTGAATGAGGAGTAGTTCTCACAGACAACAGGGCCAGGGGCAGGAGATCAGGCCATTTTAATCCTGTCGTGTCCTGGAGTTTAGCCAGTTTCAACTTCAGAATCCCATTATATTTCTCAACCAGGCCCGCTGACTGAGGATGTCGGGCTGCGTGAAACTTCTGTTGGATAGACAGACCTTTGCATACATACTTAACTAAATTAGCATTAAAGTGTGTCCCATTGTCACTCCAAATCACCCGTGGCAAACCATATCGAGGGAAAAATTCTTTTACCAGAGCTTTCGCAGTTGCCAGGGCGGTATATTTTTTTGTGGGATACGCCTCCACCCATTTACTGAAAGTACAAATCACCACTAGCACATATTTCAGATTATTAACTCGCTCCAGCTGTATGTAATCCATTTGGAGTACTTCAAAAGGCAGAGTGGGTGGCGCAAAATTACCCTTTAGGACGGGAATACTACCCCCGGGATTATGTTGGAGACAAATTATGCAATGCTGGACCACGCTCCTAGCTGTCTTGTGAATATTAACATTATACCAGACAGGATCCAATGTTGCACAGATGCCCTGAACTCCTACATGCGAAGGTCTGTGTGCCATGGATACTACCGCATTTACAAATGCGTTTGGCAGCAACCATCTACACTTTTCTGATAAGTCAGTCCAACACCCATTCTTATCAAGCCTCCCCACCTGTTCTTGCCAATATTTCAGCTCTTCCGGGGTTACTTCCTTTTGTAGCTCTTTCACACTATCTATGGTGTTGTTAAAAACCCCTGCTTCTATCATTCTTGTTACTACAAACATGGAAGTGGTGTCAGACTGGGCTGTTTCCTTGGCGATTCTATCCGCAAAGAAATTTCCCCTCCCCACATCATCAACTATAGCCTTGTGTGCACTGCATTTAACTATGGCCAAGGTCTTAGGCAATGTTAATGCGGCTAATAATCGTTCAACTAACGGTCCATTCTTTATTTTCTCGCCATGAGAGGTCAAGAATCCTCTTTCCGCCCATAACCTCCCAAAGCTATGCGCTACACCGAACGCGTACTGGCTGTCGGTGTAGACATTTAGCCTCAAGCCTTTCCCCAACTCACAGGCCCTGAATAATGCAACCAATTCGGTCGCCTGGGCCGACCGGTATGGTATCTTTGCTGCCTCAACTACCGTTTGCAGGGTAGTGATCGCATAAGCCGCAGCTGTCGTACCATCAGGTAATTTGAAACATGACCCATCAACGTACAATTCTCCTTGGGCATCAGATAATGGGGTGTCAGTTAGATCTATCCGGCCCTTTGTTTCTTCTTCAGTTCGAAAGATACAGTCATGTATGTCTTGTTCACCGTCTCCCAAAGGGAGGGGTAACAACGTGGCAGGGTTCAAATTAACACATCTTTTGATCGTTATATGAGGTGCAAACAGGGTCAATTCGTACCCTGTGAGACGCGCACTAGTTAAGTGCTGCGTCTGTGTCCTGTTCAATAATACGTCCACAGCATGAGGCACCATCACTGTCAGATCCGTATTCAGGACTAGCCCTTCCGATTGTCTGATTGCTATTGCCACTGCCGCTGTAGCCCTCAGACAACTGGGAAGTGCTCTGGTGACATTATCCAAAACCGCCGAAAAATATGCACAAGGCCTTTGCTTACCACCAAAGTCCTGTGTCAACACTGAAAGAGAACAACCGTCCACCTCATGCACGTAGAGCACAAAAGGCTTCCGGTAATCGGGGGTGCCAAGCACAGGAGCAGAGCAAAGAGCAGTTTTCAGAGCGGCAAAAGCGGCCTGGCATTCAACAGTCCAAGGTAAAGGTTCATGCACATCCTTCGTTGTTAAATACAGGAAAGGTTTAGTCAAGAGGGAATAGTTAGCAATCCATTGGTGACAGTAGGAAGTTATACCAAGCAAAGCGCGGACATCACGTTGCGTGCGAGGGACGTTGTTGGTTATGGTTGCAATGCGTTCAGAAGTCAACCGCCGTCCCTCCTTCGACAGGAGATGACCGAGATAGGTCACCTCCGGTCGACAATATTGAAATTTAGAAAGCGACACCTTGTTACCATGAGTAGCCAAATGCTGTAGCAGGGCAACCGTGGCATCGCGGCAGCCGTGTTCCGTATCAGAGGCCACAAGGAGGTCATCGACATACTGCAATAGTACATTACCTGACGGCAATTGTAAAGTATCCAATACTCTTTTTAGTGCTTGACTGTAGATACTAGGACTTTTGGTATACCCCTGGGGGGGCGTGACAAAACCTGAAGCTGCGGCCTCCCAATGAGAAACCAAAAAAATGTCTACTATCTGGATGAATGGGAATACTAAAGAAAGCATTCTTCAAATCAATCACCGAGAAAAAAGTCGCTGTGGGAGGAATCATAGTTAAAATGGAATTAATATCTGGTACCACAGGATATTGGGGCACCACAATTTTGTTAATCTCTCGCAAATCAATCACAAATCGATAGGTATCAGCATAATCAGGGGACTGGGGTGCGGGAGCTCGTTTAAGAATCGGAAGAATAGGGCTGTTACAGATATTGGAAGCCGTTTCCTCCACCACCCCCGTCTTAATCAAATCAGAAATAATGGCCAGTAAAGCGCGTTCTCCCTCGGGGGCTATTTTGTACTGTGGGATCCTCGGCAATTTGGCATTCTGTTTCAGAGTGATAGACACCGGGGGAATTTGTAAGAACCCTACATCAGTGTCTCCCAGGGCCCAAAGATCCCTCGGGAGTTTCGCAAGCTCAGGGGGTAGGGAGTCCGTTTTTGAAAAACATTGAATGGAGGGGATAGAGGTATTCCTAATGGTCAGGTAAACTCCATCGGGGGAGCAATAGATACGGGCATGCAGCCTTTTTAATATATCCATACCTAGAAGATTTTCCCCACACTGTGAGGTGAGGAGGAAAGGCGAATCTATCGTTACTGGTCCCAGAGTAAGGGAGTGTGGCTTAGAAATGGGGCTCCGGAGTTCCAGAGAACCCTACGGACACATTATTCTGGCCAGACAGAGCGGCCCCCGGGACCAGGGCGCGTGAAACAGAACTGTTCATAGCCCCTGTGTCAACTAAAAACTTACCTGATGCATCCAGTAATTGTGCATGGACATAAGGTCCAGCTTGATCTATCGGGATTGACACATGCCCCTTACTCTGTCTTTGGCTGTCCTATGCTTGAGAATATCCGGAGTCTTCGTCCGTCACACATCCTTCATTATAGTATTGTTTACCTTGGTTTTGATCAAAATAATTCTGACTATTCTCACCTCGGGCTGGCTGTTCCTGTCTCGTGTATCCACCTCGGTGCCCACTCATCCTTCCCCGTCCACGACCCCTTGAAGCATTGTTCTGCTCATACAACAACGGGCACTGGGCTCGCCAATGCCCCTCCTCTTTACAGAAGGCACATTGATTTATGCCTAAATCTGTTCGTCCAACCGTTTGCGTGGGTCCCGCCCCTCTTGGAACGAATTTCTGCAACCCTCTTCCTCTTCCTCTACCCCTCTCTACTTGCTGCAGTAACACTCGTGTTTTCAAGTCTTTCGACTTCTTTTCTGTCTTATCCTTGCTCTCATTTTCCCGATGCTCATAATACTGGGCCATGCTTAATATTGTGGAAGGCGTGGTGGTCGTCCAGGAGCTCTCAGCAGGCCTGTAACCGGGCCGATACCTCAGGTAGCAGATTTGTTACGAATCTATTAACAAATAAACGCACACCCCCTTCCGTGGCCAGGTCCTGTCCGCTGAAATCAATGAATACTCCCTCAAACCTCGTGAAAAAGTCGGATACACTTTCATCCTTCTTTTGCTTACAAGCCGTCAGTTTATCCCAATCTACTTTCCGGGGTGGGATAAATGAATGCATATAGGTTATTATTTTCTCAGGTAAGGTCAGTATCTCAGATCGGGGCTTGTTCCCCGGCTTACGATCTCTATCCCAGTCTCTCAGTTGGTCCCATGTCCCACCAAATTCCGTAACATGGTCCTGGTCATGTACCTGGCGCCAGATGTCCACCGGTACCAATAGAGCAAAGAATAATTCAATATCTGCCAGCGTCATCACTGCTGATGAGGCGGCCTCGGTCTGTTCTTTGTAATATGCAGTGGGGTTCTTTCTAGGATCTGGCAACTGGCTTTTTAGGGACAATACCTCACTACGTTTCCAGGGGGTATAGACCCATTGTTCCTGGAACCGGGCGTCCACTCTCGGACGGGTGACGACCCCAAGGGCATCCACCACTTCGGTAACCTCAGGATGGTAGATAGGGTGTACTTCTCGCATAGGGAACTGGGAGAGTCCGGCGGGAATGGCAGGCTGCAAACGAGTTCTATAAGATACCAAAGTCTGCACCTTCCCATACACTTCTTCCGGCGTCAATTGAGATTTGTGAATCTGATCATGGATATCATACAATATAGCCGGAGCTCTCCCTCCTTGGTGTACCTGTTCCCATAAAGAAATAAGACGGTTGGCCATATGTTCCAGGGCATGCTGCTGCATTACCGGTTCATAATCTCTCATAGTATTCCAAATATCGGAAAGAGTATATATAGAATGCCGCATCCATTGGGACGCTTGTGTGGCAATAGTTTCCCTTTCTTCCGTCCCCAAGGCAGAACAAGTGAACAACCTCCTACCCTCCGTTAGACTGGCCGGATGTATTGGAGTAGTTACAGCTGTTACCGGCGTCGTACTGGTGGAGGAGGAGGGCAGAACAGAAGGGGAAGACATTGACCCCGGCGACAGCTGAGGGGTCCCAGCTGCAGCTGCCGTCAATAAATTAGGTAGGATGGCCATAACTTCAGACACAGATGTCGACAATCGGGAGAGGTCCGACAGGGATGGGGAAATAGGAGTGGCCGGAGAAGCCGAAGCCGAGGCCCCCAGAGACATATTCGGGGCCGAGGCCCCTGTCACCTCCGGATACACTCTCTGCGGTACATAAGGGGGCGGTGGCCTGGTGTCTAACAAGTCCTCTATTTCATCTTCCGCATTCGGGCGGGTCACATAGCTCTTATCAACTTTTAATCTAAATTCGCGATTCATGCAGTCCAATCCTTTTTCTACTCTGTCTCGATCATAGGCCATGGCCTTCTGAGTTATATTCTGTCCTGCCTTGGCTCTTGCTACTTTCTCTTCCCTCATTCGCCGTTGTTTGGCCTCCTTCTGCCATGCAATCAGAGCGTCGAACATGGCCTGCCTACTTCGCCTGGAAAACAGTTGTTCCTGTAGGAACGCAATTTTCTTCTCATCAAATGAACCCGTCTTGGGCCATCGTAACTCCTCATTACCCTTAGTGTACTTATGCCACAGAGTGCAGAACAATAAGGGAGAGATCCCATGTTTGACATACATAAAATGGCTAGGACTGCCCTCCGGCGGGGCGGGTTGGCTCTCAGCTAATCTGGAGTCACTTGTTCGGCAGCAGCAGCCAAAACAATTCAGTTTGCTAAAACAAGACATTTTGGTTAGTTTTCAGACACGTACACACAAACAACAATCAACATGAATTATACACGACATACAATCGGTATCGAAGAACCAAGCCCGTCGACTCTGGTTCACAGTTTAGACACCAAACTGCACGCGGGATTCCCGCCACCCTTCTGGCTCACCGCTAAGACCAGCCCCCAACGAGGACTAGCCCCGTCAGGAGTATGCCTTGTGGCTACCCAGTCTAGGTCGCAGGTCTTTCCACGTGCAATCCGTCTATATTCCTTCGGCGCGCCGTTTTAGCCAAAATCAATCAAAAGGTACGTACTTCGAATCAAACACTGTAATGCTAAACCGATCGAACAAGGCACCACTCTCCGGTGCACGCCTTCAAATCAATGCACCGCTGTCCAGCGCGAGCTTCAAACAAATGCAGCCAGTGTTCAAATCAAAAATGCATCGTTCTCAACGAATGCTCTCAAATCAATCAACTAGCGCACCGTCTCCAACGCGTGCTTCAACAAAATAATGCACCGTTTACAACGCGTGCTTCAAATCAAATCAATCTATACTCACCGGGTGCACCCAGATACGAATGTTCATTCTCCGCTGCCAACTTCTCCCGACCAAATTAGTCCATTTCTGGGTTAAGCCCGTAGGACCCCGGTGAAGGGTGACTAGCAGCAGGGGACGTCCCAAAAAGCCGCGCAGAGTGGAAGAAATCCTCAAGCTCCTCTCCCGCCAACCAGTCAGGGCGCCCCCAATCCCACCACCCAAATACGGGGGGGGTGACCCTGTCACGGGGTCCCTTCGTGGTCGCCAACTGATGTATCCAAATAATTATTCCAAGGGCCACACTTACCACTGGCCCGCAATCTTAAGTCAAATAAGGAACAGTTGGCAACGTGGAAGGTTCAAGCGTTTATTGGCCACCACAGAACTCTATAGAGAGGAGCCTCGTCGATCCTCACCCATCAGGTGCGCCGAGGAAGACTGCTGTCTCTTTTACAGTAACACACTTTTATACATTATCAGTTCAGCGCACAAAACCTTATACGTGGAAAAGTACCAGTTAGTCCTGGCGCTCCTAATGAGCTCATGCCTATATCCAGTTTCGGTTACACATACAAAGGGTTACTATCTTTACAGAGAAGGTCGACGGGGTGACTCCCTTCTCGTCCCAGGTCCAGAGGAATTTGCTTGATACTCCCTTTTAGCAGATGTGACCTTGCTTCTCAGCAATTCAGCCTGTCTCCTAACAAATGTATGAAAGGGGAAGCAGATGGTGGGCGGAAGAGACCATGTGATTTCTAGACGAGAGAGTCACAATCCAAAATGGAGGCTGTTCTGTTCTCGGCTCTTTCTGTCGTATTAAGCATAACGGGAATTTCGGACCCTTGAATACACTATAACTAATCATACTATCATTAGATATACTGCGCTAATCATACCATATCAACTTGAACACCTCAACAGTACTGATTACTTAGGTAGGGTGATCAGCACAAGTGTGGTGTTTTGGTACCATACCTGGATGAGGTCTACTGCCCTCTCCAGGTATTTCCAAGCATCCTTAATGGATATGCCATCCAATGGCTCCTGCCTTTTCGGCGAGAAAGCAGATTCCGGAGAGTAGGACCATAGCACGTTCCTAGGGTTTGTCTGCTTCCACCAGACAATGCATTCACAATTTTGCACCCCTATTTGGATACGCTAGAGGTTCAGTACTTCCAAAGTCAGACCCTGCTGCCAGCCCAACAAGTTTCCCAACCCTTTTCTGGCCAAGTCTGGGGCTCACAAATACAATGCTCATGGGACAATGTTCAGCTCAGTCAGCCTCTCCTTCCATCCGTCCATCAACCACAGCGGCAAAACCTCTTTAATTTGACCTTTCTGACACACAGCAGTATCCAACATTTCCTTCAGGGGTGGCAAACGGTCACAGACAAGTCGGTCCTCTTAATTATCTACTGCTGCTATGCCCTTCCCTTCCTTTCTACCCGCCCCACCTTCCACTGCCGTCAGGATGGCTGGCAGAGGATCATATGTCCGTTTTGCAGCAGGAATTGCAGACCCTTTTGGCCCAATGGGGCCATGTAGTGGGTTCTGGCCTTGTACGTAGAGTCTGGGTGTTATTCCCACTACTTTCTTGTGCCAAAGAACGATGGAGGCCTTTGTCCCATTTTGGATCTTTACCCTCTCAATGCCTTCAAAATTCAAAATGCTCACTCTAGGCCAGGTTCAGTACGCCCTAGACCCCAGAGAGTGGATGGTGGCGTTGGACATGCAGAATGCCTATTTTCATATCCCCACACTGCAGTCCCACAGGCGCTCTTTGTGGTTTACAGTAGGCCAGGACGGTAAGATACTAGCTGGTGCAGTGTGTGTTGTAGGCCAATTCCTGTTAGATTGAAGACAACAGTGTTTTCCGCTTACATTAGGAGTTTAATAGTTATTCCTTCCAATTTAGGCGGTGTTATGTTTCATATAGGTACCCCAATATAGGCCCGGGTAATATCATACACCTTCTCCTACATTATCTCCCTTATGCTACACAGTAACGAGCCTTTAGGATTGAACCTTTACCTAGTTCTCGTGCTGGGTGCAGACGGATGGTTTTTTCTGAACAATAGCATCCTATAACTTCATCAATGGACTCATACAGTATGAATGAATATTCATGAGGGTTCTTGGAAACCAGGCTGGGGCTACACCCCCTACCCCACCATATCTACTTACAAGGTTCATCCCATATGTCATCCTCCAATCCAACAATGGTTAATACATGAGACAAGGGACAAAGAAACCCTAGATACTTTTGTATAAATACAGCATATCTTGCTAGGGTTGGTAGAGGGAACCGAGACTTCCAGGCCGACACACTGACCAGAGACGCTGAAGCTCCTGCAAGCAGACGCTCCAGCTGACAGTGCTCTAAACATCCCTTGCGTGGTGTCCAACTCTAGACCAGGACGGGGTCCCACACTCTCTCACTTCAGGTAATGGGGTTCAACTAAATCCTAGAGGGATTCTTGGCTTCACACCTACTCACATGCTAGGTACACTTAGGTACACCTAGATAGGCATCGTAGGAGTTAGCGCACTTTTATTATGCATTTTATATTCATGTATGTATTCATGATTATTGCAAGATGGTAGAGCTGTACTATCCTTTTATTTTCACTGTACTGCTAATCATAAATACCTGCTACTGTGTAACGGTTGTTGCAGCACATCTATTTTACACTAGAAGAACAACTGTGCAATAAATTCTTATTGTAACACGCCCAACTGTTTCTTCTGTGTAACTCTCTGAGACCGAATAAGTGAACACGAGTGACTGAGCGAAAAGTAGTACGTTGTTTCCACGATCCTAAGGGATCAGGGTTGTCATGTTCTGAGGTTGACAGAAACTATTCTCTCCCCGATAAGAGGAGATTCTAGTGGCACTGTGAGCTAACTAAAACAGAAAGGCTAACATTCTCGGTGAGGGTGCTCAGAGTCAGTCTGCCACCAAACCCACAGTTTATGTTATCCGGAACGCGCAGATCCTGTATGGGTAAAACAGGAACTACACAACAGCGGTTGCGCCCTATTGTTTTGGAAGTTGAAAGCCATGCCAGCCATATAGAGGTTAGAAAAAAGTGGAGCGAGGACAAAGCCATGTTTTAAACCTCCCGTAGATTTTGCTGGTTAGAGGTGCCATTCTCTATTTATATGTGGACCTATACATCTATCAATAATACCCGATTGGCCCTTAAAAGAGTTCTTTTAATTCCTCATCATTCCAGTTTGCAGCATAGTTTGTTATGATCTATTGTATCAGATATGGTCTGGAAGTTAAAAAACATGCAAATAAATCTGAAGACAGGGATGTCAGTACTAACACATAAAGGGCCATGATGCTATCAAGCATGCCATGGCTGTCTCTGGGGCCTGTTTGACACCACAGGATGAGTTTTTGATTATCTTTTAAAAGATATAGGTGAACCGTTGTTGGATGCTCATCTTGAGAAGGAGGGCTGGGTTAACTTTTTTCAATGTATTTTTCAAAACAATGAAGATATAGCAAACTATGCGGACACCGTTAGCTTGGTAAACTATCCTTACTTGACCTGTGAATTGTCAGAAATAGAACAAGCCCTCCTCCAGTGACCTATCCTGAAGGCCTCTTGTCCTGACGGGGTGCCTGTAGATATTTTCTTAACTATTAAGTTATTGTGGGGTCCATTACTGGCAATTTTTTTTAACTCTATAGCAAAATCAGGTCCGCTAGCTTCTTGGATACATTCAACAATCATTCCCATTTTTAAAAAAAGGGATAGATCTATTCCAAACTTTTTTAGACCCATCTCCTTAATCGACTGCACAGCCAAACTAATGGGTCGCCTTTTACTGAATAGGCTAGAAGAATGGGCAGAGGAAAAGCAGATCCTTTCTGAGGCCCAATACGGCTTAAGAAACGGAAAAGGTACAGTTGATCAGTGCTTGAACTTGATGATGGTGGCTGCCAAATACACTTTGGTAAAAAAGCTCCACTTTGTATGGCTTTCATGGACCTTTCTGCCGCGTTTCTCTGGGTGGTCTATAGCAAGCTATAGGCCATTATGGGGGGCATGTGGTTTGATTACATCAGTAATTACCTTGGTAAGGCAGCTGTATATGGAAGCGACAGCAAGTGTTCATTATGGGAAACAAGGGGAGTGTACAAGGCCCTTTAATATTGAAAAAGGAGTGAGACAAGGTTGTGTCCTTGCACCATTATTATTTGCCCTCTATACAAATAAACTGGAATCTGTATTGGTAGAGAGTGCCAAGGACACCCCTTATGTCAAGAAGGCCACCCTCCCAATACTGCTCTATGCAGATGAGGCAGTGCTTTAAGCAAGAACCCCATTGGCAATGCCGAGCCTCATAGAGGTGTACACACGCTTTATTGCTATTCTGGCTTTATATGCTAACAAATCTAAAACATTTGTATTAACTGCAGGGCCTGGATTCAAGAAACCCCTGAGATTCTTCCTAGTGAACAGAAATATAGAAGTAGAGGATAAATTCACCTATTTAGGAGTATTATTTGACTGTAAACTAAAGTGGGAGGATATGGTGATCATTAGAGTCAATCTCATGGGAAAAAAGCATGACTGCCGTTTTTAGATTCACCCAAAAATTAGGTTCAGAACCGATCCCGGAAATGTTAAAAAAAATATTTTGCTAAGGCCAAATCCATCGCCTCATGTGGGGCGGCAATCTGGGGAATGACGGACTTTATAGCAATTCAGCGTGTGGAGGATTCTTTTTGTAAAAGACTTTTATATGCCCCTCTGCTTGCTCAAACCTTATTTGGCACACCGAACTGGGCTTAACTTTTATTAGTGATTTAATTAAGATGGCCCCTCTGCTGTTGTGGCACTCAATATGGAAAAGGGATAGTGTTAGACTCAACCAATCAGGGCAAAGGGACATCCTAAAAATTGATTATGCACTCCAAATCCCATGGTTGAGTTATGTAGTCTATTCTGGCATTGTTGGGACTGCACAATCTGTATGAAACCCCACTGCTCTGCGCTAGTTTTCCGAAGCTTAAGCTAAAAGAAATTTTCCTTGCGAAGACACAAAAGGGCCGAGTCGGTGCAAATAAAGACCAAAGCACAGTATATTTTTACCAGAACCCACCACCTGCAAATCCTGGTGCATTTTCATATTTGTCCTTTGTTCAAAACTCACAGCATCGATCTGTTTTTATATTCTTTCGTTTAAATTTTATCCCTCTTATGATTGGTTTCCCCGAAAACACTTATGTACTGAATCAATTGTCGCCCTGTCCTTGTGACGGAAAATATATCCAGTCTAGTATGCATTTCTTATTCTTTTGCACTATATTTAGCCAGGAGAGAAAGAAGTGTATTATTCCTCTTTTACTTAAAAATGCTTTTAGACAGTGTTAACCAGCTTTATATTTTATTCAGCAATTGGCTGATCCCTATGTATGTAATACTATTGCTTCATTTCTCTGGGCAATTTTAAAACGCCGCTGAGGTTTTTAGTCGTTCCGACTGTGGTTAGGGCAGAGTTTCTTCTTAATCTTTGTTATTATACCAAGATCTTAAAGGCTGGTTTATAATGAAATTGTTTTAGGGCAGATATGGGGCATAGATTATCTTTTTAGTCCCGTCTTTCCTCATATGTTGTTATTTAGATTTAGCGATAACAAAGGGGATGATGGATGGAGCATTTGAGCAAATCAAACACTCACTCCCAGTCAATTGATCTGGGTTTAATCCATCATCATTCTTTAGCTCACTCCACCACCCCAGTTCAGACATGGCCATATGCAAATCAGTCTGACCCTGTGCCTCATGGGAACAGTCCAGCCCGAACTGCCAAGCCATGTCTTCCCTGGACCGGAAACAAGCATCCTGGGACCGGTTTCAGGTTCATAACCCTCATCAGCCAGGCTATCTTGAATTCAGTGGCAAAGTGAGCAAGGGACCCACGTCTGGGCATACCCTGCCAACTTAGGGCGAACAAAGCGATACCAAAGGGGATGATGGACGGAGCGTTTGAGTAAATCAAACACTCTCTCCCAGTCAATTGATCTGGGTTTAATCCATCATCATTCTTTAGCTCACTCCACCACCCCAGTTCAGACATGGCCATATGCAAATCAGTCTGACCCTGTGCCTCATGGGAACAGTCCAGCCCAAACTGCCAAGCCATGTCTTCCCTGGACCGGAAACAAGCATCCTGGGACCGGTTTCGGGTTCATAACCCTCATCAGCCAGGCTATCTTGAATCCAGTGGCAAAGTGAGCAAGGGACCCACGTCTGGGCATACCCTGCCAACTTAGGGCGAACAAAGCGATACCAAAGGGGATGATGGACGGAGCGTTTGAGCAAATCAAACACTCACTCCCAGTCAATTGATCTGGGTTTAATCCATCATCATTCTTTAGCTCACTCCACCACCCCAGTTCAGACATGGCCATATGCAAATCAGTCTGACCCTGTGCCTCATGGGAACAGTCCAGCCCGAACTGCCAAGCCATGTCTTCCCTGGACCGGAAACAAGCATCCTGGGACCGGTTTCGGGTTCATAACCCTCATCAGCCAGGCTATCTTGAATCCAGTGGCAAAGTGAGCAAGGGACCCACGTCTGGGCATACCCTGCCAACTTAGGGCGAACAAAGCAATACCAAAGGGGATGATGGACGGAGCTGAAATGCCAGAAACCGGTCCTAGGAAGCTTGTTTCCGGTCCAGGGAAGACATGGCTTGGCAGTTCGGGCTGGACTGTTCCCATGAGGCACAGGGTCAGACTGATTTGCATATGGCCATGTCTGAACTGGGGTGGCAGAGTGGGCTAAAGAATGGTGATGGATTAAACCCAGATCAGTTGACTGGGGGTGAGTGCTTGCAATGTTTAACACTCCGTCCATCATTTCCTTTGGTTTTGCTTTGTTCGCCATAAGTTGGCAGGGTATGCTCAGACGTGAGTCCCTTGCTCACTTTGCCACTGGATTCAAGCAAGCCTGGCTGAAGACGGCTGAAATGCCAGAAACCAGTCCTAGGAAGCTTGTTTCCGGTCCAGGGAAGACATGGCTTGGCAGTTCGGGCTAGACTGTACCCATGAGGCACAGGGTCAGACTGATTTGCATATGGCCATGTCTGAACTGGGGTGGCAGAGTGAGCTAAAGATTGGTGAGGGATTAAACCCAGATCAGTTGACTGGGGGTGAGTGCTTGCAATGTTCAACACTCCGTCCATCATTTCCTTTGGTTTTGCGTTATTTAGATTTAGACAAACCAGAGGGAGGGAATAAATGTAGGTCGTTTTGGGATTTTCAAACTATTATTATCTGAAGTGATGGAGGTTATCTGTATTTTAGTATTGAACATGGCACAAATATGTCTAGTTTTTTAGAAATACTCTTTAGTGTCAAAACAGCTATGTGTATCTATTTTACTCTTATGTGTTTTAATTAATGCGAATAAGGTTTGTGTGACTGACTGATTGTCTGCCCATAGTTTTAAGTCATTTAATGAAAGGCTAGCAGATTGCTTAACTTCTGGGTCCAGCAAAGCTATCACCCTGTAGTTTGCCGAACACAGGCGGAGCCGTTTTTTATGGAGCAGGGGATGGAGGCCTTCCAAGATGGGGGGGATCTGCCCTGTGAAGTTGCAAGCATTGGGAGTTGACGTTTTCCAGAAGGCTTTCTCTTGAAGACGCATTTCGCCTAGAGTAGAACTCTGGACTCCTGGAGTGGAACTCTGGACTTTGCCCACCACTACCACTTCTGCCCCAACTTCTGAAAAAGACCAAGAACTACCGGGCCCTAGTCATCCTAGTAGCACCGGACTAGGCCAGGAGAATGTGATACCAAGAAATTCTGAGCATTTGCCCTCTGATCAAGCCACTGCTTTCAGAGTATCATCTGCTGCAGCAGCAGGGCAGGGTCTTGCACCCAGGCAGCGGAACCTGCATCTCCATGCTTGGAGATTGAGTGGCGGCAGTTAACTTCATTTGACATTCCTCTTTAGGGGTTGTATGACGGAACAAAGCAGGGAAATACTATGTACGCCTTTACCACTCATTTTTTACGCCACATTTTTTTAGATCGCATATGCTTTTAAAACGTATACCTTTACCACGCATTGTTTATATATATATTTATATATATATATAAAAAATGTGTTTGTGGGGGGAGACCCCCCACACCCCTGAACTTACCTTAAATGCGTGGCAAAGGTATATATTGTAAAAGCATATGCGTTTTAAATACATACATGATAAAAAATGCGTGGCAAAGGTACAATGTGGCAAAAACCTCGTTGTAAAGGCTGTTTCCCCTCCTTAGGTGTTGCTGTTAATAATGGCTGGGAGTCCTACATATGTTCACACAGCACTACTGCCTTGACAGTCAGATCAGCCAAGAAGGGCATTTTGCCTGGTCTGTCCTGCAGGACGTTTTGGTCTTAGCCACTTCACAGACCCACCACCTGATAAGATACTGCTATGGCATTAATTCACATAAAAGTATCTATCCCTGACCACAGAATCATCACCGGCACTCCCACCTCTCTTTTCTGTGAACTTGACTCCAATTCAAAAATATATCTATCTAGAAGGCTGCACACTGGCTATGCTAATTTGCCAATGCGCTCTGCGTCTGAGGGTGCAGAGAAGCCTAAGAAAGCATTTGGCGACAGCGCAGATGAATGCCAAATCTATGTAACTGCTTGTCACGTCTTGAGGGGAACACCGATGGCACAAAGCTGCACAGGCCACCTACTTGGGTGCTGGAGTACTGCTTTAAACTTTCCTGATCCATTCTGGCAGCTGTTGAATATTCACAAGGCGAGGAATCTGTAGATAGATAGAGTATCCACCAGAGTTACCAAAGGAAAGTAACTTGTTTGTTTGTTCTCTCAGCTTTTGCACCAGAATACTCATTATTAGGTAGCCGTTTGCACTTTACAGATACTAATCATCATCATCACCAAATGTGCAATACATTAGTTGCTCTTTACAATAAATGTGCTGTAATCCGATTATCACATTTTCACTGGATTTTTCACCCTCTTTAAATTATTTATGTAGTATGATTTCTAGGCCAACAAAAAATGTTTTGTTTGTATGTTAGCTTACCAAGCATATTGTTTTTGTCTTAGATGGATAGATGGCCTGGAGGAAAACAGCCAGCGTACAGATGTTCACTATCGGTCTCTGGAAGGGGAAGGAAACTTTAATTGGAGGTTCATCTTTCCTTTTCAATTTCTGCAGAGGGAGCAGATGTGTGTCCTGAGTGAGAAGGTGAATCATAAGGAGATGCTAACTGACGCGCCATTTGTGGGGTGGGAGTAGTATTAAGCCTGGGCAAAGCACTACGCTACGCTCGCGTAGTTTGCGAAGTTTGCGCTACTTTGCACTATGCTAATTGCACGTAGCACAGTGCAAACACGCGTAGCGTTGCGTAGTGCAGCGGTAATTTTTTGCATGCTCGCGGTCCTCAACGTCAAGTTGGCGACCGCGAGCGAGCAAAATGACATCCCGGCGAGACTTTTTCCTCGTTCGCGATCAGCAACTTCAAGTTGGCGATCGCGAGCGTGGAAAATAAACCTCCCGGCGAGATTCTCAACGCGGGGAGGTCAGGTTTCTCATTGCGAGTGGTTGCGTATGCTCGTGACCGCTCGCGGTGAGAAACTACCAGTCCGCGTTAAGAAAGCTGCCGCTCGAGTAAAAATCTACTTGAGCGGCAGAAAACTACAGCTCGCACTGTGCAAGATGCCGTTTTCAATGATTGCACAGTGCCAGATGCTTGTCCGCACTGTGCAATCATTGAAAACGACATCTTGCACAGTGCGAACAGGGTACTACGCAGTTCGCGAAGTGCTACGCGTGGCTCGCGTAATGCGAAGTGCACTTTGCGTAGCTACGCGTAGCGCTACTTAACGAACTACGCCCAAGGTTAAGTAGTATGAGTTGCTAATGCCAGGCAGAGGGCACACTGAAACTTCCAACATGGAGTGAGGTCTAAGGCCATGATGTTGGAGCAGTGGTTATCTGAGCCCTAACATAAATGTGAAAATAGTGTTTAACAATAGGAACAGCATTGAGGCCCCAATAGGAGAGTGCTGGCCCTGTCATGGATGTCAGTCATGATGAGAAAGGACTGATATCATGCGGTTGTGGCCAGCGGATGGGGAAGTTAGCCTAGTCGTACTGAATATGGCAAGGTTGAGAGTAGCAGTTGGGTGCCTAGGTGCACGGCATAACTGGGAGGCAGGAATCCAGAACAAGGTTACTGGGATGTCGGGTTCTGACAGACATTTGTCACCATCATAGGGAAGTAGAGGCCACCAAAATGTTGAAAACAAAGTAAGGGTGCAAAAATATTATACGGACATTGGAATATCTTTGGGAATGTATGAGGCACAGAGAAGAGTGTATCTGGTATTCATCAATTTGGTAACATGCAACCCTCCCATTTCTTTCTTCTTTTAGGAGCACTACTGGAGCCTTAATAAATCAGTGCGAAAAATCCCCCCTAAACTGATCATTCAAATCTGGGACAATGATTTGTTATCAGCTGATGACTTTCTGGGTAAGCCATTTCCATCAAAAGCCACTATATTCAGCTGGGATAAACAGGAAGGGGTCTATCTTCACTCTCAGCCACCAACTACACAATGCCTCTGGGTTATAAAGCAAATGATCCTTCATCACTTAAGCCCTCAAACTGTCCTCAAGTTCAGTATGCAGGTAGTGATCACAACTGTGGTATAAAGAGGGGTATGTCATCAATCCCAACTTCCTGTCCCCAGGTTATTCAATACATATTTCGTTGTCACAGCCTCCCACAATGCCCTATGCAATATACATGGTGTTGTCTGTTGTTAATCCCAACGTTTTTTTCTGTACCCTAAACATAAGCCCCCAATCCCCAGGAGAGCAATGTACCGTCTATCAAAGTCCCCTTTCTCCCGGATACACATGGAGTTATTCAAGGTCACAATATTTATTATTATTTATTATTTATAAGTTTTATATAGCACTAGATCATGAAAGAATAAATAAATCAGGAACGCAATACCATATGAAGCGAGACTCAATAGATAATAGTACACATCCAAGCACGATAACAAAACCAAAACAAGAGAACAATTTCAGAGGATCAATAGACAGCATAAGCAAACAAACAGCGGGACAGATGGTGTAGTCCTTTAGACGAGATAATCACCAAGTTCAGTAATCTAACAGTTAAAGTATTTGTTGAAGAGGAGGAGCTTCAAGTCTCTTTTGAAGCAAGGGAAGGAGGGGTTGCATCGCAGATTGCTAGGTAGAGAGTTCCATATGCTCGGACCATTTCCAGAAAAAAAGCAAGACTTGGTTGATTTTTTCTTACATTGGGAGGTAGGAGCAAAAGTGGAGTGAAGCTTCTCAAAGATCGAGCAATCTCTGCTATCGTAAGCTTGTTTTCTAAGTAGTTGGGTGTATGTGAGTGAAAGACTTTGTGGATGATACAGGCAGTCTTGTAAGTATATCTTCTTTCGATGGGGAGCCAGTTGAGGCTCTTGAGGGCAGAAGTGATGTGTTCAAACCGTTTAACATCTGTAATGAGCCGGGTTGCAATATTTAAAACTGATCTAAGGGGGGGCGAGGTGAGTTTTGGGTGTCCCAGTGAGAATGGCATTTCCATAGTTCAGTTTGGAGAGAACCAGAGATTGCACCACAATCTTGAAATCAAGGGAGGGAATGAATGTTTTAATTTTCTTGAAGTGTTTTAGTGCGTAAAACACTCCTTTGGCCGATTGTTTGATGTGCTCTTCATTGACATGTTGTCCAGGAAGAAGCCAAGGGACTTTGCGGAGTTGGATAGAATGAGAGACCAATTTAAAGCAGTCAAGTTGCTAAGCCATTTGTAGATTGGTACGTGGTTGCTTTTTGAGGAGAATAGATTTATTTCTTTGTTGGGCTTAACTTTAAGTGATTAGAGTAAAACCAAGATTGTAACTTGTTCAGTGTGGCGTTGAGATGTCGAATGTCAATGGGTGATTTGATTTTGTAGTAAAGATGAGTGTCATCAACATTAAGGTGATATTTGATCCCTGCCTGCTCCAAGATGACTGTAAGGAGTTCCATGAAGACATTGAAAAGGGAGCGGGAGAGAATTGAGCCCTGTGGTACGCCAAATGTGACCCGTGTGGGTTTTGATAGACATGAGTTGATTTTGATTTGTTGTGAATAGTGTTGTAGGTAGGATGTGAACCATTTTAAGACGGTGCCATTGATACCAAAGCAAAACGTTAGTGATTCAAGTAGAGCTGGGTGATTAATGGTATCGAAAGCCGCAGATAGGTCAAGTAGTATAAGTAGGCAAGTGTCTCCCTCGTCTAAGGATCTGTAGATGTTATCAGATATATTGAGAATGGCAGTTTCAGTACTACAGCCTTTCCTGAACCTGGATTGGAAGGTGTCATGGAGAGTGAATTTACATATATGCTGATTACGTTGTTGTAAGGCACATATTTCCAATGTTTTAGCTAGGATCGGGAGGTTGGAGATATGTCTGAGGTTTTTGAGATCATTAGGGTCATCTCTGGGATTTTTTTGGAATGGGTGTGATTTGTCCTAGTTGGAGAGAGTACACAGCCTGTGGTGAAAGATGTGTTGATGATTACAGTCCAGAACGCGGCAATGATGTGGTTGAGATTTTTTACCTTTGTGGATGGAAGGGGATCCTTAGTGTGGGCTGATGGCTTTTAAATTCGGAATTATATTGAAGACTTCCGTTTTAGTCAAGGGTTTGAAGTCAGACCAGTTGGCGTTATTTTTCAGTTTCAGAGTGACTAAGGTAGCCATTAGTACCTTTAGGGGTCATTTGGTCAATAAGTCAATAATGGTATCAGGAGTGGAGCTGCTTTGAGGAGAGGTGGTTTGATGAGGGTGGCAAGGACGGAGGGAAGAATGGAGACTTTTTCACATCGTTCATTAGTGGCGATTATAACATGAGTTGGTGAAGACATGGTTTGAAGTTTGACAATGCTAAAGAGCTCCCATTGGTTGCGGAAAAAGGAGGCTTTTTCTCCAAAAATGTGTTTCTTATATGATAGCCTAGTAGTTCTTAGTTTTACTAGGTGCTTTGTCAAGAGGGTTTAGTCTCCATGCCCTTTCTGCTTGTCTGAGTAATCTTCTTTCGCTGTTTAGGTCGGAATTAAACCATGATTTAGATTTTATTGATCTCAGTTGTTTTAGTTTAGGTGGGGCCACTTGATTGAGAACATTTAAAGTGTGTAGTGAGATCTTCAGCTGTGTATGAGGGGGGGGGGACGTTGTAGTTGTTCATGAATCTTGAATACAAGTTCAAGAATAGAGGCTTGTTTGATATTTCTGGTTTAACCAGTTAGGTGTCTTTGTAACATTTAGGAGGGGTTTGACTGGGGTATTGATATTGAAAAGAATTAGATGGTGGTCTAACCAGTCAACAGGTGAGATGGAGCTGATGGAGATCAGGTCATTTTTAGTCATAATCGCATCTAGAGTGGAACCTTTGATGTGTGTTGGTTCATTGCAGAGTTCAATCAATCAATCAATTCAAACTTTATTCAGTTTAGTGTAATGAAACCATAAAAGCATAGGATAAAAAAATATGATGCATACAATCTACACGAGTACATACCCAGTTTAAACATAATATATGCAAATAAAAAAGAAATGTGTTAACAAGGTTCCACAAACACACTGATGGTACCTGATGGACAAATCATTCTAGATGATTCAATAGGACCATGTGCAAGATCAAATTGTTAGTTCTATAGGCAAGTGGAGCAAAATAAAGTGCATAATGCCAGCAGTAATATCGGGGAGCAGTCTAGGTAATCACAGCTCACCCTAAGCCTGATTGCGGATTTTAAAAAGTTAAGCACATAAAAGACAGTATTACACCATTCAACATTTGTAAAAAGATAAAAGCCGGCCGTACCTGCCTAAAATTGGCCTTTTTCAGAATTGGAATTAAAAAAGATTTTCTGGGGTATCGTAAAATGGGCAAACCAACATAAAATGAACCATGTCCTGTGGAGATTTTACATCGCAGCCACAGGTTGACAAGATTCTTCCCCTATTCTCACCCCTTGGGTGGGCAAGGAGGAGGTAAAAAAGGTCAAACTAGAACCTAGTCAGAAGAAAACGGTCATATGAGTTTGTGAACCCCAGTAGGTATGGTTCCACCATCTGGGTGGCCTTTAACATGATGAAGCGACGTACACTGGGCTTCAGTTACTCCTTCTCTTCCTTTAACATGGACTGGTGCTCAAAGAAGGCCATCTTAATAAGAGACAGATCTGTCTTATTCGTCGCATCGGGATTGGAAAAGAGATCTCCTCTTCCCACGTTCATAAGGCTCTTTTCAACATAACTGAGCCACGGTACCTTAGATGCATGATCGAGAGCCAGACAATCTTTTAGGATCGCTTTATTTAAAGAGGTCCCCTTTTCAATCCAGATTTTTAGCCAGAGAGGCGCAAGGTGAAATGCTATCAAATCAGAGACATATAATATACCTAGCTCCTCATGAGCACTGAAAGAGGGAGTGCTCTGAGGGGCGGATAAAAGCTGTCTCAGGAAATAGTTTTCGGCAATTTGAAGATCATCTATAGAGAAGTACCCCCAAATTTCGCTACCATGGAGGGCCTTTGAGATGCATTTGGCCCTGTAAAGCTTTAAGAGTGCCCCACCAGTCTTTTCCCCAAACTAGAGGCAAAATTGAAAATGGCTTCAGACTCACGATTGATGTCATTTTTCTTACTGGTGAGTTGGGGCATCTAGTTCATTTTGTCATCTAATAATACCCCCAGATAAGAGAACACATTCGACTTTGGAATCGGGGTATGACCAACCCTAAAAGTATATTGCCTACAGGGCCGGGCCCCTACTTGCATGACGTATGACTTAGAGTTGTTAACCCTCAAGTCTAGGTCCCCCATGAATTGAGCAAAGGAGTTTATAAACATTTGCAGGCCCCGTTCGGTCCTGGCCATTAGAACAGCGTTGTCCACATATAACAGGTCTGGAAGACGGTGCCGTCCCCCCCAAGAAAAGTCGGCCTTGGTTTCCAAAAGGGTTTTCTCCAAATGTTTAATATAAAAATTAAATTAAAAAGGGGCCAAAATACAACCCTGACGGACTCCACCCTTGACAGGAAATAAGCGTGATACATTCAAACCAGTTGTATATCACACAACTGTGTTAGTGTCCCGGTGGAGATCTTGTAAGAAGAAGACTATATCCCTGTCCACCCCCAGGGAAAGAAGGATCTGCCACAACTTTCCTCTGTTCACACAGTCAAAGGCGGAAGAAAGATCCATAAAGGCCTAGAAGATGGTACCAGAACGGTCTACTGTGTACTTATTTAATAGCATAAGGAGGTTTAAGCATTGATCTATCGTGGAGCGGCCAAGACGTAAGCCATATTGGGCATCTGACAGGATATTGTTGTCTAGAGCCCATGAGGAAAACCTTCCCAGCAGAATCTGTCCGACCGCTTTAACCACCCAATCCAACAGGGATATAGGCCTATAACAATGAATGCTATCCCTGCTCCCCTTTTTAAAAACTGGGACAATAATGGAGGTGGCCCAAGATTCCAGAGAACCAGACCTTGCTGCCGCGTTAATGACAGAGGTAAGCAGCGGACCCAGAACTCCACATCATACAGGTACAGGTCAGGAGGGATTCCATCAGGTCCCGGGGCTTTATTGCGCGTCATACTGGCAATTCCCTGCCTCACTTCTATCTCCGTAACTGACAGGGTTATATTTTCCATTCCCCTCACTGGCAGGGAAGACTGGGCTGAAGAGCCTTCAAACATACCCTCAAAATGGCTGATCCACTCATTTTCTGTAATATGAGTGTCCAGGGCGTTCGCAGTCTCTACTCCCAGGAAAGGGCTGTTGATAATGCTCCAAAACTTGGCACTACACTTAATGATCGAGGCTTCCATGTGCTTACCCCAAGCCTCCTCCTTCAGTGCCTTCTTGCACTTGCTAAGGGCAATCTTTGCAAAGTTGATTTAGGTTGTTAATTTCAAGAAGGTTCATAATTAGTCAGACTGAGGTGTCTTCTCAGCTGTTCCAATGAATGTTGAAATCGCCCACAAATACATCCCTCGTGTCAGTTAAGGAGAACCGAGTAATTAGGTCAAATAACTCTTCTGCGAAGAGGGCTCGATCACCAGGAGGGTGGTAGATGGTGTCGAATTTGATAGGATTTGCTTATAAGTTCAGCTTCAAGGTATTCAGAGGTTGAGTAGTCTTCCTTACTTGATGTGGAAAGTTTTATTCCTGTTTTGTGAGTTATGGCTAGACCTCCACCCGATCTTTTAGGTCTGTCCTGTCTAATAATGGTGTGCCAGGGTAGGGTTAGCAGGTCAAGGATAGGGGTGGTGTGTTCATTTAGCCAGGATTCTGTGAGGAAAGCAATATCTATTTCTTCCCTGAGAAAAGATTCTGAGATATCAGTAGCATGTTTGGTTGCTGATCTACAGTTGAGGAGCATGCAAGAGAGAGGGCAGGGCTTTTTCTTAGAGGAAGGTAGTGTTTGAATGGTGGTGAATTGAGCTGGTGGTCTGGGTTCATTGATTGGTATGGGGATTCTATTTGAGCTCGCAATTACTGGGATTGTAGAGGGCGATTTAGGAAACCTAGTCTGGTACTTAGTAAGGTAGGATTTGCTGAGACTAGCGGCTTCGAAATTAGGGTGCGGAAGGCACAATGGGGTCTGTGGGACAGACGACATAAAGGAATGTAGGACCAGGGGATGTGTTTAGAGTCTGTGGTAGGAGAGCCTGTGTGTGGAGGTAAATTATAACTCTCAGGGGTTAGATAGCGGAATAGCTTAGCCTGCTTTTAGATGTCAATTCTTAGGTGTACTATGTCATTCGTCAGGGAGTCAAGTTTCTGTTCCATTCGGGACAAGATCTGTGTGAATGAGTTATTGCAGGTTCCAGCATTGTGTGAGGGAGGATGCAAGTCAAGTCCTAGGTAGGGAGGAGCAGAGCATGCTTTGATAGGGAAGAGCTTCTTATCATTAGGACTAGTCTTGTGGACAGTCCGAGAGGGTTGAATAGGGTCAGCAATGGTAGGGAGGGGTGCATCGGCTGAGGGTTCTGGAGAAGCAGGACTAACGATGGGGCCCAAGAAACTAGGCTTGTGGTGAAGGACGTTGCGATTTGATACCGAGATACTGCTGGTTAGGGTGGACACAGGTGAAGTCCCGCCAGTGATCGTTTGTGTGCTGTGTGTGTTGGAGGGAGAGGTAAGGTTGCTAGTCAGGTCAGGGAGTGACTCGGAGCAGGATGGTGACTTTGAGGGAGGAGGAGGGCAGTTAGGTTCTTGGGTGAATATCAGAGGTCGGGGGATGAAGGCGCTTGGAACAGATCGCCGTAAAGTTTTGAAAAATGACAGAAAGTGTCGATCGAAAAAGGAGAGATGAGGGTCGGTCGCTTGTTTAAGAATGTTTCCTGTCTTGAAAATGGATAAATCAATTTCACCTCTAAAAGATGAAGAGGGGGACGTTGTCAGTTTTGTTCCATTGGGTATCTTTTTTTTTTTTTTTTTTTTTTTTGAAACCGTTTATTACATGTTAAAAAAGGGTTACAAGTATGGGCCTACAACCATCCGGCCGGCCGCTAGAGTGGCAGAAGCATATGACATACCTACAGTAAGAGTCTCTTGGCGGTGCAGATCGGTAAACCAGGAGATATCAATAGCGCAGGCCCCATAACTCCAAGCCCACAATACGGTTTCCTTTTTGCAAAACAGAACAACACAAAAAACCACACCCGCAAGGCAACCCGTCATCCAAAGTGACGGCACGTGCTCCTTAAGTGGGGGATCCCAACCAGCAGCCAAACTCTGAAGAGGGGAATGGGAATAGATCAGGGACAGGAGAACCACATGTCCGCGGCTGGGGGAGGGGGTCGGCTAGGGGGACGGAGCTGGTGAGGCGGCCGGTAGCAGTGGCGGCTCACAAATACCCCCGCGATAGGCGTTCCAGGGGCCCCAGATTTTCACCCACGCCCCAGGCTTACCCCTCGCCACATACACTACCTTTTCACGAAACATACACCAATCCATATGTTCTTTCCAGGCCAACACCGCTGGGGGCCACCGGGATCCCCACAATTGAGCAATGTCGCGCTTAGCTATCATGTATCCCAGAGTCACCCACCGCGTCTGCGGGACCGAATAGTCATTTGGTTCCCACACATTCAGCAAGCATCTCCTCGCTTCAGGTAACAGCGCGACACGCGTCACCACACGCAGGACCTCATGCACACCACGCCAGAATCGCTCCACCTGTGGGCATTCCCACAGAATATGCATGAAAGTTGCCAAGGCACCACATCCACGCTTACACAATCCGTCACCAACAAAGCCCATACGTAGAAGCCTTGGCCCCGTCACGTAAACCCGGTGGAGGATCTTAAGCTGGACGAAGCGAAGGCGAGCCGGGATGGCCACCTCCTTCGGAGAGGCCACCGCGGAAATCCAGTCCTCGTCGTCCAGTTCCAACCCGTCGGCAACCCAGGCCTCGCGGAGACTAGTCAGCAGGCACGATCTGTCGTTGATCAGTTTTTTATATATAAGGGAGATCGTGCTGTCTGGGACATGGCCATCCAGCACTCTGTCCTCCAGGGGGGAAGACTCCGGAATGGACGCGACATCAGGGAAGACGGAGCCCAGCGCGTGGCGGACTTGTAAGTACCGAAAGTACTCACTGCCTTGCAGCTGAAATTCCGTCCGCAGCGTCTCAAAAGTTTTGAATCCACCCCTTGTCCAGAGGTCTCCCACTGTGCTGATTCCGATCGTGTCCCACTTCTCGAAAGCCCTTCGATGTCCACAGGGAGCCCAACCTCTCAGACGCATATAGCGGTGTCGCCCGGGTCAAACGGTCCTTCCACCCCATCGCTGCATTAGCCGCGTGCCAGACACGCACCATGACACGCGTCGGTCCCGTCAGACGGGAGTCGGGCGCGCCAGAGTAGAGCGCTCGATTGTAGTCGCCACCGGGCAGGAGCATCTTGTCCATTTCAAATGCCGGGTTCAGGGCGGGCCCGTAAAGGCCATGATTAATCGCAGCTAGCTGGGAGGCCCAGTAATACCGTTTAATGTCCGGGAGGGCGACCCCCCCCATCGTACCACGGGAGCGTCAATTTAGCCAGAGCAATACGCGGCCTCCCGTCCCAGAACAGGCGCCGCTGCAGGCTCTCCACCTCACGGAAGTAGCGCGCCGGAACCAAGTCCATAGTGTTCTGAAGCGCATACAGAAAGCGCGGCAAGGACATCATCTTAAACAAGGCCGCTCGGCCAAGCGGCGAAAGCGGAAGACGCCGCCAGCGCGCAACGTCCTCCCGCAAGCGCTGGAGGGGGGGTAGCAAGTTCCGCTCGTAGCGGGCCTCCGGGTCTAGAGTAATATATATACCCAGGTACCGGAACCCCTGGGAGGCAATCTGGATCGGGCAGTCCCGTGGTAGGGCCGGAGCCTCCCCGGAGAGCACATACACGCAGGATTTCGCCCAGTTGATGACAAGGCCTGAGTTACGACCGAAGGAGCGCAAAACATCAACCAGGACAATCAGCGAGTTACGCGGGGAGGCGAGATACAGAAGGATATCATCGGCGTAGAAGGACAGCGGAGACCACGGATGGAGGGGTGCCACCGCAGCCACTCCGCCAAGGGCTCCAAGGCCAATGCAAACAGGAGCGGTGACAAGGGGCAACCCTGACGCGTGCCCCGCCCCAGCGCGAAGGGGGCCGAGACTCGCCCATTCACCACCACCTGCGCCAATGGGCCCGAATACAACAATTTGACCCAGCTAATGAATCCCGGTCCAAATCCAAATTTCGCCAGCATCGCCCAGATGTATGGCCATTCAAGCGTGTCAAACGCCATGGTGGCGTCTAGGGACGCCAAGATGGCCGGCTCCCGCACAAACGGGACACGCGCGAGCACCCCATGCAAGCGTCGCAGATTAAGAGCCGTGTTGCGATGGGGTATAAAGCCAGATTGGTCTTGGTGGACCAAATCGCCCACCACGCCAACCAGCCGGTTGGCCAGTACCTTGGCGAGGATTTTGGGCTCCGCGTTCAAGAGCGAAATAGGCCTATAGGATGTAACCCGCTCACGGGGTCTCCCCTCCTTGTGGATCACCACGATTGTGGCCAGACGCTGGTCCGGCGGGAGGGAACCCTGCGAGTGGGCCGCCAGGAACATGGCGCGCAGGTGGGGCGCCAGTACATCCGGTCGCAGCTTGTAAAGCTCGATGGGGATACCATTGGGGCCCATGGCCTTGCCGGATGCGACCGAGCGAATAGCCAGGGCAATTTCGTCCGAGGTAGGAGGAGCGTCCAGCAAATCCCTGTCCTCCACCGTAAGGGAGGGCAGCGCGATGTCCCGAAGCAGGGCATGGGAATCTTCCTCCGAGCAGGGAGAAACCGGGGAGTACACCTCGCGGAAGTAATCCGCGAAGCAGGAGACAATGGCTTCCGGCTCGGTGACAGGCACACCATCCATCCCCTCAATCAAAGGAACCACACGACTCGCTCTCTCCCTCTTGTCCAACCACGCAATCAATTTACCAGCCTTATCACCCACATCATACAGTCGCCCCTGTTGCTCTCTACTGAGGCCCCTGGCCGCCTCCGTGACGAGGGCCCTATAGGCCGCTTGCTTGAGGTGCAGAACATGCAACTTGGCGTCTGTTACCCCGCTCCCCAGGTCACCTTCTAGTTCCGCAATTTCGGCCTCCACCCGGGTTACCTCCTCCCGCTCGCGCCTCCGGGCATGGGAGATAGAGGAGAGGGCCTCCCCTCTGAGAACTACCTTAAAAGCCTCCCACAGGGAGATGGCCGAAGGGACAGACCCCACATTCTCATCAAAGTATCGCTGTAAGGATTTGATCAAGTCGGCACGAATAGTGGGGTCACGCAAGTACCAAGCATTGATTGGAGCCACCCTGCCCTCCCCCCTAGGGAAGACATCGAAATGTAATAGTACTGGGGAGTGATCTGAAATGCCCCGCGCCAGATGGCACACCTCTCCCACCCTCCCAGCATAGGCCGCCGGGACAAGGATGTAATCAAGCCGCGAGAGGCTACCATGGGCACCCGAGTGGAAGGTGTATTGCCGCTGTGCGGGATGCTTTAGTCGCCAGCAATCCACCAGGCCCAGAGTATCTAAAAGGCCGGACAGCCAGGCCTGTGCCCGGAGGAGGTCCCTAGGGGGATGGCGATCCATAGACCCAGAGACTACCGCATTAAAGTCCCCCCCAACCACCAGCAGGCCACCCGGGAGGTTCAGGAGGAGGCGCCCCAAATCCGCAAATGTAGTAGATTGTAACCCAGGCGGGACGTACACTGATATAAAAACAAACACTCTACCCTCCATTCTACCCACCAGAACAGTGTAGCGTCCCCTCTCATCGTGGCGCACCTCATCAATCTCCAACGGGAGCGAGTTCTTAATCATGATACCCACCCCCCGCGAGCCCGAGGTGAAGCCCGAGTGGGCCACCAAACGATATCCTCGCCGATTCATGGCATGAAAGGAGTTACCTATAAGGTGTGTCTCCTGCAGGAAGATAACATCTGGTGAGATACGTTTCAGGTACTGCAGGACCACACCACGCTTAATCCTGTCCCCCAGGCCGTTAACATTCCATGACAACACAGTCAAATCCCTACCCCCCATCATACGTAGAAGCAATCAGTCGTCCCCCACAGAGCATCTCGAGAGCAATAATACAGTAAAGGGCTTGCCTTGCGGTGCAAACAAACAACACACCCCCCCCTCACCCCCCCATCCCAACAGAACTCCCCCCTCCCTGCACCCCTGCATGAGCCCAGACAGCCCCCCCAAAGTGCAGTGTGCCTGTCGCCCCATAGATGAAAACTAACTAGTCCCCCAGAGGAGGAGGGAAGCCCCCAACAGACCCCACACGACCTCCATCGGAGGGGAACCTAAACGATCAGTAAATGGTAAAGGAATGTTGTCCAGAGCAAGGCCTATTCTTCACCCCTCAGTTCTGATCCGGCGGGCCCTCCCCGCCAACCGCACCCCCCCCACCCCCTCGTCCCCGATCTCCAGGCAGAGTGTCCAACCAGTCCCCAGCCGCCTCGGGTCGGTCAAAAAAGTGCGTGCGCCCATCCACCTCCACCCTTAGCTTAGCTGGAAAAAGCATTGAGTACTTAAGGTTCAGGTCCCGTAGGCGACGTTTAACTCCGAGAAAACTCAATCTCAGTTTTTGGACCGCCGGAGTAAAGTCTGGGTAGAAATGCACATCCATGTTATCAAGCTTGACCGGTCCCTGTTGCCTGGAGGTCTGCAGGATAGCGTCTCTGTCCCGAAAATTAAAAATCCGGGCAATGAGAGGCCGCGGCGGGGCACCGGCCTTAGGTCTGCCCCCAGGGACCCGGTGAGCACGTTCCACCGCAAAAAGCTTACTCAGCCCCCGGGGCTGGAGATGGGTAAGGATCAATTCTTCCACAAAAAGATCTGCCGCCTCCGCCTCTCGTCCCTCCGGCACTCCCACAATGCGAACGTTATTCCTCCGGGCCCGACCCTCGGAATCCTCCAGTCGCCGGTCCATCAGGGCGCTCGCCTGGCCGAGCCGGCGCACCTCCTTTTGGAGGGCCACCACGTCCGTCGTGAGGCTCGTTGTGGTGTGGGCCAGGGAATCGACCCGGTCGTTGGTTTTGGACAAGTCAGCCCTCACAAGGCTAACATCCACCAGGACCGAGTCTATCTTTTGCGCTAGGGTGTCGAAGCGCTGGTCCACCGAGGCCTTCATCTCTGCGATGGCGCCCATGACGTCCCGGAGGGTCAGGTCCACCGGTTGAGCAGATGTCTCCGTCGGGCCCGCCGGGGATGTGCGCGATGTCTCCGGAGATCCCTTCTGGAGGGTGTAGCGGTCCATACTGTTGGATTGAGGCGCCGGGCCGCGGCGGGTCGTCTTCACCTTCGCCCGGTCGCCATCTTGTTTGGTGGACATGCCTTCTCTCCCACCGTCGTGCCAATCTCCTCGAAAGGGCCGATAAACCAGTTCACGGGTTCCGGGGGGGGGGAGGGCGACCACTGGGCCGCGGGACGACTCGCGGCCGGCGGGTCAGCCGGGCACCTGGACAAGGCCACACCACCGCACCCCGCTCCGCAACCCTACCTCGCTTGAGGGCAAGGAGAGCGCAAAAGCGAAAGTGAAAGCACGGGATACGCGAGTCGCCCAGCCCTGCCCGCCGCTGTTGTTCGCTTTGTCCCGGGATCGCCCCACTACTCCAATCCGGGGGGCCAGCGCGGAGAAGGCCGCAACCTTCAATCGGTGCTCCCACCGGTGTCCGGGGTCCGATTCGAAAAAGAAAAACGGGTGGCGCCTCAGCTCGGGTTCACCGATGCAGTCCCCTCAACAAGGACAGGATATAGCCAGGATTAATTCAGGAGGTCGTGGTGGTCCTCGGGAGCCTCGCACCTACGCGGCCATCTTGGTTGCGCGCTAGGCTCCTCCTCCTCCATTGGGTATCTTGATAGTCTTATTCACCTGTAGGAGGAGAAGGAAGATGTTTTTTTTATTTTGCCCGGCGTTTGGAATAGAAGAAATAAAATTGTTTTCTTGTTGCCATTGGTCAATTTATGGTAGGTATCAGCAATTAGAGTTTCCAGGTGCTGTTTCAGTAGTTTGTGTTTGACATTCTTTTTACGCATTCTTGGAGACAATATTAGGATAATCGATAGTCCAAGAGTTAGGGCCATATCTGACCAGTGCCGTGTCGAGAGATTTGTGGGGGAGCATTATAAGCGACATTTTTGTGGTTGGTTAACAGTTTATAGAGTGACGTACGGGAGTGCATTAAAGGCTAGAATCCAGTGTGGTGAAGGAGTAATGAAAAGAGTGCAATTTGATGTGGTGTAATTAGGACATAGAAGACGGCTGTACAGGATGATTGAAAGCGTGGAGATAAAACTAGTGAACAATGCAGTCAGTTTGAGGCGTATGTGAGTTAATTGAGAAAGTTACCAATATGTCTGTCAACGGCGAGCAGAGTAGGCAAATAATAGGCCCTTAGTCAGAAACAGAGCTAATTAACCAGTAAGGGTGGTGCACAGAAATAGTTCAATGAGGAATCAAAAGCTAGTATGCTCAGTTAAGAACCAAAACTCCATTCATCCGATATATAGGAATATTGAGCAAAGACAGATTGTTTCTGTAGAAAGGAGCAAGTAAAAATGCTGTAGTATCATCATTACAACCAGAAACAAAACAGGCAGTAGCTCCATGTTCATGTAGAAAGAGCCAGCATACTAGGTCACATCAGTTCTTATTGTGGCCGCAAGATGAAGCTCCAGGCTTAGACATGAGTCAGAGTCACCTGACTAGGGTGTACTGTAGGAGACAACGAGGTGAGTGGCGGCAGAGAGGAAGGAAAGATGGCTTCCATGAGGGTGAGGAGAGTTATTGAGGGGTATCTGCACAAAATGGAGGAGCAGGCTGAACAAGAACATTGCGTGCACAGAAGCTTAACACCAGTAGGGAGCGAGAGGGTTGGGGGGGCCTCACCTTGAGTTAGGTAGTTCAAGAAAGGCCTCACCTTGGGCTAGGTAGTTCTCTGCTGAACTCTATTGGCCAGCCCGACCTTAGGAAAGAAAGAGAACAGCTCATGGTTACTGTTGTGCAGTTCGTATAAATCTTTATTGGATCTGCACATTTAGACAACATAAACAGTGGGATTAATGTCCAGACTGATTCCAGACCCCCCCACCTGATATGCTCGCCTGTGTACCAGCTAGCTCACAGTGCCACTGTAAACTCCTCTTACCAAGAGGAGAATAGTTCCTGGCAACTATCGAACATGACAACTCTGTCCCATCAGGGATCGTGGAAACAGTACAGTACTTTCCGCTCAGTCACTCATGCTCACTTTGTCTCAGAGAGATACACAGAATAAACGGCGGGACGTTTTTCAATAAACATTTATTGAACCAGCATCATTCTAGTGTAAAATAGGTGTGATAAAACAACCATAAGACAGAAACAGCTAAAAACGATTATAAGCACAGATTGTAGATGGTAGATGGTAGATTTCTACCATAGTGCTAAAATAATGAATATATGTAAGAATATAAATACATTATAGTAATAATGCATACTCCTACGATGCAACCCTTACTAAACATACCTAAGTGTACCTAGCATGTATGTAGGTGTAAGGTGTAAAGCCAAGAATTCCCCTAGGATAAGGCCAACCCCATTACCCGGAGCGAGAGAATGAAGAATTCCATATTGGTCTCGAGATGGACACCCCGCAAAGGATGTTAGACCACTGTGTGCTGGAGTGGCTGCATGCAGGAACCTCAGCGTCTCGTGTCAGTGTGTCAGCATGGAAGTCTTTCTCCTCTGCAAAAAACAACAGTTGATGGACAGAATGCAGAACAATGTCATACATTCACCCCAGTACAGAGATCTGGGCCTAAATCCCTCGTTTTTTTGCTCACCATGCCATTCCAGTTTGAACCCAGCCATATGCAAATCAGTCTTGACCCTGTGCCTCATGGGAACAGTCCAGCCCGAACTGCCAAGCCAGGTCCTCCCTGGACTGGAAACAAGCATCCTAGGACCGGTTTCGGGGTTTCACCCCTCTTCAGCCAGGATAGCTTGATTCCAGTGGCATGGAGAGCACGGGACTCATGTCTGAGCATACCCGTCCCACTCGGGGTGACAATTGCAAAAACAACAGTTGATAGACAGAATGCAGAACAATGTCATACGTTCACCCCAGTACAGAGATCTGGGCGTAATCCATCGTTTTTTTGCTCACCATGCCATTCCAGTTTGAACCCAGCCAAATGCAAATCAGTCTTGACCCTGTGCCTCATGGGAACAGTCCAGCCCGAACTGCCAAGCCAGGTCCTCCCTGGACTGGAAACAAGCATCCTAGGACCGGTTTCGGAGTTTCACTCCTCTTCAGCCAGGATAGCTTGATTCCAGTGGCATGGAGAGCACGGGACTCACGTCTGAGCATACCCGTCCCACTCTGGGTGACAAATACAAAAACAACAGTTGATGGACAGAATGCAGAACAATGTCATTAATAGGATGCTTGATTCCGGTCCAGGGAACACATGGCTTGGCAGTTCAAGCTGGACTGTTCCCATGAGGCACAGGGTCAAGACTGATTTGCATATGGCCATGTCTGAACTGGGGTGGCGTGGTGAGCAAAATAACAATGGATTAAACCCAGATCTGTGACTGGGGGTGAATATTTTGTAAATGTGCAACATTCCGTCCATCATCTTGTGTGTTTTGCTGTTCGCCCTATGTGGGAAGGGTATGCCCAGACGTGGGTCCCGTGCTCACTACGCCACTGGAGTCAAGCTATCCTGGCTGAAGAGGGGTGAAACCCCGAAACCGGTCCTAGGATGCTTGATTCCGGTCCAGGGAAGACATGGCATGGCAGTTCGGGCTAGACTGTTCCCATGAGGCACATGGTCAAGACTGATTTGCATATGGCCATGTCTGAACTGGGGTGGCGTGGTGAGCAAAATAACGATGGATTAAACCCAGATCTGTGACTGGAGGTGAATGTTTTGCCAATGTGCAACATTCCGTCCATCATCTTGTGTGTTTTGCTCCTCGCGCTATGTGGGAAGGGTATGCCCAGGCGTGGGTCCCGTGCTCACTACACCACTGGAGTCAAGCTATCCTGGCTGAAGAGGGGTGAAACCCCGAAACCGGTCCTAGGATGCTTGATTCCGGTCCAGGGAAGACATGGCTTGGCAGTTTGGGCTGGACTGTTCCCATGAGGCACAGGGTCAAGACTGATTTGCATATGGCCATGTCTGAACTGGGGTGGTGTGGTGAGCAAAATAACGATGGATTAAACCCAGATCTGTGACTGGGGGTGAATGTTTTGCCAATGTGCAACATTCTGTCCATCATCTTGTGTGTTTTGCTGTTCGCCCTATGTGGGAAGGATATGCCCAGACGTGGGTCCCATGCTCACTTCGCCACTGGAGTCAAGCTATCCTGGCTGAAGAGGGGTGAAACCCCGAAACCGGTCCTAGGATGCTTGATTCCGGTCCAGGGAAGACATGGCTTGGCAGTTCGGGCTGGACTGTTCCCATGAGGCACAGGGTCAAGAGTGATTTGCATATGGCCATGTCTGAACTGGGGTGGTGTGGTGAGCAAAATAACGATGGATTAAACCCAGATCTGTGACTGGGGGTGAATGTTTTGCCAATGTGCAACATTCCGTCCATCATCTTGTGAGTCTTTCTCCTCTGCCTACCCCTGCAAAGATGTGGTGTATATATACCCAAAAATGTACTCTCAGGGGATTCTACCTTGCTGTGACATGCCGGCCGAGTATGATGGAAGGGATGAACTTTATACATAGTTATTATGCAGAAGATGGGAATCCTGCTGTGATTCTGAGAATCCTCATGCATAATTAATTATGCTAGTTTTTTGGGAAAACAACACACCATTTATTCAGCACTTAACTAGGTAAAAGGTCAATACCAAAACCCGTTATGTAGTGCAATGGAACAGTAAATGTAGGTGAAGGGTTAGGTGACTATTCAAGCCTATATTGGGGTACCCTACGAGCCATAACATTATCAACAGACTTCATCCAGTGTATATGGGTAGATCTCCATTGTTATTCACATTGTCCCTTATCACACACTTAAAGCATACATGAAGTGGCCACCCTCTTCCTTCTTCCTAATAAGTGCACAGTTTCCTTTTCACCCCACCGTGCAGCATGCGGTGAGCAGCCCACTATGAACTTAAATCTCTTGTCCAAGGTGGAAATGGAGAGGTTCACTCCAGTTTTCCCCATACTCTACTGAGAGAGGCCATAGTTTTTCTAGCCTTCTCAATCCCTCAATATACATAGGGTGGGTCAAAGTCATTCTCCCTCAACCCTTAGGTTCCAGAGGGAGCTTAATTTTCCATATGTGCCCAAAATGGAAATTAATTGAGGAGGGGGAAACACAGAGACTTGGTTGTAAGTACCAGTATGAAGATAATACTGTGTATTGACTCTACAGTCAACTATGTGAGAATGCCAACTGTCAGGAACCGAAAGAGAAACCCCTGTCTTGGCTATGTTGACCTTTCAACTGGCAGAGGCGACCACGACCTTCAGAACCCAACAGTAAACTTCACAGGCAGGAGACAGCATTCTCATATTACACATACTACACATATAGATACAACTAGTCATAAGCATACTGATGATACCTGCACCCACTGTATCTCACAGATAATCACCATAAAGATAAAAAACGACTACTGACAAGATGTACCGCATAGGAATTCACTGCTACAGCTAGGCAGTGCTTAATTTGAGTTGGTGGAGGTCACTGTGTAGGAAAGTACTCCTTTTGGCATGGTTACCCCCCACCTTTTGACTGACCGATGCATCTTTGACTGAATGTGCACTGGGTTCCTGCTAACTAGGTTCCAGTGCCTGTGTTCTTTCCCAAGACTCTACCTTTGTGTCCATAATTGGCAACCTCTGGCACACATGTAAGTCCAGTGGTAGCAAGGTCAGCCTTTGTGTTTTGATGCAGATAAAAGTGAAGAGTCCACCTAGCACACATCCCTGTGTGCCAGGCCTATCAGCACTGCAAGAGCCTTAGGTAAGTCACCCCTGCAGTAGGCCATAAAGCCCTAAGGCAGGGTGCACTATACCTTTTGCGAGGGCATAACTGTATTAGCAGATATGCCCCTATAGTGCCTGAGTCCATTCTTAGACATTATAAGCTCACAATGAATCCATACCAAGTACATGGTCTGGGAGCTTGTCACTACGAGTTCGACAACTCCATGATGGCTTCTCCGAATTCCAAGATGTTTTGGACCAAACATCTCAGATTAATGAGCCCACACTGATGCCAGTGCTGGATTCATTAATAAATGCTCTCAGAGGTCACCTCGGCGGTGCCCCCTGCAAACCTAGCAAACCACTAGTGTGTGCCTGACCAGTCTGCACCAGCCTGCCACTTCTAGACATGTTTCTGACCCCTGAGGTGGGAGCCTTTTGCTCTTGTGGGTTGGAAACAAAGCATGCTCTGGCTGGAGGCTCTTCACTCCTACCCCAAGTAGGAACAGCACAGCATGGCTGTGAGCCTTAAAGGCTTCCTGACCTTTGTGATGCTGACCAGGACCTCTCTAGCTAGTCGAGATGCCCCCCCCAACCATGCCCCACTTTTGGCTGCAAGGTCGGTGGGAAAATTAGTAAGAAAAAGAGGTGTGTCCCCTCTCAGCCAGGACCACCCTTAAGGTGCCCTGAGCTAAATTGAACCCCTCCTTTGAAAATCCTCCATATTGTTTTGCAGGATTCTGGCCAATAGGGTTAGAGTAATGCCCCCTCCCCAGTGGGAGTGGCCACACAAAGGTTGTAGTCACACTAAAGGTAGGTAGCCAATTGGCAACTACCTTCTAACCTCTGTAGCACCCCTAAAGAGAGTATATAGGGGCACCCCTGAACCTTAATCCTCAGATTACCAATGACCTACTAAGAAGACGACAAAGAAGACCCTATCCCTGCATGACAAGAAGCTCCAGTGACTGTTGTGGTTCCAGCCCCGGGGCAAAACCAAAGGGGATGATGGACGGAGTGTTGAACATTGCAAGCACTCACCCCCAGTCAACTGATCTGGGTTTCATCCATCATCATTCTTTAGCTCACTCCGCCACCCCAGTTCAGACATGGCCATATGCAAATCAGTCTGACCCTGTGCCTCATGGGAACAGTCCAGCCCGAACTGCCAAGCCATGTCTTCCCTGGACCGGAAACAAGCATCCTGGGACCGGTTTCTGGCTAATCAGCCGTCATCAGCCAGGCTAGCTTGAATCCAGTGGCAAAGTGAGCAAGGGACCCATGTCTGGGCATACCCTGCCAACTTAGGGCGAACAAAGCAAAACCAAAGGGGATGATGTACGGAGTGTTGAACATTGCAAGCACTCACCCCCAGTCAACTGATCTGGGTTTAATCCATCATCATGCTTTAGCTCATTCCGCCACCCCAGTTCAGACATGGCCATATGCAAATCAGTCTGACCCTGTGGAGCAAAAAAACGAGGACTGTCTGCCTTCAACAAAGATTCCTGATCTCCTGTGGACAACAGACCTGTCCAAAAACCGAGTTTTAAAGACCAAAGCTCTGCCTGTTGAACCGCAAAGTCAACCGCCTCTGCACCTTACGCCCACACAGCAGTGACCAGGAAGGCACTGAAGACGAATGCCCACCGATGTCGGAAATGCAGGAGAGGTTGGCGGTGCCCTTGAAGTTGCAGCTGTGCGGACCAGGTGATGCTGTAGGAGACCAGGAGCTGATCACGAGCTGTCACATGTCGGATGTCAAAAGCCAAGGGGTCAGTGCCCGGCAGGGGCACCAATAAGTCTTGGCAGTAGAAAACAACTTAGTCGATAAAAAAGATGCAGTGTTGGGACCAGCAAGGTCCATGCGACTCACCACGAGCAGCTAAGTCAGAGTAGGCCCAGAGCAAGCAGGGGAAACCATTGGAGCCAAAGAAGACCTTCAAGAGGACCCACGGGCCAGAGGTACAGGAGTCACAAGAGGACCTCGAACAGTTCACCAATGAAGAAGGCCCACGGTGCAGAGGAGAGAGTCAACAAGCCTTGGCAACGGCAAGTCGACGTGGTGCACAGGGGTTCTTTTTCCAGCGGTTCCGACGAGGGATACTGGCCTCAAACTTGGCATGAAGACAATGCAGGCCTTGAGGGAATTGCAGAACCACCACGGGCGAAGTCCGTGGGAGCCCAGGGTCAGCAGACCGGTCACCTGCACTGCGGTGCCTGCAGATGCAGGGAGTGACTCCTTCCCTCCAAGGGAGAGTCCTTTGGGTGTCTTGGATGTCCACAGGCCCTGTGAAGAGTCTGTATTGAACACGGGCCCAGACGTTGCAGAAGACTGGCAGGATGACGAGACCTAGAGCAGCAGGAATCTTCCCCGTTGCAGTCTTGGTTCCCAAAGGGAAGTCCAGAGAAGTCCACAGTGTCCAGACGGTCAAAGTTGATGTGGTGTTCGATCTGAATCTTGTCCCACAACGATTCTAGGGACCCACCCACAGGTAAGGCCTTAAGTAACCTTAGGAAAGGGTTGGGATGATTATGGGGTCCCTCCCAGAGGAGGGGCTGGACAGTGGGGAGGATACTCCCATGTCCTTTGTCCAGTTTTGCACCAGAGCAGGAGACAACGGCTCCCTGAAATGGTTTGAACTGGAGTATGCAAGGTGGGCACCAAATGTGCCCTAGAAGCAGTCTCAGTGGCGCTGGAAGCGCACCCACCCTGTCCCAATACACTAAACCCTGTCTGGGAGGTGGGCACACCTCCCTGTGACAGGTTACCTATTGTTCTGCTTTCCCCTGCTCGAGCTTGGCTCAGCAGCAGGAGGGCAGATGGTGTCTCTGGCCGGCAGCAGCCCTTGCATGCTATCCGGTTCTGGCAGACTGGTACCGGGAGCACTGAGGACCCCCCAGAGGAGCTTTACAGTGCATTGAATCATACCGCCCACACTGTTTATGGTATTGGTGTGTGATTCCAACTTGTTTGATACCAAACATGACAGGGTTCGTTACATCCAGTTTAAAGATTGTCATCGCGTAATGACGCATGGCCATTCTACAAGTTCGAAATGGGAGATGCACTTACAACCTGGGAGAATGGACTCTGAAGGTTGTAGGGGTGCTCATCTCACACAAGGGCACCCTCGCACTTAGAACCAAGCACCCTGCCATCAGGATTGAAAGGCCTGCCTTAGGGGTGACTTATAGGTTTTAAGTTCAGTGGCCCCAGAAATAAGGAAACCTATATCAGTTGTAAGTGATGCTAGCACCAGCGTACACAGGCTGCAATGGCAGGCCTGTAATCACAATTTGAGCGGTCTCTCAAGGTGGAATAATACATGCTTCAGCCCATGGGAGATCCCTGGTGTACCTTAGTCCTGGGTACCTTAGTACCATGTACTAGGGACTTATCAGGGTACATCAGTAGCCAATCTGGAGTGTACCTAAGTACTCACCATGTCCAATTTAGGGAAGAAGCACAGAGACTGGGGTCCTGATTAGCAGGATCCCAGTCAGTCTAATCAGAAAAACATAATTACACCAGCAGAAAGTGGGGGTGACCATGAAAGCAGATCCTACTTTCCTACAAGGCGAGTTCCTCTATTTCAGATATGTTAAAAAGAGTGATTAATGTTTTGGAATTATCTCTTCCTACGGTGGAGAAATCCACTGATCCCCTGATTGATGCCCTTTATCAAGGTTTTTATGTGGTGCTTAATTGTTCGTTTAATTGAAAAAAAAATTCATACAAGATTCATTTGAATAACAAAAAAAGATTTGGCTTGAATAAATACGATTAATTAGTACAGACGTGGTTGTTTGACATTTCTTCCGCGGCCTATTGACTTTGTGAAATAGTGATCAGCATTGGCATTTTCTTTAGTTTCTTATCTTTATCAAGGTCAGACAGGGGTGGAGCCTGTTCCCAGGTGTCAGGCTGGATCTGAAAACTTTTGCTGAGCAATACCATTTTACGAGGTCTATTGGGTGGGTCCATTTGGCTCCACATGACGTACTCATCATCTGTAGCATCTGTTATGATGTTGCACTACCTACATAGGCATCACCCAGGTGCTCGGACATCAGTTATTTTCTTTCCGTGCCAGTTAAGCACCGATCTGGGAAGAACTACCCCTCTGTCGCTTTTTGGCAGGTTTTTTCGCAACTTTTTGTCGGATTCTGAATTTTACCAACTTTATGTGCAAGGGATCTCTTCGAGGAAGACCGGTTTCAAATAGTGCAGGGCCTGCCACCGCATAATGTAGGTTACCGACTCCCTCCTCATCTGTCTCTGGTGTCTCGAGCGCAACCACGACTCAAAGTCGTGCTCGTACTGCCGGGTCGTGGTTTCGAAGGCCTTGAGGGAGAGGGCGATGAAGCTCCTTGTGGCCCGGCAATCGACACAGTCGAGTGAGACTCTGCGGAGGTACCGGTCCTGATTGAGGAAGAGGAGGTCGGTGGGACTGCTCCCGAAGTCCTAAGTGCTCTTAAACCGACCCGAGGTCCTCGGGACACTCAGGGAAGAGGCATAATAATAAGAAGAAGTCCAAGTGGACTTCATCTTCACTTCAGATGTCGTTTTTCAAAGAGAGAGGTAAGGAGCACCGACGCTCTAAGCACAGTTCCAAGGAGTCAGTGTGTGGGTTGACTTCACGCCTCCCTCCCTTTCCGGGAGCTGGAGCAACCCCCGCTCAAATAAAAGAGCTTTACAAGGCCATGTGCTGCATATTTGAGTGGACCGACTGGCCTGGTGAGCCTTCAGGCCCCACGTGGTTGGAAAAGGGTCCATCGGGTTCGACGCTGTCGGCTCTGGTCACGGCGCTGATGAGGCCTCATGGATCCGATCCAGGTTGGCGCCGGTTGTGCCAACGTGACCTCCTACGGTATCGGACCCTAAGTTGGTGCCTGCGGCGCTGCCGGTGCCCATCGGGGGTGCCAGCCCCAGCCTCCTCCCCAACGATACGGAGCCAGATCGACGTCGCTAGATTCCGATTCCGACGTTGGTTGAACCCAGGGGTTCGATGTTGTCGCATGAGCACTTTGAGGATGTGCCAAGCTCAGGAGAGGAATGGGAGGGATCTATGGACCCTCTGGAACACCAGGATGTCTCTGAAAAGCATTTTGACTGGTATGGGGAACTTGCTGAAGCCAGTGGACTGGACACTTCTCCATATACTGACATGCTTTCTCCGTCAACAGTGGCTACATAGAGATATACATTTCTGAAAAGTAGACACAATTCTGAATTTATCAAGGGGTCATTTGTGTAGATCCTTCATGTTTTTTTATAGAAACTAACAGTTGAAAATAAACAATATTGAAATTAAGTTATAAAAAACAACCATTTGTGCCAACGTTTTCACCTGTAACTTCTTCTAAGTATGACAGATTTTTTAAAGCAATATACTGTTACATCTGCTGAACCCTATCTGAGCTGCATCTGAGCTAGAAATATCTAGGTTAGGTAGGTTTCCCTAGATGGCCTCCGAGCCTGCGACCAAAAACTCTGGTGACCCCCTTGCAAAACCAGGTCGTTTTGTACAGGAGGCCTGTGCACACGTAATAGTAATATGCAGAGCAATATCTGCGAATTGAAAATTCTGCTATAGTGGGAAAAACACAACAAGAACAATAGAACAGATAATAAACAGGAACACTGCAAGTATGCTTTCAAGTAATGGCGTGTATAGGAATCCACGGACCCAGAATCGGTTATCGCCACAGGTCAAGTGATTCAGCAGCGTACTCGCTGCCCCGGTTAGCAGTCTTCCAGGAGGACTATTGACACTGGATTGAGCCTTTCCCGGCTCTCACCCACCCACACACAGCTACTTCAAGACTCTGATTTGGAGTTTCACACCATAGGATATATAAACGGGTCCGTGGATTCCTATACACGCCATTACTTGAAAGCACCATTCCCTATACAGCCGGGACGGTAGTACAACCAGCGGAAAGATCTTCCAACTCCCAACTACTTGCCTCTTAGCCCTGAAGAAGTTGTGGGTTTTCCACTCTGACGAAACACGTGTTGGCTGGGCAATCGATCTCCATTAAATACAGAGAACATGTGATACTTGCAGTGTTCCTGTTTATTATCTGTTCTATTGTTCTTGTTGTGTTTTTCCCACTATTGCAGACTTTTCAATTCGCAGATATTGCTCTGCATAATACTATTACGTGTGCACAGGCCTCCTGTACAAAAATGTGTTGACCTTGTGTCTATCTTAGGGATTTAGGGTTATCCCCTAGCCTGTAGCACCGCACCTCACTAAAGCACCATTACACACTGACGTACAAAGGAGTAGGCGCCATCGCATACCGCATAAGATTTAAACCCCATCTCGCATTGACCAGGTCGTTTTGTGATAGGTAATTTTGAAGTCTCCACAATACATTTTGGGCCCTTCCCTGCCCGGTGTACTTGGCCCACCTATACAAGTGAGGTACCATTTTTATCTCATCCCTAGGGGAATGCTGGGTGGTAGGAAATTTGTGTCTGCCCATTGATCTCACAACTTTTCCTCACAGAAATGTGAGAAAAATTTGATTTTTTTCAGCTAAATTTGAAGCTTCCACGGAATTCTGGATATGTAAATATTGGGGGCTCCTCACATGCCATACCTCCTTGGACTCCCCCGGATGTCTAGTTTTCAGAAATTTTTGGATTAGGTAGGTTTCACTAGATGGCCGCCGAGCCCGGAACCAAAAACACAGGTGATCCCCTTGCAAAACTAAGTCGTTTTGTAATAGGTAATTTTGATGTCACCACAATACGTTTTGGTCCCTTCCCTGCCGCGGGTACTTGGCCCACCCACACAAGTGAGGTACTGTGAGAAGTTGGCCTGGTATATGATGTTCACTAGTTAAAGTGACCACCTTGTACCATGCCAAGCAACCCTTATGGTGTGGTTGTAAGTCAACCTTTTCGGACTAGCTGCCCTAGTGGTAGCGTAGGCTAAGCAGTCTTTGAGGCGAAACTCGTTAAAGCGTGTTAAGCAGGCTGTTTTACCATATGTAACCCCCCTTTATACCAATGAAAGGACACCACACAGATATATATTCAAAATATATATGTATTTATTACTCAAAGTATCCCCTAGACTCTTTATGAGCACAGGAGCACAAATCGTTAAACAAGAAAGTATTACAATATACAGAAGTTGCACTTTATATGGATGGGCCCTGGTGGCCACTCAAACCATATACTAAAATAGTGGTATAACTACCACGAACAGGAAAGGGAAAAGGCCTAGGGCCTCTAGAATCGCTGGGCCTACAAGGAGCTAACTTCAGTTAGTGACCAGGAGGTCCACGGGTCGCGTGTGCAGTGAGGAAAGTTACACGCGGGCTCCCATAGGTTTTCAATGGGTGCGTAAAAGTTCAAAAGTTACTGCTTGAAGGGTCTTCTGGATGGACTACGAACTTAAGACTTAAAACACAGACACTAGAGATGTTTCTCTACACTTGGGCACCGGAGTGCCAGCTTTACCTCACCCACAGGAAGCGGGTGCATAGGTCTCGAAGTGCGTCGGGTTTCGTCTATCGATTCAATGGAGCCTGATGACAAAGATGCTGCAGGCGGTCGGTCCAGAAGAGATGCGGTGGATCCAAGAGTGGATCGGAGTTGTAGAAGACCTGAAAGCAGAGGGGACAGTGTTCACAGTCACTAGCCAGTGACCGGCGTGGCACCAGGTAGGTACCAGGCGATGTCGGGTGCAAACAGGTGATGAGGTGTAGCTTGTCTCCGCAGCCACGTGGTCCCTGAAGATCGACGACGTCCAGGAGTCGAGTCACGAGCTGTCCCACGCAGGCTCTCGCTGTCGGCGGTGTCGGCGACTCGAAAGAAGCAAACAAGCCTTGGCGAAGGCAGGAGTCGTGGAAAGTAAAGGAAGCTGATTGTTCTGACCAGCAAGGTCAGACGGGCTGCTCCTTTGGAGAGCAGCTGGGGCCAGTCTGGAGCAACCAGACCAGCGTCGTTGATTTCAAGTTAGGTCACCAAAATGGCAACTAGCCGACGGGCCAGGGACCGGGCAGGCGCGTCGAGATGCAAAGTGCAGAGGGGCCCCACGCAGATCGTGGAGATGCTGGAGGGCTCACCTTTGGTGCAGATGCTGCTCGGGTGTTGGGCTTCTCAGGACCCAAAGCACAACTTGGATGGAGCCTCTGTTGTCGCGCTTGCAGCTTGTCGTCGGTCTTTCAAGATGGCTGGCTCCACGTGTCTCGATGCCTCCACGGGTTCCTTCTTTGCAGGGACTGTGGATCGGGCGGTGAGAGGTCTGGAGGTCCAGGTCTTGTCGGGCTCTGGGCTCGGGCTCCGGCGGGAGGCGGCGGCAAAGCAGACGTCGAATAGCTGGCTGGTGCTTGCGTTAGCAAGATGGTCACTCCCTGACCATAGGGGAGATTTCCTTCTGTCCTCTGTGCAGCAGAGCGTCGAAGTTCCCGTCTTCTTCTTGTAGTTAAGTTGATTCCAGGATGTCTGAAGTCTTAGGACACAGCTCCTACCTTTAAGCGGATTCTAGGGGCCGGACTACCTGCTAGGTCCCTCCCTAAGGGTGGGACCAGGAAGGGGGGTGGTTACACCCCCAATCCTTTGTCCAGCTCGCCCCAGGTCCGGGGCTGGTGTGCCCCAGGACCGGTTTGAACTGGCATATGCACCGAGGCTCCTTGTGAGCCTCAGGCATGTCTGATTCCATTCAAGCCCTACCTGACCAATACACAAAATCCTGTCTGGGGTGGTGCTCGCACCTCCCCTGACAGGAAACCCTTTGTCCACGTCTCCCAAGCTGGAAGGACTCCCAGCAGCAGGAGGACAGACTTGTGTCTGTGGTGGCAGCATCCATTTTGTGGAGCTGAGGCTATGTCTGATTTTACCCGGGTTTCAGGTACTGTACATGTCGTGTCCCTCTAGAAGGGTGGAATGCTAACTCCGTCGCCAGAATTGGCGAGGGGTTAGTATTCTCATTCGTATGACACCTTACTCGACATGTTTTGATAAAGCCAAACCAAAGATAGCATTTAACCACGAGGTTCATAATGCACTTAAGAGTATATGGTATGACGATATCTGGAAACGGTAGAAAGAAGTTGTTCCGACCACTGCAGACAGGCTCAGCTCATGCCAGAGCACCATCTCACATGGAACCAAGCACTCTGCCTTCAGGATTGTCAAGGCCTGCCATAGGAGTGACTTATAGGTTAACATGTGTCCCATTTTAAGGTTAGGTATAGGTATACTACACCTAAGTAAGAGGTGGTTACACCAACGTACCCCAGCTGAGTGATCAGCCAGTTGTGTCAAATTGCTAGGCCAGGCCAGGCCAGGGGTGGCATAATACATGCTTCAGCCCCTGGTAGGCCTTAGATACACCAATGCCCTGGGTACCTAGTGTACACTGGTACAGGGGCTCACAGGGTGATCCAATTCCAATTGGTTATGCACCTAGGGTGCATAGTGTCAATTTAGTAGAGAGAACAGCAGGCTGGGGGTCTGATTAGCAGGCCCACAGCCTCAATATGTCAAAAACCAGTGAAGCAAAAAGCAAAAATTTGGGGTGACCATAGGATAGCAGACCCTACTCTCCAACACAACCCCCTCCCCCCCCCCCCCAAACGCAGCGCAGGGACATTAAACTAGCCTTGACCAGTCTCATCTTCATGTCCTAAGTGGAAGTACCTGGAGAGACCATCTGCATTCCCATGGTCCGTACCTGGCCGGTGCTCCACTGTAAAGTCCATCCCCTGTAGGGAAATGGACCACCTAAGCAGTTTAGGGTTTTCACCCTTCATCTGATTTAGCCACAAGAGGGGCTTATGGTCGGTCTGAATCTTGAAGTGAGTGCCAAACAAGTATGGCCTCAGCTTCTTCAGGGCCCACACCACAGCAAAGGCCTCCCTCTCAATAGCTGACCAATTCTTCTCTCTGGGGGTCAACCTTCTGCTAATAAAAGCAATGGGTTGGTCTTGACCATCTACATTAAGTTGTGACAGCACAGCTCCCACACCCAACTCAGAAGCATCTGTTTGGACAATAAACTCTTTGGAGTAGTCAGGACTTTTCAGGATAGGTGCAGAGCACATGGCCTTCTTCAGATCATCAAATGCCTTTTGACAGCTTACTGTCCACTGAACCTTTTTGGGCATCTTCTTGGATGTCAGATCATTAAGAGGAGTCACAATGGACCCATAGTTCTTAACAAACTTCCTGTAGTACCCAGTCAAGCCCAAGAAAGCTCGAACTTGAGTCTGGGTGGTTGGAGGAGACCAGTCCTTGATGGATTGTATCTTACTCTCCAGTGGTTGAACTTGGCCTCCACCTACAAGGTGGCCCAAATACACAACCTTACTCTGCCCTATCTGGCACTTAGTAGCCTTGATAGTGAGGTCTGCCTTTTGCAGAGCCTCAAGTACCTTCTTCAGGTGGATCAGGTGATCCTCCCAGGTGGAGCTAAAGACAGCAATGTCATCAAGATATGCTGCACAAAAGTCATCCAACCCAGTAAGGACTTGATTCACCAACCTTTGGAAGGTGGCAGGTGCATTCTTCAGACCAAAGGGCATCACCAAAAATTGATAGTGCCCACCTGGGGTTGAGAATGCTGTTTTGGCCTTAGACTCCTCAGATAATCTGATTTGCCAATAACCAGCTGTCAAGTCAAATGTGTTCAAAAAGTTAGCAGAAGCTAGTTTGTCTATGAGCTCATCTGCCCTTGGAATAGGATGTGCATCTGTCCTAGTGACCGCATTGAGTCCTCTGTAATCCACACAGAACCTCATCTCTCTCTTGCCATCTTTGGTGTGAGGTTTGGGGACCAGAACCACTGGGCTAGCCCAGGGGCTCTCTGAGGGTTCAATGACACCTAATTCCAGCATTTTGTGTACCTCAGCCTTTATACAGTCCCTGACGTGGTCAGGTTGTCTGTAAAGTTTGTTCTTTACAGGCAGACTGTCACCAGTGTCCACCACATGGGTACACCAGTCAGTTTGACTAGGTATCAGTGAGAACATATGTTGAAATGATTGTAGAACCTGTCTACATTCAATCTGCTGATGGTCAGTGAGGTTGCCTCCCAGGGTCACTCCTTCAACTGAACCATCTTCAGGGTTCTGAGACAACAAGTCTGGGAGAGGGTCACTCTCTTCCTCCTGTCCCTCATCTGTAGCCATGAGCAAGCCCATGTCTGCCCTGTCAACATATGCTTTTAACCTGTTAACATGGAGTACCCTGTGGGGACTCCTGGGAGTTCCTAGGTCCACCAAGTAGGTAACCTCTCCCTTCTTTTCCAGGATTGTATGGGGTCCAGACCATTTGTCTTGGAGTGCTGCTGGGGCCACTGGCTCCAGCACCCATACCTTCTGTCCTGGCTGAAACTCAACCAAGACAGCCTTTTGGTCATGCCAAGCTTTCTGTAAGGCCTGGCTTGCCTCAAAGTTTTTGGATGCCGTCTCCATATACTCAGCCATCTTGGAGCGGAGACCAAGTACATAGTCCACTATGTCTTGTTTAGGCTGTTTGAGAGGTAACTCCCATCCTTCCTTCACTAAACACAGTGGGCCTCTTACAGGGTGCCCAAACAACAATTCAAAGGGGCTGTAGCCAACTCCTTTTTGTGGGACCTCTCTGTAAGCAAACAGAAGGCAGGGTAGAAGGATGTCCCATCTTCGCCTGCGCTTTTCAGGTAATCCTTTGATCATACCCTTTAGGGGCTTGTTGAATCTCTCAACAAGCCCATTGCATTGTGGGTGATAAGGAGTGGTGAACTTGTAGTTGACACCACATTCCTTCCACATAGCTGTCAAGTATCCTGACATGAAGTTGGTACCTCTGTCAGAAACCACCTCCTTAGGAAACCCCACTCTGGAGAATACTCCCAGCAGGGCCCTGGCCACAACAGGAGCTGTAGTGGTCCTAAGGGGAATTGCCTCTGGGTACCTGGTGGCATGATCCACTACCACCAGTATAAATCTGTGCCCAGATGCAGTGGGAGGATCCATGGGACCCACTATATCTATTCCCACTCTTTCAAAGGGGACCCCCACCACAGGTAGTGGTATTAGGGGGGCCTTTATTGTGCCACCTGATTTGCCACTGGCTTGGCAGGTCACACAGGAGCGACAAAACTCCTTGGTATCTTTATTCATGTGAGGCCAGTGAAAGTGAGGGACAAGCCTGTCCCAAGTCTTGTTCTGGCCTAAGTGTCCTGTTAGAGGAATATCATGGGCCAAGGTAAGAAGGAAGCCCCTAAATTGCAGAGGTATAACCAACCACCAGGTTTTGGGTCTCTAGCCTCTGAATAAAGGAGCCCATCATCCCAATACACTTTATGGGTACCTTGAGCATTCCCAGCAGCCTCAGCAGCAGCCAGCTGTCTGAGGGGTTCAAGAGATGGACAGGATAACTGAGCCTGCCCCAAGTCAGCCCTGGAAGGTCCCCCTGTCCCCAGAAACTCAACCTGATCAGGTTCAAGCTCTTCAGGGACAGTTCCTTCAGGGTTCTCTAGATCATCTTCCTGGGAAGGCTGATCATCACTTGGAGGCAGGGGGGAAGGCACAGCCTTAACCCTCCTGTTCTTCTTCTTGGTAGGTGCTTGGTCCATTGTTCCAGGATCCAAGACCTGTGGTTCAGTAAGGCACTTTTTGGCCTGTGACCTGGTCACAGCAAGGACATGTGGTGATATACCTAACATCTCTGCATGTGTCCTGTACTCCACTTCTGACCATAGAGAACTCTCTAGGTCATTGCCCAACAAACATTCTACTGGGAGGTCTGCACTAACCACAACCCTTTTTTTTTTTTTTTTTTTTTTTTTTTTAAAAACCTTTATTTGTGCATATTAAAAGAACAAATACGGGCCTACAACCATCAGGCCGGCCACAAAACGGTTAAGCACTGAGACAAACATTACATCCCCTGTGCATCAATGGTCAAGATTAGCAACGATTCAGGAGTTATACACTGGAGAGATCCTTGACACCAGGGGAAGGAGAAGTGAAGGTTAATTTTAAGGTTTTCAAAATAATTTTATCGAGGAAAAAGTCAGTAGAGGATAGGACCAAGGAGATTCGAGTCCGCAAGATGGCTTCATCACACGGGAGAGCAGCAGCATCATTAAAAACGGCCATAGAAAATCTCAGACAGTGAGGCGATGCAGTTATATAACAGGATAGTCACATGAGTAAATACGCACCCCTCCAAAGCCGCCCCCACTCAATCCACCCCACACCCGGACCCCGAATCGGAAACAAGGAGAGCGCAGAGACATAGAAGAAAAAGGCCCATAGAACTAAAAAGAAACAGTAAATTACCCCCCCACCCTACACCAATGCGGAGGCTACGGCCTGCCCCCACCCCAGCATAGTGCCTGTCGCCCAATGAACCCGAAATATAGACAAGAGAGAAAGTAGGAATAAAGGAAAGAAAATAAGAAAACAAAGAAGAAAGCGGGGAGGAGCCCACGTAACCTCGGAGCGCCCGAAACCACCGGCCAACTACGTCTCCACACACTGAGAACCCACTACACACAAAGGCGGTCGTGTGAAGATAACGTGTCACAACAATATAATGAAGGCAGACAATTCGCGACGAGTGCGCACAACATATGCAGACAGTTCCAGTCCCAGTCCAGCCCATCCGTGAAACCATGAGGATAGAAATCAATCTAGCCCTGGCCCGATCGCGGGCGTAAGATTAGACTAGCCCCCACATGAAGGCCCCGCAGCCCGTGCAGACAAAGACAATATGGCCGCTGGGGAGAAGATGGAGAAGTAAAGTCACAAAATGGCCGCCGATCATCTATTGAGGTCCCCTTGTGCACCATATAAAATCCAGACCTGGCCTGTAAAGTACAGGAGTTCCACATAAAAGAAGCCGTAGGCCACCGTGAACGGTTCCTCGAGGACGTCAGGTGTCGCTCAGCTGGATACTCTTGCGGGCGCGGTGAGGCAGGCAACAACAAAGCAGGCAGCAATGAACGGGGAAACAAAGTGTCCACAATTGAGCAGGAGATCGATTGATCCTGGGTGCCGGGAAAGCCAGATGCAGACACCAGTGTAGCACGGTTATACCCAGTCGTTGCGTCCCCGCAAGAGGACAGAAGCACTGGCAGACCCACGTCTTGTTGAGAACAAACGGGGCGCTCACGACCCGCAGCCGACAGTATGGAGTCGAACTGCTCACTCAGCGTTTGCAAGCCAACACACAATTGCAGACGAAAGTCCCGCAGGGCAGCCAGAACGGAGCCGCATGTCAGCGGAAGCTGCGCCCCCACATCGGCAGCAATCCGGGACGGCACTGTGGAGCTGGAGTCTGGTAGAGGGAGGGCGAAGCGGGCAGCGGGCGAGACCGGAGCATCACCCCCCAGCAGGGAGCAGGCAATCAACGCCATATTTTACCGCTGAACGGTACAGTGGCCAGGGGGGGGATCGTAACAAGGAGGCAATTCCCCGCAGGTCTGCGCCGCAACAGATGAAAGCCAACAGTCGCTTCCCCTCCCTCGGACTCTCTTTGCAGCCGACTAGGCAATAGAAGAAGGGGGTCTGTAGCCTTCCACAGCGCGGGCCACAGAGCGGGGCAGGAGACCCGCCACACCGGGGCTTACCCTATAGCTCCAGCCCGTCAGGTGAAAGGTGAAGGAGGTGTCCGGGCGTCTCTCCCCCGGCTCGTCTGGCGACAGTCCGTGGTGTGAGGCGGGATCGGGGTCGCGGGGCTCAGATTTGCGCCGGGGGTCCAGTGACTGCGGAGCTTCCAGGGGGCCGGCCAAGGCCACAATGGAGCAGGGGTCCAGCGCGGAGAACAAAGGCACCAAGAGCTCCGGCATCCGGGCGGGCTCAGACTCCGGGAAAGCGGCGGCGCGGTCAGCGCGTCGTCGCGCACGTTGCACCTCGAAAATCGGCGAGGATAGGAATCAGGATGATAGTCCGAGGCCAAGGGCCGGCGGAGCCGGGCGCTCAAGCGTCTGCTCCGGTCGCCATCTTGGCTCCTCCCCGAACCACAACCCTTTTGAGGCCAGTTACCCCTCCCCATGAGAAGTTAACAATAGCCACACTATGTGAAGTAGTGGCATTGCTGGCATTGGTCACCAGGTAATTCTCACCTGGTATGTACTGTCCAGGATCCACAAAGCCTGGTGTCACCATAGTGACACTGGCACATGTGTCCCTGTAGGCTTGAGCCTCTTTTTCATTTATTAAATGAGTCTGTCTGTACTTGCCCAGGTTACTGGGGCTCACAGTCAGGGACAAATCCATGTCCCCATCACAGATCAAGACTGCCTGTGTCAGGGTTCTGTCTACGTCAGAATCTCCTTCAGTTCCCATAGTGATTCCCACTACACCCTTTGTCTGGGGACCAACACTGCTAACAGTAGTACTGGGAGCAGGTGCCTTAGGGGCAACAGTGTTGGGGGCTCCACCGTTCTTACAATCACTAGTCCAGTGAGTTGTATTTTTGCAAGATTTGCACCAGGGTTTCTTTGGACCTTCTTTCTTCTTCCCTTTAGGCTGGGACCCACCCTCGTTAGTACTAGTTTGGGGCCCTGTTGAAGACTTCTGGTCTTTAGATTTCTGATCTCCACCCTTTTGGTCTGTTTTCTTCTGATCACCCCCTTGGCCCTGGTTCTGGTTCTTTTGCTTAACCCTGGTTCTGACCCATTTGTCTGCCTTCTTTCCCAATTCTTGGGGAGAGGTCAGATCTGAGTCAACCAAGTGTTGATGCAGTTGCTGGTTCTGACAGTTATTTAAAATCTGTTCTCTCATCATCAAATTGTACAATCCTGTATAATCAGATACCTTACTTCCCAGCAACCAACCCTCCAAAGCCTTAGTGGCACATTCAATGTATTCAGACCAGTCCTGAGTCTGTGTCTTCTGGGTGTCTCTGAACATTAACCTGTACTGTTCAGTGGTTAAGCCTAACCCATCAACTAGGACACTCTTCAGGGCTCTGTAGTTTCTGACATCCTCCTCCCTAACAGTGAGGAGTCTATCTCTGCCTCTTCCTTCAAAGGAGAGCCATAAGATTGCTGCCCACTGGTCTTCAGGAACCTGCTGCACTTTGCAGGCTCTCTCAAGAGCAGTCATCCACTTGTGGATATCATCCCCACTTTTGTAGGGGGGCACAACCTTGGACAGGTTCCTATTATCAAAGACCCTATCTTTGTCCTTAGGGACAATGCTGCCACCAGTGGGTATAGACCCACTCTCTCTAGGTTGCCTAGCTTTACTCAGTTTCTCTTCCATCAGAGCTACTTCTAACTCCTGTATCCTGATTCTCAGCTGAGCTTCCTTCATTCTGGCCTCATGCTCCCTCCTCTGAGGGCTGGTCATCCCCCTTCTGGAGCGACCTTGAGAGCCTCTAGAGGCATGAGAAGCATTAGACTCACCTGAGTGATTCCTCTGCCTCCCAAACCCCTGGTTAAGTCCACTAGGGAGATCCAATGGGATGATCCCATTGTCAGTCCCCAGTAGCCTTAAGTTAGCTGGGCCACGTATAACACTTGGCACTGGGCTAGTTCTCCCTTCAGCCCCACTACCTTCTGTATCAGTACCCTTATCACTTTCATCCTCTGTAGTATGATTCTCGTCTAAGGGGTGACTATTGGAAAGGGGTACCTCAGTAGCATCTTCAGAAGGGGGGCCTCCTGTTCCAGTCCCTAAGGGGCCTAACTGGGAGGCTTTCTTGAGAGCTCTCTGATCTTCATCAGCTTGCAAGAGTTCTCTGAGCTCAGCAGAAGTAGGGTTCTTGGGCTGTTTAAGGCCCCTGATATTTGCCAACTGCCTGAGCTCATTTTGATTTAGGGTAGCAAAGAGAGTTGGTGCCCTCTGGGGGTCACTCTCGACAGAGATGGGTACCTTGGGCCCCTCTGCCCCCTCCATTGCTCTTAAGTGTGGGTGGATGTGTTGCAACTACCTACACTTGGGTTTTCCTACTAAACCTATCTAGTAGTTGTAGTCAGGGTGTGCTACTCCCTTTGCTCTACAACAACTAAGTTCAGTAGAACTTAAGTATATCTAATCTTGTTTTATATGTACCTAAAGGTACCTGTATGATCTTTCAATTGGTAACAAAGAGATTACAGAGGTAAAACACAGCAAGCTCAAATCCAACCGCTGCTCACCAATGTGAGAAGTTGGCCTGGTATATGATGTTCACTAGTTAAAGTGACCACCTTGTACCATGCCAAGCAACCCTTATGGTGTGGTTGTAAGTCAACCTTTTCGGACTAGCTGCCCTAGTGGTAGCATAGGCTAAGCAGTCTTTTAGGCTAAACTCGTTAAAGCGTGTTAAGCAGGCTGGTTTACCAAATGTAACCCCCCTTTATACCAATGAAAGGACACCACACAGATATATATTCAAAATATATATGTATTTATTACTCAAAGTATCCCCTAGACTCTTTATGAGCACAGGAGCACAAATCGTTAAACAAGAAAGTATTACAATATACAGAAGTTGCACTTTATATGGATGGGCCCTGGTGGCCACTCAAACCATATACTAAAATAGTGGTATAAGTACCACGAACAGGAAAGGGAAAAGGCCTAGGGCCTCTAGAATCGCTGGGCGTACAAGGCGCTAACTTCAGTTAGTGACCAGGAGGTCCACGGGTCGCGTGTGCAGTGAGGAAAGTTACACGCGGGCTCCCATAGGTTTTCAATGGGTGCGTCAAAGTTCAAAAGTTACTGCTAGAAGGGTCTTCTGGATGGACTACGAACTTAAGACTTAAAACACAGACACTAGAGATGTTTCTCTACACTTGGGCACCGGAGTGCCAGCTTTACCTCACCCACAGGAAGCGGGTGCATAGGTCTCGAAGTGCGTCGGGTTTCGTCTATCGATTCAATGGAGCCTGATGACAAAGATGCTGCAGGCGGTCGGTCCAGAAGAGATGCGGTGGATCCAAGAGTGGATCGGAGTTGTAGAAGACCTGAAAGCAGAGGGGACAGTGTTCACAGTCACTAGCCAGTGACCGGCGTGGCACCAGGTAGGTACCAGGCGATGTCGGGTGCAAACAGGTGATGAGGTGTAGCTTGTCTCCGCAGCCACGTGGTCCCTGAAGGTCGACGACGTCCAGGAGTCGAGTCACGAGCTGTCCCACGCAGGCTCTCGCTGTCGGCGGTGTCGGCGACTCGAAAGAAGCAAACAAGCCTTGGCAAAGGCAGGAGTCGTGGAAAGTAAAGGAAGCTGATAGTTTTGACCAGCAAGGTCAGAGGGGCTGCTCCTTTGGAGAGCAGCTGGGGCCAGTCTGGAGCAACCAGACCAGCGTAGTTGATTTCAAGTTAGGTCACCAAAATGGCCACTAGCCGACGGGCCAGGGACCGGGCAGGCGCGTCGAGATGCAAAGTGCAGAGGGGCCCCACGCAGATCGTGGAGATGCTGGAGGGCTCACCTTTGGTGCAGATGCTGCTCGGGTGTTGGGCTTCTCAGGACCCAAAGCACAACTTGGAGGGAGCCTCTGTTGTCGCGCTTGCAGCTTGTCGTCGGTCTTTCAAGATGGCTGGCTCCACGTGTCTCGATGCCTCCACGGGTTCCTTCTTTGCAGGGACTGTGGATCGGGCGGTGAGAGGTCTGGAGGTCCAAGTCTTGTCGGGCTCTGGGCTCTGGCTCCGGCGGGAGGTGGCGGCAAAGCAGACGTCGAATAGCTGGTTGGTGCTTGCGTTAGCAAGATGGTCATCCCCTGACCATAGGGGAGATTTCCTTCTGTCCTCTGTGCAGCAGAGCGTCGAAGTTCCCGCCTTTTTCTTGTAGTTAAGTTGATTCCAGGATGTCTGAAGTCTTAGGACACAGCTCCTACCTTTAAGCGGATTCTAGGGGCCGGACTACCTGCTAGGTCCCTCCCTAAGGGTGGGACCAGGAAGGGGGGTGGTTACACCCCCAATCCTTTGTCCAGCTCGCCCCAGGTCCGGGGCTGGTGTGCCCCAGGACCGGTTTGAACTGGCATATGCACTGAGGCTCCTTGTGAGCCTCAGGCATGTCTGATTCCATTCAAGCCCTACCTGACCAATACACAAAATCCTGTCTGGGGTGGTGCTCGCACCTCCCCTGGCAGGAAACCCTTTGTCCACGTCTCCCAAGCTGGAAGGACTCCCAGCAGCAGGAGGGCAGACTTGTGTCTGTGGTGGCAGCATCCATTTTGTGGAGCTGAGGCTATGTCTGATTTTACCCGGGTTTCAGGTACTGTACATGTCGTGTCCCTCTAGAAGGGTGGAATGCTAACCCCGTCGCCAGAATTGGCGAGGGGTTAGTATTCTCATTCGTATGACACCTTACTCGACATGTTTTGATAAAGCCAAACCAAAGATAGCATTTAACCGTGAGGTTCATAATGCACTTAAGAGTATATGGTATGACGATATCTGGAAACGGTAGAAAGAAGTTGTTCCGACCACTGCAGACAGGCTCAGCTCATGCCAGAGCACCATCTCACATGGAACCAAGCACTCTGCCTTCAGGATTGTCAAGGCCTGCCATAGGAGTGACTTATAGGTTAACATGTGTCCCATTTTAAGGTTAGGTATAGGTATACTACACCTAAGTAAGAGGTGGTTACACCAACTTACCCCAGCTGAGTGATCAGCCAGTTGTGTCAAATTGCTAGGCCAGGCCAGGGGTGGCATAATATATGCTTCAGCCCCTGGTAGGCCTTAGATACACCAATGCCCTGGGTACCTAGTGTACACTGGTACAGGGGCTCACAGGGTGATCCAATTCCAATTGGTTATGCACCTAGGGTGCATAGTGTCAATTTAGTAGAGAGAACAGCAGGCTGGGGGTCTGATTAGCAGGCCCACAGCCTCAATATGTCAAAAACCAGTGAAGCAAAAAGCAAAAATTTGGGGTGACCATATGATAGCAGACCCTACTCTCCAACACAACCCCCCCCCCCCAAACGCAGGGACATTAAACTAGCCTTGACCAGTCTCATCTTCATGTCCTAAGTGGAAGTACCTGGAGAGACCATTTGCATTCCCATGGTCCGTACCTGGCCGGTGCTCCACTGTAAAGTCCATCCCCTGTAGGGAAATGGACCACCTAAGCAGTTTAGGGTTTTCACCCTTCATCTGATTTAGCCACAAGAGGGGCTTATGGTCGGTCTGAATCTTGAAGTGAGTGCCAAACAAGTATGGCCTCAGCTTCTTCAGGGCCCACACCACAGCAAAGGCCTCCCTCTCAATAGCTGACCAATTCTTCTCTCTGGGGGTCAACCTTCTGCTAATAAAAGCAATGGGTTGGTCTTGACCATCTACATTAAGTTGTGACAGCACAGCTCCCACACCCAACTCAGAAGCATCTGTTTGGACAATAAACTCTTTGGAGTAGTCAGGACTTTTCAGGATAGGTGCAGAGCACATGGCCTTCTTCAGGTCATCAAATGCCTTTTGACAGCTTACTGTCCACTGAACCTTTCTGGGCATCTTCTTGGATGTCAGATCATTAAGAGGAGTCACAATGGACCCATAGTTCTTAACAAACTTCCTGTAGTACCCAGTCAAGCCCAAGAAAGCTCGAACTTGAGTCTGGGTGGTTGGAGGAGACCAGTCCTTGATGGATTGTATCTTACTCTCCAGTGGTTGAACTTGGCCTCCACCTACAAGGTGGCCCAAATACACAACCTTACTCTGCCCTATCTGGCACTTAGTAGCCTTGATAGTGAGGCCTGCCTTTTGCAGAGCCTCAAGTACCTTCTTCAGGTGGGTCAGGTGATCCTCCCAGGTGGAGCTAAAGACAGCAATGTCATCAAGATATGCTGCACAAAAGTCATCCAACCCAGTAAGGACTTGATTCACCAACCTTTGGAAGGTGGCAGGTGCATTCTTCAGACCAAAGGGCATCACCAAAAATTGGTAGTGCCCACCTGGGGTTGAGAATGCTGTTTTGGCCTTAGACTCCTCAGCTAATCTGATTTGCCAATAGCCAGCTGTCAAATGAAATGTGCTAAAAAACTTAGCAGAAGCCAGTTTATCTATGAGCTCATCTGCCCTTGGAATAGGATGTGCATCTGTCCTAGTGACAGCATTAAGTCCTCTGTAATCCACACAGAACCTCATCTCTCTCTTGCCAACTTTGGTGTGAGGTTTGGGGACCAGAACCACTGGGCTAGCCCAGGGGCTCTCTGAGGGTTCAATGACACCTAATTCCAGCATTTTGTGTACCTCAGCCTTTATACAGTCCCTGACGTGGTCAGGTTGTCTGTAAAGTTTGTTCTTTACAGGCAGACTGTCACCAGTGTCCACCACATGGGTACACCAGTCAGTTTGACTAGGTATCAGTGAGAACATATGTTGAAATGATTGTAGAACCTGTCTACATTCAATCTGCTGCTGGTCAGTGAGGTTGCCTCCCAGGGTCACTCCTTCAACTGAACCATCTTCAGGGTTCTGAGACAACAAGTCTGGGAGAGGGTCACTCTCTTCCTCCTGTCCCTCATCTGTAGCCATGAGCAAGCCCATGTCTGCCCTGTCAACATATGCTTTTAACCTGTTAACATGGAGCATCCCTGCGGGGACTCCTGGGAGTTCCTAGGTCCACCAAGTAGGTAACCTCTCCCTTCTTTTCCAGGATTGTATGGGGTCCAGACCATTTGTCTTGGAGTGCTGCTGGGGCCACTGGCTCCAGCACCCATACCTTCTGTCCTGGCTGAAACTCAACCAAGACAGCCTTTTGGTCATGCCAAGCTTTCTGTAAGGCCTGGCTTGCCTCAAGGTTTTTGGATGCCGTCTCCATATACTCAGCCATCCTGGAGCGGAGACCAAGTACATAGTCCACTATGTCTTGTTTAGGCTGTTTGAGAGGTAACTCCCATCCTTCCTTCACTAAACACAGTGGGCCTCTTACAGGGTGCCCAAACAACAATTCAAAGGGGCTGTAGCCAACTCCTTTTTGTGGGACCTCTCTGTAAGCAAACAGAAGGCAGGGTAGAAGGATGTCCCATCTTCGCCTGCGCTTTTCAGGTAATCCTTTGATCATACCCTTTAGGGGCTTGTTGAATCTCTCAACAAGCCCATTGCATTGTGGGTGATAAGGAGTGGTGAACTTGTAGTTGACACCACATTCCTTCCACATAGCTGTCAAGTATCCTGACATGAAGTTGGTACCTCTGTCAGAAACCACCTCCTTAGGAAACCCCACTCTGGAGAATACTCCCAGCAGGGCCCTGGCCACAACAGGAGCTGTAGTGGTCCTAAGGGGAATTGCCTCTGGGTACCTGGTGGCATGATCCACTACCACCAGTATAAATCTGTGCCCAGATGCAGTGGGAGGATCCATGGGACCCACTATATCTATTCCCACTCTTTCAAAGGGGACCCCCACCACAGGTAGTGGTATTAGGGGGGCCTTTATTGTGCCACCTGATTTGCCACTGGCTTGGCAGGTCACACAGGAGCGACAAAACTCCTTGGTATCTTTATTCATGTGAGGCCAGTGAAAGTGAGGGACAAGCCTGTCCCAAGTCTTGTTCTGGCCTAAGTGTCCTGTTAGAGGAATATCATGGGCCAAGGTAAGAAGGAAGCCCCTAAATTGCAGAGGTATAACCAACCTCCTGGTTGCACCAGGTTTTGGGTCTCTAGCCTCTGAATAAAGGAGCCCATCATCCCAATACACTTTATGGGTACCTTGAGCATTCCCAGCAGCCTCAGCAGCAGCCAGCTGTCTGAGGGGTTCAAGAGATGGACAGGATAACTGAGCCTGCCCCAAGTCAGCCCTGGAAGGTCCCCCTGTCCCCAGAAACTCAACCTGATCAGGTTCAAGCTCTTCAGGGACAGTTCCTTCAGGGTTCTCTAGATCATCTTCCTGGGAAGGCTGATCATCACTTGGAGGCAGGGGGGAAGGCACAGCCTTAACCCTCCTGTTCTTCTTCTTGGTAGGTGCTTGGTCCATTGTTCCAGGATCCAAGACCTGTGGTTCAGTAAGGCACTTTTTGGCCTGTGACCTGGTCACAGCAAGGACATGTGGTGATATACCTAACATCTCTGCATGTGTCCTGTACTCCACTTCTGACCATAGAGAACTCTCTAGGTCATTGCCCAACAAACATTCTACTGGGAGGTCTGCACTAACCACAACCCTTTTTTTTTTTTTTTTTTTTTTTTTTTAAAAACCTTTATTTGTGCATATTAAAAGAACAAATACGGGCCTACAACCATCAGGCCGGCCACAAAACGGTTAAGCACTGAGACAAACATTACATCCCCTGTGCATCAATGGTCAAGATTAGCAACGATTCAGGAGTTATACACTGGAGAGATCCTTGACACCAGGGGAAGGAGAAGTGAAGGTTAATTTTAAGGTTTTCAAAATAATTTTATCGAGGAAAAAGTCAGTAGAGGATAGGACCAAGGAGATTCGAGTCCGCAAGATGGCTTCATCACACGGGAGAGCAGCAGCATCATTAAAAACGGCCATAGAAAATCTCAGACAGTGAGGCGATGCAGTTATATAACAGGATAGTCACATGAGTAAATACGCACCCCTCCAAAGCCGCCCCCACTCAATCCACCCCACACCCGGACCCCGAATCGGAAACAAGGAGAGCGCAGAGACATAGAAGAAAAAGGCCCATAGAACTAAAAAGAAACAGTAAATTACCCCCCCACCCTACACCAATGCGGAGGCTACGGCCTGCCCCCACCCCAGCATAGTGCCTGTCGCCCAATGAACCCGAAATATAGACAAGAGAGAAAGTAGGAATAAAGGAAAGAAAATAAGGAAACAAAGAAGAAAGCGGGGAGGAGCCCACGTAACCTCGGAGCGCCCGAAACCACCGGCCAACTACGTCTCCACACACTGAGAACCCACTACACACAAAGGCGGTCGTGTGAAGATAACGTGTCACAACAATATAATGAAGGCAGACAATTCGCGACGAGTGCGCACAACATATGCAGACAGTTCCAGTCCCAGTCCAGCCCATCCGTGAAACCATGAGGATAGAAATCAATCTAGCCCTGGCCCGATCGCGGGCGTAAGATTAGACTAGCCCCCACATGAAGGCCCCGCAGCCCGTGCAGACAAAGACAATATGGCCGCTGGGGAGAAGATGGAGAAGTAAAGTCACAAAATGGCCGCCGATCATCTATTGAGGTCCCCTTGTGCACCATATAAAATCCAGACCTGGCCTGTAAAGTACAGGAGTTCCACATAAAAGAAGCCGTAGGCCACCGTGAACGGTTCCTCGAGGACGTCAGGTGTCGCTCAGCTGGATACTCTTGCGGGCGCGGTGAGGCAGGCAACAACAAAGCAGGCAGCAATGAACGGGGAAACAAAGTGTCCACAATTGAGCAGGAGATCGATTGATCCTGGGTGCCGGGAAAGCCAGATGCAGACACCAGTGTAGCACGGTTATACCCAGTCGTTGCGTCCCCGCAAGAGGACAGAAGCACTGGCAGACCCACGTCTTGTTGAGAACAAACGGGGCGCTCACGACCCGCAGCCGACAGTATGGAGTCGAACCGCTCACTCAGCGTTTGCAAGCCAACACACAATTGCAGACGAAAGTCCCGCAGGGCAGCCAGAACGGAGCCGCATGTCAGCGGAAGCTGCGCCCCCACATCGGCAGCAATCCGGGACGGCACTGTGGAGCTGGAGTCTGGTAGAGGGAGGGCGAAGCGGGCAGCGGGCGAGACCGGAGCATCACCCCCCAGCAGGGAGCAGGCAATCAACGCCATATTTTACCGCTGAACGGTACAGTGGCCAGGGGGGGGATCGTAACAAGGAGGCAATTCCCCGCAGGTCTGCGCCGCAACAGATGAAAGCCAACAGTCGCTTCCCCTCCCTCGGACTCTCTTTGCAGCCGACTAGGCAATAGAAGAAGGGGGTCTGTAGCCTTCCACAGCGCGGGCCACAGAGCGGGGCAGGAGACCCGCCACACCGGGGCTTACCCTATAGCTCCAGCCCGTCAGGTGAAAGGTGAAGGAGGTGTCCGGGCGTCTCTCCCCCGGCTCGTCTGGCGACAGTCCGTGGTGTGAGGCGGGATCGGGGTCGCGGGGCTCAGATTTGCGCCGGGGGTCCAGTGACTGCGGAGCTTCCAGGGGGCCGGCCAAGGCCACAATGGAGCAGGGGTCCAGCGCGGAGAACAAAGGCACCAAGAGCTCCGGCATCCGGGCGGGCTCAGACTCCGGGAAAGCGGCGGCGCGGTCAGCGCGTCGTCGCGCACGTTGCACCTCGAAAATCGGCGAGGATAGGAATCAGGATGATAGTCCGAGGCCAAGGGCCGGCGGAGCCGGGCGCTCAAGCGTCTGCTCCGGTCGCCATCTTGGCTCCTCCCCGAACCACAACCCTTTTGAGGCCAGTTACCCCTCCCCATGAGAAGTTAACAATAGCCACACTATGTGAAGTAGTGGCATTGCTGGCATTGGTCACCAGGTAATTCTCACCTGGTATGTACTGTCCAGGATCCACAAAGCCTGGTGTCACCATAGTGACACTGGCACATGTGTCCCTGTAGGCTTGAGCCTCTTTTTCATTTATTAAATGAGTCTGTCTGTACTTGCCCAGGTTACTGGGGCTCACAGTCAGGGACAAATCCATGTCCCCATCACAGATCAAGACTGCCTGTGTCAGGGTTCTGTCTACGTCAGAATCTCCTTCAGTTCCCATAGTGATTCCCACTACACCCTTTGTCTGGGGACCAACACTGCTAACAGTAGTACTGGGAGCAGGTGCCTTAGGGGCAACAGTGTTGGGGGCTCCACCGTTCTTACAATCACTAGTCCAGTGAGTTGTATTTTTGCAAGATTTGCACCAGGGTTTCTTTGGACCTTCTTTCTTCTTCCCTTTAGGCTGGGACCCACCCTCGTTAGTACTAGTTTGGGGCCCTGTTGAAGACTTCTGGTCTTTAGATTTCTGATCTCCACCCTTTTGGTCTGTTTTCTTCTGATCACCCCCTTGGCCCTGGTTCTGGTTCTTTTGCTTAACCCTGGTTCTGACCCATTTGTCTGCCTTCTTTCCCAATTCTTGGGGAGAGGTCAGATCTGAGTCAACCAAGTGTTGATGCAGTTGCTGGTTCTGACAGTTATTTAAAATCTGTTCTCTCATCATCAAATTGTACAATCCTGTATAATCAGATACCTTACTTCCCAGCAACCAACCCTCCAAAGCCTTAGTGGCACATTCAATGTATTCAGACCAGTCCTGAGTCTGTGTCTTCTGGGTGTCTCTGAACATTAACCTGTACTGTTCAGTGGTTAAGCCTAACCCATCAACTAGGACACTCTTCAGGGCTCTGTAGTTTCTGACATCCTCCTCCCTAACAGTGAGGAGTCTATCTCTGCCTCTTCCTTCAAAGGAGAGCCATAAGATTGCTGCCCACTGGTCTTCAGGAACCTGCTGCACTTTGCAGGCTCTCTCAAGAGCAGTCATCCACTTGTGGATATCATCCCCACTTTTGTAGGGGGGCACAACCTTGGACAGGTTCCTATTATCAAAGACCCTATCTTTGTCCTTAGGGACAATGCTGCCACCAGTGGGTATAGACCCACTCTCTCTAGGTTGCCTAGCTTTACTCAGTTTCTCTTCCATCAGAGCTACTTCTAACTCCTGTATCCTGATTCTCAGCTGAGCTTCCTTCATTCTGGCCTCATGCTCCCTCCTCTGAGGGCTGGTCATCCCCCTTCTGGAGCGACCTTGAGAGCCTCTAGAGGCATGAGAAGCATTAGACTCACCTGAGTGATTCCTCTGCCTCCCAAACCCCTGGTTAAGTCCACTAGGGAGATCCAATGGGATGATCCCATTGTCAGTCCCCAGTAGCCTTAAGTTAGCTGGGCCACGTATAACACTTGGCACTGGGCTAGTTCTCCCTTCAGCCCCACTACCTTCTGTATCAGTACCCTTATCACTTTCATCCTCTGTAGTATGATTCTCGTCTAAGGGGTGACTATTGGAAAGGGGTACCTCAGTAGCATCTTCAGAAGGGGGGCCTCCTGTTCCAGTCCCTAAGGGGCCTAACTGGGAGGCTTTCTTGAGAGCTCTCTGATCTTCATCAGCTTGCAAGAGTTCTCTGAGCTCAGCAGAAGTAGGGTTCTTGGGCTGTTTAAGGCCCCTGATATTTGCCAACTGCCTGAGCTCATTTTGATTTAGGGTAGCAAAGAGAGTTGGTGCCCTCTGGGGGTCACTCTCGACAGAGATGGGTACCTTGGGCCCCTCTGCCCCCTCCATTGCTCTTAAGTGTGGGTGGATGTGTTGCAACTACCTACACTTGGGTTTTCCTACTAAACCTATCTAGTAGTTGTAGTCAGGGTGTGCTACTCCCTTTGCTCTACAACAACTAAGTTCAGTAGAACTTAAGTATATCTAATCTTGTTTTATATGTACCTAAAGGTACCTGTATGATCTTTCAATTGGTAACAAAGAGATTACAGAGGTAAAACACAGCAAGCTCAAATCCAACCGCTGCTCACCAATGTGAGAAGTTGGCCTGGTATATGATGTTCACTAGTTAAAGTGACCACCTTGTACCATGCCAAGCAACCCTTATGGTGTGGTTGTAAGTCAACCTTTTCGGACTAGCTGCCCTAGTGGTAGCATAGGCTAAGCAGTCTTTTAGGCTAAACTCGTTAAAGCGTGTTAAGCAGGCTGGTTTACCAAATGTAACCCCCCTTTATACCAATGAAAGGACACCACACAGATATATATTCAAAATATATATGTATTTATTACTCAAAGTATCCCCTAGACTCTTTATGAGCACAGGAGCACAAATCGTTAAACAAGAAAGTATTACAATATACAGAAGTTGCACTTTATATGGATGGGCCCTGGTGGCCACTCAAACCATATACTAAAATAGTGGTATAAGTACCACGAACAGGAAAGGGAAAAGGCCTAGGGCCTCTAGAATCGCTGGGCGTACAAGGCGCTAACTTCAGTTAGTGACCAGGAGGTCCACGGGTCGCGTGTGCAGTGAGGAAAGTTACACGCGGGCTCCCATAGGTTTTCAATGGGTGCGTCAAAGTTCAAAAGTTACTGCTAGAAGGGTCTTCTGGATGGACTACGAACTTAAGACTTAAAACACAGACACTAGAGATGTTTCTCTACACTTGGGCACCGGAGTGCCAGCTTTACCTCACCCACAGGAAGCGGGTGCATAGGTCTCGAAGTGCGTCGGGTTTCGTCTATCGATTCAATGGAGCCTGATGACAAAGATGCTGCAGGCGGTCGGTCCAGAAGAGATGCGGTGGATCCAAGAGTGGATCGGAGTTGTAGAAGACCTGAAAGCAGAGGGGACAGTGTTCACAGTCACTAGCCAGTGACCGGCGTGGCACCAGGTAGGTACCAGGCGATGTCGGGTGCAAACAGGTGATGAGGTGTAGCTTGTCTCCGCAGCCACGTGGTCCCTGAAGGTCGACGACGTCCAGGAGTCGAGTCACGAGCTGTCCCACGCAGGCTCTCGCTGTCGGCGGTGTCGGCGACTCGAAAGAAGCAAACAAGCCTTGGCAAAGGCAGGAGTCGTGGAAAGTAAAGGAAGCTGATAGTTTTGACCAGCAAGGTCAGAGGGGCTGCTCCTTTGGAGAGCAGCTGGGGCCAGTCTGGAGCAACCAGACCAGCATCGTTGATTTCAAGTTAGGTCACCAAAATGGCCACTAGCCGACGGGCCAGGGACCGGGCAGGCGCGTCGAGATGCAAAGTGCAGAGGGGCCCCACGCAGATCGTGGAGATGCTGGAGGGCTCACCTTTGGTGCAGATGCTGCTCGGGTGTTGGGCTTCTCAGGACCCAAAGCACAACTTGGAGGGAGCCTCTGTTGTCGCGCTTGCAGCTTGTCGTCGGTCTTTCAAGATGGCTGGCTCCACGTGTCTCGATGCCTCCACGGGTTCCTTCTTTGCAGGGACTGTGGATCGGGCGGTGAGAGGTCTGGAGGTCCAAGTCTTGTCGGGCTCTGGGCTCGGGCTCCGGCGGGAGGTGGCGGCAAAGCAGACGTCGAATAGCTGGTTGGTGCTTGCGTTAGCAAGATGGTCATCCCCTGACCATAGGGGAGATTTCCTTCTGTCCTCTGTGCAGCAGAGCGTCGAAGTTCCCGCCTTTTTCTTGTAGTTAAGTTGATTCCAGGATGTCTGAAGTCTTAGGACACAGCTCCTACCTTTAAGCGGATTCTAGGGGCCGGACTACCTGCTAGGTCCCTCCCTAAGGGTGGGACCAGGAAGGGGGGTGGTTACACCCCCAATCCTTTGTCCAGCTCGCCCCAGGTCCGGGGCTGGTGTGCCCCAGGACCGGTTTGAACTGGCATATGCACTGAGGCTCCTTGTGAGCCTCAGGCATGTCTGATTCCATTCAAGCCCTACCTGACCAATACACAAAATCCTGTCTGGGGTGGTGCTCGCACCTCCCCTGGCAGGAAACCCTTTGTCCACGTCTCCCAAGCTGGAAGGACTCCCAGCAGCAGGAGGGCAGACTTGTGTCTGTGGTGGCAGCATCCATTTTGTGGAGCTGAGGCTATGTCTGATTTTACCCGGGTTTCAGGTACTGTACATGTCGTGTCCCTCTAGAAGGGTGGAATGCTAACCCCGTCGCCAGAATTGGCGAGGGGTTAGTATTCTCATTCGTATGACACCTTACTCGACATGTTTTGATAAAGCCAAACCAAAGATAGCATTTAACCGTGAGGTTCATAATGCACTTAAGAGTATATGGTATGACGATATCTGGAAACGGTAGAAAGAAGTTGTTCCGACCACTGCAGACAGGCTCAGCTCATGCCAGAGCACCATCTCACATGGAACCAAGCACTCTGCCTTCAGGATTGTCAAGGCCTGCCATAGGAGTGACTTATAGGTTAACATGTGTCCCATTTTAAGGTTAGGTATAGGTATACTACACCTAAGTAAGAGGTGGTTACACCAACTTACCCCAGCTGAGTGATCAGCCAGTTGTGTCAAATTGCTAGGCCAGGCCAGGGGTGGCATAATATATGCTTCAGCCCCTGGTAGGCCTTAGATACACCAATGCCCTGGGTACCTAGTGTACACTGGTACAGGGGCTCACAGGGTGATCCAATTCCAATTGGTTATGCACCTAGGGTGCATAGTGTCAATTTAGTAGAGAGAACAGCAGGCTGGGGGTCTGATTAGCAGGCCCACAGCCTCAATATGTCAAAAACCAGTGAAGCAAAAAGCAAAAATTTGGGGTGACCATATGATAGCAGACCCTACTCTCCAACACAACCCCCCCCCCCAAACGCAGGGACATTAAACTAGCCTTGACCAGTCTCATCTTCATGTCCTAAGTGGAAGTACCTGGAGAGACCATTTGCATTCCCATGGTCCGTACCTGGCCGGTGCTCCACTGTAAAGTCCATCCCCTGTAGGGAAATGGACCACCTAAGCAGTTTAGGGTTTTCACCCTTCATCTGATTTAGCCACAAGAGGGGCTTATGGTCGGTCTGAATCTTGAAGTGAGTGCCAAACAAGTATGGCCTCAGCTTCTTCAGGGCCCACACCACAGCAAAGGCCTCCCTCTCAATAGCTGACCAATTCTTCTCTCTGGGGGTCAACCTTCTGCTAATAAAAGCAATGGGTTGGTCTTGACCATCTACATTAAGTTGTGACAGCACAGCTCCCACACCCAACTCAGAAGCATCTGTTTGGACAATAAACTCTTTGGAGTAGTCAGGACTTTTCAGGATAGGTGCAGAGCACATGGCCTTCTTCAGGTCATCAAATGCCTTTTGACAGCTTACTGTCCACTGAACCTTTCTGGGCATCTTCTTGGATGTCAGATCATTAAGAGGAGTCACAATGGACCCATAGTTCTTAACAAACTTCCTGTAGTACCCAGTCAAGCCCAAGAAAGCTCGAACTTGAGTCTGGGTGGTTGGAGGAGACCAGTCCTTGATGGATTGTATCTTACTCTCCAGTGGTTGAACTTGGCCTCCACCTACAAGGTGGCCCAAATACACAACCTTACTCTGCCCTATCTGGCACTTAGTAGCCTTGATAGTGAGGCCTGCCTTTTGCAGAGCCTCAAGTACCTTCTTCAGGTGGGTCAGGTGATCCTCCCAGGTGGAGCTAAAGACAGCAATGTCATCAAGATATGCTGCACAAAAGTCATCCAACCCAGTAAGGACTTGATTCACCAACCTTTGGAAGGTGGCAGGTGCATTCTTCAGACCAAAGGGCATCACCAAAAATTGGTAGTGCCCACCTGGGGTTGAGAATGCTGTTTTGGCCTTAGACTCCTCAGCTAATCTGATTTGCCAATAGCCAGCTGTCAAATGAAATGTGCTAAAAAACTTAGCAGAAGCCAGTTTATCTATGAGCTCATCTGCCCTTGGAATAGGATGTGCATCTGTCCTAGTGACAGCATTAAGTCCTCTGTAATCCACACAGAACCTCATCTCTCTCTTGCCAACTTTGGTGTGAGGTTTGGGGACCAGAACCACTGGGCTAGCCCAGGGGCTCTCTGAGGGTTCAATGACACCTAATTCCAGCATTTTGTGTACCTCAGCCTTTATACAGTCCCTGACGTGGTCAGGTTGTCTGTAAAGTTTGTTCTTTACAGGCAGACTGTCACCAGTGTCCACCACATGGGTACACCAGTCAGTTTGACTAGGTATCAGTGAGAACATATGTTGAAATGATTGTAGAACCTGTCTACATTCAATCTGCTGCTGGTCAGTGAGGTTGCCTCCCAGGGTCACTCCTTCAACTGAACCATCTTCAGGGTTCTGAGACAACAAGTCTGGGAGAGGGTCACTCTCTTCCTCCTGTCCCTCATCTGTAGCCATGAGCAAGCCCATGTCTGCCCTGTCAACATATGCTTTTAACCTGTTAACATGGAGCATCCCTGCGGGGACTCCTGGGAGTTCCTAGGTCCACCAAGTAGGTAACCTCTCCCTTCTTTTCCAGGATTGTATGGGGTCCAGACCATTTGTCTTGGAGTGCTGCTGGGGCCACTGGCTCCAGCACCCATACCTTCTGTCCTAGCTGAAACTCAACCAAGACAGCCTTTTGGTCATGCCAAGCTTTCTGTAAGGCCTGGCTTGCCTCAAGGTTTTTGGATGCCGTCTCCATATACTCAGCCATCCTGGAGCGGAGACCAAGTACATAGTCCACTATGTCTTGTTTAGGCTGTTTGAGAGGTAACTCCCATCCTTCCTTCACTAAACACAGTGGGCCTCTTACAGGGTGCCCAAACAACAATTCAAAGGGGCTGTAGCCAACTCCTTTTTGTGGGACCTCTCTGTAAGCAAACAGAAGGCAGGGTAGAAGGATGTCCCATCTTCGCCTGCGCTTTTCAGGTAATCCTTTGATCATACCCTTTAGGGGCTTGTTGAATCTCTCAACAAGCCCATTGCATTGTGGGTGATAAGGAGTGGTGAACTTGTAGTTGACACCACATTCCTTCCACATAGCTGTCAAGTATCCTGACATGAAGTTGGTACCTCTGTCAGAAACCACCTCCTTAGGAAACCCCACTCTGGAGAATACTCCCAGCAGGGCCCTGGCCACAACAGGAGCTGTAGTGGTCCTAAGGGGAATTGCCTCTGGGTACCTGGTGGCATGATCCACTACCACCAGTATAAATCTGTGCCCAGATGCAGTGGGAGGATCCATGGGACCCACTATATCTATTCCCACTCTTTCAAAGGGGACCCCCACCACAGGTAGTGGTATTAGTGGGGCCTTTGTTGTGCCACCTGATTTGCCAGTGGCTTGGCAGGTCACACAGGAGCGACAAAACTCCTTGGTATCTTCATTCATGTGAGGCCAGTGAAAGTGAGGGACAAGCCTGTCCCAAGTCTTGTTCTGGCCTAAGTGTCCTGCTAGAGGAATATCATGGGCCAAGGTAAGAAGGAAGCCCCTAAATTGCAGAGGTATAACCAACCTCCTGGTTGCACCAGGTTTTGGGTCTCTAGCCTCTGAATAAAGGAGCCCATCATCCCAATACACTTTATGGGTACCTTGAGCATTCCAAGCAGCCTCAGCAGCAGCCAGCTGTCTGAGGGGTTCAAGAGATGGACAGGATAACTGAGCCTGCCCCAAGTCAGCCCTGGAAGGTCCCCCTGTCCCCAGAAACTCAACCTGATCAGGTTCAAGCTCTTCAGGGACAGTTCCTTCAGGGTTCTCTAGATCATCTTCCTGGGAAGGCTGATCATCACTTGGAGGCAGGGGGGAAGGCACAGCCTTAACCCTCCTGTTCTTCTTCTTGGTAGGTGCTTGGTCCATTGTTCCAGGATCCAAGACCTGTGGTTCAGTAAGGCACTTTTTGGCCTGTGACCTGGTCACAGCAAGGACATGTGGTGATATACCTAACATCTCTGCATGTGTCCTGTACTCCACTTCTGACCATAGAGAACTCTCTAGGTCATTGCCCAACAAACATTCTACTGGGAGGTCTGCACTAACCACAACCCTTTTGAGGCCAGTTACCCCTCCCCATGAGAAGTTAACAATAGCCACACTATGTGAAGTAGTGGCATTGCTGGCATTGGTCACCAGGTAATTCTCACCTGGTATGTACTGTCCAGGATCCACAAAGCCTGGTGTCACCATAGTGACACTGGCACATGTGTCCCTGTAGGCTTGAGCCTCTTTTTCATTTATTAAAGGAGTCTGTCTGTACTTGCCCAGGTTACTGGGGCTCACAGTCAGGGACAAATCCATGTCCCCATCACAGATCAAGACTGCCTGTGTCAGGGTTCTGTCTACGTCAGAATCTCCTTCAGTTCCCATAGTGATTCCCACTACACCCTTTGTCTGGGGACCAACACTGCTAACAGTAGTACTGGGAGCAGGTGCCTTAGGGGCAACAGTGTTGGGGGCTCCACCGTTCTTACAATCACTAGTCCAGTGAGTTGTATTTTTGCAAGATTTGCACCAGGGTTTCTTTGGACCTTCTTTCTTCTTCCCTTTAGGCTGGGACCCACCCTCGTTAGTACTAGTTTGGGGCCCTGTTGAAGACTTCTGGTCTTTAGATTTCTGATCTCCACCCTTTTGGTCTGTTTTCTTCTGATCACCCCCTTGGCCCTGGTTCTGGTTCTTTTGCTTAACCCTGGTTCTGACCCATTTGTCTGCCTTCTTTCCCAATTCTTGGGGAGAGGTCAGATCTGAGTCAACCAAGTGTTGATGCAGTTGCTGGTTCTGACAGTTATATGTTCTCTCATCATCAAATTGTACAATCCTGTATAATCAGATACCTTACTTCCCAGCAACCAACCCTCCAAAGCCTTAGTGGCACATTCAATGTATTCAGACCAGTCCTGAGTCTGTGTCTTCTGGGTGTCTCTGAACATTAACCTGTACTGTTCAGTGGTTAAGCCTAACCCATCAACTAGGACACTCTTCAGGGCTCTGTAGTTTCTGACATCCTCCTCCCTAACAGTGAGGAGTCTATCTCTGCCTCTTCCTTCAAAGGAGAGCCATAAGATTGCTGCCCACTGGTCTTCAGGAACCTGCTGCACTTTGCAGGCTCTCTCAAGAGCAGTCATCCACTTGTGGATATCATCCCCACTTTTGTAGGGGGGCACAACCTTGGACAGGTTCCTATTATCAAAGACTCTATCTTTGTCCTTAGGGACAATGCTGCCACCCGTGGGTATAGACCCACTCTCTCTAGGTTGCCTAGCTTTACTCAGTTTCTCTTCCATCAGAGCTACTTCTAACTCCTGTCTCCTGATTCTCAGCTGAGCTTCCTTCATTCTGGCCTCATGCTCCCTCCTCTGAGGGCTGGTCATCCCCCTTCTGGAGCGACCTTGAGAGCCTCTAGAGGCATGAGAAGCATTAGACTCACCTGAGTGATTCCTCTGCCTCCCAAACCCCTGGTTAAGTCCACTAGGGAGATCCAATGGGATGATCCCATTGTCAGTCCCCAGTAGCCTTAAGTTAGCTGGGCCACGTATAACACTTGGCACTGGGCTAGTTCTCCCTTCAGCCCCACTACCTTCTGTATCAGTACCCTTATCACTTTCATCCTCTGTAGTATGATTCTCGTCTAAGGGGTGACTATTGGAAAGGGGTACCTCAGTAGCATCTTCAGAAGGGGGGCCTCCTGTTCCAGTCCCTAAGGGGCCTAACTGGGAGGCTTTCTTGAGAGCTCTCTGATCTTCATCAGCTTGCAAGAGTTCTCTGAGCTCAGCAGAAGTAGGGTTCTTGGGCTGTTTAAGGCCCCTGATATTTGCCAACTGCCTGAGCTCATTTTGATTTAGGGTAGCAAAGAGAGTTGGTGCCCTCTGGGGGTCACTCTCGACAGAGATGGGTACCTTGGACCCCTCTGCCCCCTCCATTGCTCTTAAGTGTGGGTGGATGTGTTGCAACTACCTACACTTGGGTTTTCCTACTCAACCTATCTAGTAGTTGTAGTCAGGGTGTGCTACTTCCTTTGCTCTACAACAACTAAGTTCAGTAGAACTTAAGTATATCTAATCTTGTTTTATATGTACCTAAAGGTACCTGTATGATCTTTCAATTGGTAACAAAGAGATTACAGAGGTAAAACACAGCAAGCTCAAATCCAACCGCTGCTCACCAATGTGAGAAGTTGGCCTGGTATATGATGTTCACTAGTTAAAGTGACCACCTTGTACCATGCCAAGCAACCCTTATGGTGTGGTTGTAAGTCAACCTTTTCGGACTAGCTGCCCTAGTGGTAGCATAGGCTAAGCAGTCTTTTAGGCTAAACTCGTTAAAGCGTGTTAAGCAGGCTGGTTTACCAAATGTAACCCCCCTTTATACCAATGAAAGGACACCACACAGATATATATTCAAAATATATATGTATTTATTACTCAAAGTATCCCCTAGACTCTTTATGAGCACAGGAGCACAAATCGTTAAACAAAAAAGTATTACAATATACAGAAGTTGCACTTTATATGGATGGGCCCTGGTGGCCACTCAAACCATATACTAAAATAGTGGTATAAGTACCACGAACAGGAAAGGGAAAAGGCCTAGGGCCTCTAGAATCGCTGGGCCTACAAGGAGCTAACTTCAGTTAGTGACCAGGAGGTCCACGGGTCGCGTGTGCAGTGAGGAAAGTTACACGCGGGCTCCCATAGGTTTTCAATGGGTGCGTAAAAGTTCAAAAGTTACTGCTAGAAGGGTCTTCTGGATGGACTACGAACTTAAGACTTAAAACACAGACACTAGAGATGTTTCTCTACACTTGGGCACCGGAGTGCCAGCTTTACCTCACCCACAGGAAGCGGGTGCATAGGTCTCGAAGTGCGTCGGGTTTCGTCTATCGATTCAATGGAGCCTGATGACAAAGATGCTGCAGGCGGTCGGTCCAGAAGAGATGCGGTGGATCCAAGAGTGGATCGGAGTTGTAGAAGACCTGAAAGCAGAGGGGACAGTGTTCACAGTCACTAGCCAGTGAACGGCGTGGCACCAGGTAGGTACCAGGCGATGTTGGGTGCAAACAGGTGATGAGGTGTAGCTTGTCTCCGCAGCCACGTGGTCCCTGAAGGTCGACGACGTCCAGGAGTCGAGTCACGAGCTGTCCCACGCAGGCTCTCGCTGTCGGCGGTGTCGGCGACTCGAAAGAAGCAAACAAGCCTTGGCAAAGGCAGGAGTCGTGGAAAGTAAAGGAAGCTGATTGTTTTGACCAGCAAGGTCAGAGGGGCTGCTCCTTTGGAGAGCAGCTGGGGCCAGTCTGGAGCAACCAGACCAGCATCGTTGATTTCAAGTTAGGTCACCAAAATGGCCACTAGCCGACGGGCCAGGGACCGGGCAGGCGCGTCGAGATGCAAAGTGCAGAGGGGCCCCACGCAGATCGTGGAGATGCTGGAGGGCTCACCTTTGGTGCAGATGCTGCTCGGGTGTTGGGCTTCTCAGGACCCAAAGCACAACTTGGAGGGAGCCTCTGTTGTCGCGCTTGCAGCTTGTCGTCAGTCTTTCAAGATGGCTGGCTCCACGTGTCTCGATGCCTCCACGGGTTCCTTTTTTGCAGGGACTGTGGATCGGGCGGTGAGAGGTCTGGAGGTCCAAGTCTTGTCGGGCTCTGGGCTCGGGCTCCGGCGGGAGGTGGCGGCAAAGCAGACGTCGAATAGCTGGTTGGTGCTTGCGTTAGCAAGATGGTCACTCCCTGACCATAGGGGAGATTTCCTTCTGTCCTCTGTGCAGCAGAGCGTCGAAGTTCCCGCCTTCTTCTTGTAGTTAAGTTGATTCCAGGATGTCTGAAGTCTTAGGACACAGCTCCTACCTTTAAGCGGATTCTAGGGGCCGGACTACCTGCTAGGTCCCTCCCTAAGGGTGGGACCAGGAAGGGGGGTGGTTACACCCCCAATCCTTTGTCCAGCTCGCCCCAGGTCCGGGGCTGGTGTGCCCCAGGACCGGTTTGAACTGGCATATGCACCGAGGCTCCTTGTGAGCCTCAGGCATGTCTGATTCCATTCAAGCCCTACCTGACCAATACACAAAATCCTGTCTGGGGTGGTGCTCGCACCTCCCCTGGCAGGAAACCCTTTGTCCACGTCTCCCAAGCTGGAAGGACTCCCAGCAGCAGGAGGGCAGACTTGTGTCTGTGGTGGCAGCATCCATTTTGTGGAGCTGAGGCTATGTCTGATTTTACCCGGGTTTCAGGTACTGTACATGTCGTGTCCCTCTAGAAGGGTGGAATTCTAACCCCGTCGCCGGAATTGGCGAGGGGTTAGTATTCTCATTCGTATGACACCTTACTCGACATGTTTTGATAAAGCCAAACCAAAGATAGCATTTAACTGCGAGGTTCATAATGCACTTAAGAGTATATGGTATGACGATATCTGGAAACGGTAGAAGGAAGTTGTTCCGACCACTGCAGACAGGCTTAGCTCATGCCAGAGCACCATCTCACATGGAACCAAGCACTCTGCCTTCAGGATTGTCAAGGCCTGCCATAGGAGTGACTTATAGGTTAACATGTGTCCCATTTTAAGGTTAGGTATAGGTATACTACACCTAAGTAAGAGGTGGTTACACCAACGTACCCCAGCTGAGTGATCAGCCAGTTGTGTCAAATTGCTAGGCCAGGCCAGGGGTGGCATAATACATGCTTCAGCCCCTGGTAGGCCTTAGATACACCAATGCCCTGGGTACCTAGTGTACACTGGTACAGGGGCTCACAGGGTGATCCAATTCCAATTGGTTATGCACCTAGGGTGCATAGTGTCAATTTAGTAGAGAGAACAGCAGGCTGGGGGTCTGATTAGCAGGCCCACAGCCTCAATATGTCAAAAACCAGTGAAGCAAAAAGCAAAAATTTGGGGTGACCATAGGATAGCAGACCCTACTCTCCAACACAACCCCCCCCCCCCAAACGCAGGGACATTAAACTAGCCTTGACCAGTCTCATCTTCATGTCCTAAGTGGAAGTACCTGGAGAGACCATCTGCATTCCCACGGTCCGTACCTGGCCGGTGCTCCACTGTAAAGTCCATCCCCTGTAGGGAAATGGACCACCTAAGCAGTTTAGGGTTTTCACCCTTCATCTGATTTAGCCACAAGAGGGGCTTATGGTCGGTCTGAATCTTGAAGTGAGTGCCAAACAAGTATGGCCTCAGCTTCTTCAGGGCCCACACCACAGCAAAGGCCTCCCTCTCAATAGCTGACCAATTCTTCTCTCTGGGGGTCAACCTTCTGCTAATAAAAGCAATGGGTTGGTCTTGACCATCTACATTAAGTTGTGACAGCACAGCTCCCACACCCAACTCAGAAGCATCTGTTTGGACAATAAACTCTTTGGAGTAGTCAGGACTTTTCAGGATAGGTGCAGAGCACATGGCCTTCTTCAGGTCATCAAATGCCTTTTGACAGCTTACTGTCCACTGAACCTTTTTGGGCATCTTCTTGGATGTCAGATCATTAAGAGGAGTCACAATGGACCCATAGTTCTTAACAAACTTCCTGTAGTACCCAGTCAAGCCCAAGAAAGCTCGAACTTGAGTCTGGGTGGTTGGAGGAGACCAGTCCTTGATGGATTGTATCTTACTCTCCAGTGGTTGAACTTGGCCTCCACCTACAAGGTGGCCCAAATACACAACCTTACTCTGCCCTATCTGGCACTTAGTAGCCTTGATAGTGAGGCCTGCCTTTTGCAGAGCCTCAAGTACCTTCTTCAGGTGGATCAGGTGATCCTCCCAGGTGGAGCTAAAGACAGCAATGTCATCAAGATATGCTGCACAAAAGTCATCCAACCCAGTAAGGACTTGATTCACCAACCTTTGGAAGGTGGCAGGTGCATTCTTCAGACCAAAGGGCATCACCAAAAATTGGTGGTGCCCACCTGGGGTTGAGAATGCTGTTTTGGCCTTAGACTCCTCAGCTAATCTGATTTGCCAATAGCCAGCTGTCAAATCAAATGTGCTCAAAAACTTAGCAGAAGCCAGTTTATCTATGAGCTCATCTGCCCTTGGAATAGGATGTGCATCTGTCCTAGTGACAGCATTAAGTCCTCTGTAATCCACACAGAACCTCATCTCTCTCTTGCCATCTTTGGTGTGAGGTTTGGGGACCAGAACCACTGGCCTAGCCCAGGGGCTCTCTGAGGGTTCAATGACACCTAATTCCAGCATTTTGTGTACCTCAGCCTTTATACAGTCCCTGACGTGGTCAGGTTGTCTGTAAAGTTTGTTCTTTACAGGCAGACTGTCACCAGTGTCCACCACATGGGTACACCAGTCAGTTTGACTAGGTATCAGTGAGAACATATGTTGAAATGATTGTAGAACCTGTCTACATTCAATCTGCTGATGGTCAGTGAGGTTGCCTCCCAGGGTCACTCCTTCAACTGAACCATCTTCAGGGTTCTGAGACAACAAGTCTGGGAGAGGGTCACTCTCTTCCTCCTGTCCCTCATCTGTAGCCATGAGCAAGCCCATGTCTGCCCTGTCAACATATGCTTTTAACCTGTTAACATGGAGTACCCTGTGGGGACTCCTGGGAGTTCCTAGGTCCACCAAGTAGGTAACCTCTCCCTTCTTTTCCAGGATTGGATGGGGTCCAGACCATTTGTCTTGGAGTGCTGCTGGGGCCACTGGCTCCAGCACCCATACCTTCTGTCCTGGCTGAAACTCAACCAAGACGGCCTTTTGGTCATGGCAAGCTTTCTGTAAGGCCTGGCTTGCCTCAAGGTTTTTGGATGCCGTCTCCATATACTCAGCCATCCTGGAGCAGAGACCAAGTACATAGTCCACTATGTCTTGTTTAGGCTTTTTGAGAGGTAACTCCCATCCTTCCTTCACTAAACACAGTGGGCCTCTTACAGGGTGCCCAAACAACAATTCAAAGGGGCTGTAGCCAACTCCTTTTTGTGGGACCTCTCTGTAAGCAAACAGAAGGCAGGGTAGAAGGATGTCCCATCTTCGCCTGCGCTTTTCAGGTAATCCTTTGATCATACCCTTTAGGGGCTTGTTGAATCTCTCAACAAGCCCATTGCATTGTGGGTGATAAGGAGTGGTGAACTTGTAGTTGACACCACATTCCTTCCACATAGCTGTCAAGTATCCTGACATGAAGTTGGTACCTCTGTCAGAAACCACCTCCTTAGGAAACCCCACTCTGGAGAATACTCCCAGCAGGGCCCTGGCCACAACAGGAGCTGTAGTGGTCCTAAGGGGAATTGCCTCTGGGTACCTGGTGGCATGATCCACTACCACCAGTATAAATCTGTGCCCAGATGCAGTGGGAGGATCCATGGGACCCACTATATCTATTCCCACTCTTTCAAAGGGGACCCCCACCACAGGTAGTGGTATTAGGGGGGCCTTTGTTGTGCCACCTGATTTGCCACTGGCTTGGCAGGTCACACAGGAGCGACAAAACTCCTTGGTATCTTCATTCATGTGAGGCCAGTGAAAGTGAGGGACAAGCCTGTCCCAAGTCTTGTTCTGGCCTAAGTGTCCTGCTAGAGGAATATCATGGGCCAAGGTAAGAAGGAAGCCCCTAAATTGCAGAGGTATAACCAATCTCCTGGTTGCACCAGGTTTTGGGTCTCTAGCCTCTGAATAAAGGAGCCCATCATCCCAATACACTTTATGGGTACCTTGAGCATTCCCAGCAGCCTCAGCAGCAGCCAGCTGTCTGAGGGGTTCAAGAGATGGACAGGATAACTGAGCCTGCCCCAAGTCAGCCCTGGAAGGTCCCCCTGTCCCCAGAAACTCAACCTGATCAGGTTCAAGCTCTTCAGGGACAGTTCCTTCAGGGTTCTCTAGATCATCTTCCTGGGAAGGCTGATCATCACTTGGAGGCAGGGGGGAAGGCACAGCCTTAACCCTCCTGTTCTTCTTCTTGGTAGGTGCTTGGTCCATTGTTCCAGGATCCAAGACCTGTGGTTCAGCAAGGCACTTTTTGGCCTGTGACCTGGTCACAGCAAGGACATGTGGTGATATGCCTAACATCTCTGCATGTGTCCTGTACTCCACTTCTGACCATAGAGAACTCTCTAGGTCATTGCCCAACAAACATTCTACTGGGAGGTCTGCACTAACCACAACCCTTTTGAGGCCAGTTACCCCTCCCCATGAGAAGTTAACAATAGCCACACTATGTGAAGTAGTGGCATTGCTGGCATTGGTCACCAGGTAATTCTCACCTGGTATGTACTGTCCAGGATCCACAAAGCCTGGTGTCACCATAGTGACACTGGCACATGTGTCCCTGTAGGCTTGAGCCTCTTTTTCATTTATTAAATGAGTCTGTCTGTACTTGCCCAGGTTACTGGGGCTCACAGTCAGGGACAAATCCATGTCCCCATCACAGATCAAGACTGCCTGTGTCAGAGGTCTGTCTACGTCAGAATCTCCTTCAGTTCCCATAGTGATTCCCACTACACCCTTTGTCTGGGGACCAACACTGCTAACAGTAGTACTGGGAGCAGGTGCCTTAGGGGCAACAGTGTTGGGGGCTCCACCGTTCTTACAATCACTAGTCCAGTGAGTTGTATTTTTGCAAGATTTGCACCAGGGTTTCTTTGGACCTTCTTTCTTCTTCCCTTTAGGCTGGGACCCACCCTTGTTAGTACTAGTTTGGGGCCCTGTTGAAGACTTTTGGTCTTTAGATTTCTGATCTCCACCCTTTTGGTCTGTTTTCTTCTGATCACCCCCTTGGCCCTGGTTCTGGTTCTTTTGCTTAACCCTGGTTCTGACCCATTTGTCTGCCTTCTTTCCCAATTCTTGGGGAGAGGTCAGATCTGAGTCAACCAAGTGTTGATGCAGTTGCTGGTTCTGACAGTTATTTAAAATCTGTTCTCTCATCATCAAATTGTACAATCCTGTATAATCAGATACCTTACTTCCCAGCAACCAATCCTCCAAAGCCTTAGTGGCACATTCAATGTATTCAGACCAGTCCTGAGTCTGTGTCTTCTGGGTGTCTCTGAACATTAACCTGTACTGTTCAGTGGTTAAGCCTAACCCATCAACTAGGACACTCTTCAGGGCTCTGTAGTTTCTGACATCCTCCTCCCTAACAGTGAGGAGTCTATCTCTGCCTCTTCCTTCAAAGGAGAGCCATAAGATTGCTGCCCACTGGTCTTCAGGAACCTGCTGCACTTTGCAGGCTCTCTCAAGAGCAGTCATCCACTTGTGGATATCATCCCCACTTTTGTAGGGGGGCACAACCTTGGACAGGTTCCTATTATCAAAGACCCTATCTTTGTCCTTAGGGACAATGCTGCCACCAGTGGGTATAGACCCACTCTCTCTAGGTTGCCTAGCTTTACTCAGTTTCTCTTCCATCAGAGCTACTTCTAACTCCTGTCTCCTGATTCTCAGCTGAGCTTCCATCATTCTGGCCTCATGCTCCCTCCTCTGAGGGCTGGTCATCCCCCTTCTGTAGCGACCTTGAGAGCCTCTAGAGGCATGAGAAGCATTAGACTCACCTGAGTGATTCCTCTGCCTCCCAAACCCCTGGTTAAGTCCACTAGGGAGATCCAATGGGATGATCCCATTGTCAGTCCCCAGTAGCCTTAAGTTAGCTGGGCCACGTATAACACTTGGCACTGGGCTAGTTCTCCCTTCAGCCCCACTACCTTCTGTATCAGTACCCTTATCACTTTCATCCTCTGTAGTATAATTCTCGTCTAAGGGGTGACTATTGGAAAGGGGTACCTCAGTAGCATCTTCAGAAGGGGGGCCTCCTGTTCCAGTCCCTAAGGGGCCTAACTGGGAGGCTTTCTTGAGAGCTCTCTGATCTTCATCAGCTTGCAAGAGTTCTCTGAGCTCAGCAGAAGTAGGGTTCTTGGGCTGTTTAAGGCCCCTGATATTTGCCAACTGCCTGAGCTCATTTTGATTTAGGGTAGCAAAGAGAGTTGGTGCCCTCTGGGGGTCACTCTCGACAGAGATGGGTACCTTGGACCCCTCTGCCCCCTCCATTGCTCTTAAGTGTGGGTGAATGTGTTGCAACTACCTACACTTGGGTTTTCCTACTAAACCTATCTAGTAGTTGTAGTCAGGGTGTGCTACTCCCTTTGCTCTACAACAACTAAGTTCAGTAGAACTTAAGTATATCTAATCTTGTTTTATATGTACCTAAAGCAGAGGTCTTCAAACTTTTGGATGCCGAGACCCCCCTGTCAACATTTTGAGGCGCAAGGACCCCCTCCTGACAAAAATGTCTAAACCTGTTGACTAAATTGCGTGGGATGAAAATGTAAATGAGGTTATGTGATGCCGCGTATTTTGGGATAGCATTGCTTCATTATTTTGATATTTGTTACACACGTAACGCTGAGGAAAGATTTCACCCAATCAGTACCCATTTATAACCAAAATACAGCAATTATCATCAGAAAGATTTCAAGTCAACCTTTGTGAAGGGCCTTCCACTCTGCAGCAATACGTGCTGCCACATTAGAAGCTCACCTGGCCCTGACCGGAAGAAGCAGGGGTCCCTTAAAACCTTGGCGGTTTTGTGTAGAGTTAAGCCGTTTACCCATGCAGCTTTCCTCTCACCCCCTCCCTTCCATCCCTCTCTCCTCTCCTAACCCCGGATCCCTCTCTCACTTTGCAGGTCATTTTCTTTCACCCCTTTTTACAACTTCTGAACTCTCCCCATTCAACCTCTCACTTCACCTTTAATCACCTCTTGCCATTCTGTCCTTTCACTGCCCTCATCTCTAACAGTCTCTCACATTTATCTCATGGCCTCTCTGGCCCTGTCACCTCCCTCAGCACTTCTCATTCACCTCGTCTCTTCATTCAAATTTTTGTCTATTTGTATCTTACACCTCTCCAGTCCCCCCATTCCTCTTTCACATCTCCCCTTTGTTCTAACAGAAGCCCTCACCTTTGGATCACACTCACTTCTTGCGTGTCCACACTTCTCTTCGGAATTCACATTTCTCCTCATCCCTGACCTCTTCAATCAAATTCTCTCACTCCCTTGCTGTCCTCTCTCATTTTGGGTGCGGATACAAGTTCAGAATGGGATGAATGAATGTATGATTACTGATGGGCTTGTTTGAGTGAGTTGCATATTGAGTAGTGAGGTGGACAGGTGAGTGAATTGTCACATGAGTGCAGGATGAGTAGTGTACTCGTGTGACTGCAGGTTGAGGTATAGTGTGAGCAGGACAAGTGCATTTTGAGTGCAGAGTGATCAGTGTGAGTGCAAGGTGAGCGGGTGAATGGTGCAAGTGCATGGTGATCAGTGTGAGTGCATTGTGATCACTGTGAGTGCAAGGTGAGCGTGACAATAAAGGGCGAGAATGAGGAATGAGTTGTCTGAATGCAGGGTGCATTCCCAGACCCATGAAGTAACTCAGCATGTTATTGACGGGGCGTAGACTTTAAGATCCCAGTTAAACTATTGCGGCATTAATCGGGGATCGAGGGTGAAGGAAATAAATAATGTGCTGATCCTGCAACAAACTTCCAGTCCTATGGTTAGGGTTACCAGCAGATTATTTTGATGGCCCAGTCGGTACAAAAAAAAGCAGTCACCTAAAGCGGTATTTTCAGCGCTTATCTGTGCATACTTCCCAGGGCCGGCTTTAGTGCTGGTGGTGCCCTGTGCGACAATGTTTGTTGGTGCCCCCCCAATGACCACCCCCACCACGGATTCTTTCACTAGCACCCTTTAACAGTGACCAAGTCTCCATAACCCCACACTGTCAGATGCATTGAATTAGTTATATAGTGCCACTCATACCAGTGTAGGGTGTCCGAGCACTTTGCATCACACACACATTACACAGAGACAATCAATCATAAGTGTGTAAATCAGTGTATAGGAAATGTTACATAAGCCAAAGGACTAAAAGTATAGGAGTCACATGTCATCCATACTGGTAGGCAGTATAGTTCAAGAGTGCTTGGTGTGGAGAAGCACAAACTCCGAGTCGAAAAAGAAACAGCATAGTTGGGAGTTTCCTTTAACAATAAGAATTGATTTCTAGCCAAATTAACCCTTTTTGCAACATTAATCAATGTTCTAATAATGTATACTTTGCGGTGTGTATGCAGTTCTAGGATGAAAGTTAATAGCTCACTATTCTATATTAGGACTTTAAGTTATAAATTGCAAGTAACAAAAGGATGTCTCTTTTGAAAGCAGTAACCTGCTGATCTCTTCACATCATACGCACTCTGTAATCTACTTGGTACTCGTTCTTTGCAGCAGGCATATTAACCCTCTGCACTAACTTCACCTAAGTCAAAACCTCAACTATACAAAATTCTGATCTCTCTCCAGGAAGATAATTAATCACACGAGTTATCTTGACATTTATGTGAGGCCTGGTAATTGCCGGGAAAGAAACGCTGCAGCAGGTGCTTCAAAAGCACAATAAACTTTCACACATGGCGCCCCCAGGAAGCCAACTTTGTATTCCTTTCCATGAAATGCATTCTCACACTACGGCAGTGAATGTAAAATCCAAATGTAAGGAATAGGCACAGTGGGGACCCAGGGGGTACTGGAACCAGCAAAAAAACCTAAGCCTCTGTAACCAGTTTACAAAGGCATGTTAAAATGCAAATGGTCTTTAAAGACCTGTGAAAAAACACGGGGTGCCGGAGATAGGAATCCAGACACTGCCCAGCTGAGCCCCCAGCAGCTCAAGTTTCACTGCAGCAGCCCGGGCTGAGACACAGGACGGGGGAAGTGTGTGGGGGGGGGGGCTGAAGCCCTTGGGCCTGGGCAGAAGTGTGACTGGGAAGGCGCGACCCCCTTTGCATCACTCCACGGCCCCCCTGGGGGTCGCGCCCCACAGTTTGAAGACCCCTGACCTAAAGGTACCTGTATGATCTTTCAATTGGTAACAAAGAGATTACAGAGGTAAAACACAGCAAGCTCAAATCCAACCGCTGCTCACCAATGTGAGAAGTTGGCCTGGTATATGATGTTCACTAGTTAAAGTGACCACCTTGCACCATGCCAAGCAACCCTTATGGTGTGGTTGTAAGTCAACCTTTTCGGACTAGCTGCCCTAGTGGTAGCATAGGCTAAGCAGTCTTTTAGGCTAAACTCGTTAAAGCGTGTTAAGCAGGCTGTTTTACCAAATGTAACCCCCCTTTATACCAATGAAAGGACACCACACAGATATATATTCAAAATATATATGTATTTATTACTCAAAGTATCCCCTAGACTCTTTATGAGCACAGGAGCACAAATCGTTAAACAAGAAAGTATTACAATATACAGAAGTTGCACTTTATATGGATTGGCCCTGGTGGACACTCAAACTATATACTAAAATAGTGGTATAAGTACCACGAACAGGAAAGGGAAAAGGCCTAGGGCCTCTAGAATCGCTGGGCCTACAAGGAGCTAACTTCAGTTAGTGACCAGGAGGTCCACGGGTCGCGTGTGCAGTGAGGAAAGTTACACGCGGGCTCCCATAGGTTTTCAATGGGTGCGTAAAAGTTCAAAAGTTACTGCTAGAAGGGTCTTCTGGATGGACTACGAACTTAAGACTTAAAACACAGACACTAGAGATGTTTCTCTACACTTGGGCACCGGAGTGCCAGCTTTACCTCACCCACAGGAAGCGGGTGCATAGGTCTCGAAGTGCGTCGGGTTTCGTCTATCGATTCAATAGAGCCTGATGACAAAGATGCTGCAGGCGGTCGGTCCAGAAGAGATGCGGTGGATCCAAGAGTGGATCGGAGTTGTAGAAGACCTGAAAGCAGAGGGGACAGTGTTCACAGTCACTAGCCAGTGACCGGCGTGGCACCAGATAGGTACCAGGCGATGTCGGGTGCAAACAGGTGATGAGGTGTAGCTTGTCTCCGCAGCCACGTGGTCCCTGAAAGTCGACGACGTCCAGGAGTCGAGTCACGAGCTGTCCCATGCAGGCTCTCGCTGTCGGCGGTGTTGGCGACTCGAAATAAGCAAACAAGCCTTGGCAAAGGCAGGAGTCGTGGAAAGTAAAGAAAGCTGATTGTTCTGACCAGCAAGGTCAGAGGGGCTGCTCCTTTGGAGAGCAGCTGGGGCCAGTCTGGAGCAACCAGACCAGCGTCGTTGATTTCAAGTTAGGTCGCCAAAATGGCCACTAGCCGACGGGCCAGGGACCGGGCAGGCGCGTCGAGATGCAAAGTGCAGAGGGGCCCCACGCAGATCGTGGAGATGCTGGAGGGCTCACCTTTGGTGCAGATGCTGCTCGGGTGTTGGGCTTCTCAGGACCCAAAGCACAACTTGGAGGGAGCCTCTGTTGTCGCGCTTGCAGCTTGTCGTCGGTCTTTCAAGATGACTGGCTCCACGTGTCTCGATGCCTCCACGGGTTCCTTCTTTGCAGGGACTGTGGATCGGGCAGTGAGAGGTTTGGAGGTCCAGGTCTTGTCGGGCTTTGGGCTCGGGCTCCGGCGGGAGGCGGCGGCAAAGCAGACGTCGAATAGCTGGTTGGTGCTTGCGTTAGCAATATGGTCACTCCCTGACCATAGGGGAGATTTCCTTCTGTCCTCTGTGCAGCAGAGCGTCGAAGTTCCCGTCTTCTTCTTGTAGTTAAGTTGATTCCAGGATGTCTGAAGTCTTAGGACACAGCTCCTACCTTTAGGCGGATTCCAGGGGCCGGACTACCTGCTAGGTCCCTCCCTAAGGGTGGGACCAGGAAGGGGGGTGGTTACACCCCCAATCCTTTGTCCAGCTCGCCCCAGGTCCGGGGCTGGTGTGCCCCAGGACCGGTTTGAACTGGCATATGCACCGAGGCTCCTTGTGAGCCTCAGGCATGTCTGATTCCATTCAAGCCCTACCTGACCAATACACAAAATCCTGTCTGGGGTGGTGCTCGCACCTCCCCTGGCAGGAAACCCTTTGTCCATGTCTCCCAAGCTGGAAGGACTCCCAGCAGCAGGAGGGCAGACTTGTGTCTGTGGTGGCAGCATCCATTTTGTGGAGCTGAGGCTATGTCTGATTTTACCCGGGTTTCAGGTACTGTACATGTCGTGTCCCTCTAGAAGGGTGGAATGCTAACCCCGTCGCCAGAATTGGCGACGGGTTAGTATTCCCATTCGTATGACACCTTACTCGACATGTTTTGATAAAGCCAAACCAAAGATAGCATTTAACCGCGAGGTTCATAATGCACTTAAGAGTATATGGTATGACGATATCTGGAAACGGTAGAAGGAAGTTGTTCCGACCACTGCAGACAGGCTCAGCTCATGCCAGAGCACCATCTCACATGGAACCAAGCACTCTGCCTTCAGGATTGTCAAGGCCTGCCATAGGAGTGACTTATATGTTAACATGTGTCCCATTTTAAGGTTAGGTATAGGTATACTACACCTAAGTAAGAGGTGGTTACACCAACTTACCCCAGCTGAGTGATCAGCCAGTTGTGTCAAATTGCTAGGCCAGGCCAGGGGTGGCATAATACATGCTTCAGCCCCTGGTAGGCCTTAGATACACCAATGCCCTGGGTACCTAGTGTACACTGGTACAGGGGCTCACAGGGTGATCCAATTCCAATTGGTTATGCACCTAGGGTGCATAGTGTCATTTTAGTAGAGAGAACAGCAGGCTGGGGGTCTGATTAGCAGGCCCACAGCCTCAATATGTCAAAAACCAGTGAAGCAAAAAGCAAAAATTTGGGGTGACCATAGGATAGCAGACCCTACTCTCCTACAGGTACCATTTGTATCGGGAGACCTGGGAGAACGCTGGGTGGTAGGAACTTTGTGTCAGCCTAGTGATCCCACAACTTTTCCACTCATATGTAAGAAAAATGAGATTTTTTCACTAAATTTGAGGTTTGCTGTGGATTCTGGGTAGGAAAACGTTGGTGATCCATGCAAGGCATACCTCGCTGGACTCTACTGGGTGTCTAGTTTTCAGAAATGTCTGAGTTATGCAGGGTTCACTAGATGGCCGCTGACCCGGAACAAAAAACACAGGTGACCCCCTTGCAAAATCAGGTTGGTTTGCGATAGATAATTTTGATGTCTAAACAATGAGTTTTAGCCCCTTCTCTGCTGCGGGTACTTGGCTCACCCACACAAGTGAGGTACCATTCTTATCAGGAGAATTGGGGAAATGGTGGGTGGTAGGACGTTTGTGGTTTCTTAATTAAGCGTGAACATTATGTCACAGTAATGCAAGGAAAATGTGACTTTTGAGGTTTGCGGGACATTGTGGGTAAGATAACTTGTTGGGATCGATGAGAGAGACATCACCATGTTTAGTTTATGAAAATATCTAGAGTTAGTAGATTTTTCCTATAGGGAATGTAAACCTTGGCAGAGAAAGACAAAAAAGACAATTATTACTGCACAAGCATCTATTCATCAAGCACACACACATACTGGTTGGATTAGGCATGAGGGTGAGTGATGGTTCAGTATTTAAAATTTTATTAACAAGAGATTTCACAAAAATGAAAGGCACTCTTAATATTTGAAAGGACAAAAAACTGAACCAGTGACTCACAGCTCGTGAGCTGTAAAGCCACATCTGAAAAAAACACGTTAGTTAGATTCCTTACCTTAGAATATCCCCAGGCGTCAGGCTGGATCCGGAAAGATTTTTCGTCAGCAATACCCTTGCGCGTCGCTAGGCGTGGTCTGCGGTTCCGCGTCCGTCGTCGGCGTCGTGATCGCCGGGATGACGTCGTTGGAGTACTTGGACACCGCCCTCGCCCGCTGACGTCAGTTCTTCTTTTTTCCACGCCAGTAAGCGCAGATCCGGGAAGAGCATACCCTTTAGTCACTTTTTGACTAAACTTTTTGAACTTTTTTGGTTCATCTTTCGAGACGACCTCGACTCCTGGTGCCGGTTGGGGTGCCCGGTTTCAAGCCGTGCGATGCCTGTCACCGACTGATGTCGGTTACGGATCAACACCGTCGGTGTCTCTACTGCCTTGGGGCCAACCATGATGCAGAGTCGTGCCCCGACTGCAGGGCCTTGACCTCGAAGGCTAGGCGGGAGCGGTCCCGCAAGCTCCTCAAGGTCCGGCAGTCGGATCCGTGCCGCTCGAGGTCCCGGACGAGGAGGAGGTCGAGGGACCGGTCACGGAGCCGCAGCCATCACCGCTCGTCGGGTTCGAAGTCCTCGCATTCAGGTAGGTCGAGGCACAGTAAAAAGAAGTCGAAGAAGCGACATCGCTCTTCTGACTCCCCTCGCCGGTCGCACGACTCGGCTGAGGGTTCGGGTGGCACCACCCACAGGGCTCCGTCAAAGCCACAGGAGTCGCATCCGGCCCCATACCCTCCGGTCCCTGGGCCTAATGCGACTCTGGGCGAAATTCGGGACTTCCTCGTGGCCATGAGGAGTCTCGCTCTGCCGTCGAGGCCTGCCGGCGTGCCTTCGGGCCCCGCAGGTCCGACTGGGAGGCCTAGCGAGCCGGCGGCTCCGGCCCCGTCGTCGACTTCGGTCCTGACGCCGCAGGCCCCCATGGGATCCAGGCCTGGATCCCGGTCGATGCCGGTTAACCTTACAACCCCTCCGCCGGCGCCGACCCTATGGTGCTGCCCCCGGCGCTGTCTTCGGACGACATCGTCCCCAGTTTTAGCCCCGGTCCGGGTCCAGCGCCGTCCGGCGCCGTCTCCGGCGCCGATGGATGAGCAATTCATCTACCGCCCGGCTCCGTCCTTTCAACCTGTCTACCAGGAGTTGGATGATGGGGACGACTGGGAGGGGTCTGAGGACCCTCTGGCACAGCAGTGCCAGTTTGATCAGGACTGGGCAGAAGAGCTGGGGAATGCCAGTGGTCTCGACACCTCCCATGACGCTGGCTTCATCTCTCCTCCCTCCGTGGCTACGGAGGAGGGTGCAACCTAATCTGTGGTGCTGCGCAGGGCTGCCGAAGCCCTTAATCTGGAGCTCCCTGCAGTGGCCGTGAGGACTAACCTCCTCACTGAAGTGCTTCAACCACCAGTAAGCTCTTCGGAGCCTCTACTGCAGTTCAATAAAGCACTGACTGACGTTCTGATGGGCACCTGGTCCAAGCCCTCCACAGTCACTCCTGTGGACCGGAACGTGGCCCGGCACCACCGCCCTGCACCAGGCAACCCCATCTTTCTGTCGGTGCACCCCACCCCTGAGAGCCTGGTTATCCAGGCCTCTACGTCCCAGACCGCCTTCCTGTCCGCTCCTCCGGATCGGGAATCCAAAAGGTTGGAACAGTTTGGGAAGAAGCTGTTTTCCTCCCTCAGTTTGGGGTTGCGATCTATTAATACCGCGTGCCTTTTGGACCGTTACACCCACTCCTTGTGGGATACGGTGGCGGACGTGCTGCCCCAGTGTTCGGAGGAGGCCCGGACATGGGTCGCCCAGGCTCTTGCTGAGGGGCGGGATGCAGCACGGTACTCGATTCGATGTGGGCTTGACACCACGGACTCGCTAGGTAGGGCGATTGTGACGACGGTGGCGATTCGGCACCACGCCTGGCTGAGATCCACGAATTTCTCCGGGGATGTCCAGAGCACCCTCATGGACATGCCCTTCGATGGCCGTCGCCTTTTTGGCGACAAAGCGGATAGTGCGCTGGAGCGCTTTAAGGACTCCAAGGCTACGGCCAAGTCCTTGGGCCTCTCGGCCCGTGCCCACAAACTTCCGCTTTTCGCCCCTTTCGTGGCCAAGGAAGGGGCGCCCCCACACGTCCGTATAGCCACAGGCCGCAGAACCAGCCTCAACGTAGTCGTGGATGTGGATTCCGCCGAGGCGGAGCAGGGGGACAGAGAGCCGGTCAGCCCACATCTGCCCCAGCAGCATCTGCCTCAAAGCCTTCCTAGTCCGACCTTTCAGGCCCATTCCACGCCAGTGGGAGGCAGACTTCGCCATCACCTGCTGCACTGGCGTACCATCACGTCGGACAGGGGGGTGCTGCAAATCGTCCGAAGGGGCTACTCCCTCCCCTTCGAGGCGACCCCTCCAGCCATGCCACCGCAGTACCACCGCATGTCGGGGGATCACTTGCAACTTCTGCAGGAGGAAGTTACGGCCCTCTTGGCCAAGGAGGCCATCGAGCGTGTTCCTGGCCCAAAAGTTGGTCGAGGTTGTTACTCTCACTACTTTCTGGTTCCCAAGAAGGGCAAAGGGGGCCTACGCCCTATCTTGGACCTCAGGAGCGTCAACGCCTTCCTCCGGAAGGAGAAGTTCAAGATGCTCACCTTAGCTCAGGTTCTGGCTGCCCTAGACCCTGGAGACTGGATAGTAGCATTGGACTTGCAGGACGCATATTTCCACATCCCCGTCCTGCTGGCCCACCGGCATTACCTGCGGTTTATGGTAGGCCAAGAGCACTTTCAGTTTACCGTGCTCCCCTTCGGCCTCACCAGTGCCCCTCAGGTGTTCACGAAAGTGATGGCGGTGGTCGCAGCTCATCTGCGCAGATTAGGGGTTCCAGTCTTCCCCTATCTCGACGACTGGTTGTTGAAAGCGGGCTCGCCCCAGGCAGTCGTCTCCCACCTCCAGACTACGGCCGACCTCCTGCATTTGCTGGGGGTCTCCATCAACGTGCCAAAGTCGTATCTGAGTCCCTCCTAGAAGCTGCTTTTCATTGGAGCGGTTCTGGACTCGGTGCTGTTTCGGGTCTATCCTCCGGAACAGCGGGTTCGGGATATTCAGGCTCTGATTCCGATCTTTCAGCCATTAACCTGAGTTTCGGTCAGGTTGGTGCTGTGGCTGCTGGTTTCTGATGGCCTCCTGCATCCTGCTGGTACATCACGCCAGGTGGCGGATGCGGGCTCTGCACTGGGACCTGAAGTTCCAGTGGGCTCAACATTGGGGCAACCTGTCTGACCACGTCCTGATCTCGGAGGGCACTGCAAGGCAGTTACAGTGGTGGCTCACGGACCGTGATTGGGTCAGTGGCAGATCCCTCTCCCTACCCCAACCGGAGCATGTAGTGGTGATGGATGCGTCCCTCCTGGAATGGGGGGGCCACATGGGAGAGGTGGAGATCAGAGGCCTCTGGTCTCCAGCGGAGTCCCGGCTCCATATTAACATATTGGAGCTGCGGGCGATCCGGCTTGCACTGAAGGCATTCTTTCCCTCTGTTCGGGGAAGTGTAGTGTAGGTGTTCACGGACAACACCACCACCATGTGGTATTGCAACAAACAGGGCGGGGTGGGGTCGTGGACCCTTTGTCAGGAGGCTCTGCGCCTCTGGACATGCTGGAACATCAGGGCATCACCCTGGTGGTTCAACACCTGGCGGGCTCTCTGAACGCCAAGGCGGACGAACTCAGCCGCCGGTGCATGATGGATCACGAATGGCGTCTGAACTCTGACGTGGCGCAAGGCCTCTTTCGGCAGTGGGGAGAGCCTTGGTTAGATCTATTCGCCACCGAAGAGAACGCGCAGTGTCATCAGTTCTGCGCATTGGAATTTCCAAGGCGGCACTCACTCGGAGACGCTTTTCATCGCGAGTGGAGTTGCGGTCTGTTGTACGCCCTTCGGCCTATACCACTTCTGCCCAGAGTGCTGAAGAAGATCAGGCGCGACCGGGCCCAAGTCATCCTTGTGGCTCCGGATTGGGCACGAAGGTACTGGTATCCCGAGCTACTCAGTCTGTCAATCGATCCCCCGATTCGACTGCCTCTTCAGGAGGACCTTCTGTCGCAGCAGCAGGGGATGGTCCTCCACCCGAACTCTGTCCAGCCTCCACCTCCATGCGTGGAGATCGAGCTGCGACAGTTGATGCCATTTGACTTGCCTCCTGAAGTCTGTGATGTCATTCTGGCAGCCAGGCGTCCCTCCACTAAAACGGTATACGCCTGCAGGTAGAACAAATTTGTGGCATGGTGCACAGCAAAGGCTGTGGATCCCTTTTCCGCCCCTCTTTCTGAAGTTCTCCTCTTTCTTCTTTCCCTGGCCCAGCAGGGCTCTGCTCTGGGCACCCTAAAGCGATATCTTTCAGCTGTTTCTGCCTTCTTACGGCTTCCTGATCAGCCTTCACTTTTCAAGTCCCCTGTTGTTGCTAGATTATTTAAAGGCATTACTCACATGTTTCCTCCTGTCCCTATCGTAATGCCTCAGTGGGACTTGAACCTGGTGTTAACCTATCTGATGTGCGCTCCTTATGAGTCACTTCATAATTGCCCTCTTCGTCTTCTGACTCTTAAGACTGCTTTCCTGGTTGCCATCACCTCTGCCAGAAGAGTGAGTGAGCTCCGGGCTCTTTCTTCTAAACCTCCTTTCCTCTGTCCATCCGGACAAGGTTGTTCTCAGGACGCGTCCTTCCTTTCTCCCTAAGGTAATTACTGCCATTCACATCGGCCAGTCTGTTACATTGCCCACCTTCTTTCTGTCTCTGCATCCCTCGAAAGAGGAAGAGAGGCTCCACCGTCTGGACACAAAACATGCGCTCTCCTTCTATCTGGACCGCACGAAACAGTTCCGGGTGGACGACCAACTCTTTGTTGACTACGTGGGCGCTAAGAAGGGGCGGGCAGTGCACAAGCGGACCATCTCTCGGTGGGTCGTTTTGTGGATAAGGCCTGTTATTCCTTGGCTAAGAAGGAGCCTCCTGTGTGCCCATTATACTCGGGCCCCAGCGGCTACTACTGGCCTGGGACGGGGAGTCCCTCTGCAGGACATTTGTCAGGCAGCGACGTGGGCCTCGCTGCACGTTTGCTAAGCATTACTGCCTGGACAGCCAAGTCCGGAGAGACGGCTTCTTTGGCCGTTCCGTTCTCCAGAACTTCCTGGTGTGATCTTGGTTCGCAGACCCACCACCGGGGTTGGTATTGCTGGGGTATCTATTCTAAGGTAAGGAATCTAACTAACATGTTTCTTTCAGATGAACAAGTTACTTACATTCGGTAATGATATATCTGTAAGAAACATTAGTTAATTAGATTCCTTACCGCCCCACCCATCCTCCCCGTTCTACGAACTGATATCTAGGGTTAACGTCATCCCTTTCAGGGACCTAGATTCATGGCACCAGTGTTGGTTTCTTGCATGGCTCTGCGTTCCTGGCGCGGAAAGCTATGTACAAGAACTGACGTCAGCGCACGAGGGCGGCGTCTAAGTACTCCGACGATGTCATCCCGGCGATAGCGCCGACGACGACGGACGCGGAGCCGCAGACAACGCCTAGCGACACGCAAGGGTATTGCTGACGAAAAATCTTTCCGGATCCAGCCTGACGCCTGGGGATATTCTAAGGTAAGAAATCTAACTAACCAATGTTACCGAAGGTAAGTAACTTGTTCGTCAAGGCCCTAGCCGCTTTACAGGCCATTCATACACCTTTCGTACGTGATACACACAAGACAATTCACACTGCCAGCTGCGGAACCAACACATTACAACATTCACAAAAACGGACAATGTACACCCTGCCAGAGAAAGACTGAAAAGACAAATATTACTGCACGACCATCTATTCCTCGAGTACACACACATACTGGTTGGATTTGGCACAAGGGTGAGTGATGGTTCAATTTGAAAAATGTTATTAACAAGAGATTTCACAAAAATTAAATGCACTAATAATAATTGAAAGGACAAGAAACGGAACCATTGATACACAGCTCGTGAGCTGTAAAGCCACGACAAGGCACCAACCTCTTTACAGGCCAGTCATACACCTTTCATACGTGTGACACACACAAAACCATTCACACCGCCAGCCGCGGGCCCAGCACATAACACCCACATCAAGAGAAAAAGCCATTCAAGGGCCCATCACTTTCACATGCCCACATGCCTGACACAGCAACCACATCAGCTGACTGATAGTGTGAACTCACGTTTGGCTACCAGTGTGTAGTGACCAGCAGCAAGTCACTACTCACACACCGCCAGCTAAGCGCCATCCACGCTCACCGCCAGCCAAACACCAGTTCCACTCACCGCCAGCCAGGTGCTAGTCCACGCACACCGACAGCCAAGCACCAGTCCATGAACACCTCCAGCCAAGCACCAGTCTACACACACAGCCAGCCAAGCGCCATTCTACGCACACCACCAGCCAAGTGCCAGACCATGTACACCACCAGCCAAGCGCCAGTCCATACTCCCCGCCAGCCAAGTGCCAGTCCACACACACCCCTAGCCAAGCACCAGTCCACGCACACTACCAGCCAAGTGCCAGACCACGTGCACCGCCAGACAAGCGCCAGACCACGTGCACCACCAGCCAAGGGCCAGTCCATACCCACTGCCAGCCAAGTGCCAGTCTTCACATACCACCAGCCAAACGCCAGTCCACACACACTGCCAGTACATTTAGGGTTTTTTATACAAAAAAGAAAACACAAATTGTAAGTAGATACAAAACTGCAAACACAAAAGCTGAAACTAAATACATCGCATTAATGCCAACCTTGAAACTGAACACAAAATATAAAACAATACAGACCAGGCAGTTCACTTTACCCCTCATGGATGCTTCCAAAAATTATCTTGCGTGTGGTACATTCTAAAACAAGCAGGCACACACAGCGCACGGTTAAAAGGACACCCAGGGCAGTACATATGAGTCTTCTTCCACGTACCTCTTCGCCAACAGACTCTACATCTCTGGGAAAGTCTTTTGTGGGCGTGGGAGGAATGTGATCAGGAAAGTGGCGATATTTCATTCTAGCCAGATCCTCCACTACTCCAACTCTAGGAACACTTGCCTGTTCCACTACAACAAGGCTGCCTATCACAGACTCCTGAAACTTAACAAAAGTAATTGTTGACTCAGGAGAACAATCCTTAAATACAATAAAAGAATTAAAGGTTGCCAAGTGGAAAAGATGGATAGCCAACTTCTCATACCAAATTTAAGCCTTTACGAAGAGCAGTGTAAGGTTCCAACCTCTGACTAATCTATTAACGCCACCAATGTGCCTATTATAGTCTAAAATGCACATATGTTTGCACACTTCAGCAACGTGACCCCAAACAGTCACAGGTGAAGTGCTTTCATCATGGTTGGTAGTCAGCATGTAGACCTCTCTCTTGTCTGCAAACTTCATAACTAGAAGTTCCTCACTTCGCAATGCATTGCACTGTTCCCCCTCAAGCTTTTGACAAGTTCTTTTGGGAAACCATTACGGTTAGTGCAGATTGTGCGCAAGCAACAGTGTCCACTTTGGCCAATTCCCTGAACAACAGCACACCCGTGTAGAAGTTATCTACATATAAATGGTGACCTTTGTAAAAAGTCCTTTACCAAGTTCCCACACAATTTTGTCACTCATTCCAAAAGTGGATGGACAACCAGAGTGGTCCTGGAATCCCTACTGATATACACCCTGAAATTAGGGACAAATCCAGTCCTACTGTCACACAACATATATATCTTAATTCCATAGCGTGCCCTCTTGCTAGGAATGAACTGCCTAAAAACCAAGCGGCTCTTGATTAAGACCAGAGACTCAACCACAGCTATTTCTTTCCCTGGAGCATGGATCTCAGAAAATTGATCTACAAATTGATCAATGATAGGCCAAATATTTAAAAAACAATCACAATCAGGGTGATCTCGTGGCAATGCTAAATCATTATCGACAAAATGCAGCATGTGAAGCAGAAGCAAATACCGAATCATGACTCATGATTGCTGGAAATATAGCCGTTGCCATCAATGGACTAGTAGACCAATATGAAGACATCAATGGCTTCCTTATCAAGCCCATCAAAAAAGTTAAACCTAAGAACTTCTTCAACTCTTCCAGCTTTGTGGGAGTCCACCGGGTAGCTCTAGAGTGGGGCTTAAGTCTGGCAATGTTGTCCTTTAAATATTTAAATACTGTTCAGCATACAAATTACTCTGCTCAACAATCTCCGCCAAAAATACATCGTCTATAAACAACTGACAAACATTTATAGGCAAAAGGTTTTCAGCATTCACTCTACTCCCTGGGAAACCAGTAAAGTCAGGCAAAGCCGGCTGCACCATGCCTGGGGCAACCCAGAGGTCAGCTCTTCCATAGGGAAGACTTGAAGCCCCAAGCTGCAGCCCAGATGCCTCTTGCTGCACATCAATGTTCTTCTCTAAGACAGGCACTTCATCTGCACTAAGAGTGACTTTATCATCCGATGATTCCTTGTGGACAGAAAACTCACTGCCAGAATTTTCCCCTCCCTCCTCTGCCTCAGAATCAGAGTCAGTCTCTGAACCATGGTCATAGAAAGACTCAAAAAGCATACCAATAAACTACTGAGCAGTAATCCTGCAGCTAGCCATAATCCTTATCAAGAAAGGAGACTTTCCAAACAAGTCAACAACAACCAACACTGTGCAAAATAAGTAATAAAAAAAAGTGTGGCTTTATCACAAAGATCTATATACTCAGAAACTATACGGCTCATTCGCCAGAGACAGCTACTCTCACCAGCATCTACTCTGCAGAGGCACAGCAAAAACCAACAATATCCCATGAAAAAGAAAAAACAAAACCAATTACTCTCAAGACAACCAAATAGACATCAAGCACAAATGCAAAAAGATTTTCACACTCAATAAAACAGAAGCTAAACATACTGCTATTAGTACACCATTCACAAAAAACACATTCATGCATGGAAATGAAAATCATTTTGAATAAATAGTACAAAAAACATTTTCTTACCAAACACATACAACTACACAAACTGCAGAACCACCAGTGACAAAACTGCAACCTGGAACATCAGTCAAAAGAGCAAAAGCCTTGAACAATTAACATTATAACACGCTATGTCACTACCCAAATGGCCAATCTGTCAGATGGGCCTTCAAATTGGACCGACAAGTATCAAATAAGGGGGAGGGGGAGACAGAAAACGGTTGATGCAAAATTCCCCCATTTGGAACATTGGGGGATTTTTCTTTCCTAAGGAATTGCCCCCATGCACTTAAAATCAATAACCCTGGGTCTAGTGGGGCTTTCTGCCCCCCTCCTTGGGGGCAGAAAGGCCCCAAAAACTGGCAGATCTGCAGGCCTGTTGCAAAAAACACACTGCCTGCCTTCAAAATGGACGCCAGCCTCATGGCCAGACCCACAATAAGAAGCCTAGGCCACAAAGGAATACCATGCAGGCCTATATATGGCAAAAGCAGCACACTAATAACTCCCACCAGCCGCAGCATCCAAGCACTCCTAGTCTAAGTCTGCAAGACCACACTACCCCAGTTGGCGGGAGAATTTGTCATCATATCTAAGGGTGGGCGTCAAATTCCGTTCCGCTCGCGGAATTGCGATATTTTGACTTTTTCGCGTTTCGCTGAGAGCGCGAAAATGCCCAAATTTCCGCTATTTGCTGCGTTGCGAAGATTTTTTTCATATTCGCGCTTTGAAAATGCGTTCTCGCGCACACGATCGCCTTACCGGGATCCCTGCGTTCGCCGACGAGTTTTCCAATCCGTTCGCGTGCTCCACGAGATGCTGATAGCCGGTCGCGCTATCCCGTGAGAGTTCGCGATCGCGATTACGTCATTCTCCTCACCATCAGACACCGCGAGAGTCTGCGATCTGAAACACTTCATTTTCCACAGCGGGAGAGAGCGTGAGGTAACAAACACGTCAATCTCCACCGCGACAAAGAGCATGAGATCGCGAACACGTCATTTTGGACGCGCCATCGACATCCGGCGGAAGTGTGGTGAAGGTCGCGAACACACAAAATTTTCGATTTGGACAAGAATATTAACTCTAGTTGCATAAAACCTTCTCTAAATGATGATTTGGATGGAAAAAACTCCTCTGATTGACATTTGGCTATCCTTTTCTTGTGCAAGGAGCCCTTTTTAAAAAAAGAAACTTTTGGGGGGAGAGGGAGGAAGTGCCACAGAGTCTCCAACTTCCTGTTCCTGTCCATCAGGCTCCTCCCAGTGCTTTGTCCATCTCCTGTTCATTCTGCCTTTGGATTTCAGCTGGAAGGATCACTCTTTGTGTCTGCTGCATCATTATCATTGGATTTGAGGACTTTTGAATTTGATATTTTACAAGTAAGTTGGTGTTGTGTCTGTTTGATTGGGGGCATTGCAGTTGCTGCAACTACAATTTTAGTACTTATCATTCTGTTTTTTTAAATTGTTGGGGGTAGCCAGTAGGCCCAGAGCTAGTCATGGGTGGGTGCATGATGAAGCAACTGTTCCTTTGGTGTTTGTTGAATGTCTTTCAAACATCATTTAGGGCATGGATGGCATTGGATTGAGTTGGAAAATGTGTTTTTTGAGGGGTGTTTCTGTTTTTGGGGGTGTGTTAAAGAAATGCCTTTATTGTGTGTGCCTAGGGTGTTGGTGTGCACCCTGCAGACCTTGTTTTGCCCTGTTTAATTTGCATTTTATTGCATTAAAAAGGCACAGCAGTGTGGTTTAGGATGCACTTTTGCCTGGCTTCTTTATAGGCCTTTTGCCAGTTCAGTGTTTCCCAGGCCTCCAGCTTGTTGCTTGTGATTTGCGAGTGTCCATGTGGCTGTGGGCCTTTTCTGGTGGGAGTTATTAGTGTACTGCTTTTGCCATATATAGGCCTGCATGGTATTCCTTTGTGGCCTAGGCTTCTTGTTGTGGGCCAGGCCATGAGGCTGGCGGCCATTTTGAAGGCAGGCAGTGTGTTTTTTGCAACAGGCCTGCATTTTCTGTCTTCTGTTTCTTGTAGTTGGGTGGGCCTGGCCATGTGGCTGGCAGCCATTTTGAAGCCTAGGCCTGCAAACTTGAGTGACCTTGTCTGCCCACGGGCCTGCCTTCATCCAGTAGGCTCAGAGCAGGTAGCCACAAGTGCATTAAACAAGTGTTAATCTGTGTATTCTTTTGAATTTAAACATCATTTAGGGCATGGATGGCATTGGATTGAGTTGGAAAATGTGTGTTTTGGGGGGTATTTCTGTTTTTGGGGGTGTGTTAAAGAAATGCCTTTGTTGTGTGTGCCTAGGGTGTTGGTGTGCACCCTGCAGACCTTGTTTTGCCCTGTGGACTTTTGTTTTTGCATTTTATTGCATTAAAAAGGCACAGCAGTGTGGTTTAGCATGCATTTTGCCTGGTTTCTTTTATAGGCCTTTTAGCAGTTAATTGTTTCCCAGGCCTCCTGCTTGTTGCTTGTGAGTGTCCATGTGGCTGGTGGCCTTTTCTGGTGGGAGTTAATATGGGCCTGCATGGTTTTCCTATTGACTTACTGCTTCCATCCATCCCCTTTGCCAGCAGCAGCTCCCTTCCATTACATTTGTATTTTTGTGGTTGTTCTTATTCTTTCCTATCCTTCCTGAGAGTGTAGTGTGTGTATACTGTACATAGTAAGTAGTATCCATACCTAGAGTCCGGAGATGGAAACACAAATTTCTTAAGTGGGCAGCGAGCGAAAGTGTGACTAAATTGCGGCTGGCGCATAGATCGCAGAAAGAGGCAATGCTGGAAGGGGCACGGGCCTGGGAGGCATTGGTAGAGGCGCTGCGTAGGCCTGTCAGAGACTTGGAAGACGAACCGGAGCCCCTTTTGGATGACGGACCACAGGGAGCTGCGGGGGGAGCGCAAGACTACAAAGAGCATTAGACAGGGAAAGAGCCAGGCAAACCGGGGAGGGAGGCCACACCATAGAGAAGGCACATTTTTGGTAAACCCCAAGGACTAGTCCGTATGACACATGGTATATGGTACGGAACGGAGCACATTGGAGAGGGAGGGGGGGAGCAGGGGTGGGAGGGCGATAAAAGATCGGCTGTTGGGGGGGGGGATTGATTGATTCGGAAATTAATTGTGACTTTATATACGGATGTTAAGCTGTTGCCTGTAAACCAAAACAATAAAAACCGTTTCAAACAAAAAAAAATAGTAAGTAGTATACCATAGCCCTTGTTGCCAAAGTCTCACAAATGGCTACACTATATCTTCTATTTTTTTGTTTGTGCTAGAGTAGTAATTGAACCACAACAACAAATGCAACATTTCACTGATGTTCTTCTCCTGGCTTATTTGCTTTTAGGTGCACAAAAAGACAGAGGAGGAGGTAACTATCAACATCATCCGCTGTACTGCCAGACAGAAGTCCTGCTGCGCACCACATCACGTCCAACTGTGACCACAGACATCTCTGCAACTTGTGCACCAGCGTCCTGTCTGACATCTGAAGAAAATGGGCCCAAAGAAAGGTACCAGGCCCTCCAGTACAAAGAAAGTTGCCGGTGTGAAGAAGGAACAGAAAAAGCAAGATGCACTAATCACGACTGGCGTGCCGGCAAATATGTTTTTTGGGACCAAAAAACACACGCCTGCAGCATCGTTGTCCGGCGGGAACCAAGCTGGGAGCAGCACATCCGCACCAGCGGGCCAACCCCACCAACCTAGGCCCAAGCCCATGAGTGTCGCAGAGGTAGCCAGTCTACTAACGAGCAGCGATGTTGAAATGTCAGTATCGCAAAGTAGTACACAATCAATGCAGGCGGAAACTCAGCAGATAATTCTGCAGCAGCAGACGCAGCCGCAAGAACAGCAGCAGCAGGCGCAGCCGCAAGAACAGCAGCAGCAGGCGCAGCCGCAAGAACAGCAGCAGCCGCAAGAACAGCGGCAGCCGCAAGAATAGCAGCAGCCGCAAGAACAGCAGCAGCCGCAGCCACAAGAACAGCCACAACAACAGCCCACAGTAGTAGTTGTTCCTCCTGAAGTAGGGGCATTTCAGGAAATCGAGCTTCCTGCAGACAAAGAGGGGCAAGCCACTGTTTCAGAAGATCCATTGTCTTCCAGACCTCCAGCAAGGAAAAGGAGGGTTATTCCATCATCATCTTCTTTAAGCCCCGCTTCTGATGATCTTGATGCCACTTGGAAGCCACCAGCTCAGTCTGAGAGTGATGGACGCCACAAGACAAGGCTAGTGAAAAGGAAGGTTCCAGAAAGCCTCAGAGTTATGGAGGTAGATGTACAAGAGGGCGATGATGATGACGAGCCAATCATCACGGACATCACTCCCAGCCCAAGGGATATGGAGACCAACATTATTACCCTATCCAAAATGGCTGCAAGGGATGTAGCACGGATACCACCAACACAGGTAACACCATCATGACCTCCAGCTTCCATATTTTCATTTGCAAAGGAAAGGCAGGGACCTACATCCAGCTCAACCACAACCTCAGTAGGTAGTGGTAGAAGTCGCAGTGTAGCTGCTCAGAGTCACATTCCAAGCACACCCTCCAGTTCATTTGGTATTGAAAGTGGCACATCCAGCAGCACCAGAAAGTTCTCCTCCCCAGTTTGGGACTTCTTTTCGGTTAGCAGTAAGGAGGAGAACATTGCTATATGCTCAATTTGTCGACATGCTGTTAGGCGGGGTAAGCTTGGTACAAACTATGGTACCGGAGGCCAAACAAGTCATCTCAAGATACACCACACTATCGTGTGGGAGGCTCACCTACTTCGCTTAGAACAAAGTAAAACTCAACCCATTGTTGTTGGGCATGAAGAATCAGGGGACGATATTATCGCGGTGGAAGGTGAACAAGAGGGAGACATTTCTAGCCCTGTCCCCAGTAGTGTAGTAGTACCGCCCACATCCTCCTCAGCAACATCTCGGTGGCACCGCAGTAAGAGTATGAGTCAGGATGAGACACCAAGGTGACCGAGTAGTACTGCAATGATTATGAAACAAAGTGCGTCGTTGAGCCTAACTGGGTTCAAGAAAACTGCACCACAAATGAATATAATCCAGACTACCATTGACAGCATGCTTAGGTTGGAGGGGCAGTACCAACGCAACCACCCAATGGCACAGTTGTACAATGCGAAGCTGGCTAAAATGTTAGCGCTGGACCTTCTCCTTTTTTCATTTGTGGATGGGGTGGGTTTCCTTGAATTTGCGTTAACCATCTGCCCTAAATGGAAGGTTTCCAGCCGGTCCTATTTCGCAAGAGTTGCTGTTCCAGCACTACATCATGATGTGCTGGAATTGGTTGGACAAGCTTTGCAGCAGAGTGCTGTTCACAATATCCACCTAACAACAGACATGTGGACCAGTTGCCAAGCCACTGATTACATGTGCATCACTGCTCACTGGGTCTCATTTGTGGGGGTTAGAGATAAGCTATCTGAAGTAGGTGCTGTTGACACAGCTGAGATTTTTAAAGCTACTCGGAAACATGCAACTGTGTCCATGTTCGCCATGGAGAAATCTCATACTGCTGTAAACATATTGGAAGAGTTTCAAAGCAAGGTTTTTGAATGGCTGCACCCAAGAGGGCTTAACATTGGTTTTGTATCCACAGATAATGGCAGTAATGTACTTAAGGCCATGGAGCTTGGTTCCTATTTCAGGGTTCCGTGTTTGGCGCAGTGCATTAACATTATTGTTCAAGACTTTCTGAAAAAAGAAGCCATAGTCAGCAACTTACTGACCACCTGCAGAAGAATATGCACTCATTTCAGCCATTCTTTTAAAGCTCGGAAGCAGCTGAGGATCATTCAACGTGACTATAGAATGCCAGTCAAAGCACTCGTCCAGGAGGTGGCAACACGTTGGAACTCAACTTATTACATGCTTGACCGTCTGTTTGAGCAGTACAGGCCAATCAGTGAATATGTCATGCGAAGAGGGGATGCTACTGTGAAAGGCAGGAGCCTTCAGATGGACCAATGGTGCCTAGTTAAATTCCTGACTGAGATGCTTCTTCCTTTCGAGGTCTTCACACGTGAAGTCAGCAAGGAGGACTGTACTATGGGCCAAGCTATCCCATTGTTGCAAATGCTAGAGCAGCAGCTGAAGGAGGTGTCTGAAGCATACAAAGATATAGAGGAAAGAAAATAAACATATGAGTTGGTGGAGAGCTTAGCCCGTCGCTTAGCTGACAATATAAGGGTGCAAAATAAGATTTTGTCACAAAAACATTACATTTGTGCCACAATTCTGGATCCACAGACAAAATGGGCACTGCAGACATTAATTCCTTTTTCAGAAATGGATGTTGCCCGGTACAAAACTTGGATAGCTGAGTCAGCGAGTAAGTTGGAAAATGAACGGCTGCTAATTAAAAGCCCGCTAGATAAACCCACAACAAGTACTGCAGCAGGGCATCCGGCGTCAAGTTCAACTCCGGAGCCTGAGGGCAGTGCGTTTGGCTCAGAACACTCGCCAACACTATCTACAACAGCAAGAACTGAATCTTCAGGCCCAGTAAAATCGTTACAGGATTGGTATTTACAGCAAGGCATTGGTAAGTCCAGTGCTGATGCAACAAGAAAAGAGCCCGAAAAAAGTTTTGCACCCCTGAACATTGAACGGATGGTCCAGGCCTATCTGGACGACCCAACAGAGGTGTACATTGATCAAAACCCATTGAGGTATTGGTATGGGAAAAGGGCCCAATGGCCAGTGCTCAGCAGGCTGGTGATAAACTATCTGGCTTGCCCTGTCGCAACTGTCTCTTCGGAACGTGTTTTCAGTGCTGCTGCTTCCATTGTAACAGTGAGAAGGACTAGTCTCTCGCCCAAAAACGTGGAGAGGTTAACAATGATCAAAATTAATCAGCACTTTATACCACCGAATTACACAATTCATGAATCAAGGGAGGAAGATGAGGACAGCGGATCAGGTGACGGAACTGGTGTGTTAGATGATGATTACCTACTTCTGGTTGAACCCCCAGAGTTTGAGGATGAGCTATACTTCCCTGACAATTAGGCTTGCACTTCCAGTTCTTACTGTCTTCCTCCCTTATTTTCTTTTATTGGTGTATCTGTCTTTCTGGTTAGAAACTTTGAATCACAACAAATCCATCACCACTGTCTTCTAATTGTTTTATTGCCATATACAAGTTTCAGCTGGCTGCATATCACAGTACACTCCTCCGAATCCTGTTCCTCCATCCTCCTGGATCTCCCTAAATCCATTGCCCTCAAGAAGTCAGATGATGATTGGATGATGCAAACTAGAAGTAAAAAAATATATATTTCCTAGTCCCTCCAAAATAAGTGGAACATTATTTATGATGATGATGACTACTATAGCTATCCTCCTTTGTGATCCGAGAGAGACTGCCCATTAACTAAAGATGAGAAGGAACAGGTACTGAATGATGCCATGCATTGGACGCTGACTGAGTGATTTTGTTGTTGTTTGTTGTGCCTCATTACAATCAGGAGCTACAGAGGGTATGTGCCAAGCCGCCCTCCACTCAATGATCAATAAGCCAAACAAGGCTAGGCACTAAGGAGGGGTGTAACTTTTATAATTGCTTTAGGACCTACACAGCTTCAAGGGAATAATTATATCTCTTCCGTTACTGGTATTGTATCCAGATAGTTGTAGTCCTATTACCCTCAAATACCAAAAACAACAACAGCCCACCGTTAACCAACACCTTCACAGAGAAAAGTCAAAAGTACTTAAAGGAAAAATGAAAAAATGAAGGTGAAAAGTGAGTGGGCCCCTCACGTACGCAACACCAGGGAGGCTACCAGCCGGTTCTCGCTAGTATGCCCACGTTTTCTCATCATCGGTTGCCCACTCACAGAAAGCAAGAGTTAGAGTCCAGTGAAGAGAAAAAGGGAACAGACCAAGAGAGGAAACTTTTTCCTGTTCCCAACAGAGAAAAGAAAATAAACCTGTGTATTGCAAAGAACCGGATGTTCAAAGCAATATTTAAAATTGAGTTACAGACTCACTTATAATCACCCTCTTTATTCAAACCGGTGAGCCTACTCAAACTAAAAGCACTCAATGTTGCTAACCTTTATGAAGAAGGCCAACATGTTTCATTGCCACTTAACTTTGTTCTGGCAAATTCATCAGGCAAGGGTTTCGATCACCTCACTGGAAATATACTTTTGTGTTGCGGGAGGGCTGTTTAAGAATAAAAAGACAGAAACAGAATAGCCAATCTCTGTTCCATTGTCAATTGACACACACCAACCAACTGTGTTTATAGTCACAGAATTTTACACAAAAGTTAATGTTTTTTCAAAACAATGGGGTAATTACCATGTAGAGGCGGAGGGCATTCGTACCTGCCTCCACTATGCCGCTCGGGGTTGTATTGAATACCTTTACCCCCGATTTTTATGGCAGCACTATTGCTAGCTTGTTAAACACTTGTGGAAAAGAAGGCGTCAATCAGGCTACGCATCAAACAGTATTGCACTGTATATATTGTGTCACAGCCAATGTGCGCCACAAGTAATTTCTTGCTCTCAAACTCAGAGCACCCACCACTCATTTAAAAAGTACCAGGGTATTTCTAATTTCAAATTATACCCCGGGTAGCTATGCCTAATAGCAGTCCGACATGTCCAACCATAGCACCCACACATATACAGGGTCGACATGTGCTCATTAAAAGATACCAAGGTGTTTCTAATTTCCATTTGTACCCCAGGTAGCTATGCCCAACAGCAATTCGCCATGTCCAAACATAGCCCCCACGCTTGTGCACGGTCGATATATGCACATAACATTAAAAAGCACTCACACGCTGACACACTTCTCACCGCAACCGCTATCTGGAAGGGCCGTATCTCATCCCCGCTTCACTCTTCCGGTGTTCAGCGGACGCTAATATTGTCAAGCCAGTGCCACGCCCCTCTGTTGGTTTGAATAAAGAGGGTGATTATAAGTGAGTCTGTAACTCAATTTTAAATATTGCTTTGAACATCTGGTTCTTTGCAATACACGGGTTTCTTTTCTTTTCTCTGTTGGGAACAGGAAAAAGTTTCCTCTCTTGGTCTGTTCCCTTTTTCTCTTCACTGGACTCTAACTCTTGCTTTCCGTGAGTGGGCAACCGATGATGAGAAAACGTGGGCATACTAGCGAGAACCGGCTGGTAGCCTCCCTGGTGTTGCGTACGTGAGGGGCCCACTCACTTTTCACCTTCATTTTTCCTTTAAGTACTTTTGACTTTTCTCTGTGAAGGTGTTGGTTAACGGTGGGCTGTTGTTGTTTTTGTGGGGGTAATAGGACTACAACTATCTGGATACAATACCAGTAACGGAAGAGATATAATTATTCCCTTGAAGCTGTGTAGGTCCTAAAGCAATTATAAAAGTTACACCCCTCCTTAGTGCCTAGCCTTGTTTGGTTTATTGTTGTTTGTTGTGCATCAAGTTACTTCATTGTGTACTTTATGTAATAATCTACACACTAAAAGTAACTCAAGTCTCTTTTCCCTTCTTGTATTTTTAATAACAAATTTGTACTTCTACTGCAGGCCGATACATTGCAACACCATCATGATGACACAGTCACTCAGTACACGGATCAGAGATGATTGATGGAATAAGTCAGGCCGTTTCATGAGTGGCATAAAAGATAAACAAGTAAACAACAACCAGACGACGCGCCCCCCCCCCCCTGGGACCTAGAGGCGGATTGCTGACCGGGGGCCCGTTGGGGACCGGATTTCACGGCTGGAGATGGGGAAGAAGGCCCCGCCAGAGAAACCTGCCCGGCAGGGGACTATGGACGACTATACCCGCACCCGGATGCAACCGGGGGCACCGCCACTCCCCCCTGCGGCGCGTTCTGACACGGAACTGCTGATGGAGGCCATACAAGCCTACAGGACGGACATTCAGGAGTCCAGGGCGGCGCTGGAGGTTAAGATCGGTGAGGTGGGCTCCGAAGTTACGCTACTGAGGCAGGACTTCCGCAACTTGTCGGAGAGGGTGTAGACGGCCGAAACTAGGATCAGTGAGGCTGAGGATACCATCACCCATCTCCGCAGAGATGTGGCGGAACTGCAGGCATCGCACCGACAACTACTCTGGAAGGTGGACGATGCGGAAAACAGGGCGAGACGCAACAACCTCCGCTTTGTGGGCTTTAGGGAAGGCATCGAGGGATCGGACATGGCGTTGTTTCTCCGCACCTGGCTGATGGACACGTTTCCACGGGCCCCATTCTCGAACTGCTTTCTGATTGAAAGGGCACATAGGGCGCTCCTGGTGAAGCCGCCGGTGGGGGCGCGACCGCGTCCCGTCATTGCCCGGTTCCTCAATTTTGCAGACAGGGATCTGATCCTGCGGGAGGCCCGGAAAAAGGGGGCACTCCGGATAGAAAACACGAACATTATGATATTCCCGGACTACAGTCAAGAAGTGCAAAAACAGAGGAGAGCCTTTGACGCGGTCAAAGCGAAGCTAAGAGACCTCCGCCTTACCTACATGCTGCTTTTCCCGGCGAAGCTAAAGGTGATATATGATGGAGGTACACATTTCTTCACTCATCCGGAGGAGGCCTGGCAGTGGCTGGAGGCACGACTAGCGACGAACCGACGGTCCGCCGACCGGGAGGAGGGACGAGAGCCGCCGGGTGGCAGTGGCGCACGTCCCAAGGAGCTGGCACTCAGGCAGACCCGGGGACAGTCAGGGCGGAGAACTGGGAAGAGGTTGCGTAAAACGCCCTGCTTGGAAGGTGGCTCGCCGCGACGTCGCAAGAGGGACTCCCCGTCACCCGGAGGGACTGGCGTGCCGGGATCTCGCTTTAGCTGCCTGGTGGGTAGTGGCAGTTCGGAGGAGGTTTCCAGTTTGGGGATGTTGGGGGATGGGAGGGGGGGGGACGGGACAGTTGGGGTTGGTTGGGCGGGGAGGGGTTGGGGACAGGTCACTACAGGCACGCACGACACACCACGGGGTTTGACCGCCAGCGAGGTGCCCCCGGGGCAGTACACACAGATGGAGTTGCAATGCCTGCCACGAAGGTAACACAGGGTGTAGCAGAGGCAGGGTTCTCAATCCTAACGTGGAATGTCAATGGGCTTGGGAGTAAAATTAAGAGAGGCCTGGTAAACGCCTACCTTAAGACGGCAGGCCCAGACGTAGCGTTATTACAGGAAACGTACCTTATGGGGACTAAATGTGGATTCCTAGCCCAGGGTCATTACACGGTCCTAGCGCATGCGGGCTTTACCCAGGGTTCGAGAGGGGTGGCGATACTGGTCCGGAAAACACACCCGTTTAGAGTGACACAGACATGGACGGACTCACTGGGGACTTACGTGGGGGTCCGGGGAGTGTGGCGGCGGAAGTAATACACGTTAGTGTCGGTCTATGCTCCACCTAAGCTTCAGGCGTTCACATTAAAAGGCGTGGCGGAAATACTGCTTGCCACATCAGACACGGTGCCAGTGCTTGGGGGCGACTTTAATGATGTACTGGCCCCGGCGTTGGAAAGGACGGGCGATAGGGGGAGGGACCGGCCTCTGATGGCCCTCGCAGCCACGATGGAGACTCTAGGTCTGACAGACGTGTGGCGTTGGTTACACCCGAGGTGCCGGGAGTACTC